>NW_027362117.1:887500-1555000 GCF_039654945.1 Dendrobates tinctorius
CATCTCTTTAGGATTCCCCCCCCCCACGTTCCATCACACCCCACTGCTGGTCTATTCCACGACCCTCACACCCCACTGCTGGTCTATTCCACGACCCTCACACCCCACTGCTGGTCTGTTACACGTCCCTCACACCCCACTGCTGGTCTGTTACACGTCCCTCACACCCCACTGCGGGTCTGTTACACGTCCCTCACACCCCACTGCGGGTCTGTTACACGTCCCTCACACCCCACTGCGGGTCTGTTACACGTCCCTCACACCCCACTGCGGGTCTGTTACACGTCCCTCACACCCCACTGCGGGTCTGTTACACGTCCCTCACACCCCACTGCGGGTCTGTTACACGTCCCTCACACCCCACTGTGGGTCTGTTACACGTCCCTCACACCCCACTGCGGGTCTATTCCACGACCCTCACACCCCACTGCGGGTCTGTTACACGTCCCTCACACCCCACTGCGGGTCTGTTACACGTCCCTCACACCCCACTGCGGGTCTGTTACACGTCCCTCACACCCCACTGCGGGTCTGTTACACGTCCCTCACACCCCACTGCGGGTCTGTTACACGTCCCTCACACCCCACTGCGGGTCTATTCCACGACCCTCACACCCCACTGCGGGTCTGTTACACGACCCTCACACCCCACTGCGGGTCTGTTACACGGCCCTCACACCCCACTGCGGGTCTGTTACACGGCCCTCACACCCCACTGCGGGTCTGTTACACGGCCCTCACACCCCACTGCTGGTCTATTCCACGGCCCTCACACCCCACTGCTGGTCTATTCCACGACCCTCACACCCCACTGCTGGTCTGTTACACGTCCCTCACACCCCACTGCTGGTCTGTTACACGTCCCTCACACCCCACTGCTGGTCTGTTACACGTCCCTCACACCCCACTGCTGGTCTGTTACACGTCCCTCACACCCCACTGCTGGTCTGTTACACGTCCCTCACACCCCACTGCGGGTCTGTTACACGGCCCTCACACCCCACTGCGGGTCTGTTACACGGCCCTCACACCCCACTGCGGGTCTGTTACACGGCCCTCACACCCCACTGCTGGTCTGTTACACGGCCCTCACACCCCACTGCTGGTCTGTTACACGGCCCTCACACCCCACTGCTGGTCTGTTACACGGCCCTCACACCCCACTGCTGGTCTGTTACACGGCCCTCACACCCCACTGCTGGTCTGTTACACGGCCCTCACACCCCACTGCTGGTCTATCCATGTCCCTCACAACCCACTGCTGGTCTATCCACGGCCCTCACACCGCACTGCTGGTCTATTCCACAGCCCTCATACCGCATACACGACATGTCGCCATCCGGTCTTGTGTCTTACATATAATAACTTACGGCTCTTGGAATTTCTTTTTGCAGATCTACTGGACGTAAATTAGAGAATTTTAAAATCTCAGTGAATGTGGGTCCTCTGTCTACAGCGACGTTCAGACTGGTCTATGAGGAGTTACTGAAGCGGCAGCTCGGGAGCTATGAGTTATACTTGAAGGTTAGACCCAAAGAACTTGTGGAAGACTTTCAGGTGAGAAAACTCTCACTACTATGATAAACCTCAAGCTTTCTTCATCCTGAGCCTCCTGGTTCATGTATAGAGCACAAGAACCATTGGAGCAATAAGCATTTATGTAGGAATAGTTTATAATGATGTTTTTGCAGATTAACATCGACATCATTGAACCACAAGGAATCAGCTACCTGAAAGCCGTTGGGACGTTTATGATAAATGAACTTTCAGATGTGGTCAGAATAAATCGTACAGACAGTAAGGTATTGGCAAAGTCATCTAATGCCGGGATCAGACCTGGGGGAAAAGATGTGTAGTCACAAGTCTGTGGTACTTAAAAACCATCCAGACATTGCATAACAATGCAGGAGAGGGAGAACTGTGCAGGAGGGGTGGTGCAGGGAGGACTGTGCAGGAGGGTTAGTGTGCAGGGAGGACTGTACATGAGAGATGATGCAGGGAGAACTGTGCAGGAGGATTAGTGTGCAGGGAGGACTGTACATGAGAGATGATACAGGGAGAACTGTGCAGGAGCTGTAGTGCAGGAAGGACTGCAGGAGGGTTAGTGTGCAGGGAGGACTGTACAGGAGAGATGATTCAGGGAGAACTGTGCAGGAGGGGTGGTGCAGGGAGGACTGTGCAGGAGGGTGGTGAAGGGAGGATTGTGCAGGAGAGATGATGCAGGGAGAACTGTGCAGGAGAGATGGTGTAGAAATGACTGTGCAGAGGACTGTGCATGAGAAGTAGTGCAGCAAGAACTGTGCAGGAGGGGTGGTGCAGGGAGGACTGTCAGGACAGGTGGTGCAGGGAGGACTGTGCAGGAGGGGTGGTGCAGGGAGGACTGTACAGGAGGAGTAGTGTGCAGCGAGGACTGTGCCGAGAGATATTGCTGCAAGGACTGTGTAAGAGGGGTGATGCAGGAAGGACCGTGCAGGAGGGATGGTGCAGCAGTGATGGTGAAGGAGGGATGTCGCAGGGAGGACTGTGCAGGAGAGATGATGCAGAGAGGACTGTGCAGGAGGGTGGTGAAGAAAGGACTGTGCAGGAGAGATGGTGCAGAAAGGACTTTGTAGGAGAAATGGTGCAGGGAGGACTGTGCAGGAGGGGTAGTGTGCAGGGAGGACTGTGCAGGAGGGGTAGTGTGCAGGGAGGACTGTGCTGGAGAAATATTGCAGCAAGGACTGTGTAGGAGGGATGATGCAGGAGGGACGGTGCAGCATGGATGGTGCAGGAGGGGCGCTACAGGAGAGACAATGCAGGAGGGACGGTGCAGGAGGGATGCTACAGGACAGACGGTGTAGGAGAGATGGTGCAGGAGGGATGGTGCAGGAGAGATGCTGCAGGAGAGACGGTGCAGGAGGGATGATGCAGGAGGAACGGTGCAGCATGGATGGTGCAGGAGGGACGGTGCAGGCTAGGAGCTCACATTGTAAAACAGAGAGATATTTACTTTTGGGCTGCACTTTTCCTCCTATTTTCAGGCCCATGTAGAATTTAAGCCGACCCTCCAGCAGCAGCGCCGATGTCTGGAGTGCGGGGCGACTCTTCTGGACGGTGATCTCAGGATAACATATGATGTGAAGAGGGAATCTTCTGCTGGGAAAGTGCAGGTGACTGCTGACTGCTTTCTGTTACATGGGATCGTTACTTTGTTACATTGCCCTTTGTTTCTCATAGATCATCAATGGATACTTTGTTCATTACTTTGCTCCGGCCAATCTGAAACGTTTACCGAAAAATGTGCTGTTTGTCATTGATCACAGCGGGTCAATGTACGGAAACAAGATCAAACAGGTAAGGATGATCACCCCCAACAGACCTGTCCTATCCCCCCACCTCAATGATACTACAGGACATGACCGCCCTTCTGTCATTGCTGCCTATAGACCTACGAGGCCTTCACCAGGATCCTGGAGGAGATGCCGCACGAGGATTATGTAGGAATTCTCATATTTGATGATAAAATCGAAAAGTGGAAGGAAAGTCTCGTCAGAGCCGCCCCGGAAAACATCAAACTGGCAAAGGAGTTTGTGGCAAAGATGAAGGCAAGAGGAGGTGAGCCAAGGGGCAGGCCGTGTTACTAGGAGCGGCAGATCTCATTGATGGGGGTCCAGAAGGTCGGACCACCACTAACCTCATAGTGATGTAATAATTCTGCAGCAGCTTTCCTGATAATTCTGCTTTGTGCAAGTATTTAATAAGACAGATAGGTCAGGAAACCGGACGCATCCTCTGCACCTGAAGGGTCCAGACAATGGGGACGTTAATATTTTAGGGGGTCACAGTTTACCATTAACCCTTTCTCGTGTTGCTCTGCAGGGACAGACATCAATAAGGCGCTGCTGACTGCGGCAAAGATGCTCACTAATGCCACCATCAACAACGCGCTGCCCCCAATGAGCGCCTCCATGATATTATTCCTCTCTGATGGAGAACCCACATCCGGTGAGTGAGTTCGGCCTGGAAGGTTCCCCTTCAGGTGCACTTTGATCTGTCATGAATTGTCACAGGCAAGTGCTCTGCACCCCTCGATCCTGCCTGGGATGACCCCTCTCATGTCCTCTGCAAACCTTTATCCTGCCTTTAACCTCTTCATGACCAATGATGCCACATAGGCGTCATGAAAACTGGTACCAATCTGACCAGTGACGCCTATGTGGCGTCATGACTTTAAAGCCCCCCTGCGGGTTGGGTGACCTAGGTCACTGAAAGGTCACCCGACCCGCAGATACAGGGGGCTTTGTACTTCACCACGGGGGGCGTGGCTTCGCCCCCACGTGGCTACGATCGCTCTGATTGGCTGCTAAAAGTGAAACAGCCAATCAGAGCGATAGTAATATTTGATCAATGAAAATTGATGAAATATTACCATCCAGCCATGTCCGACGCTGCTGTAGCATCGGACATGGCTGGTGACACCGCTCCGACCCCCCCCCCCACCGGTTAACGGGGGCGGTCTGCCCCCCACCACTGAATGACAGCGGCGATGTGCCACCGCTGTCATCATCTAACACCCCCCCCCCCCTCGCCTTCCCTCCGCTCCCCCCGCCTTCCGATGGCCCCCCTCCCACTCCCCGGTACTCACCAAGTGCCGCTATGGCTCCCGGTGACCCGCGGTCCCGGACCATGGGCGCCACCATTTTGGAAAATGGCGGGCGCATGCGCAGTGCGCCCGCCAGCTGCAGTTTCATTCATTTTGATAGAATCATAGAATCATAGAATCATAGAATCGTAGAGTTGGAAGGGACCTCCTGGGCCATCTGGTCCAACCCCCTGCTCAAAGCAGGATTCGCTAAATCATCCCAGTCAGATGTCTGTCCAGCCTCTGTTTGAAGACTTCCATTGAAGGAGAACTCACCACTTCTCGTGGCAGCCTGTTCCACTCATTGATCACTCTAACTGTCAAAAAGTTTTTTCTAATATCTAATCTGTGTCTCCTCCCATTCAGTTTCATCCCATTGCTTCTAGTCTTTCCTTGTGCAAATGAGAATAAAGTTGATCCTTCTACAATGTGACAGCCCTTTAGATATTTGTAGACAGCTATTAAGTCTCCTTCCTTGATAAACTCTCACAGTGATTAAAATAGAATGAAAAATAAATAAACCCCCGTTTATCACCCCCATAGGCAGGCACAACTAATAAAATAAAGAAATTATTTTTATTTTTCCATTAGGGTTAGGGTTGGAAGGGAGGGTTAGGGTTGGAAGGGAGGGTTAGGGTTAGGATTGGAAATAGGGCTAGGGTTGGAATTAGAGTTAGGGTTGGAATTAGGATTAGGGTTGGAATTAGGGTTAGGGTTGGAATTAGGGTTAGGCTTGTGGTTAGGGTTAGGCTTGTGGTTAGGGTTGGGATTAGGGTTAGGGGTGTGTTGGGGTTAGGGTTATGGTTAGGGTTGGGATTAGGGTTAGGGCTGTGGTTAGGGGTGTGTTAGGGTTGAAGTTAGAATTGAGGGGTTTCCACTGTTTAGGCACATCACGGGGGTCTCCAAACGCGACATGGTGCAACCATTGATTCCAGCCAATTTTGCGTTCAAAAAGTCAAACAGTGCTCCCTCCCTTCCAAGCCCCGACGTGTGCCCAAACAGTGGTTTACCCCAACATATGGGGTATCAGCGTACTCAGGAAAAATTGCACAACAACTTTTGGGGTCTAATTTCTCCTGGTACCCTTGGGAAAATAAAAAATTGGGGGCTTTTTTTGAGGAAAAAATATTTTTTATTTTCACGAATCTGCGTTATAAACTTCTGTGAAGCACTTGGGGGTTCAAAGTGCTCACCAGGCATCTAGATAAGTTCCTTGGGGGGTCTAGTTTCCATAATGGGGTCATTTGTGGTGGAGCTCCAATGTTTAGGCACACAGGGGCTCTCCAAACACGACATGGTGTCCACTAACGATTAGAAGTAATTTGCATTTCAAAAAGTCAAATGGCGCGCCTTCCCTTCTGAGCTCTCCCATGCGCCCAGACAGTGGTTCACCCCCACATATGGGGTACCAGCGTACTCAGGACAAACTGGACAACAACTTTTGGGGTCCAATTTCTCCTGTTAGCCTTGTGAAAATTAAAAAATAGCGTGCTAAAAAATCATTTTTGAGGAAAAAAAATTATTTATTTTCACTGCTCTGCGTTATAAACTTTTGTCAAGCGCTTGGGGGTTCAAAGTGCTCACCACACATCTAGATAAGTTCTATAAGGGGTCTAGTTTCCAAAATGGGGTCACTTGTGGGGGAGCTCCAATGTTTAGGTGCACAGGGGCTCTCCATGCGCCCAAACAGTGTTTTATGACCACATATGAGGTATCGGTGTACTCAGGAGAAATTGCCCAACAAATTTTAGGATCCATTTTATCCTTTTGCCCATGTGAAAATGAAAAAATTGATGCTAAAAGAAAATTTTTGTTGGAAAAATTAAAATGTCCATTTTTTCTTTCCACGTTGCTTTAGTTCCTGTGAAGCACCTGAAGGGTTAATAATCTTCTTGAATGTAGTTTTGAGCAGCTTGAGGGGTGCAGTTTTTAGAATGGTGTCACTTTTGGGTATTTTCTGCCATATAGACCCCTCAAAGTGATTTCAAATGTGAGGTGGTCCCTAAAAAAAAAAGGTTTTGTAAATTTTGTTGTAAAAATGAGAAATCGCTGGTCAACTTTTAACCCTTATAACTTCCTAACAAAAAAATATTTTGTTTCCAAAATTGAGCTGATGAAAAGTAGCCATGTGGGAAATGTTATTTAACTCTCTGGTTTAACAGAATAAAAATTCAAAATTTGAAAATTGTGAAATTTTCGCCAAATTTCTGATTTTTTTCACAAATAAACGCAAAAATTATCGACCTAAATTTACCACTATCATGAAGCCCAATATGTCACGAAAAAACATTCTCAGAATCGCTAGGATCCGTTAAAGCGTTCCTGAGTTATTACCTCATAAAGGGACACTGGTCAGAATTGCAACAAATGGCCTGGTCATTAAGGTCAAAATAGGCTTGGTCATGAAGGGGTTAATGACCCCATAATGTCCTCTGTATCCCTCGATCCTGCCTGTAATGACCTCATCATGTCCTCTGCATCCCTCGATCCTGCCTGGAGTGAACCCATCATGTCCTCTGCACCCCACGATCCTGCCTGTAATTACCCCATCATGTCCTCCGCACCCCACGATCCTGCCTGTAATTACCCCATCATGTCCTCCGCACCCCACGATTTTGCCTGTAATTACCCCATCGTGTCCTCTGCACCCCATGATCCTGCCTGTAATTACCCCATCAAGTCCTCCGCACCCCACGATCCTGCCTGGAGTGACCCCATCATGTCCTCTACACCCCATGATCCTGCCTGTAATTACCCCATCATGTCATCTGCACCCCACGATCCTGCCTGTAATTACCCCATCATGTCCTCTGCACCCCACGATCCTGTCTGTAATGACCCCATCATGTCCTCTGCATATGCCGATCCTTCCTTGTAATAACACCATCATGTCCTCTGCATCCCACGATCCTGCCTGGAGTGACCCCATCATGTCCTCTGCACCCTACGATCCTGCCTGTAATTACCCCATCATGTCATCTGCAGCCCACGATCCTGCCTGTAATTACCCCATCATGTCCTCTGCACCCCACGATCCTATCTTTAATGACCCCATCATGTCCTCTGCATCTGTCAATCCTGCCTGGAGTGAACCCATCATGTCCTCTGCACCCCACGATCCTGCCTGTAATTGCCCCATCATGTCCTCTGCATCTGCCGATCCTTCCTTGTAATGACCCCATCATGTCCTCTGCATCCCTCGATCCTGCCTGTAATTACCCCATCATGTCCTCTGCACCCCACGATCCTGTCTGTAATGACCCCATCATGTCCTCTGCATCTGCCGATCCTTCCTTGTAATGACCTCATCATGTCCTCTGCACCCCACGATCCTGCCTGTAATTACCCCATCATGTCCTCTGCACCCCACGATCCTGCCTGTAATTGCCCCATCATGTCCTCTGCACCCCACGATCGTGCCTGTAATGACCCCATCATGTCCTCTGCACCCCACGATCCTGCCTGTAATTACCCCATCATGTCCTCTGCACCCCACGATCCTGCCTGTAATTACCCCATCATGTCCTCTGCACCCCACGATCCTGCCTGTAATTACCCCATCATGTCCTCTGCACCCCACGATCCTGCCTGTAATTACCCCATCATGTCCTCTGCACCCTACGATCCTGCCTGTAATTACCCCATCATGTCATCTGCACCCCACGATCCTGCCTGGAGTGACCCCATCATGTCCTCTACACCCCATGATTCTGCCTGTAATTACCCCATCATGTCATCTGCACCCCACGATCCTGCCTGGAGTGACCCCATCATGTCCTCTGCACCCCTTGATCTGGTGTTTGTCCGTTATAAGGAGGCGGCCATGTTGTTCTGGTGTTGGGTCGTCGCCCTGATTATGATCTTTGTTACTTTACAGGAACCACCGACCACAAGAAGATCGTAGACAACGTGCGGCGCTCTCTGGACGGCCGCGCCTCGCTCTACTGCTTGGGATTTGGCAGCAGCGTGGACTTCAACTTTTTGGAGAAATTGGCTTTAGAAAACGGAGGTTTGTCGCGTCGCATATATGAGGATTCAGACTCCGCTCTGCAGCTCCAGGTGACCGGCCCGATCAGAAGGTCCTAGCTTCTTCAAGGGGATGTTCATTCTAACATTTAGTTCAGATCCATGAGTTGGTAACATTTCCTCCATTTGTGAACTTGGCCCTAAATGAAGATGTCAGAGGTGGGGCCCCATAACACCCAGCATAATCCCAGCACGTCACCAGGAGTATAACCCCCACTCTCCGTCTTCTTCCAGGGCTTCTACAATGAAGTGGCGAACCCCATGCTGCTGGACGTCGAGCTGCAGTATCTGGATAACTCCGCGGATCATGTGACCAGGAGCCGCTTCAGACATTATTACCAGGGATCAGAAATCATCGTAGCCGGACGGATATCCAACAGCAGCGCCGAGACTCTGACTGCCGAAGTGAAAGCCCAGGGCGTGAGTTCGACATCCGCTGCTGCCGAGAATCTCCGAGACGTCACTGATGTCCAGTAATGTAACGGATATCTGAGAAAGACAAATCGCCTGTCGTGGCGCCATATTGTGCTGCCTCTATATATAGTGCAGGGTCTGTGGCAGAAAAGTGTCTGTAGGCGAACTCTGAAGCTCTGCTGACAACACCCCAGGATAATAATGAGACAACACTGACCGCCGCCCCTGAGTATAATGAGATAACACTGGCCCCACCCCTGAGGATAATGAGAACACTAACCCCACCCCTGAGGTAAATGAGAACACTGACCTCACCCCTGAGTATAATGAGATAACACTGACCCCACCCCTGAGGATATTGAGATAACACTGACCCCACCCCTGGTGATAATAACATAACACTGACCCCACCCCTGAGGATAATGAGATAACACTGGCCTCACCCCTGCGGATAATGAGATAACACTGACCCCCACCCCTGGGGATAATAAGATGACACTGACCCCACCCCTGAGTATAATGAGATAACACTGACCCCATCCCTGCGGATAATGAGATAACACTGACCCCACCCCTGGGGATAATAAGATAACACTGACCTCACCCCTGAGTATAATGAGATAACACTGACCCCACCCCTGAGGATATTGAGATAACACTGACCCCACCCCTGGTGATAATAACATAATACTGACCCCACCCCTGAGGATAATGAGATAACACTGGCCTCACCCCTGCAGATAATGAGATAACACTGACCCCACCCCTGGGGATAATAAGATAACACTGACCCCACCCTTGATGATAATGTGATAACACTGACCCCACCCCTGAGGATAATGAGAACACTTGCCTCATCCCTGAGGATAATGATATATCACTAACCCCACCCATGAGGATAATGAGATAACACTGGCCCCACACCTGAGGATAATGAGATAATACTGGCCTCATTCCTGAGGATAATCAACTAACACTGACTATACCCCTGAGAATAATGAGATAACATTGACCTCATCCCTGAGGATAATGAGATAACACTGACCTGTTGTGAATTCTCTCTCTGGCTTCCCTCTGGTGGTTACTAGAGGTAGTGGAGCTGATCTGATTGACAGAGGCTTGCCACCTGATAATGACGAAGACGATTGGAGATCTGAGGTTTCTGATTGGGATTTAAGATAGCAGACTCCCTCTATCTCTCCTGGTGATTTTTTTCCTGTGCCGCCTGAGATCTGATGTCTCCTGCTCTTTCCCTGCATGTTCAGCTAAGTGGTTCATTTGCTATTCTGTTTGCATTTGATCTGGTTTTGTTTCTCTGCTTTGTGCAGGTCAGCTAACCCATATTTTACTGCATGTGCCAGTTTGTTTTGTCCCCTTTTATATTGGTCTCTTTTTGCTTTGCTTTCAGAATATACCAGAGTGCTGATATAGTGGGGGGCGAAGTCGTGTGGCTTCAGTGTTTTTTGCATCAGACGTGTTGGACTTTTGCAGGGTTTTTTGCGTGATTGCAGACAGTGTCTTTCCTTTCCTGTCATATCCAGTCAGTGTGGACCCCATCGTTTGCTCAGTCTATTTTTCTGCCTGCGTTTGTGTTTTCATCTTGTCTCACCGACATATGTTTGGGGGCTATCTATTCCTTTGGGGTCTGCTCCGGGGCAGTTTAGATTTCCCCTTTCTTGCTTTAGGCTTAGTTAGCTCTCCGGCTGTGCCGAGGTGGGTGTCTAGGATCATCGTAGGTACGCTCCACGGCTACTGCTAGTTGTGTGGACAGGATCAAGGGTCTGCATCCGCTTAGTTACCAACCTCTCTGGTTTTCTGTGGCTCAGCCTGAGCCTGCTATCCTCCTCAGTGACCCATTCATAACACTGACCCCACCCCTGAGGATAATGAGATAACACTGACCTCACCCCCGAGGATAATGAGATAACACTGACCCCACCCCCCGAAGATAATGAGATAGCACTGACTCCACCCCTGAGGATAATGAGATAACACTGATCCCACCCCCAAGGATAATGAGATAACACTGACCCCACCCCCAAGGATAATGAGATAACACTGACCCCACCCCCGAGGATACTGAGATAACACTGACCCCATCCCCGAGGATACTGAGATAACACTGACCCCATCCCCGAGGATACTGAGATAACACTGACCCCATCCCCGAGGATACTGAGATAATACTGACCCCACCCCTGAGGATAATGAGAACACTGGCCCCACCCCCGAGGATAATGAGATAACACTGACCCCATCCCTGAGGATAATGAGATAACACTAGCCACACCCCTGAGGATTATGAGATAACACTAAGTCCTCCCCTGAGGATAAGTGCCCCTGTGTCTCAGCTTTCTTCGGTGTGTCCCCGACTTGGCAGCACCACATGTCTATATCGCTATGTGGCAGTGCATCGGACATTGTAACAGTCGCATCAATAAATATCTAACCAGATGATTTCTCCTTTTCATGAAGCTTTCTGAGCCGTTCTCTGTGACTGTGGAGGCGCCGATGCAGGAGGAGGACGAGGTGTCCGGAGAGCTGCGGTATATCTACGGAGACTTCACCGAAAGACTGTGGGCTTATCTGACCATAGAGCAGCTGCTGAGCGCACAGTACGAGCCGTCTACTCCTCTGTATATGCTCTCATTGTCTTAAGTATATTGTCTGTCCCCAGACAGAGCGCCCCCTGGGGGACCCGGCTCCTCTGTACACTGATAGACCAGTGATTTCAAAAAGAACAGTGTAATTCATCTTATCGCCTGTGGTGGCGCTGCAGGAGAACAGAAGACCTGCAGCTGATCATCGGGTCATCTCCTCACCATGGAGCCTTATAATGAAACAAACATAATATTTATTTTTTGTAGAATTACAGTTGAAGGGGAAGATAAAAGGAAGATAACAGCGAAGGCTCTGGACTTATCACTGAAGTATAATTTTGTGACACCATTAACATCAATGGTAGTGACCCCACCAGAGGAGGAGAAGTCAGATGAGCTGGTTGCAAACAAACCGAAAGAACAAGGTGAGAGGAAATATGAATCAGTCCTCAAAATGTTTCCATATTTCCCCAGCATTCAGGAATAATAGCACCACCACCAACCGACCGCCCCTCGTTCACCCTATCTTTCATTCTCGTTATTTCCACTATACTCACTCTCTTCTTTGTGCCTTTACAGACAGATAAAGCATGCTGAAAGCCACCACTAGAGGGAGCTCCCTGTATAGAGATACATGATAAAATCCTGTCTGCAGCCACCACTAGGGGGAGCTACCTGTATACAGAGATACATGATAAGATCCTGTCTGCAGTCAGCACTAGGGGGAGCTCCCTGTATACAGAGATACATGATAAGATCCTCTCTGTAGCCACCACTAGGGGGAGCTCCCTGTATACAGAGATACATGATAAGATCCTGTCTGCAGCCACCACTAGGGGGAGCTCCCTGTATACAGAGATACATGATAAGATCCTGTCTGCAGTCACCACTAGGGGGAGCTCCCTGTATACAGAGATACATGATAAGATCCTGTCTGCAGTCACCACTAGGGGGAGCTCCCTGTATACAGAAATACATGATAAGATTCTGTTTGCAGCCACCACTAGGAGGAGCTCCCTGTATACAGAGATACATGATAAGATCCTGGCTGCAGTCACCACTAGAGGGAGCTCCCTGTATACAGAGATACATGATAAGATCCTGTCTGCAGGCACCACTTGGGGGAGCTCCCTGTATACAGAGATATACAGTCATGGCCAAAAGTATTGACACCCCTGCAATTCTGTCAGATAATATTCAGTTTCTTCCTGAAAATGATTGCAAACACAAATTCTTTGGTATTATTATCTTCATTTAATTTGTCTTAAATGAAAAAACGCAAAAGAGAATGAAGCAAAAAGCAAAACATTGATCATTTCACACAAAACTCCAAAAATGGGCCGGACAAAAGTATTGGCACCCTCAGCCTAATACTTGGTTGCACAACCTTTAGCCAAAATAACTGCGACCAACCGCTTCCGGTAACCATCAATGAGTTTCTTACAATGCTCTGCTGGAATTTTAGACCATTCTTCTTTGGCAAACTGCTCCAGGTCCCTGATATTTGAAGGGTGCCTTCTCCAAACTGCCATTTTTAGATCTCTCCACAGGTGTTCTATGGGATTCAGGTCTGGACTCATTGCTGGCCACCTTAGAAGTCTCCAGTGCTTTCTCTCACACCATTTTCTAGTGCTTTTTGAAGTGTGTTTTGGGTCATTGTCCTGCTGGAAGACCCATGACCTCTGAGGTAGACCCAGCTTTCTCACACTGGGCCCTAAATTATGCTGCAAAATTTGTTGGTAGTCTTCTGACTTCATAATGCCATGCACACGGTCAAGCAGTCCAGTGCCAGAGGCAGCAAAGCAACCCCAAAACATCAGGGAACCTCCGCCATGTTTGACTGTAGGGACCGTGTACTTTTCTTTGAATGCCTCTTTTTTCTCCAGTAAACTCTATGTTGATGCTTTTGCCCTAAAAGCTCTACTTTTGTCTCATCTGACCAGAGAACATTCTTCCAAAATGTTTTAGGCTTTTTCAGGTAAGTTTTGGCAAACTCCAGCCTGGCTTTTTTATGTCTCGGGGTAAGAAGTGGAGTCTTCCTGGGTCTCCTACCATACAGTCCCTTTTCATTCAGATGCCGACGGATAGTACGGGTTGACACCGTTGTACCCTCGGACTGCAGGGCAGCTTGAACTTGTTTGGATGTTAGTCGAGGTTCTTTATCCAACATCCGCACAATCTTGCGTTGAAATCTCTTGTCAATTTTTCTTTTCCAGCCACATCTAGGGAGGTTAGCCACAGTGCCATGGGCTTTAAACTTCTTGATGACACTGCGCACGGTAGACACAGGAACATTCAGGTCTTTGGAGATGGACTTGTAGCCTTGAGATTGCTCATGCTTCCTCACAATTTGGTTTCTCAAGTCCTCAGCAGTTCTTTGGTCTTCTTTCTTTTCTCCATGCTCAATGTGGTACACACAAGGACACAGGACAGAGGTTGAGTCAACTTTAATCCATGTCAACTGGCTGCAAGTGTGATTTAGTTATTGCCAACACCTGTTAGGTGCCAGAGGTAAGTTACAGGTGCTGTTAATTACACAAATTAGAGATGCATCACATGATTTTTCGAACAGTGCCAATACTTTTGTCCACCCTCTTTGTTATGTTTGGTGTGGAATTATATCCAATTTGGCTTTAGGACAATTATTTTTGTGTTTTTTCATTTAAGACAAATTAAATGAAGATAATAATACTAAAGAATTTGTGTTTGCAATCATTTTCAGGAAGAAACTGAGTATTATCTGACAGAATTGCAGGGGTGTCAATACTTTTGGCCATGACTGTATAAGATCCTGTCTGCAGTCACCACTAGAGGGAGCTCCCTGTATACAGAGATACATGATAAGATCCTGTCTGCAGTCACCACTAGGGGGAGCTCCCTGTATACAGAGATACATGATAACATCCTGTCTGCAGTCACCACTAGGGGGAGCTCCCTGTATACAGAGATACATAATAAGATCCTGTCTGCAGTCACCACTAGGGGGAGCTCCCTCTATACAGAGATACATAATAAGATCCTGTCTGCAGTCACCACTAGGGGGAGCTCCCTGTATACAGAGATACATGATAACATCCTGTCTGCAGTCACCACTAGGGGGAGCTCCCTTCTTGGTGGAGCCTGTTGCCCTTTATGGCCATTACCTTTATATATGGAGCATAACATTCCTGTTCACTGTCTCCTGCTTCCTGCTCATGGTTTTTTGTTTTGTATTTCAGGACTGGACGTGGCTGATTGTACGTCTGATGCTTCTCCATCTCTTTTGTCATAGCTGTGACCTCCACATATGATTGTCCGTGTCTCTGACTTGTGCTTCAGTTCACAGCAGTTCAGCCACATTGAAGGGAATGGGACTGAGTTGCAGGACCAAACGTACGACTGCCTTGACTGCAACGCTCGGCTTTGGCTCCTCAGCCTGGTTCTCTATAGTTCAGCTGGTCCATTCATTCAGTGCCTGGGTGTCAGTTCTGTGGCTCCAGCCAGTTTTATTCCTATTTGATGACCTATGTGTTTCTGATCTCTCTTCCGCGCTCTGTCTCTTCCGCGCTCTGTCTCTTCCGCGCTCTGTCTCTTCCGCGCTCTGTCTCTTCCGCGCTCTGTCTCTTCCGCGCTCTGTCTCTTCCGCGCTCTGTCTCTTCCGCGCTCTGTCTCTTCCGCGCTCTGTCTCTTCCGCGCTCTGTCTCTTCCGCGCTCTGTCTCTTCCGCGCTCTGTCTCTTGTTTCTGATCTGCATTTGTGCTCCTTTACCACTCCTGAATCTTGTAGTTCTTCTTTCCTGGTTCTCACCTCTGCTCCTATCTGCAGTAAGGAGAAAATGGAAAACGGTCTTAGGAGCGCAGGAAAGAGACTCAGACAAGAGATGAGTTTAAACCACAACGCGTTTCAACGGAGGATCCGTCTTCATCAGGTTTAACCCCATCTCTTGTCTGAGTCTCTTTCCTGCGCTCCTAAGACCGGTTTCCATTTGCTCATTGCTCCTATCCTCCATTGGAGGTTTTCGGCTGGAGCTGCGGTAGAGACCTGACATCCTTGTCTGCCCCTGGGTTGCTTCCTAAGCGCTCCTTTATGACCGCTTATCACTGACCCTATCTGCAGTAAGGGCTCACACTCCATACTGTGCGTTACATGATATACGAGATATAACAAAATGTTCCTTGATGTGAAGATTTAGCAGATTTGCTTTTTCCCCTCAGATGCTCTGTATGACGATGATGCGCCCCAATATGGTAAGTGAGAATATTTATATCAGGTGACCGCTTTATAGCACAATAATGCGACCGGTTCAGTGCAGCAACACAGTGGGCATCACAAGGAGCGGATGAATCAAGGTACATAGGGCAGGATCGGTGGGCATAAATGGAGCAGGGTCGGTGGGCATAAATGGAGCAGAATTCTGGGTATGATTAGAGCAAGATGCATGGGAATGGATGGGCCAGAATCTGTGGGCATGAGTGGAGCAGGGTCAGTGGTCAGGTTACAAACGTACAGATGTTTTACCAATGTATTGTATATATTTCTGTATATAGTAATTAGTAAGACACTGTCCTGCTCCTCTCCTACCTACAGATTGTAGTTCCTCCTCTCATCCTATAGGGTCTCTGCTCACAACCCTCTTCAGTCACCACAGATAGAAGACAGGGAGAGGAGGGAGATGCAGCTGCAGCTTCATTCTGTGAGTGAGACTTTAAGCAGTTGGAGGGAAAGCAGCAGATGGAGGAGACTTCTAATGAGATAGAGCACAACAATGGGGGTCACACCAGGAAGAGCCCACCCTCTACGGCAGGCAGAGCTTTCCTGCTATGTGTTGGGGGAAAGTTACAATTCAGATCAGTCATTTCCCGTCTTACATTTCCCGTGGTCGGAGTCAGTCAGTGTGGCCACTAGAAGCCAATCACATAAAGGCACAATGGCAGGCGGACATTCCTACAGACTCCCGATACTGCTAAGCATGGGTGTGGCTGTAAGTGTAACAGGCGGGGCTGTGGTTATGACAGGGGCGGGGCTGTGGTTGTGGCAGCAGAGGGACTGCGAGTGTGGCAGCAGAGGGACTGCCAGTGTGGCAGCGGAGGGACTGCGAGTGTGGCAGGGGCAGGGCTGTGGCAGGGGCAGAGCTGTGGGTATGACAAGGGGTGGGTATGTCGATGTGACAGGGGCGTGGCTGTGGGTGTAACAAGGGGCAAGACTGTGATTGTGGCAGGGTGGGGCTGTGGGTGTGCACACAGATAGTGCTGGAGCCGGCGGTGTCTCGTCAGATCTGTATCTAACACTGTGCATTTCTTTTTAGAACAGGAGTTGCACTATTACGGTGAGATCTGGAGCTTTCTATTCTCCTTTTTTATATCATGTAAATAATCCCGCACCCGCGTGTCCTGTAATGCCGATATACTGCCGCACACGGTGACCAATCCACTCAGTATGTAAAGCCGAAATCACGCCGCCGGCCGGATATCGTAGCCACGCCGTCATCACTTGCCACCAACATTAAGGGTCTGATTCATTTTTTCATTTGCATCTTTTTCATATGTTTTTGGTGTTTTTTGCTCGGTTTTCATTTATTGCTCACCTGCTTTTTTTTCTTTATTTTCAACATTTTGGGTGGAGTTTAGAGTTCCTCGGTGTTTTTGCCTAATTAATCGATTGCATCCTTTTAGAAAATCGGAAAGTGTGTTGTGAATGTTCTTCGGACCCCCGTCTCCCCCCCCCCCCGGAGCCCTGTTATGTGCGCCAGATACAGTATGTTGGAATCATTTTTGCACCATTTTACAAAACATGTGACTTTATGTGCTGAAAGGACACAAAAAAGGTGAAATATAAAGAGAATCTTCTTTACTTTGCTCATATTTCATGAATCACCATTTTTGTCATTTTGAAGAACTTGGCACAAGAAATATCAACAAATAATATAACACAAAAAACGCAAATGATGAAATGTATCCAAAGTGTAAAAAAACAATCGCCATACAGTGCTCCAGTGATATCTCCTTACAGTGCGCAGATAACAGCACCATACACTGCCATATAGTGTCCAAGCGCATGTTATATTGCCATATAGTGTCCAAGACCATGTTATATCGCCATACAGTGTCTGAGCCCATGTTATACTGCCATAGTGTGTCTGACCCCATGTTGTATTGCCATATAGTGTCCGAGCCAACTTTATATCGCCATATAGTGTCCGAGCCCATATTATACCGCCATATAGTATTATGGACCATGTTGTACCGCCATATAGTGTCCAAGCCCATGTTATACAAATATATAGTGTTTGGGCCCATGTTATACTGCCATATAGTATCCGGCATCATATTATACTGCCATATAGTATTCGGGCACATGTTATACTAGTATCAAGCCGATGTTAAACCGCCATGTAGTATTCGGGCCCATGTTATACCGCCATATAGTGTCCAAGCTCTTTTCATACTGCTCTATAGTGTTTGGGCCCATACTATACTGCCATATAGTATCCGGGACCATGTTATACAGCCATATAGTATCCGGGACCATGTTATACAGCCATATAGTATCCGGCATCATGTTATACTGCCATATAGTATCAGGGCCCATGTTATACTACAATATAGTATCCGGCATCATGTTATACTGCCATATAGTATTCGGGCACATGTTATACTAGTGTCAAGCCCATGTTAAACCGCCATGTAGTATTCGGACCCATGTTATACTGCCATATAGAGTTGGAGCTCATGTCATACTGTTATATTGTCTCTGAGCCCATGTTATACTCCCATATGTCCAGATTTTTCTAGATGAAATGTTGCCTGAGTCTCCTTTACAAACGTTTATGTGATTCTGTGTCTTTCTTTCTCTCCCTATAGGACACCACGACATGGCGGAAGGTAAGTGCTGCACGCTCCCCTCTCCCAACTTCCCTAATATTCTCCTGTGCAATTTAGTTTTTTGAAAGATTTGCATCTAATTTATGATTTGTGTCTTTTTCAGATTTAGACCAGGACCGTGGTGCGTACCCTTTACGGTCCCTTTATATAAAGGCATAGATTTAGCACCAGAATTGAGGGTGGGTGAACACCCCAGTGCAGGGAGGAGGGGTCTGTAGTTTTGTGCGAAGTGTGGCTGAAGTCGCTGACATCTTCTCTTCTTGATATCTAGGAATCTCCATGATGACAATGGTGACTTACATAGCGCCAACGCGTAAGTTGTTTCTGTTGGGAAAGTTGTCCTACGATGTAGATTATGAGGCCCCTGCCATTCGCTGAACCTCGGGCCCCAGACACAAACTCTAGGAAGTAGGAGCTAACTTTCACCCCCCCCCCATTTTTCGACTATTTTTTTCAGCATCCTGTGAGATGTTCCACGTGATAATAGGAAATCCAGATGAATCGGACAGAATCTGCGTCAGGATCACGGAGGCGGATGGTGCTGCTGTCGGGTTATTTCACGATGGAAGGACCGGTAGGTGACTACTATGTGTTTAAGGGAGGACGCCCAGCAATCATCCCTGCCGCCGCTTATCTCCGGTGCCTGATGTCAGCAATCCTAGAATACAGCGCAACATTCTCTCTCCAGGTGTCACAGTGAACGGAAAACTGAGCGAAGACGGCGACGGCTTTGTAAGATTTGGTCTGCAGAACAAGAACTTGCAACTGAAGATCGATGTGAATGAGAATAATATCACCGTAATCCATGAGGAACACGTCTCTCTGTATGACTGGACAGCGGCCATCGAAAGTCCGGGGTCAGTGAGGCTTCGATATAAATCCTGATACAGTGTAACCTCATGGATCAGTGCTGAGTCCACACTAGAGTTGAGCGATACCATCCGATACTTCAAAGTATCGTATCGGATGGTATCGGCCGATCTTTAAAAAAAGTATCGGTATCGCCGATTCCGATACCGGAAGTCCCATTCAAGTCTATGGGACTTCCGGTATCGGAATAAGAAAAACCCTTTCCTGCCCTTGTACAGCCTCTCTGGGGTCTGTACGGGCCTTTCGGGGGGCTGTGCCGGCCTGCCAGGGGGTCTGTGCAGGCTCCGGTGGTCTGTGCCGGCCTGCCGGTGGTCTGTGCAGGCTCCGGGGGGCTGTGCCGGCCTGCCGGGGGGCTGTGCAGGCTCCGGGGGGCTGTGCCGGCCTGCCGGTGGTCTGTGCAGGCTCCGGGGGTCTGTGCAGGCATCGTCCGATGGGACTACAAGTCCCATCGGGCGATGCCTGCTACCATGACAGTGATTGACACATTAGCCAATGATGGGACAGTAGTAGTCCCATCATCCGGCTAATGTGTTAAATGTAAAAAAAAAAAAAAAAAAAAAAAAAAAAAAAAATTACATGCTACATACATACAACATGCATACTACATACTACATACATGCTACATTCATACTACATACATACTACATATATACTACATGCATGCTACATACATACTGCATACTACATGCTACATACATACTACATATATACTACATGCATGCTACATACATACTACATGCTACATACATACCACATACATACTACATATATACTACATGCATGCTACATACATACTACATATATACTACATGCATGCTACATACATACTACATGCTACATACATACTACATACATACTACATATATACTACATACATGCTACATACATACTACATGCATGCTACATACATACTACATGCTACATACATACCACATACATGCTACATATATACTACATGCATGCTACATACATACTACATATATACTACATGCATGCTACATACATACTGCATGCTACATGCATGCTACATACATACTACATACATACTACATGCTACATACATACCACATATATACTACATACATACAATACATTCATACAATACATACATAGACATACAGTACATATAACATAGAGTAACATACTTACCAATACTTGTCACATTGTTCCCCGAAGCCATTGTCGTCTACGGAATAAATATTAACATAACAAACCACAAAAATACTCACTCACGATCCGAAGCAGTCCACGAGTGTGTCCCACGACGATCTTGGGTAGAGAACTGCAGCATCAGCTGTTGCTGCCGTTCTCTACAGGCTGCAGGAATCCAATGACGGAAGGTAGGTATCCTTCCGCACTGTATTCCTCCGCCACTTAAAAAAAAAAAAAGTCCCTAGTCTCACTTTATGCCATTGCTGTGTGGGAATTTCCCACACAGCAATGGCATAAAGTGAGACTAGGGACTTTTTTTTTTTAAGTGGCGGAGGAATACAGTGCGGAAGGATACCTACCTTCCGTCATTGGATTCCTGCAGCCCGTAGAGAACGGCAGCATCATCTGATGCTGCAGTTCTCTACCCAAGATCGTCGTGGGACACACTCGTGGACTGCTTCGGATCGTGGGTGAGTATTTTTGTGGTTTGTTATGTTAATATTTATTCCGGAAAGACAATGGCTTCGGGGAACAATGTGACAAGTATTGGTAAGTATGTTACTCTATGTTATATGTACTGTATGTCTATGTATGTATTGTATGAATGTATTGTATGTATGTAGTATATATGTGGTATGTATGTAGCATGTAGTATGTATGTAGTATGTATGTAGCATGCATGTAGCATGTAGTATGTATGTAGCATGCATGTAGTATATATGTAGTATGTATGTAGCATGCATGTAGTATATATGTAGCATGTAGTATGTATGTAGCATGCATGTAGTATATATGTAGTATGTATGTAGCATGCATGTAGTATATATGTAGCATGTATGTAGTATGTATGTGGTATGTATGTAGCATGTAGTATGTATGTAGCATGCATGTAGTATGTATGTGGTATGTATGTAGCATGCATGTAGCATGCAGTATGTATGTAGCATGCATGTAGTATATATGTAGTATGTATGTAGCATGCATGTAGTATATATGTAGCATGTATGTAGTATGTATGTGGTATGTATGTAGCATGTAGTATGTATGTAGCATGCATGTAGTATGTATGTAGTATATATGTGGTATGTATGTAGTATGTATGTAGTATATATGTAGTATATATGTAGTATATATGTAGTATGTATGTAGTATGTATGTAGTATATATGTAGTATGTATGTAGCATGTAGTATGTATGTAGCATGTATGTAGCATGCATGTAGTATGTATGTGGTATGTATGTAGTATATATGTAGCATGTATGTAGTATGTATGTGGTATGTATGTAGCATGTAGTATATATGTAGCATGCATGTAGTATGTATGTAGTATGTATGTAGTATGTATGTCGCATGCAGTATGTATGTAGTATGTATGTAGTATATATGTAGTATGTATGTAGCATGCATGTAGTATGTATGTAGCATGCATGTAGTATGTATGTAGCATGTATGTAGTATGTATGTAGTATATATGTAGTATGTATGTAGTATATATGTAGTATGTATGTAGTATATATGTAGTATGTATGTAGTATATATGTAGTATGTATGTAGTATATATGTAGTATGTATGTAGCATGTAGTATGTATGTAGCATGTATGTAGCATGCATGTAGTATGTATGTAGTATGTATGTGGTATGTATGTAGTATATATGTAGCATGTATGTAGTATGTATGTGGTATGTATGTAGCATGTAGTATATATGTAGCATGCATGTATGTATGTAGTATGTATGTAGTATGTATGTCGCATGCAGTATGTATGTAGTATGTATGTAGTATATATGTAGTATGTATGTAGCATGCATGTAGTATGTATGTAGCATGTATGTAGTATGTATGTAGTATATATGTAGTATGTATGTAGCATGTAGTATGTATGTAGTATATATGTAGTATGTATGTAGTATATATGTAGTATGTATGTAGTATATATGTAGTATGTATGTAGTATATATGTAGTATGTATGTAGCATGTAGTATGTATGTAGCATGTATGTAGCATGCATGTAGTATGTATGTGGTATGTATGTAGTATATATGTAGCATGTATGTAGCATGTATGTGGTATGTATGTGGTATATATGTAGCATGCATGTAGTATGTATGTGGTATGTATGTAGCATGTAGTATATATGTAGCATGCATGTAGTATGTATGTAGTATGTATGTAGTATGTATGTAGCATGCAGTATGTATGTAGTATGTATGTAGCATGTAGTATGTATGTAGTATATATGTAGTATGTATGTAGTATATATGTAGTATGTATGTAGTATATATGTAGTATGTAGTATATATGTAGTATGTATGTAGCATGTAGTATGTATGTAGCATGTATGTAGCATGCATGTAGTATGTATGTAGTATGTATGTGGTATGTATGTAGTATATATGTAGCATGTATGTAGTATGTATGTGGTATGTATGTAGCATGTAGTATATATGTAGCATGCATGTAGTATGTATGTGGTATGTATGTAGCATGTAGTATATATGTAGCATGCATGTAGTATGTATGTAGTATGTATGTAGTATGTATGTAGCATGCAGTATGTATGTAGTATGTATGTAGTATATATGTAGTATGTATGTAGCATGCATGTAGTATGTATGTAGCATGTATGTAGTATGTATGTAGTATATATGTAGTATGTATGTAGCATGTAGTATGTATGTAGTATTTTTTTTTTTTTTTTTTTTTTTTTAACATTTAACACATTAGCCGGATGATGGGACTACTACTGTCCCATCATTGGCTAATGTGTCAATCACTGTCATGGTAGCAGGCATCGCCCGATGGGACTTGTAGTCCCATCGGACGATGCTTGCACAGACCCCCGGACATCAGCACAGCCCCCCGGCAGGCCGGTACAGACCCCCACAGGGTGCACAGACCACCGGCAGGCCGGCACAGCCCCCCGGCAGGCCGGTACAGACCCCCACAGGGTGCACAGACCACCGGCAGGCCGGCACAGCCCCCCGGCAGGCCGGTACAGACACCGGGCAGGCCGGCACAGCCCCCCGGCAGGCCGGCACAGCCCCCCGGCAGGCCGGCAGAGACCCCCGGAAGGCCCGAAATGACGGCGCATCATGATGCGCACACACCGCGCATCATGATGACGTCAGGCCGTCAATCAACTGAACTTCCGATTCCGATGCCGAATTCCGATATTGAAAAAATATCGGAAGTCGGTATCGGAATTCCGATACAGCAAGTATCGGCCGATACCCGATACTTGCGGTATCGGAATGCTCAACACTAGTCCACACGCTTCAGAGTGCACGTGCGTCGCGGTTGGCGCCATCTCAGAGGTTATGCTCAGTTTTTTGTTAGGGTTTTGTTGATATATTTGACCATAGTGAGGATTTCCTATCAGTTTGCATCTATCAACTTCTATTAATTGCAATTTTTCATCTATTTTCATGAGCTATATTTCCCATTTTGTTGTTGTCAGGTGACTCTGTAGATTCTGGTGTTTTCCCTATGGTGATGTCGCCTCTTCTCCCCTATCGTGTGATCCCATTTCTAACCTTTGGCACCAGATAATATGTAGCACAGATTTTCTTGTGTCTCTGGGATACGGCAGAAGTATCACCTGTTGCTGATCACAAATACTTCTCACATTTGTTCCTTTCATGATTTCGCCACTTTTGGGATATCATTCTTCTATATCAGAACATTTACGGTTTCATTCATGTTTTTGTCATCACTTTACAAATAAGTTATTTGCTCATCCACCTGCAATTACTCATTTCATTTGAGGTTTGTTGACCATTGATATTATTTGTTCATTCTATATTGGGTCTCGTGTGTATTTGTTTGTATCCATTTATTCAATTCTTTGTTTTTCACATACAATCATTCCTGCATTCATTTATTCTCTCATTCTTTTATTTGTTTTCTCCTTCATTGTTTTATTCATTCATCTTTATGTCGTTACTTGCGATCTTTCCTGAGTTCGTTTATTTGCTCCTTCGCCGACATTCATATACTTGTTTACTACTTTATTTGTTTTCATTCATCTTCAGTCACATCTGCACATTTCTCCTGGTTTCCTGTGATTTTTGTCTAAGAATTTGTGATTATGTTTTGTAGAGTTATGAAATTAAATAGTAAACAAATTACTTTCCCTCTCGACATCGGAGCCAATTTGACCATCACCCTCAGCGGACACTCGCTGCACCAGTCCTTTTATGTGGACGGCAGATACTCCGCGGTGAATGGCACTATTGGGGTTATCGGTAGGTAGTGAAAACAAAATATTGTCGAAAAATGGTAACTGACGGATGAAGGAAGCATGGAGGAGGCAGAGGAGACAGGCGAGGAAAGGAGAAAGAATCTAAAAGGGAGAGGAGAGGAATGGGGGAAATAAAATAAAAAGGAGATGAATAGAGGAAATAAAAGAGAGAAGATTAAAGGAACGGGGGAAATAAAAGAGAAAGGAGAGGAATGGAGGAAATAAAAGAGAGAGGAGAGGAATGGAGGAAATAAAAGAGAGGAGAGGAATGGAGGAAATAAAAGAGAGAGGAGAGGAATGGAGGAAATAAAAGAGAGAGGAGAGGAATGGGGGAAATAAAAGAGAAAGGAGAGGCGAGGAAGGGGGAAATAAAAGGAGAGGAGAGGAATGATGGAAATAAAGGAGAAAGGAGAGGAAAGGGAGAATAAAAGAGAAGGAGAGGAATGTGTGAAATAAAAGAGAAAGGAGAGGAGAGGAATGGGGAAAATAAAAGAGAAAGGAGAGGAATGGGAGAAATAAAAGAGAAAGGAGAGGCGAGGAATTGGGGGAAATAAATGAGAAAGGAGAGGAGAGGAATGATGGAAGTAAAAGAGAAAGGAGAGGAGAGGAATGGGTGAAATAAAAGAGAAAGGAGAGGAATGGGGGAATTAAAAGAGAAAGAAGAGGAATGACATAAGTAAAAGAAGGAGAGGAACGGGGGAAATAAAAGAGAGAGGAGAGGAACGGGGGAAATAAAAGAGAGAGGAGAGGAATGGGGGAAATAAAAGAGAGATGAATGGGGGAAATAAAAGAGAAGGAGAGGAGAGGGGGAAATAAAATTGAAAGGAGAAGAGAGGAATGGCAGAAATAACAAAAGGAGAGGAGAGAAATTGGAGAGATAAAAGAGAAGGAGAGGAGAGGAATTGGAGAGATAAAGCGGTAGAGGTATAGGGGAAGGGATAGATGAGCAGAATGGCAGTGAGAAGGGAACAGGAACATAGCAATAAGGGAGTGGATGGGAGAGAGGTTTGGCAAAGACTAAATGGAGGGTAGGAATGAGATAGCAAAATTCATAGTCAAGAGGAAAGGGGAGGAGTGAAATAAGCAACAAAAAGGAGAAGAGGACGAATGTGGGAGCAAACGTGGAGTGAAGCAATGAGTAGCAAAGGGTGGAGAAGGTTTGAGGAGGGTGGAGGACCCCCTTCATGACATGGGACAGATTCACTTTGTTTCACCTCTTGTATTTCAGGTCAGATCGTTAACAGCGATATAAGATTATCCGCAGATTCTCTCCACGTTGGTGCGAAGGTCGTCCCCGTTACAAGGTAGAACATTATTATATCCAGGCATCACCCCTGTTCTTACCCCCGACCTGCAGAGACCTCGAGGAAACCAGCGGCCACATAACTGTTTATTTTCTATTTAGGACGCCAGATTGTGATTTCACCACACACGGGGAGCAGCGCCGGGGCCACTGTCAGCACGTCCGCCTCAGCCCAGGCAACCCACTGCGGGGAGCTGGATACATTGTATCAGACGTCTTCACAATTCCACAGTAACAAGGACAATAATCATGTAATGACACAAAGTGGCAAATCTGTGACCGGATATTAAACCGTTTCCCTCTTTCTCTGTCAGTCATCATCATTGTAGGGGATGAGGCTCAGGGAACCTGGGACTCCAGTGATACATTGTAACGTGCTGTGGATGACTCGATACATTGTAACAATCCCTCAGCTGCGAGAAGCTTTAGGTTTAGATGTAAACAAGAGTATTGTCATTCACTGACAGCAAGCGGAAATCCTACATATTGTAAAGGAGAAATGCAAAGCTTTATTATAAATAGATAAAATACTGGAACCGAATCAGAGAATGATTCATAAAACTTTTTTTGTTTGTTTTTGTCTATGGCTCGACTTCACCTCAACGCGACCCATAGAGACCCAAGGATCGGTTCTCACCAACCTCCTGCTTCATGAAGTGAATGGCAGAGCTGCAGTGAAGACTGACACTTCTATAGATAGTGCAGTGTGAGGAAGGAGCCAGAGACGTATAGAAAGCTGGGTGACAACCTCTGTAGGAGGTGTCATGTCATCTCCGATGGTTGTCAGAATGCTGCCGCCTTGTCACATGAGTTCATTATCTTTCATACATTTATTAGTGAAAGTTATTGGCGCAGAAGCGTCTAACCAAACGTTTCACATAATATAAATAACTTCAGGGGGAAACAAAGCCTAAAAGAATAAAAAGCAAAAGCATAACACCCGATGTAAGAGCAGAACAGTGAGTGCAGCTCTGGAGGTGACTGAAGGATACGACACGATGTAACAGCAGAATAGTGACTGCAGCTCTGGAGGTGACTGGAGGATAAGATACAAAGTAACAGCAGAATAGTGTCTGCAGCTCTGGAGGATAAGACACGATGTAACAGCAGAATAATGCCTGCAGCTCTGGAGGTGACTGGAGGATAAGATACAATGTAACAGCAGAATAGTGTCTGCAGCTCTGGAGGATAAGACACGATGTAACAGCAGAATAATGACTGCAGCTCTGGAGGTGACTGGAGGATAAGATACAATGTAACAGCAGAATAGTGTCTGCAGCTCTGGAGGATAAGACACGATGTAACAGCAGAATTGTGACTGCAGCTCTGGAGGATAAGACCTGATGTAACTTTCCAGTATCAGAAGATGCCGCTCATTCTGCCATTTTTCCGCTGCAGCACGTTGGGCCATGTTAGGAGTTTCTGCTGCGCTCCTTTCACCTCCTCGTTCCTCAGAATATATATCAGGGGCGTTATGACGGCGTAGAACACGGTAATGAAGCAATTTGCTGACGTGTACACTGACATGGTCTGCACATACACAATAATCCCGGTGCCATAGAATATGGACACAACCAGTAAATGTGCCGCACAAGTGGAGAACGTCTTCTGCCGCCCCCGCCTGGAGTTTATTTTCAGGATGCTCCTCACAATTCAGCTGTAAGATACCAGGACTAACGTAAATCATGATGGCCCCAGGATCTCATCCACTGCGGTATCGGAAAATGAGAATTTGATAAGTGGCGTCACAAAAGAAGATGTCGATCTCGTATGGTCCATAGAAGGAAAGTCTCAGAAGAAAGCAGTTGTGGAACGTGGAGTTGACAAAGCCTCTGAAACAGGCACAGAGGGACGCAGACCGCCCTTCTCATCAGCATGGGGTACCGGAGCGGGTTACAGATGGCCACAAAGCAGTCATAAGCCATGACGGCCAGAAGGAACATCTCTGAGCTGCCCAGGAACGAGATCCTCCAGTTATCGGAGGAGAGGACGGCGAGCAGTTTAGGGACAGTCACCAAGAAGTAAGGAACATCGAGGAAGAAGAGGTGGCCCAGGAAGAGATGCATGGGGGGGTGAAGGTGAAAGTCCAGCTGTACCACCAGGAAGATCAGCACATTGCCCAGAACCGTGAGGACACAGACAATTATAAAGCTGAGGAAGAGGAGAATCTGGAGGTCAGAGACAGCGGAGTAGAGGACGAATTCCCCCACCGAGCTCTGGTCACCGTGTAAAGATTCAACAATGTTCATCTGAGAAAAGAAACAATCAGCAATAAATAACAAGAAGTGCAAAAAGAACAAAAATGCCAAATTATTAATATTCAGAGATGTCTGTAACAAGGTGGAGCTGACAGCCTCTGAGACACAGGATACAGCCTGGTGGTCAGAAGTAATAGAGAATGAGCTGGTGCTGTAAAATAACACATAATCTACACATGATGTACAGATCTGTGCAAAGTGTTAGGCAGATTGGAAAACATGCTGCAGAATAAAAAGCTTCATACATAGAAGGGTTAATGCTACTCTTATCTAATAACAAAATACAAAGCAACTGAATAAAAGAAATGTAAATCTTTTGCAGCACACCATGAAACCCCCTTCTGTGAAATCTTTGCCTAGGAGTGACCTTGCTGATGTAGTAAAACTACCTTGCAACTTGTTGCTGCACTAGGTTTTGCTGTGATGATTGAGCTGTTCCACAATCTCACCTTTGTAGCAGAGTTTGGCTGTTCCAAACTGTATAAACTGGGGAGAAATATAGGTGGCTTTGTCAGGGTGAAGTCCAGTGCGGAAAAACGTGTGTTGAGGTGCTTCTGCACCCCCCACCTATATCTATAGGTAATGATTTATCTTTATAATTATCTTGATGATTTTGCATGTTTTCCCACCTACAAAGAATGGAGAGGTTTGTAATTTGTATCGTAGGTACATTTCACCTGTGAGAAACACAATCTAAAGATAAAATCCAGAAAATCACATTGTATGATTTATATATAATTGATTTGCATTATATTGCACAAAATAAGTATTTGATCACCGACCAATTCTGCCTCTCACAGACCTGTTAGTTTTCCTTTAAGAAGCCTCCTTGTTGTGAACACTCTTGACCTGACTTCTGAGTTTGGGCTCCCTCTGGTTGTTGCTGTGGGTAATGGAGCTGGTCGGGTTGACAGAAGTCAATCACCTGAAGAGGATGATTGGAGGTCAGGTGTTACAGACTGGGAGGATTTAAGTCAGCAAGCTTCCCTCAGTTGTTGCTGGTAATTTTTTTTTTCTTCCTGTGCATTTTGAAGTTCGCTTGCCCCCTGCTTGGTCCTGCATCGCTCAGATAAGTTATTTGTTTGCTGGAATCTTTTTGCATTTGATCCAGTTTTTGCCTTTTTCTGCTTTCTGCTTTGCTGTGTGGGTTCAGCATTGTTCCCTGCTGGGACCAGTGCTGGACCCCGTTCCATATGCCACAGCTTTTGTCAGTCTGTTCAGTATTGCTAGTCCCCTGTTATATCAGTATCTTTTGCTTTGCTTCCAGTTCACACCAGAATGCTGATCTAGTGGGGGAGAGGTCATGTGGCCTCAGTATTTTTGCATATCAGACGTGTTGGATTTTTCTTAGGGTTTTTTGCGTGATTGCAGACAGTATCTTTCCTGTCCTGTTCTATCTAGACAGTTTGGGCCCCATCATTTACTTACTCTATTTTCTGCCTGTGTTTGTGCCTCATCTTGTCTCACCAGCAATATATGTTTGGGGGCTATCTATTCCTTTGGGGTTCTACTCTGGGGCAGTTTGGCTTTCCCCTTTCTTGCTTTAGGCTTAGTTAACTCTTTGACTGTGCCGAGGCGTCTAGGGCATCGTAGGTATGTCCCACAGCTAATTCTAGTTGTGTTGTTTTAAGAATCTGCAATACACTTGGTTACCAACCTTTCTGGTTTTCTGGTTGCCTAGCTTATTCCCCGGCTATCCTCCTTGGAGACCTAATCATAACACCGCCACTCTGCACTCATTACCTGTATTGAGCTCACCTGTACACTTAGCTAATTTACATGAATTTACATCTCCTGGTCCAGATGAATTACATCCTAGAGTACTGAAAGAGTTGGCAGAGGAAATTGCAGAACCAATAGCCAGAATCTTGGAAAACAGGAGAAGTCCCAGATGATAGGGATAACATTTGTCTTCTCCAATCGTCAAAAGAGGAAAGAAAACACAGCCAGTAAATACTGGCCAGTGAGCCTTACTTCTATACCAGGAAAGATCTGTAAACAAATTATTAAACAATATTTATGTAAGTACTTGGATAAAAATACAGTAATTATCCAGAGCCAGCCTGGGTTTGTAGTAAACTTGTCATGCCAAACTCATCTAATTTCTTTTTTTGATGGAATCACTGACTGGGTGGATAAGGGAAATTGGGTAGATATAGTATATCTCAATTTCTGCAAATCATTTGATTTTTGCAAAGCATTTGATAAAGTATCTCATACTATCTTTATTGAAAGAATTAACAAGTATGGGATTGACAAGGCTACGCTTAGGTGGATTCATAACTGGCTCAGTGATCACACTGAAAGATTGGTGATAAATCGTTGCACATCCAATTGGAAAAGTGTTACATGTTTGGGACCACAAGGCTCTGTCTTGGCTCCAGTGTTGATCAACACTGATCTAGAGAAGGGAACTGAAGGTAAACTAATCAAATTTGAAGACAATACAAGTCTAGGAGGGATAGCTAACACTAGAGAAGCCAGAGAAAGGATTCAGAAGGATCTAGATAAGCTTGAACAATGGGCAGTGACTAATATAATGGTATTTAACAGGGAGAAATGCAAGATTCTGCATCTGGGCAAGAGAAACAAACATTACATCTACAGAATGGGAGGAATAGAACTAAGCAACAGCACGTGTGAAAAAGGGGTATACTAATAGATCACAGACTGCACATGAGTCAACAGTGTGATGCAGCAGCAAGAAAGGCAAACACAGTGTCATGATCCAGCGGGATCTGACAGTTTAAATGCACAAAGTGAACTTTTTTCCTTTGGCTTGGTGCCAAAGTGGGTTGATTGCCCCCGGTGGCCATTAGAATTATTACACGTGGTGTCGTTCGTTCTAAGTTGCCCCGGTGGTGGTGAGCGGTAGTGCACTTTAGTTTCTTTGGTTTAATGTGCACTTAACTACAAATCAGGTGTTAGGCTCTATAAAAGGGAGCCAGGTGGGTTCAATCACTGTTGGTGTTATTGTGTTCGTTATTGGGGAAGCAAGCCGGGGTGAGGAAGGAGCTGAACATGAGTCCTGCGCAGCCCAGCCAGAGGGGACGAGTGGCAGCTATGTGGTCTGCAAGAAGGGCTGGCATGGCGTGGTGGAGTCACAGTTTATGGTGTCAGCAGGAAGTGCTTGCATGGCTTGGTGGAGTGACGACTATGGAGAGAGTTGCACTCAGCATGCGGGACTTGGTTGCTGAGACTGGACTCAAGCATGCTGGAATTTTTGGCAGAAGCTGGACTCATCTTTGGGACTCTGTTTACTGGGCAGCTGCAACTGGTGGTGGACTCTGCTCCAAGGCTGCACTATGGTGAAGGATCCAGTTATGGTGATGGATCCGGGTGGAGGAGAAGATACAGGTGGTGGGCTCTGTTGCTAGGAGCGTACACAACAGAGTAAAGCTAAGTGGTGTTTCCCCTGTATTGTCATTTTCCCTCATGTGTGTTTAGTGCAGTGGTGGGATTAGTTTCCGCACCGACCATTTCCCTAGTGAGGGTTTAGGTTCAGGGCGAGCTAGGGTTTTTAGGTTCTTGTGCGTCGCCCGGTGCGGAACCGGCATAGGGAACGTTAGGAATGCAGGGACACTGGCTCAGGGGAGTACAGGAGGTCTCCACTTCCCTATTCCCTATTGCAGGGCCCACCATTGTTAGTTACCCAGGTTCCCCCTTTATTATTTAAATTCGCCTTACTGGAGGCGGGGTTTCCAGACTACTTTATATATATGTGTAATACCTAAATTCGCCAGTTGGAGGCGGTGTATCCAACTGCACGTCTTATTTAAATTCGCCCCACTGGAGGCGGTGTATCCAGGGTCACGTGTGTCATATAGGTTCGCCTAGCGGTACTCGCTGCGTCCAGACACACGTGACCGTGACACAGTTCTAGGATGTATTAAGAGAAGCATAGAGTCTAGACCATGTGAAGAAATTATCCCCCTCTACTCCTCCTTGGTCAGACCTCATCTGGAATACTGTATCCAGTTCTGGGCATAACATTAAAAAAAAAACATAATGAAACTGGAGCAAGTTCAGAGAAGAGTGACCAGGATGATGAGCGGACTGCAAAGTCCGACATCTGAGATGGTTTAGTGACTCCTGCATTGAGCAGGGGGTTGGATCCTTCCAACTCTCACATGTTAGTATTTTATGCTTCTCCGATTGTAGCATTATTACTCGGAGTTCTACAGGCTCGGTCACGAATAGGATAGTTTTGGAAAGGGGTTTTCCATCCACGCAAAAACCACCAACAGATCGGGAAGACGGATCGGAATCTGATATCATTCCACTATGGCCTGTTAAATGAGGTTACCAGTGGAACCAGAGTTGAGGTAGGCCGACTTGACAAAATGGCTGCTGTCCGTGTCCTGACACTGACAGAATCAGTGACGGAGAGGAGTGATTTTCGCCCAGGGTAACCTCTTCAACAAACCCTAGGCTCAGGTATTTCCCGGTCTCTCCAGGCAGGAGCGGATTAATTGCTCAGGACTTCCATAATAGAAGCACCTTCTCTTGGACCGGCAGACCTTCTGACGATGCTTGGTCATCTTCACCTGGTCTACCTGCATGGCCACAAGAGAAGGTGCCAGTGTTGGTTTGCTGCATGACTGATCTTTGAAAGGTAGGAGCCAGGCGGTTCACCTCCCCAGAACGCTCCTGAAACCTATTGTATATCTGTGTGGCTAGAGACACCAGGTCATCCAGTTCGTCCTTGACTTGCCCCGACAGGTGCATGCCCTAAGCACTGTGCACGGGGATCTGCGTGCTGTGCGCATACCCTGTACATCAGCAGCAGGAGAAGAGGGGGAAAGTGTGGGACTGCGGCAGAGAGTGATCAGCGTCTGTGCTGGGGAATGGAGGCAGAAGGCAGAGACGCCGGTGCTATAGTACCCCCCTTTACGACCCCTCTTTTTCAAGCCCATAAGGAATCCCTCCAGGAGGAGGAAGACATGGATGTTCTCCCTAGGCTCCCAAGACCTCTCTTTGAGGCAGAGGGCAGAGACGCCAGAGCTGCAGTACCTTTCCTTGGGAGACAGTCTCTTTGCAGGTTTAGAGGGAGAGTCCTGGCAATTTTGTCTTCACTTCTCTGCTTGTTGACTGTTCTCTAGAATCCCAATGGTTTTGTGACCCCATCCTTGGTAATCCACCATATAATAGGGGATTTTCTACAGATCCCCTGTGATACATATTCTCCTGGATTAGGTTAAGGTCCTGTTATGGTCGGCGGAACGCACCTAATAAAAATAATACAAGGTGCGTTCGCCGCCCGGGGTCCACCATGCGGTAGATGACAAGACCGCTGCTGGACAATGGCAGATACTCCAATGAGTGAAGTAGTGCGCTCGGGTTAACGTCACCCGAGCAGCTAAGGCCGGCTCTGTTCACGCACAGAAAACCTTTAAACAAATAAATACAGAAACGCTGGCCTTGTTAAACGCACAAGGTAACCAGCGGGGGCATCGCAACCGCAAACGCCAGTGGACTGCTAAGCGCAGAGCGGCAGAACTGCTAAGCGCAGGCGCGGCGGTATCTCACGCCCTAGACGACGGTACCGACGGGCGCTAATACTAGGTGCGGTAGCACAGTGGCAAATAGCTAGCCACTACCTGGAGCTGACTATACACACTCGGTCACCACTCGTAATATCAGAGGGTAGGGGTTTCATAATAAGTCATCCACCAGAACATGCATCCATCACCATTCACACATAGCATAGTAGGTCTACACTAGCGCATGGCCGAGCCGCCATGCGGGCTTTTTATAGCCATGTGCTTTCGGGACCTTCCAGTAACCTGGGAAGAACCAATCAGATCTGACGCAGGACCTGGACATGTGACCCCTGCTCTCCACTGAGAGGACAAGTTGCGGGCATGCCCAGTAGCACGGCACGAGGACTTAGCCTCTGGAGCGGTTCTCTGCAGAGCAGGTTGCGTTACCATTGCTGCACCAGAGGTGGCAGCAACATCCAGGCTCACAGAACGAGCCTGGGCAGAATGCCTGGCTCGCCGTGATTGCTGAGTAGGAGTCCGAGCGGTCGGAGCGGAATGGGGGACCAATGGATGTCTGGCTCTGGATTCCCGCTGTGCAGCGTCAGGAATCCGACGCCTAACAGGTCCTCATCTACAGTGTAATTTTTCAGCCCTATACTTGCTGTACTGGTTTTCCAGCTCCCAGTCCCTGGTGGTCTAGTGTTTTGAGGTTTTCTCAGTGCTGCATCTTAGGCTTCGATCTTCATTTCTTGGGGATCTAGTGGATACATTCTCATCCTAAGGTTCAGTAATCACTTACGTTCATGTGCTTTGTGATAGTTGATTAATAAGATACCTGCTACTTGAAGAATCACACCAGGGACTTTGGTTTCGATAAATGTAAATCAAATATTGGGAAATCTAAAAGTTTTTGTTGCCAATCTCTGATGTCTGTTTGCATTTACTTTTAATAGACTTTTCTGTTAAACTTTAAGTTTTCTTTGATTCTTTTCAGGTCTAAAAATGTCAACTGATACAATTTATCAATTGCTAGAACTTTACCATAGTTTCCTATTCTGCCCGTCATGGAGGACTGTGAGGCCAAAACCTTTATTATTGTCACACAAATGTAAATAATTATAGGAATACAATAATTCATATTTCATTGACGAATGTGAACCTGCCCCTTATATCCTATAACTTATAATTATATTTCTTCAGAACTTTCTAGATCATGTCTGTTGGGGATTAGGCATAGATCCAGGTATAATTACCTCCCATATAATCATCATCTTCACCTTTGCACCTTGTTATTAGCGGAGCCTAGCATTATATTAATTGCAGTTAATTTAAAATCTCAGATGGACAAAAATGAAATTACTGAAATTATAGAGGCCAACTTATTTCCTGGAGGAAGATAAAAACCTATAAATGGTGATGAGACGTTTGATGTTCTGCAATAGATGAAGTGATGCCTGCACGGAAGCGCTGCCCGCCGCGTCACCCGGTGAGACTGACACTGTTGGATGACAGCTCCTTATATTAGACTGAACATCTCATAAAATATATATTTTCTTGTATTATTGACAGTATATTTACCCGGTTATTGTAGGTAATTTTCCAAAATGTAAAGGCAGAATGTTAAACTGTGTTAATTTTGCAGATTATTATATTCTTCATTACACATGGTAAAGGGACATTTTTTTACATTTTTGATCGTTAATTTTCCCTACTTAAAATGTACTAATTAATAATATTTTGAAATTCTATTTTACATGTCAAAACTAAAATCTAAAATAATATTTTCCAAATGTTTCTGAAAAATGTTCATTTTAATTTTAACTTACCGTACATTTCCAATATTTAATAAAAATAAATTTCTGTGCAAGCAAAAGGTGTCTGTACTAATAATGAGTTGTATGAAAATACACTATGATAGGCAGATATGTAATATATAGATGAAGAGGTAAAGACTGGAAATAATCTTGAACTTTATACTTTTCTCGTTTGACAACAATCAAAATAAAAAAAAATCTAAAGCAAAAATTGTGAGACTGTAATATAGAAAATGCAGACAGAAAACCTATCTATATATAAAATATCTATCTATTATCTATCTATCATCTATTTTCTATCTAGTATCTATCTAGTATCTATCTATTATCTATCATCCATTATCTATCTATCTTTCTATCTATTTATCATCTCGCTATTATCTTTCTATTATCTATTACTAGACGAAGAGCTCGGCGTGCCCGGGCATAGTATCCCCTGTATGTAGTATATACCTGTATGTCATCTCCCCTGTATATACTGTATATCTGTGTGTCATCTCCCCTGTATATAGTGTATACCTATATGTCATCTCCTGTATATAGTATATATCTGTATGTCATCTCCCCTGTATATAGTGCATACCTGTGTGTCATCTCCTCCTGTATGTAGTATATACCTGTATGTCATCTCCTCCTGTATATAGTATATACCTATGTGTCATCTCCCCTGTATATAGTGCATACCTGTGTGTCATCTCCCCTGTATATAGTATATACCTGTATGTCATCTCCCCTGTATATAGTATATACCTATATGTCATCTCCTCCTGTATATAGTGTATACCTGTATGTCATCTCCCCTGTATATAGTGTATATCTGTGTATCATCTCCCCTGTATATAGTGTATACCTATATGTCATCTCCTCCTGTATATAGTATATACCCAAGTGTCATCTCCCCTATATATATTGCATACCTGTGTGTCATCTCCCCTGTATATAGTATATACCTATGTCATCTCCTCCTGTATATAGTGTATACCTATATGTCATCTCCTCCTGTATATAGTATACCTGTATGTCATCTCCTGTATATAGTATATACATGTATGTCATCTCCCCTGTATATAGTATATACCTGTGTGTCATCTCCCCCTGTATATAGTATATAGCTGTATGTCATCTTCCCTGTATATAGTATATACCTGTATGTCATCTTCCCTGTATATAGTATATACCTGTATGTCATCTCCGTATATAGTGTATACCTGTATGTCATCTCCTCCTATATATAGTGTATACCTGTATGTCATCTGTATATAGTATATACCTGTATGTCATCTCCTCCTGTATATAGTGTATACCTGTATGTCATCTCCTCCTGTATATAGTATATACCTGTATGTCATCTTCCCTGTATATAGTATATACCTGTATGTCATCTGTATATAGTGTATACCTGTATGTCATCTCCCCTGTATATAGCATATACATGTATGACATCTCCCCCTGTATATATTATATATCTGTGTGTCATCTCCCCCTGTATATAGTATATATCTGTGTGTCATGTCCTCCTGTATATAGTGTATACTTGTATGTCATCTCCTCCTGTATATAGTATATACCTGTATGTCATCTCCCCTGTATATAGTATATACGTGTGTCATCTCCCCCTGTATATAGTATATAGCTGTATGTCATCTTCCCTGTATATAGTATATACCTGTATGTCTCGCAGGTTCCCTCCTGTCTGTACACGGTGGAGGCGCAGTCTCTACTGAGACGTTTTAGTGACCCTTGAGGAAGCAGCTCTTGTCTCCCTTTCTTCCATTTCTGTACTCCTTTCTGTAAGTCTTGGCTCCCTTTCTTCTTTCTGTAAGTCTTGCTCATTGAGGCGTAATACAACTTTTTTCTTAGAGAAAGCAGAATTCAACCTTGTGGGAGTGTAATACCATTTAGTTAGAAATTGTAATGAAGGGCTAATTTAGAGTGGCATTAGTTGTAGCTGTATAAACAATTTTAAAGCGAACCAGGCATTGTCAGGTTGGCGCTGTTACACCAATTAAAATGATTCCTGGTTTGGAGTAATCCGTCTTGTGTTTCTTTTTTTAATCTGTGTGTGAAGATTTAAGTTAATGAGATGCTTCATGCCAGACGAAGAGAAGTTCCTAATTCTGGGCTCCCCCTGCAGTCTGTGTCAGAGGGTGGTCTGTGTCCGCACCGTAATAAATTGTGTTATTTCCAGCTTTACAGAAGGATGATAACAATAATAAGCCTCAGTTACCACAACTGTCTACAAGAAAACTGTTGCTCATAGCAACCAATCACATCTCAGCTTTTATCTTTTAAACCACTCTTTTGAAATTAAAGATGCTTAGTGATTGGTTGCTATGGGCAACACAGGCAGTGTAACCTGTTGTGGTCAAGAAGATGTGCGTATGAAATATATATATATATATACATATATATTAGATATTTATTATACGGGGCTTTGCGTGTGGAGTGAGTGTGGCTATGTGGAATGGATGGGGCTACGTGGAGTGGACGTGGCTTGATACATACACACATACATACACTCATTTATAGATCTATCTATCTATTATCGATCTATCTCTATATTATTTCTCTGTTATCAAACTATTATCTATCTATCTATCATCTCTATGTTATCTATTATCTATCCATCTTAGTTTGTCCCCTTTTTCCCATCCTCCAGTCTTACGCTCAGGCGATGCTTCTCTTTATTTGGACCTCTACGTTCTTCCTGGTACCGGTGAGTGAAGCTTCTCCGTCCTGTCGATTCTCAGAGACGCCATTACCAACCTATAAACATGGCGGACAGATCATCATCGGGGCCCTGATTCCTGTGCACGAAAAAACTCTCAAACAAACATTAAAATTTACAGCAAAGCCTCCGTCCCGCATGTGCGAAAAGTAAGTGAACCCCTGTATATTCTGTACGGACGGGGCAATGATGTCAGGATTTAGCTTGTAATTCGCAAGACGAGGACAGAAAACTGCGCAAGAAATAAGGTTACAGGTCTGGGGTGAGTTTACTTCTGCGCTATTTTCCATTATCATCAGCAGATAGGAGACCCCTCGCTGCCCCTTCACATAGTGGAGAGGATACAATCCTGTCTACACACTGACGGATACTTTGTAGGAGAGATTTGTGCTTCGCTCACAGAGCATTGTTCAGACTGATACAATTGTATCCACCGTTCGCTGAGGTTAGGACGACACAATCGTGAGGAATCGGAGCACAGTGTACATCAGAGTGTTCTAGAACTTTCACAGTAATTCGGATTCCTTCACATAGACCCCTCTTTAGGTTTGTGGGTTTGGGATGGCGCTCAGGGTTCAGGTCAGAGGCTCGTGGGTGCTTGTCCAATACTTTATGAACGGCTCCATCTGTCCTTGATTTTCCCATTAATTATAATTAAAAAATAATATAATAAATGAACTTCGGGTAACCCCCATGCTGATGGTTTCCAAGTGAAAATGGATGATTCTTGCTTCTCATGGATTAAAAGTATAATGCTAATAAAGGCAGCACAGATGTAGCGGAGCTGAGTGTCATGTAGCAGATCTGAGTCTGTCATGCAGCAGATCTGAGTCTGTCATGCAGCAGAGCTGAGTCTGTCATGCAGCAGAGACGATCTATCGCTGAAATCTAGGGGGTCTACTGGTCTTCGCTCCTAAACATATTTTATAACCAATTCTGATACTTGGGGGTCTTCACATCAGAATATAGAAGTCCTGAGATTTCTCTTTTCACCTCTTGTCCCTTAGGTTTTACATGGAGAAATATCAGTACGTCCTCGCAATGTTATTTGCCGTGGAGGAAATCAATGCCAGTCCTCTGCTGGTGCCGAACGTCTCGCTGGGCTACGAGGTTTATGACACTTGTTATTCGGACTTGGCCGCCATAGACAGCGTCATGTATTATCTGTCAGGACACCAATCCAAGGTGCCAAATTACAGCTGCCGCTCGGAGCCCCCCAAACTGTCCGCCGTGGTGGGAGACTCCCCATCATCTGGATCGGTTGCAATCGCACGAATATTGGGGCTCACACATTTCCCACAGGTAAAGAGGTGAAAGAAAGAGGTCTGGGGACTGCGCAGAGCACTGTACTATATGCACCCGACAGTGGTCTGGGGTCTGCACAGAGCAATGTACTGTATGCACCGGACAGAGGTCTGGGGTCTGCGCAGAGAAATGTACTGTATGCACCGGACAGAGGTCCGGGGTCTGCACAGAACAATGTACTGTATGCACCGGACAGAGGTCCGGGGTCTGCGCAGAACTATGTACTGTATGCACCGGACAGAGGTCTGAGGTCTGCGCAGAGCAATGTACTGTATGCACCGGACAGAGGTCCGGGGTCTGCGCAGAGCAATATACTGTATGCACCGGACAGAGGTCTGGGGTCTGCGCAGAGCAATGTACTGTATGCACCGGACAGAGGTCTGGGGTCTGCGTAGAGCAATGTACTGTATGCACCAGACAGAGGTCTGGGTTCTGCGCAGAGCAATGTACTGTATGCACCGGACAGAGGTCTGGGGTCTGCGCAGAGAAATGTACTGTATGCACCGGACAGAGGTCTGGGGTCTGCGCAGAGCAATGTACTGTATGCACCGGACAGAGGTCTGGGGTCTGCGCAGGGCAATGTACTGTATGCACCGGACAGAGGTCTGGGGTCTGCGCAGAGCAATGTACTGTATGCACCGGACAGAGGTCTGGGGTCTGCGCAGAGCAATGTACTGTATGCACCGGACAGAGGTCTGGGGTCTGCGCAGAGCAATGTACTGTATGCACCGGACAGAGGTCTGGGGTCTGCGCAGAGCAATGTACTGTATGCACCGGACAGAGGTCTGGGGTCTGCGCAGAGCAATGTACTGTATGCACCGGACAGAGGTCTGGGGTCTGCGCAGAGCAATGTACTGTATGCACCGGACAGAGGTCTGGGGTCTGCGCAGAGCAATGTACTGTATGCACCGGACAGAGGTCTGGGGTCTGCGCAGAGCAATGTACTGTATGCACCGGACAGAGGTCTGGGGTCTGCGCAGAGCAATGTACTGTATGCACCGGACAGAGGTCTGGGGTCTGCGCAGAGCAATGTACTGTATGCACCGGACAGAGGTCTGGGGTCTGCGCAGAGCAATGTACTGTATGCACCGGACAGAGGTCTGGGGTCTGCGCAGAGCAATGTACTGTATGCACCGGACAGAGGTCTGGGGTCTGCGCAGAACAATGTACTGTATGCACCGGACAGAGGTCTGCGGTCTGCGCAGAGCAATGTACTGTATGCACCGGACAGAGGTCCGGGGTCTGCGCAGAACAATGTACTGTATGCACCGGACAGAGGTCTCGGGTCTGCGCAGAACAATGTACTGTATGCACCGGACAGAGGTCTCGGGTCTGCGCAGAACAATGTACTGTATGCACCGGACAGAGGTCCGAGGTCTGCGCAGAGCAATGTACTGTATGCACCGGACAGAGGTCCGGGGTCTGCGCAGAGCAATGTACTGTATGCACCGGACAGAGGTCCGGGGTCTGCGCAGGGCAATGTACTGTATGCACCGGACAGAGGTCTGGGGTCTGCGCAGAGCAATGTACTGTATGCACCGGACAGAGGTCTGGGGTCTGCGCAGAGCAATGTACTGTATGCACCGGACAGAGGTCTGGGGTCTGCGCAGAGCAATGTACTGTATGCACCGGACAGAGGTCTGGGGTCTGCGCAGAACAATGTACTGTATGCACCGGACAGAGGTCTGGGGTCTGCGCAGAACAATGTACTGTATGCACCGGACAGAGGTCCGAGGTCTGCGCAGAACAATGTACTGTATGCACCGGACAGAGGTCTGGGGTCTGCGCAGAACAATGTACTGTATGCACCGGACAGAGGTCCGGGGTCTGCGCAGAGCAATGTACTATATGCACCGGACAGAGGTCTGGGGTCTGCGCAGAGCAATGTACTGTATGCACCGGACAGAGGTCTGGGGTCTGCGCAGAACAATGTACTGTAGGCACCGGACAGAGGTCCGGGGTCTGCGCAGAGCAATGTACTATATGCACCGGACAGAGGTCTGGGGTCTGCGCAGAACAATGTACTGTATGCACCGGACAGAGGTCCGAGGTCTGCGCAGAGCAATGTACTGTATGCACCGGACAGAGGTCCGGGGTCTGCGCAGAGCAATGTACTGTATGCACCGGACAGAGGTCTGGGGTCTGCGCAGGGCAATGTACTGTATGCACCGGACAGAGGTCTGGGGTCTGCGCAGAACAATGTACTGTATGCACCGGACAGAGGTCTGGGGTCTGCGCAGAACAATGTACTGTATGCACCGGACAGAGGTCCGAGGTCTGCGCAGAACAATGTACTGTATGCACCGGACAGAGGTCTGGGGTCTGCGCAGAACAATGTACTGTATGCACCGGACAGAGGTCCGGGGTCTGCGCAGAACAATGTACTGTATGCACCGGACAGAGGTCCGGGGTCTGCGCAGAGCAATGTACTATATGCACCGGACAGAGGTCTGGGGTCTGCGCAGAACAATGTACTGTATGCACCGGACAGAGGTCCGAGGTCTGCGCAGAGCAATGTACTGTATGCACCGGACAGAGGTCCGGGGTCTGCGCAGAGCAATGTACTGTATGCACCGGACAGAGGTCTGGGGTCTGCGCTGGGCAATGTACTGTATGCACCGGACAGAGGTCTGGGGTCTGCGCAGAGCAATGTACTGTATGCACCGGACAGAGGTCTGGGGTCTGCGCAGAGCAATGTACTATATGCACCGGACAGAGGTCTGGGGTCTGCGCAGAACAATGTACTGTATGCACCGGACAGAGGTCCGAGGTCTGCGCAGAGCAATGTACTGTATGCACCGGACAGAGGTCCGGGGTCTGCGCAGAGCAATGTACTGTATGCACCGGACAGAGGTCTGGGGTCTGCGCAGGGCAATGTACTGTATGCACCGGACAGAGGTCTGGGGTCTGCGCAGAGCAATGTACTGTATGCACCGGACAGAGGTCTGGGGTCTGCGCAGAGCAATGTACTGTATGCACCGGACAGAGGTCTGGGGTCTGCGCAGAGCAATGTACTGTATGCACCGGACAGAGGTCTGGGGTCTGCGCAGAACAATGTACTGTATGCACCGGACAGAGGTCTGGGGTCTGCGCAGAGCAATGTACTGTATGCACCGGACAGACGTCTGGGGTCTGCGCAGAGCAATGCACTGTATGCACCGGACAGAGGTCTGGGGTCTGCGCAGAGCAATGTACTGTATGCACCGGACAGAGGTCTGGGGACTGCGCAGAGCAATGTATTGTATGCACCGGACAGAGGTCTGGGGTCTGCGCAGAGTAATATACAGTATGCACCGGACAGAGGTCTCGGGTCTGCGCAGAGCAATGTACTGTATGCACCGGACAGAGGTCTGGGGTCTGCACAGAGCAATGTACTGTATGCACCGGACAGAGGTCTGGGGTCTGCACAGAGCAATGTACTGCATGCACCGGACAGAGGTCTGGGGTCTGCACAGAGCAATGTACTGCATGCACCGGACAGAGGTCTGGGGTCTGCACAGAGCAATGTACTGTTGGCCATGTCTATACCTGTACAACATTCACTGGTGGCCTGTGCTGATGTGGTTGATGCATTTTTACCTTTTATGGGGCCTTCTGAATCCCTAATTTCTTGGTTTTCTTTCCAGATCAGCTATGCCTCAGCTCTTCCTTCCTTGGCCGATAAGACCCAGTTCCCTTCTTTTGTCCGCACAGTCGGTACTGTGGACTCTCAGCCCGTCGCTGTGGTCCAGATGATTAAGCACTTTAACTGGTCCTGGGTTGGCATCTTGTCTTCCAGTAATGACTATGGAGATGAAGGAAGCCAGAAGCTGAAGGTGGAGATGGCAAAGAACAGCATCTGCGTGGCTTTCGCCAAAACCCTTTCTACCCCTCCAAGCAAAGAAAGTCTCGATAACATCATCACCTCCATACAAAAAACCAAGACCAATGTCATTGTCCTGTACGCGTACGCCACCGAGCTGATCGCTTTTTTCCAGGCCATCAATGCAGGCAAAATCTCTGGGAAAGTCTGGATCGCGGTGGGAAGTTGGCTGCCCTCAGCCGTCTTTACACAGAAAGATCTATGGACCATTCTTAATGGGACTCTTGGTCTGGCCAAATACAGCTCTAACATCCCAGGTTTCGGGGACTTCCTCTACAGGGTAGAACCAGCAAAGTACCCCAATGATATCTTCATCAGGGAGTTTTGGGAACAAGTGTTTCCTTGTAAGTGGAAGGAGAATAATGCGGGAAACATACCCAGTGCTACCAATGTCACGTGGTGCACCGGCAAAGAAAACCTGACCAAAGTGGACAATTCAGTGTACGACACCACAAACTTCAGATTATCCGTGTCGGTGTACAATGCTGTGTATGCCGTGGCACACGCTATACATAACATGCTGTCCTGCCAGGGTGGGGCCGGGCCCTTCAGCAATGGCACGTGTGCAAACATCAAGGATTTCCAACCGTGGCAGGTATGGAGCGAATGAGAATGTGTAGAATCGTAAGTGAAAGTATAAACTGGATTCACCGTACATACAGTGTAATATCCTCTGATACGTTGTGTCCTCTCCTCTGGAGTCACTGTACATACAGTGTAACATCCTGTGATACGTTGTGTCCTCTCCTCTGGAGTCACTGTACATACAGTGTTATATCCTCTGATACGTTGTGTCCTCTCCTCTGGACTCACCGTACATACAGTGTAATATCCTCTGATACGTTGTGTCCTCTCCTCTGGTCTCACTGTACATACAGTGTAATATCCTCTGATACGTTGTGTCCTCTCCTCTGGACTCACTGTACATACAGTGTAACATCCTGTGATACGTTGTGTCCTCTCCTCTGGACTCACTGTACATACCGTGTAACATCCTGTGATACGTTGTGTCCTCTCCTCTGGACTCACTGTACATACCGTGTAACATCCTGTGATACGTTGTGTCCTCTCCTCTGGAGTCACTGTACATACAGTATAATATCCTCTGATACGTTGTGTCCTCTCCTCTGGACTCACCGTACATACAGTGTAATATCCTCTGATACGTTGTGTCCTCTCCTCTGGTCTCACTGTACATACAGTGTAATATCCTCTGATACGTTGTGTCCTCTCCTCTGGTCTCACTGTACATACAGTGTAATATCCTCTGATACGTTGTGTCCTCTCCTCTGGACTCACTGTACATACAGTGTAACATCCTGTGATACGTTGTGTCCTCTCCTCTGGACTCACTGTACATACCGTGTAACATCCTTTGATACGTTGTGTCCTCTCCTCTGGACTCACTGTACATACCGTGTAACATCCTGTGATACATTGTGTCCTCTCCTCTGGAGTCACTGTACATACAGTGTAATATCCTCTGATACGTTGTGTCCTCTCCTCTGGACTCACTGTACATACAGTGTAATATCCTCTGATACTTTGTGTCCTCTCCTCTGGACTCACTGTACATACAGTGTAACATCCTGTGATACGTTGTGTCCTCTCCTCTGGAGTCACTGTACATACAGTGTAATATCCTCTGATACGTTGTGTCCTCTCCTCTGGACTCACTGTACATACAGTGTAATATTCTCTGATACTTTGTGTCCTCTCCTCTGGACTCACCGTACATACAGTGTAATATCCTCTGATACGTTGTGTCCTCTCCTCTGGAGTCACTGTACATACAGTGTAATATCCTCTGATACGTTGTGTCCTCTCCTCTGGACTCACTGTACATACAGTGTAACATCCTCTGATACGTTGTGTCCTCTCCTCTGGTCTCACTGTACATAAAGTGTAATATCCTCTGATACGTTGTGTCCTCTCCTCTGGTCTCACTGTACATACAGTGTAACATCCTGTGATACGTTGTGTCCTCTCCTCTGGTCTCACTGTACATAAAGTGTAATATCCTCTGATACGTTGTGTCCTCTACTCTGGACTCACCGTACATACAGTGTAACATCCTGTGATACGTTGTGTCCTCTCCTCTGGACTCACTGTACATACCGTGTAACATCCTCTGATACGTTGTGTCCTCTCCTCTGGACTCACCGTACATACGGTTTAATATCCTCTGATTCGCTGTGTCCTCTCCTCTGGTCTCACTGTACATACAGTGTAATATCCTCTGATACTGTTGTGAGTTCATTTTCCCCTTCACCGTCGATGTCTGATGAACTCTCTCTTCTGGTGAAGGAAGGTAGTGAGGCTGATTACCAAACACCTGATCTGGTAGATGATGACTGTGATGTACAATGCCCGAAGATATGTTTTCTGTTGCAATGTGCTAACAAATCCTCCATCCTAGGACATTGTAAACTCTCAGTAGTAGGAATTCCTTCCCCCCAGGTTTTATCAACCCTGCCACTTCCTCTGGAAGAGCAGGAATGTTAATTAGCTAGACCATCTTCCTCACACCATTTGGCTTCTCTCAGCTGAAAGAGAAAAAAAAGTGCGGGAACTAAACTCTTTGTTTGAAACCAGGAGTTTGAATAAAACAATAAGGGATTGTCCCGCGAAAACCATACCCAGCAGAAATATAAAAATCATATTTCTGCGATCCGAGCAGACCCAGCTTCGCTGTGGTGCCTGTTGCAAAACTCTCGGATGTCCAGAACCTGAGATATGATTTGCGCCCAAATGGACGGTCATATCGCATAGATGTTTGATGTTTTCTTGATGGGCTCATTACGCTGGGAAACATGATACCACTGATGAGTCCATACCAGCTTCTCCCATAAAGTTATAGCTAATCTAAGTTTTGTAGCCAAAACATAACTTGGATAAGAGAGGTGGGATCAACCCAGAATGCACCTCTCTGTGATGTCACATAGGAAAGTCTATAAGGCATTCCCTGGCAGAACCAGCTGAGAACAGCTCAAGTCGTCGTGCTAGAAAGATCCAGATGAGCGGAGAAGTGCAGCTCCGCCTCCACCCACCTTAGCCGCATGGTCTGCCTAAGGAACAATATGGAACTGTGAGTGTAATCTCTTTGTTTTCTCCACTTTTATTTTATACCTGTACTGTACATATTTTATGTCTCAATTTTATAGCAACTTTTATCTGTAATCACTGTCCTCTTTCGGAAAATAAATGAAATTATTTAGATCTGTCTCCATGCTCTAAGAATCGAACTATACGCCTTTGATAGATAATCGCTACTAATTCAAGGGGTTTGCCACGGACCCTCTTAATTTAACACTGTGAATTAAGTAACCGTGACTGGTGGCAGCGCGTTGTGTACGGCTATTACGGCTTGCTGGCAGTCTAGAAGGGTCTTATATTGCTGAGTAAGGGGCTTCAGCCACAGCATTGATAATTCCCTTACTGCAGAAGCCTAATTGCCGGTTCACAACAGGCAGCCCGTCCGGCGACTAATTATCCTAGGTGCAGTTCCCTGACTGACCTGAGGGTAAGGGGGGCGCCGGAGAGCTGCGAGTTCCAAAGTGGAACTGAGAAAGTGGGATATACATAAATCCCCGCAGTACTTGGAAGATTGATAGCAGTGGTGGGGCATCCAAATTAAACTCCCCCTGCGGCAAATTGTAGAGCGAGATTAGCTTGCTGGATATTTTTGGTCACATGGTGCCAGTGTTGGGATAACTAAGATAAGCCCCACTGCGCCTGTGATAGCCGTGTGCCGGCATTGTGTCACGCCCCTCCGTCCGCTGATACACCCGTGTCAGTGATGGGACTGTGACATAGTGGTGACACAGGGTCCGCTGTCCGTCGCGTTTTGGTGGCAGCGGGACTCCCGTTAGTGTCGCCCGTAAGTGGACGAACGGCGGTGGGCTGTTCGTCACATATTGGTGGCAGCGCGGTGGGATAATCCTAGAGCATTAGTGATTTGGTTTGAGCAATCATTCCTCTCACTAAGACCTGCACGGTTCCTGCGGGAATCCTGCATCATAGGTTTTGGAGAACAGACTCAGTGGTTACTAGTCCTGAGACATTAGTGTGTACTTGCAAGTATCCCCCTCCCGTTTCTTCGTTTTTCTTTTTCTATCTTTTATTTGGCAACCATGGCGGCAAAAGGAGAACCTTGGTACACCCGGCAGACAAAGGAAGTTCTTGCTGCGTTATGCACGTACCAAGGCCTTGACGCCACGAACAAAAACAGAGCTCAAATGATCGCGGCTCTAGTGCAGCTGGACAACGACCAGAATCCAGCGAGCGCAGAAGTTGGCCCAAGTTGCAATGGGGCTGCAGCAGAGGCTCCACTCCTGAGCGCTGGCCCCACATTCAACCAGAACGGGGTGGACCCCTATCTGCAAATGGCCTTGGACGAACTCCCCGCCGAAGACAGTGATGGGCGGGTGAGGCTGATCCAGCAAGCTCGAGAGAGAGCAGAGCAGCGAGCCGAGCGCCAGGCGGAGAGAGCTGAGCGCCAAGCTGAGGCTGAGAGAGCCGAGCGCCAGGCGCAGAGGGCCCATGAACTGGAGGTACTCCAGCGGGGTGGGAATGCCCCCACAGCCCGAAGCAGTGAGCCCAGCAGCGTCCAGACTCCTAAACCCCGGCCAGAGCATTTTCCCGTGATGGAAAAGGATGGGGACTTGGACACATTTCTGCGAGCCTTTGAGAAAGCCTGCAGACAGTACCAGCTGCCTAGAGACCAATGGGCAAGGTACTTGACCCCAGGGCTAAAAGGCAAAGCCCTGGAGGCATTTGCTTCTCTTCCGCCAGAAGCCGATGACGACTATGACGCCATAAAGCAGGCGCTGATCGCCAAATACCGGCTGACACCTGAGGTATACCGAAAGAAGTTCCGACACCTCCAACGTGGCCCACACGATAGCTACAGTGATGTGGTGCAAGGACTCAGGACCCACTTTGACCAGTGGATCCATGGACTGTCCGTTGAAACCTTTGAGCAGCTACGGGACCTGATGATCAAAGACCAGTTCCTGCATCTCTGCCCAGCTGAGATCCGACAGTTCATCCTGGACCGCGAACCAACGAACGCGGACAAAGCGGCGCAGATCGCCGACAACCACGAGGCCAACCGGAAGCCCGAGACGCGGAGGCCAGTCGCCACCAGCTGGAAAGGGGGTAAGCCAGCAACCAACCCCAATGCCCCAGCTAGCCGTCCCTCCGGAGGCCCAGTCCCTGTTGCCAACAGCAGGCCGGCTACTGACAGTCGCCTGTGTCACCACTGCCAGCGGCCTGGTCACTTCTTTTACACCTGTCCGAACAGGCCGAAGAACCCCCCAGCCAAGGCCCCCGGGCCCAATGCCTCTGTTCTTTTGGTGGGAGATGTGGTTGGGAGGGCTGACGACAACGTTCAACCTGTTCAGGTGGGGGCCCGTCTTGCTACAGGCCTCAAGGACACCGGGGCTGAACGAACCCTCATCCGTCCTGGACTGGCGGCCCCTGAAGAGTTTGTTGAGGGGAAAACCCTGACTGTCACCGGGATTGGAGGCACCCGTTGTCCCTTGCCAGTGGCACGAGTTTTTCTTGACTGGGGTGCCGGGAGCGGGTTGAGGGAGGTGGGAGTGTCTGAAAATTTGCCCACTGATGTTTTATTGGGGACTGACTTGGGGAGGATGGTTGCATACTATGTCCCTGACACCCTTCCCCAAACTGATAATAAGGGTAACGTTAACCCTGATGATGTTGATGATGGGAAACTGAATGTGTTACCTGCTAATGCCTTGATGAGTAATGATGCAACTAACAACCATTCTTTCCCAAGGTATGATGCTGATGCTGATGTGAATGTACCAAAGCAAACTGATAACCATTCTTTTCCTAGGAATGATGATGTTGATGTATCTGTGCCGACTGAACTCGTTAACCCTTTCTTTGAAACGGTAGATGTGTCCACAGGTACCGAGGTGCTCAGCCCCGTCACTCTGCGGAGTGAGACGGCTGAGGAACCCCTGGCAGGAGCAAGCAACGGTGCTCAAGAGAATGGGGAGGTGCATGGGGACCATGAGGAAGGTAATGCCATGCAGCTGACCAGTGCCACCGAGGAAGGTAACTGGCCCATAAGTAGCACTGCTCCTAAAGTGTTGGGGGTGGATGGGGAGGTAGAGCCCAGGGCAGCACCAGCTGGTGGGTCTGAAGAAATCCCCAGGGAGACAGCATACATAGCAGCTGTCACACGCAGTCAGAGTGCCCAGATCGCAGGTAACGCACTGTCTTCTGGACCCTCTGCTGCTACAGGAGAGACTGAACCAGAGGTGAACCCAGAGCCGGTTCCAGAGGGTCCCAGTAAAGAGGGGACCCTGACGTCACTTCTGGCAGCCTCCAGCATGGAGTTCCAGGCTGCTCTGCACTCAGATGCCAGCCTGGAGAAATTGAGAGGTCTCGCCGAGACGCCCACCTCCAAGTCTGATAAGGAGAGGGTGTTCTGGGAACGAGGAAGGTTGTACCGGGAGACAGTACCCGGAGATCCTAAAAAGGAGTGGTTGAGGGAAAGACAGCTGGTCGTCCCCTATCAGTTCAGAACTGAGTTGTTGCGGATTGCCCATGAGATTCCACTCGCTGGACACTTGGGGATCAGCAAAACAAAGGCACGGCTGTCTCAACACTTCTATTGGCCCAAGATGGGGACAGATGTAACACACTACTGCCGCTCCTGTGCCACCTGTCAAAAAGTGGGTAAGGCGGGGCCTGCTCTTAAGGCTCCCCTTATTCCTTTGCCGGTGATAGAGGAGCCTTTCCAGAGAATCGCGGTGGACATTGTAGGACCGCTGTCCGTCCCCAGCAGCTCCGGAAAGCGATACATTCTCACCGTGGTAGACTACGCTACCCGGTACCCAGAGGCAGTAGCTCTGTCTCCAACCGGGGCAGATAAGGTGGCTGACGCACTGGTGACCATCTTTTCGAGAGTAGGATTTCCCAGGGAGATGCTTACCGATCAAGGGCCCCAATTCATGTCTCGCCTAATGGAGGCTCTCTGTGAGAAAATGCAGGTGACGCAGCTGGTATCGAGTCCGTATCACCCACAGACTAACGGTTTGTGTGAACGTTTCAACGGTACCCTCAAACAGATGCTCCGCATACTGGTTGAGACCCAAGGGCGCGACTGGGAGCGGTACCTCCCACACCTGCTGTTCGCTTACAGAGAAGTTCCGCAGGCTTCGACCGGGTTCTCCCCCTTCGAGCTCCTGTATGGCAGGCGAGTCCGGGGACCCCTTGGGTTGATAAGAGAATCCTGGGAAGATGAGCCAAACCCCACAGAAGTGTCCATCGTGGATTATGTCATGCGCTTCCGTGACAAGATGCAGACCTTGACGCAGTTGGTGCATGACAACATGACGCAGGCTCAGGCTGACCAGAAGTGCTGGTACGACCAGAACGCCCGGGAGCGGACCTACCAGGTGGGTCAAAAGGTGTGGGTGTTGGTCCCGGTACCAACGGATAAGCTTCAGGCAGCCTGGGAAGGCCCGTACGTCGTCCACCAACAGCTCAACCCGGTCACCTACGTGGTCACGCTTGACCATGCTCGGGGTAGGCGCAAGGCCTTTCACGTCAACATGCTGAAGGCGCACTACGAACGTGAAGCTTGCATCCTACCGGTCTGCAATCTGCCAGAGGATGGGGAGGAAGATTCCCTCCTGGACATGCTGGCCCAGGCCAAGGCCAATGGGTCCATTGAGGACATGGAGATAAGTGGTTCGCTCACCGTGTCCCAGCGGTTGCAGTTAATGGCCACCCTGGAACTCTTCCGGCCCGTGTTCACCAACCGTCCTGGGAGGACGGAGTTAGCGGTTCATGAGGTGGACACCGGGAATCATGCCCCATTACGGCGAACACCTTATCGGATCTCTGAAACGGTGCAACAAGTCATGCGCCAAGAGGTCGATGAGATGTTAAGGCTGGGAGTGATTCGACGGTCAAAAGGTGCGTGGGCTTCACCTGTAGTCCTCGTGCCTAAAAAGGATCGAACCACCCGGTTCTGCGTGGACTACAGGGGGCTCAACGCCATCACAACCTCTGATGCCCACCCGATGCCGCGCATCGAGGATCTGCTCGAGCGGTTGACAAACGCCAACTACATATCCATCATGGATTTGAGTCGGGGATACTGGCAGATTCCCCTGAGCCCTGAGGCGCAGGAGAAATCCGCCTTTATCACCCCCTTTGGACTGTACGAGTCCACGGTCATGCCCTTCGGCATGAAGAATGCCCCTGCCACTTTCCAGCGGATGGTCAACCACCTGCTTCGGGGACTGGAGGAGTACGCAGTGGCGTACTTAGACGATATTGCCGTCTTCAGTTCCACCTGGGAGGAACACCTTCAGCACCTCCAGGAGGTGCTCAAGCGTCTTCACCAGGCAGGCCTGACCATCAAGCCGGGGAAGTGCCAGATAGGCATGCGCAAGGTCCACTACCTGGGGCACCGGGTAGGCGGGGGTTCCATGAGTCCGGAGCCAGGAAAAGTGGACGCAATCGTGTCCTGGCCCACCCCCCAGGACCAAGAAACAGGTGAAGTCCTTCTTGGGCACTGCAGGGTACTATAGGCGGTTCGTACAGGACTATAGCGCCCTTGCCAAACCCTTGACTGACCTCACCAAGCAGAGGCTACCCCAAACAGTCAACTGGACAGATGACTGTGAGGCGGCTTTCCAAGCTTTGAAAGCAGCCCTGTGCAACTCTCCAGTGTTGAGAGCAGTCGACAGCAGTCGCCCGTTTCTGGTACAGACCGACGCCAGCGAGTTTGGCCTCGGTGCTGTGCTTAGCCAGGTCGACTCGGGGAACCAAGAGCACCCCGTGTTGTACCTGAGCCGGAAACTTCTGCCGAGGGAAGTGGCATACTCGACCATCGAGAAGGAGTGTCTGGCCATGGTGTGGGCACTGCAACGTTTGCAGCCCTACCTGTACGGGCGCGCCTTCACGGTGGTAACCGACCACAACCCTCTGAGCTGGTTGCACACAGTGTCCGGAACCAATGGAAGATTGCTCCGCTGGAGCCTTGCCCTTCAACAGTACGATTTTACTGTAAAACACAGGAAGGGCAGTGAAAACGGCAATGCCGATGGGTTGTCCCGCCGGGGCGAACCCGCTGAGGTGCGCATGGCAGATTACCGAGAGGTAATGCCTCCTTAGCGCCCTCTTTAGGGGGGAGGTGTGATGTACAATGCCCGAAGATATGTTTTCTGTTGCAATGTGCTAACAAATCCTCCATCCTAGGACATTGTAAACTCTCAGTAGTAGGAATTCCTTCCCCCCAGGTTTTATCAACCCTGCCACTTCCTCTGGAAGAGCAGGAATGTTAATTAGCTAGACCATCTTCCTCACACCATTTGGCTTCTCTCAGCTGAAAGAGAAAAAAAAGTGCGGGAACTAAACTCTTTGTTTGAAACCAGGAGTTTGAATAAAACAATAAGGGATTGTCCCGCGAAAACCATACCCAGCAGAAATATAAAAATCATATTTCTGCGATCCGAGCAGACCCAGCTTCGCTGTGGTGCCTGTTGCAAAACTCTCGGATGTCCAGAACCTGAGATATGATTTGCGCCCAAATGGACGGTCATATCGCATAGATGTTTGATGTTTTCTTGATGGGCTCATTACGCTGGGAAACATGATACCACTGATGAGTCCATACCAGCTTCTCCCATAAAGTTATAGCTAATCTAAGTTTTGTAGCCAAAACATAACTTGGATAAGAGAGGTGGGATCAACCCAGAATGCACCTCTCTGTGATGTCACATAGGAAAGTCTATAAGGCATTCCCTGGCAGAACCAGCTGAGAACAGCTCAAGTCGTCGTGCTAGAAAGATCCAGATGAGCGGAGAAGTGCAGCTCCGCCTCCACCCACCTTAGCCGCATGGTCTGCCTAAGGAACAATATGGAACTGTGAGTGTAATCTCTTTGTTTTCTCCACTTTTATTTTATACCTGTACTGTACATATTTTATGTCTCAATTTTATATCAACTTTTATCTGTAATCACTGTCCTCTTTCGGAAAATAAATGAAATTATTTAGATCTGTCTCCATGCTCTAAGAATCGAACTATACGCCTTTGATAGATAATCGCTACTAATTCAAGGGGTTTGCCACGGACCCTCTTAATTTAACACTGTGAATTAAGTAACCGTGACTGGTGGCAGCGCGTTGTGTACGGCTATTACGGCTTGCTGGCAGTCTAGAAGGGTCTTATATTGCTGAGTAAGGGGCTTCAGCCACAGCATTGATAATTCCCTTACTGCAGAAGCCTAATTGCCGGTTCACAACAGGCAGCCCGTCCGGCGACTAATTATCCTAGGTGCAGTTCCCTGACTGACCTGAGGGTAAGGGGGGCGCCGGAGAGCTGCGAGTTCCAAAGTGGAACTGAGAAAGTGGGATATACATAAATCCCCGCAGTACTTGGAAGATTGATAGCAGTGGTGGGGCATCCAAATTAAACTCCCCCTGCGGCAAATTGTAGAGCGAGATTAGCTTGCTGGATATTTTTGGTCACATGGTGCCAGTGTTGGGATAACTAAGATAAGCCCCACTGCGCCTGTGATAGCCGTGTGCCGGCATTGTGTCACGCCCCTCCGTCCGCTGATACACCCGTGTCAGTGGTGGGACTGTGACATAGTGGTGACACAGGGTCCGCTGTCCGTCGCGTTTTGGTGGCAGCGGGACTCCCGTTAGTGTCGCCCGTAAGTGGACGAACGGCGGTGGGCTGTTCGTCACAATGACTGGGTAACAGGAAATTCTGACTGGATATAAGGCAGCCGACGCCTTTCTGAGTCGCTGGTGATTTCTCTGCTGGATTCTTGGAGACCAGTCTGATTCCTTCGTCCCAAAGATAAGTTTTTGCTCTGCTATTGAACTTATTAGTTTTGTTTACCTTGTTTTTTGGAGTTCAGCCATCCCCGGTCGGGGGTGTGCTGAGTTCCATTTTTGTCTTTGATCAGTTTGTCTCTTTGCTCTGTCTTCAGAATTTACCTGAGTGCTGATATAGTCTTTTTGAAGTCCTAGCGACTTCAGGGCCTGTTTTTCCTATCAGACGGTTGGAGCTTTTTTTGGTAGGGTTTTTTACGGATTGCAGACAGCAGCTTTTCTATCCTGTCCTTTTTAGTTAGCTTGGACCCCATCGTTTGCTCAACCTATCAATCTATCTGTGTTAGTGTTTTCATCTTGCTTCACCGTCATTATATGTTGGGGGCTGCCTATTGCTTTGGGGTCTGCTCTGGGGCAGTTTAGATTTCCCCTTTCTTTCTTTAGGCCTATTTAGTTCTCTGGCTGTGATCGAGGGGTCTAGGGCATCGTAGGAACCCCCCACGGTTACTGTTAGTTGTTGTGGATAGGATCAGGGGTCTGCAATCCGATAGCTACCAACCTCTCCGGTTTTCTGGACTTAGCTTGCATTTTTGTTTTTTCCTCCTTCGGTGACTCATTCATAACAGATACGTTGTGTCCTCTCCTCTGGACTCACTGTACATACAGTGTAACGCCCTCAGATACGTTGTGTCCTATCCTCTGGACTCACTGTACATACAGTGTAATATCCTTTGATACGTCGTGTCCTCTCCTCTGGACTCACTGTACATACAGTGTAATATCCTCTGATACGTCGTGTCCTCTCCTCTGGACTCACTGTTCATACAGTGTAATATCCTCTGATACGTCGTGTCCTCTCCTCTGGACTCACTGTACATACAGTGTAACATCCTGTGATACGTTGTGTCCTCTCCTCTGGAGTCACTGTACATACAGTGTAATATCCTCTGATACGTTGTGTCCTCTCCTCTGGACTCACTGTACATACAGTGTAATATTCTCTGATACTTTGTGTCCTCTCCTCTGGACTCACCGTACATACAGTGTAATATCCTCTGATACGTTGTGTCCTCTCCTCTGGAGTCACTGTACATACAGTGTAATATCCTCTGATACGTTGTGTCCTCTCCTCTGGAGTCACTGTACATACAGTGTAACATCCTCTGATACGTTGTGTCCTCTCCTCTGGTCTCACTGTACATACAGTGTAACATCCTGTGATACGTTGTGTCCTCTCCTCTGGAGTCACTGTACATACAGTGTAATATCCTCTGATACGTTGTGTCCTCTCCTCTGGACTCACTGTACATACCGTGTAACATCCTTTGATACGTTGTGTCCTCTCCTCTGGACTCACTGTACATACCGTGTAACATCCTGTGATACATTGTGTCCTCTCCTCTGGAGTCACTGTACATACAGTGTAATATCCTCTGATACGTTGTGTCCTCTCCTCTGGACTCACTGTACATACAGTGTAATATCCTCTGATACTTTGTGTCCTCTCCTCTGGACTCACTGTACATACAGTGTAACATCCTGTGATACGTTGTGTCCTCTCCTCTGGAGTCACTGTACATACAGTGTAATATCCTCTGATACGTTGTGTCCTCTCCTCTGGACTCACTGTACATACAGTGTAATATTCTCTGATACTTTGTGTCCTCTCCTCTGGACTCACCGTACATACAGTGTAATATCCTCTGATACGTTGTGTCCTCTCCTCTGGAGTCACTGTACATACAGTGTAATATCCTCTGATACGTTGTGTCCTCTCCTCTGGACTCACTGTACATACAGTGTAACATCCTCTGATACGTTGTGTCCTCTCCTCTGGTCTCACTGTACATAAAGTGTAATATCCTCTGATACGTTGTGTCCTCTCCTCTGGTCTCACTGTACATACAGTGTAACATCCTGTGATACGTTGTGTCCTCTCCTCTGGTCTCACTGTACATAAAGTGTAATATCCTCTGATACGTTGTGTCCTCTACTCTGGACTCACCGTACATACAGTGTAACATCCTGTGATACGTTGTGTCCTCTCCTCTGGACTCACTGTACATACCATGTAACATCCTCTGATACGTTGTGTCCTCTCCTCTGGACTCACTGTACATACGGTGTAATATCCTCTGATACGTTGTGTCCTCTCCTCTGGACTCACCGTACATACGGTTTAATATCCTCTGATTCGCTGTGTCCTCTCCTCTGGTCTCACTGTACATACAGTGTAATATCCTCTGATACTGTTGTGAGTTCATTTTCCCCTTCACCGTCGATGTCTGATGAACTCTCTCTTCTGGTGAAGGAAGGTAGTGAGGCTGATTACCAAACACCTGATCTGGTAGATGATGACTGGGTAACAGGAAATTCTGACTGGATATAAGGCAGCCGACGCCTTTCTGAGTCGCTGGTGATTTCTCTGCTGGATTCTTGGAGACCAGTCTGATTCCTTCGTCCCAAAGATAAGTTTTTGCTCTGCTATTGAACTTATTAGTTTTGTTTACCTTGTTTTTTGGAGTTCAGCCATCCCCGGTCGGGGGTGTGCTGAGTTCCATTTTTGTCTTTGATCAGTTTGTCTCTTTGCTCTGTCTTCAGAATTTACCTGAGTGCTGATATAGTCTTTTTGAAGTCCTAGCGACTTCAGGGCCTGTTTTTCCTATCAGACGGTTGGAGCTTTTTTTGGTAGGGTTTTTTACGGATTGCAGACAGCAGCTTTTCTATCCTGTCCTTTTTAGTTAGCTTGGACCCCATCGTTTGCTCAACCTATCAATCTATCTGTGTTAGTGTTTTCATCTTGCTTCACCGTCATTATATGTTGGGGGCTGCCTATTGCTTTGGGGTCTGCTCTGGGGCAGTTTAGATTTCCCCTTTCTTTCTTTAGGCCTATTTAGTTCTCTGGCTGTGATCGAGGGGTCTAGGGCATCGTAGGAACCCCCCACGGTTACTGTTAGTTGTTGTGGATAGGATCAGGGGTCTGCAATCCGATAGCTACCAACCTCTCCGGTTTTCTGGACTTAGCTTGCATTTTTGTTTTTTCCTCCTTCGGTGACTCATTCATAACAGATACGTTGTGTCCTCTCCTCTGGACTCACTGTACATACAGTGTAACGCCCTCAGATACGTTGTGTCCTATCCTCTGGACTCACTGTACATACAGTGTAATATCCTTTGATAGGTCGTGTCCTCTCCTCTGGACTCACTGTACATACAGTGTAATATCCTCTGATACGTCGTGTCCTCTCCTCTGGACTCACTGTTCATACAGTGTAATATCCTCTGATACGTCGTGTCCTCTCCTCTGGACTCACTATACATACAGTGTAATATCCTCTGATACGTCGTGTCCTCTCCTCTGGACTCACTGTACATACAGTGTAATATCCTCTGATACGTCGTGTCCTCTCCTCTGGACTCACTGTACATACAGTGTAATATCCTCTGATACGTCGTGTCCTCTCCTCTGGACTCACTGTACATACAGTGTAATATCCTCTGATACGTCGTGTCCTCTCCTCTGGACTCACTGTACATACAGTGTAATATCCTCTGATACGTCGTGTCCTCTCCTCTGGACTCACTGTTCATACCGTGTAATATCCTCTGATACGTTGTGTCCTCTCCTCTGGACTCACTGTACATACAGTGTAATATCCTCTGATACGTCGTGTCCTCTCCTCTGGAGTCACTGTACATACAGTGTAATATCCTCTGATACGTTGTGTCCTCTCCTCTGGACTCACTGTTCATACCGTGTAATATCCTCTGATACGTTGTGTCCTCTCCTCTGGACTCACTGTACATACAGTGTAATATCCTCTGATACGTCGTGTCCTCTCCTCTGGACTCACTGTTCATACCGTGTAATATCCTCTGATACGTCGTGTCCTCTCCTCTGGAGTCACTGTACATACAGTGTAATATCCTCTGATACGTCGTGTCCTCTCCTCTGGAGTCACTGTACATACAGTGTAATATCCTCTGATACGTCGTGTCCTCTCCTCTGGACTCACTGTTCATACAGTGTAATATCCTCTGATATATTGTGTCCTCTCCTCTGGACTCACTGTACATACCGTGTAATATCCTCTGATACGTCGTGTCCTCTCCTCTGGACTCACTGTTCATACAGTGTAATATCCTCTGATACGTCGTGTCCTCTCCTCTGGACTCACTGTTCATACAGTGTAATATCCTCTGATACATTGTGTCCTCTCCTCTGGACTCACTGTACATACCGTGTAATATCCTCTGATACGTTGTGTCCTCTCCTCTGGACTCACTATACATACAGTGTAATATCCTCTGATACGTCGTGTCCTCTCCTCTGGACTCACTGTACATACAGAGTAACATCCTGTGATACGATGTGTCCTCTCCTCTGGACTCACTGTACATACAGTGTAATATCCTCTGATACGATGTGTCCTCTCCTCTGGTCTCACTGTTCATACAGTGTAATATCCTCTGATACGTTGTGTCCTCTCCTCTGGACTCACTGTACATACCGTGTAATATCCTCTGATACGTTGTGTCCTCTCCTCTGGACTCACTGTACATACAGTGTAATATCCTCTGATACGATGTGTCCTCTCCTCTGGACTCACTGTACATACAGTGTAATATCCTCTGATACGATGTGTCCTCTCCTCTGGTCTCACTGTTCATACAGTGTAATATCCTCTGATACGTTGTGTCCTCTCCTCTGGTCTCACTGTACATACAGAGTAACATCCTCTGATACGATGTGTCCTCTCCTCTGGACTCACTGTACATACAGTGTAATATCCTCTGATACGATGTGTCCTCTCCTCTGGTCTCACTGTTCATACAGTGTAATATCCTCTGATACGTTGTGTCCTCTCCTCTGGACTCACTGTACATACAGTGTAATATCCTCTGATACGATGTGTCCTCTCCTCTGGACTCACTGTACATACAGTGTAATATCCTCTGATACGATGTGTCCTCTCCTCTGGTCTCACTGTTCATACAGTGTAATATCCTCTGATACGTTGTGTCCTCTCCTCTGGACTCACTGTACATACAGTGTAATATCCTCTGATACGATGTGTCCTCTCCTCTGGACTCACTGTACATACAGTGTAACATCCTCTGATACGTTGTGTCCTCTCCTCTGGACTCACTGTACATACAGTGTAATATCCTCTGATACGTTGTGACCTCTCCTCTGGTCTCACTGTATATACGGTGTAATATCCTCTGATACGTTGTGTCCTCTCCTCTGGACTCACTGTATATACGGTGTAATATCCTCTGATACGTTGTGTCCTCTCCTCTGGTCTCACTGTATATACGGTGTAATATCCTCTGATACGTTGTGTCCTCTCCTCTGGACTCACTGTATATACGGTGTAATATCCTCTGATACGTTGTGTCCTCTCCTCTGGAGTCACTGTACACACCGTGTAATTTCCTCTGATACGTTGTGTCCTCTCCTCTGGACTCACTGTACATACAGTGTAATATCCTCTAGTATTTCGTGTCCTCTCCTCTGGACTCACTGTACATACAGTGTAATATCCTCTGATACATTGTCCTTTCCTCTGGAGTCACTGTACATACAGTGTAAAATCCTCTGATATATTGTGTCCTCTCCTCTGGACTCACTGTACATACAGTGTAATATCCTCTGATACGTTGTGTCCTCTCCTCTGGACTCACTGTTCATACAGTGTAATATCCTCTGATACGTTGTGTCTTCTCCTCTGGTCTCACTGTATATACGGTGTAATATCCTCTGATACGTTGTGTCCTCTCCTCTGGACTCACTGTATATACGGTGTAATATCCTCTGATGCGTTGTGTCCTCTCCTCTGGAGTCACTGTACACACCGTGTAATTTCCTCTGATACGTTGTGTCCTCTCCTCTGGACTCACTGTACATACAGTGTAATATCCTCGTATTTCGTGTCCTCTCCTCTGGACTCACTGTACATACAGTGTAATATCCTCTGATACATTGTCCTTTCCTCTGGAGTCACTGTACATACAGTGTAATATCCTCTGATATTTCGTGTCCTCTCCTCTCGACTCACTGTACATACAGTGTAAAATCCTCTGATATATTGTGTCCTCTCCTCTGGACTCACTGTACATACAGTGTAATATCCTCTGATACGTTGTGTCCTCTCCTCTGGACTCACTGTTCATACAGTGTAATATCCTCTGATACGTTGTGTCCTCTCCTCTGGACTCATTGTTCATACAGTGTAATATCCTCTGATACGTTGTGTCCTCTCCTCTGGACTCACTGTACATACAGTGTAATATCCTCTGATACGTTGTGTCCTCTCCTCTGGACTCACTGTACATACCGTGTAACATCCTCTGAAACGTTGTGTCCTCTCCTCTGGACTCACTGTTCATACAGTGTAATATCCTCTGATACGTTGTGTCCTCTCCTCTGGACTCACTGTACATACAGTGTAATATCCTCTGATACGTTGTGTCCTCTCCTCTGGACTCACTGTACATACGGTGTAACATCCTCTGATACGTTGTGTCCTCTCCTCTGGACTCGCTGTACATACAGTGTATTATCCTCTGATACGTTGTGTCCTCTCCTCTGGAGTCACTGTACATACAGTGTAATATCCTCTGATACGTTGTGTCCTCTCCTCTGGACTCACTGTACATACGGTGTAACATCCTCTGATACGTTGTGTCCTCTCCTCTGGACTCGCTGTACATACGGTGTATTATCCTCTGATACGTTGTGTCCTCTCCTCTGGAGTCAGTGTACATACAGTGTAACATCCTCTGATACGTTGTGTCCTCCCCTCTGGACTCGCTGTACATACAGTGTAATATGCTCTGATACATTGTGTCCTCTCCTCTGGAGTCACTGTACATACAGTGTAAAATCCTCTGATATATTGTGTCCTCTCCTCTGGACTCACTGTACATACAGTGTAATATCCTCTGATACGTTGTGTCCTCTCCTCTGGACTCACTGTACATACGGTGTAATATCCTCTGATACGTTGTGTCCTCTCCTCTGGACTCACTGTACATACAGTGTAATATCCTCTGATACGTTGTGTCCTCTCCTCTGGACTCACTGTACATATGGTGTAATATCCTCTGATACGTTGTGTCCTCTCCTCTGGACTCACTGTACATACCGTTTAATATCCTCTGATACGTTGTGTCCTCTCCTCTGGACTCACTGTACATACAGTGCAATATCCTGTGATGCACTGTGTCCTCTCCTCTGGATTCACTATATAGTTTGGTGGAGAAATATTTGAACAGTGATAAGTTTTGGCATTTTAGCTGTTAAAACAACATATTCCAGGTCCAGTCCTATCATCAATCTGGGCTTAAAGTGCTGAATCTCAGCTTTATTCTGAGGGATTTGCATCCTAATTGGAGGAAGGGTTTCGTAATTACAGCTCTTTAATATGGAGCTGCCTCTTTTTCAAGGGACTAAAAGTAATTGGACAATTATCTCAGAAGCTCATTAGTGGGCATCATGGGCTTTTCACTCGTTAATCCATCATCAATTAAGGACGTAAAAGGCCTTTAGCTGATTCCAGGTGTGGCATTTGCTTTTAGAACTTGTTCTCACGTGCGGTCAAATGAGCTTTCATTGGAGTATAAAAAGACCATCGTAAGGCTGAAAAACAGAAGAAATCCATCAGCGAGAAAGCATAAAGGTTGAGCGGCTTAATCAACAATTTGGTGCATTCTGAAAAAAAAGAGCACACTGTTGAGTGGGGAACTGAAAAAGGCCTGGATGTCCCCGGAAGACAACAGTGGTGGATGACTGCAGAATCCTTCTCATAGTGAAGAAAACCCTTCACAACATCCCCCAAGTGAGCAACACTCTCCAGGAAGTTGGCGTCTCAGTATCTAAGTCTACCATACAGAGAAGACTTCAGGAAAATGAATACAGAGAATTCACCACAAGGTACAAGTCAATAAGCAGTCGGAAAATACAAAGGCCAGATTAGACTTTGCCAAAAAACATCAAAGGAAGCCGTTCAGTTCTGGAATAACAAAACTAAGATCAACCTGTAACAGAGTGGTGGCAAGTAGAAAGTCTGTGGAAGGCTTGGAGCGGCTCCTGATCCCCGGCACATCCTCTGTAACACATGGTGGAGGTAGTGTGATGGTGCGGGCATGCATGGCTTCCAATGGCACTGGTCACTGGTGGTTATTGATGATGCGACTGAATACAGAAGCAGCCAGATGAATCCTGTGTGTGTGGGCAAGGTGACTTGATGGACAGACTTGACTGGAAGTAGGAGGGGACGGTTTGTGCACTATAGACGGAGATTGGCCATGACAGAAGAGTAACAGCTGGGAAAGATAGAAAAGGGAGTGCAGTACATAGAATTGACCACAAGATAGCAGGGGGGAGTGTAGTACAGGACTTGACATCAGCTTAGGGCTTAGGAAACCGCTTAGTCATGGGGGGCGGGGAGATAGGAACCCAGGAGGGAAATTCCCACTGAGAGAGGGGATAAATAGGACAGGACAGGGTTCCAGAAGAGATTAGTTCTGGGAGGAGCTCAGGTGGAGAGACTCACTACAGAAGACTGACGACGGTGGAGAGCTCAACCAAGGGACTGACAGGAGAAGACAGTCAGGGGGTGGCCCTGACACGACGTACCGCAGGACAGACAAGGCCCCGGGGGTGCCGATTGGACGACGACCTCGGGCAGGTGAAGCGCTGGCGGTAGATTAGTCTAGGACAGCCCCAGCGAAAGATCCGCGAGGAACGTCACCACGACTGAAGGAAAGGTGAAGGTACCCTGGCCTGGATACGGAGAGCTGTAAAGGAACTGCGGTGTGTGGCTACGGTCGTCAGGAGGACGGCCAATAAACTCGGACCTGTTACAATTGGAATCTGCCTCCGTCTCGTCTTTGCATCATCTGGTCGCGGTAGGCAGTGGACCACCCCCCAATCCGGGCCCCTACCACATGTATACAGGGTGATACTTTCTGCTGAGATTCACCAAATGCAGCAGGGTTATTACTGCTATTACTACCACTGTTATTACTATTATTACTACCACTGTTATTACTATTATTACTACACTGTTATTACTGCTATTACTACCACTGTTATTACCATCATTACTACCACTGTTATTACTATTATTACTACACTGTTATTACTGCTATTACTACCACTGTTATTACCATCATTACTACCACTGTTATTACTATTATTACTACACTGTTATTACTGCTATTACTACCACTGTTATTACTATCATTACTACCAAGTGAGAACTGAAGTCACACCCGTAAAGGTGACAACATGTCATTATGCAAAGCCTCACACAGAGGAGACCAGTGATGGTGATGCCCATGGCCTCCAAACTTCAGCCGTCATTATACAAAGCCTCATACCGGTGTAGACCAGCGATGGTGACGTCTATGGCCTGCGGACTTCAGCTGTCATTATACAAAGCCTCACACTGGAGGAGACCAGCAATAGTGATGGCCATGGCCTCCAGATTTCAGGCTGTCATTATACAAAGTCTCACAACGGAGGAGACCAGCGATGGTGACGCCCATGGCCTCCAAACTTCAGCCATCATTATGCAAAGCCTCACACCTGAGGAGACCAGCGATGATGACGACCATAGCCTCCAAACTTCAGCTGTCATTATAAAAAGCCTCATACCGAAGGAGACCAGTGGTGGTGACGTCTATGGCCTCCAGACTTCAACCGTCATTATACAAAGCCTCACACCGGAGGAGACCAGCGATGGTGATGGCCAGGGCCTCCAGACTCGGCCGTCATTATACAAAGCCTCATACCAGAGGAGACCAGCGATGGTGACGACCATGGCCTCCAGATTTCAGGCTGTCATTATACAAAGCCTCACAATGGAGGAGACCAGCGATGGTGATGACCATAGCCTCCAGACTTCAGCCGTCATTATACAAAGCCTCATACCAGAGGAGACCAGCGATGGTGACATTCATGGCCTCCAGACTTCAGGCTGTCATTATACAAAGCCTCACACCAGAGGAGACCAGTGATGGTGACACCCATGGCCTTCAAACTTCAGCCATCATTATACAAAGCATCACACCGGAGGAGAGCAACGGTGGTGACGACCATGGCCTCCAGACTTCAGCTGTCATTATACAAAGCCTCATACCAGAGGAGTACAGCGGTGGTGATGTCTATGGCCTCCAGACTTCAGCTGTCATCATACAAAGCCTCACACCAGAGACCAGCGATGGTGATGGCCATGGCCTCCAGAATTCAGGCTGTCATTATACAAAGCCTCATACCGGAGGAGACCAGTGGTGGTGATGGCTATGGCCTCCAGAATTCAGGCTGTCATTATACAAAGCCTCATACAGGGGGAGACCAGTGGTTGTGATGGCCATGGCCTCCAAATTTCAGGCCGTCATTGCAGTGAAGGATTCTCTACTAAGGGTTAAACATGGACATTTTTCTTATGGGGAAGTGAATTTGTCTATTACTTCTGAGCCCTTGAAATGAGGTGGCTTTATAGGAAAATGGCTGCAATTCCTAAACGTTTCACAGGAGATTTCTGTTCAACCCCTTTAACCTGAAAGTCTCTATTTCAGTTGCAAAATAGCAAAATAGCGGCCTGCAGAGCTGAAATCACAAGACTTGTCACTGTCCAAATGTTTCTGGCTCTATCTGTATGTGATACTTTGTATCCTCCTCTGCACTCACTGTAGATACAATGTAACCATTTTCTGCCTTTTTCTTTGCCTTCAAGCTTTTCCATTACGTTAAACGTGTGCTCTTCCTGAACTCGGCCGGGGAGAGAGTCGCCTTTGATGAAAAGGGAGAATTGAAAGGACTTTATGATGTTCTGAACTGGCAGATGTCTCAGGATATGAAGGGAGAACTCGTCAATGTCGGGATCTTTGATGACTGGGGCCCCAATGGTAAAAAGCTGATCCTGAATGAAAAAGGGATCATCTGGGGAGAAAAGTACAAGGAGGTGAATGGTCCTGATACTTCATTCTTATTACATTACCTGATGTTCTGCAGCAGCAGTTTCTGACCTGTGATTCCCTAGCTGAAACTACAACTCCCAGCATGCTCTAACTGCTGCCTGCTCACTTGCATTTCACATTTCCAATTGTTGTTTTCCATTATTACTGCAATATTATCAGCTCACTCATCTCTTGCCTTTTTTTTCAGGCCCCCCCATCTGTGTGTTGTGATAGTTGCCCCCCAGGATTCTGGAAGGCTCCCAGAGAGGGGCAACCCTTTTGCTGCTATGATTGTCATCCTTGTTCAGATGGAGAAATTTCCAACCAGACTGGTGCGTTCCTAGTTTACAAAAATGCTGACATTTTCTTTTCTAGCTCTGGATCTCTTGCAAAGTTTAGAGTTTATTAGTTCAGTTATTACTGTGAGATCGATAATAGAGGAGATGTCAGCGGATCGCTGCATGTTCTAAAACATAGCCATTGCTACCACTACTGCTATTACTGCTATTACTACCACTGTTATTACTATTATTACTACCACTGTTATTACTGCTATTAGTTATGAGCTCATTTTCTCCTTCACCTTTGATGTCTGATGAACTCCCTCTGCTGGTGAAAGGAGGTAGTGAAATTGATTTGGATGGGAAAAACCTGTCATCTGAACAGGTGGAGTGTGATTGGACATCTGGAATCTCTGAGTGGATATAAGGCCGCCGACGCCCTGCTGGGTTGCTGGTGAGCCTCTCTGCTCTGAGCTCTGGCCTCCAGTTTAGTCCTGTCTACTAAAGCTAAGTTTTTGCTCTGCTATTGTTCCATGAGATATTGTCTGGTTTACTTAGTGTTTGTGTTCAGCCAGCCCTGGTTGGGACTGGCTGAACTCCATTTTTGTCTCTGATCAGATGATCTCTTTTGCTCTGTTTTCAGAATATACCTGAGTGCTGATATAGTGATTTTGAAGTCTAGTGACTTCAGGGCCTTTTCTATCAGACATGTTGGACATTATTTTTGGCAGGGTTTTTGCGTGATTGCAGACAGTTGTTTTTCTTTCCTGTCCTATCTAGTTAGGGAGGGCCCCATCGTTTGCTCAGCCTGTCTTTCTGTCTGTGTTTGTGTTTTCATCTGTTTTCACCATCAATACATGTTGGGGGCTGTCTATTGCTTTGGGGTCTGCTCCGGGGCAGTTTAGATTTCCCCTTTCTTTCTTTAGGTTTATTTAGTTCTCCGGCTGTGAACGAGGTGTCTAGGACCACCGTAGGAACACCCCACGGCTACTGTTAGTTGTTGTGAATAGGATCAGGGGTCTGCAATCCGCTAGCTACCAACCTTTCCGGTTTTCTGGACTTAGCTTGCATTTCTGTTTTTCCTCCTCCGGTCACTCATTCATAACAGAATCACCAGCCATACCGCAGATTCTAGGGTACTCAATAGCAGGAAAGAATTGTAAAAAAAAAAAAAAAAAAAAGTGTCAGAATTTTTTTTTTCTTTAATGTATATTTTTTCCTCTTTTTCTCTGGGGCCGTAGGAGGAATTTTCTTAATGGAGATTAAGCAATTGTCTGATCGTGTGGAGCAGCTGGCTGCTGAAGTGCGGGGAATTTCCACCTATCTTGCTCATTCACATGCTGCTGAACCAAAGATTCCTACTCCTGATGTGTTTTTTGGGGATCGGTCTAAATTTTTGAATTTTAAGAATAATTGTAAATTATTTCTTGCCTTGAAGCTTAACTCATCGGGAAGCTCTGTGCAGCAGGTTAAAATTGTCATCTCTTTGCTGCGCGGCAATCCCCAGGATTGGGCGTTTTCTTTGACACCTGATGATCCTATTCTAACTAATGTGGACGCATTTTTTTCAAGTCTTGGGGTTGTTGTATGATGAACCTAATGCTATTGATCAAGCTGAGAAAGCCCTGTTGGCATTGAGCCAGGGTCAGGATTCTGCAGTTATACTGTCAAAAATTCCAAAAGTGGGCGGTCCTTACTACCTGGAATGATGGTGCCTTGGCAGCGCTCTTTCGGAAGGGTTTGTCAGAAACCGTAAAAGATACTATGGTGGGATTTCCTGTTCCCTCTGGTCTTGACGATTCTATGTCATTAGCCATTCAGGTTGATCGGCGTTTACGTGAGCGTAAAAGTACACGAGAAATGTTGCCACCTGTTGTACAAATGTCTGAAACTATGCAATGTGATAGAGTTTTGTCTAGGGCGCAACGCCAGGAGTTTAGAAGGCGGAATAAGCTGTGTTTTTTCTGTGGATGCCTCTCATATGATTTCTGTCTGCCCTAAACGAGAGAAACGTTTTGCACACACATTTGCTGTGGGCGGTGTTCAACCTAAGTTTCTTCTGGCAATTACTCTGATCTGCTCCCTGTCCACATTTTCCGCTAAGGCTTTTGTGGATTCGGGAGCGGCTCTGAACCTGATGGACTTGGATTTTGCTAAACGTTGTGGGTTTCCTATGACACCTCTGCGGACGCCTATCCCTTTGAGGGGTACTGATGCTACTCCTTTGGCGAGGAATAAACCTCAGTTTTGTACCCAGGTGGTAATGCGGGTTGCCCCAGACCATCAAGAAAATTGCAGATTTTTGGTGTTGCATAATTTGCATGATACCATTGTTCTGGGATTTCCCTGGTTGCAAATCCATAATCCAGTTTTGGATTGGATATCTGTGTCTGTGGTGAGTTGGGGTTGTCGGTGTGCTCTTGGTGACGCTCCTGTTTTCTCCACCTCTAACCCAATCGCATGATGTTCCTGACTATTTGGCTGATTTTTATGATGTATTTAGTGAGAATAAGTCTGCGTCTTTGCCTCCTCATAGGAGTTATTACTGTGCAATTGAGTTGAGCCCTGGGTGTAAATTTCCCAAGGGTCGACTTTTCAATTTATCTGTACCCGAGCACGAGGCTATGCGATCCTATATTAAGGAGTCGTTGGAGAAGGGTCATGTTAGACCATCCTCTTCACCCTTAGGTGCTGGGTTTTTTTTCGTGGCCAAGAAAGATGGTTCATTAAGGCCTTGTATTGACTATCGTTCCCTCAACAAAATTACTGTTAAATATCAGTATCCGTTACCCCTGATTTCTGATCTATTCTCCAGAGTTAAAGGTGCTTGCTGGTTTACCAAGCTTGACCTCAGGGGGGAGTATAATCTTATTCGCATTAAGCATGGGGATGAATGGAAGACGGCGTTTAATACTCCGGAGGGACATTTTGAGTACCTGGTGATGCCTTTTGGGCTCACCAACGCCCCTTCTGTCTTCCAGTGCTTCATGAATGATATTTTCCGGGACTTTGTGGATAAGTTTCTGATCATCTATTTGGATGATATTTTGATCTTTTCCAGGGATTGGGACTCTCATGTGGAACATGTTCGGACTGTGTTCCGGATTTTGAGGGAGAATTCCCTGTATGTTAAGGGATCGAAATGCCTTTTTGGTGTACAGAGGATTTCACTTTTGGGATTTATTTTGTCTCCGTCAACTATTTAAATGGACCCGGCCAAGGTACAGGCCATTTATGATTGGGTTCAGCCCACTTCTTTGAAGGCCCTCCAGAAGTTTTTGGGTTTTGCTAATTTTCATCGTAAATTTATAGCTAATTTTTCTGGTATTGCCAAACCATTGACTGATTTGACTAAGAAGGGTGCTGATGTGCTGAATTGGTCTCCAGAGGCTGTTTCTTCCTTTCAGGAGCTGAAGCGGAGGTTCACTTCTGCTCCAGTTTTGCGGCAACCTGATGTCTCACTCCCGTTTCAGGTAGAGGTGGACGCTTCTGAGATTGGTGCAGGAGCTGTTTTGTCCCAAAAAGATCCGGTAACATCTAAAATGAATCCCTGTGCTTTCTTTTCCCGAAAGTTCTCCCCATCGGAACGCAACTATGATGTGGGGAATCGGGAACTGTTAGCCATGAAATGGGCATTTGAGGAGTGGAGACATTGGTTGGAGGGAGCTAAACATCAAGTCGTGATCCTTACTGACCACAAGAATTTGATTTACCTTGAGTCGGCCAAACGCTTGAATCCTAGACAGGCTAGGTGGGCCTTATTTTTCACACGTTTTGATTTTGTGGTCTCTTTTCTTCCGGGCACTAAGAATGTCAAGGCAGACGCCCTCTCTAGGAGTTTCTTTGCTGATTCTCCTGTGGTGACCAAGCCTGCTACCATCTTAGGTGAGGGGGTAGTCCTTTCTGCCATCTCGCCCGATTTGAGACGTGTTCTGGAAGAGTTTCAGGAGGACAAACCTGATCGTTGTCCCATTGGAAAATTGTAAGTTCCTGACCAGTGGAGGAAGAGAGTAATGTCTGAAGTTCATTGCTCCACATTGGCTGGTTATCCAGGTATTTTTGGTACTAGAGATTTGGTGAGTCGGTCTTTTTGGTGGCCCGCCTTGTCTTGTGATGTCAGGAATTTTGTGCAGTCCTGTAGGACTTGCTCCCGGTCTTAACTTTGTTCTCGCTCTAGTGGGTTGTTGATGCCTTTGCCGTGCCCAGGAGGCCATGGACCCATATTTCAATGGATTTTATTTCTGATATGCCTGTCTCTCAGAGAATGACTGTTATTTGGGTGATTTGTGATAAATTCTCTAAGATTGTCCATCTTGTACCACTCCCTAAGTTGCCATCTTCCTCAGAGTTGGTGCCCTTGTTTTTGCAACAGGTTGTTCGCTTGCATGGGATTCCTGAGAACATTGTATTGGACAGAGGAGTTCAGTTTGTTTCCAGATTCTGGAAAGCCTTTTGTTCCAAGCTGGGAATTCAGTTGTCCTTCTCCTCTGCGTTTCACCCTCAGACCAATGGGCAGACGGAGAGAACAAACCAGACTGTGGAGTCTTATTTGAGATGTTTTATTTCTGCTGATCAAGATGATTGGGTCTCATTTTTGCCCTTGGCCGAATTTGCTTTAAATAATAGAGCTAGTTCTGCCACTTTGATGTCACCTTTTTTTTTGTAACTTTGGGTTTCATTCTCGATTCTCTTCAGGGCAGGTGGAGTCTTCTGCCTGCCCAGGTGTTGACACTGTGGTGGAGAGAATGCACCAGATCTGGGACCAAGTGGTAGATAAGTTGTCTCTCTCCCAGGAAAAGGCCCAGCGGTTTTCCAACCGGCATAGGACCATTGGTCCCCGGTTTAAGGTGGGTGATATGGTTTGGTTGTCATCAAAGAATATCTCTATGAAGGTGGCTTCTCCAAAGTTTAAACCTAGGTTTATTGGACCTTACAAGATTTTGGAGATTCTTAATCCGGTCTCTTTTCAATTGGCTCTTCCTGTTACATTCAAGATCCATAACGTGTTTCATAAGTCTCTGTTAAAGAGGTTTGTTGAGCCAGTAGTTCCTGTGGTGGCACCTCCTGACCCTGTATTGGTTGAAGGTAATGTGGAATATGAGGTTGAGAAGATACTGGATTCTCGTCTGGCTAGACGGAGACTCCAGTATTTGGTTAAGTGGAAGGGTTATGGCCAGGAGGATAATTCTTGGGTCTCTGCATCCGATATTCTTGCCGAAAGATTGGTTCTTGCTTTTCATCGGGCCCATCCTGATCGCCCTGGTGGCGTGGATGAGGGTTCAGTGACCCCCTCCTCAAGGGGGAGGTACTGTTATGAGCTCATTTTCTCCTTCACCTTTGATGTCCGATGAACTCCCTCTGCTGGTGAAAGGAGGTAGTGAAATTGAGTTGGATGGGAAAAACCTGTCATCTGAACAGGTGGAGTGTGATTGGACATCCGGAATCTCTGAGTGGATATAAGGCCGCCGACGCCCTGCTGGGTTGCTGGTGATTGTTTCTGCTCTGAGCTCTGGCCTCCAGTTTAGTCCTGTCTACTAAAGCTAAGTTTTTGCTCTGCTATTGTTCCATGAGATTTTGTCTGGTTTACTTAGTGTTTGTGTTCAGCCAGCCCTGGTTGGGACTGGCTGAACGTGCTAGAAGTGTGAAGATTAATTTAAGAATTAAAACCAGAATTGAACCAGAAGGGAACTGAAGGTAACTGGACACAGTCACTGTAAACAATGTTTCTGTTTGTTTTCACTTTCACCCCAATAATCCTTCACTTTCTGCTAATTCCCCTAATCCCTACTCCTAGTAAGGAACTGTTCATCTCTTCTTCAATCCTCCCCATCCACCTCACCTCCGCCTCAAAACTGTTCCTTAACATACAATCCTCTGTCTCCAAACACAGACAGCCCCCTCATGCCCTCTCCTGCTCCCACCTGCTAACACTTTCTCTGCTCCTTCTCACTGCTGGTGATATCTCTCCAAATCCTGGTCCTCCTCACCACATTCCCACAGTCATTTCTACCTCCCATCCACGCTCTATCACAACCTTCCGTAACCTCTCCAACCTTATACCCATTCACCCAGCCCCCGCTTCCCCAGTCCCACTAACAGGAGCTCTGTGGAACGCTCGCTCTGTCTGCAACAAGCTTTCCTACATCCATGATCTTTTTGTTACTACCAAACTCTCCTTCCTCGCCATCACCGAAACCTGGCTCACCCCTTCTGACACAGCCTCTCCTGCTGCACTTTCGTATGGCGGCTTCCACCTTTCTCACACCCCCCGCCCCAGCAGCAAACATGGTGGAGGAGTTGGTTTCTCCTGTCAGATACCTGCTCCTTCACCCCAATCCCACTGCCACCCTCTGTTACCCTCCCTTCCTTTGAGGTGCACTCTGTGCGCATCTACTCCCCCTCCAACCTCCAACTGGCTGTCATCTACCGCCCCCCAGGGCCAGCCACCACCACCTTTGACCACTTCACCACCTGGTTACTTCATTTCCTTTCCGCGGACATCCCTACTATCATCATGGGCGACTTCAACATCCCCATTGACACTTCCCTCTCAGCTGCCACTAAACTTCTATCTCTCACTTCCTCCTTCGGCCTCACTCAATGGTCTTCTACAGCCACCCACAAAGATGGCCACACACTGGACCTCATCTTCACCCGCCTCTGCTCCCTATCTAACCTCTCTAACTCACCTCTTCCTCTCTCTGACCACAACCTGCTCACATTCTCTTCCCTCTTCACTCCATGTCTACAATCCCCACCCCACAAACTTTCACACCCTCGCAGGAATCTTAATCACCTTGACCTACACTCATTCTCCGAATCCCTCCTCCCTCTTACAGATATAAGTTCCTTACACAATGCGGATGACGCTGCCGCTCTATATAACACCACAATAGCTGTAGCTTTGGAATCCGCTGCCCCACTTACACATACCAAAACTCGCAAAATCAACAGACAGCCCTGGCACACCAGCCTGACCAAAGAGCTGAGGCGAGCTTCCAGGGCTGCTGAGCGCAGATGGAAAAGATCCCACTCCAACGAGCATTTCATCGCATTCAAACAGTCCCTCACTACTTTCAAGACCACACTCGCCACAGCTAAACAAACCTACTTCTCATCTCTCATATCCTCCCTGTCTCACAACCCTAAACAGTTATTCAACACCTTCAATTCTCTCCTCCGCCCCCCAGCACCTCCTCCCTCCCCACTCATCTCAGCTGAAGACTTTGCCTCATTTTTCAAGCAGAAAATTGATAACATCAGGGACAGTTTTGGTCAACAACCCCCAGAGCCCTTCCTCCCGACTTCCCAGCCCTCCACCTTCAAAACCAACTTCTCCACCATTACAGAAGATCGACTCTCCACTCTACTCTCAAGATCACATCTCACCACCTGTGCACTCGACCCGATCCCATCCCACTTCATCCCAAACCTCACCACAGTCTTCATCCCAACCCTAACCCATCTCTTCAACCTATCACTAACAACTGGTGTTTTCCCCTCAAGCTTTAAACATGTCTCCATCACACCTATCCTCAAAAAGCCCTCTCTTGACCCATCCTCTGTATCTAGCTATCGCCCTATATCACTTCTCCCATACGCCTCCAAGCTACTGGAACAACACGTCTACCTTGAACTGTCCTCCCATCTCTCTTCTTGCTCCCTCTTCGACCGCTTACAATCTGGCTTCCGGTCACACCACTCCACTGAAACTGCCCTTACTAAGGTCACCAATGACCTCTTAACTGCCAAGAGCAAGCGACACTACTCTGTCCTCCTCCTCCTGGACCTGTCGGCTGCCTTTGACACAGTGGACCATTCCCTATTATTACAGACCCTCTCATCCCTCGGCATCACAGACTTGGCCCTCTCCTGGATCTCATCATACCTAACAGACCGGACATTCAGCGTCTCCCACTCACACACCACCTCCTCACCTCGCCCCCTATCTGTCGGAGTCCCACAAGGTTCAGTCCTAGGGCCCCTGCTGTTCTCTATTTACACCTTTGGCCTGGGACAGCTCATAGAATCTCATGGCTTTCAGTATCATCTTTATGCTGATGACACACAGATCTACATCTCTGGACCAGATATCACCTCCCTACTAACCAGAATCCCTCAATGTCTGTCCACTATTTCATCCTTCTTCTCCACTAGATATCTGAAACTCAACATGGACAAAACAGAATTCATCATCTTTCCCCCATCTCACGTGACCCCCCCTACGAACCTATCAATTACAGTAAATGACTGCCCACTCTCCCCAGTCCCACAAGCTCGCTGCCTCGGAGTAATCCTTGATGCTGATCTCTCCTTCAAACCACATATCCAAACCCTTTCCACTTCCTGCCGACTTCAACTCAAAAATATTTCACGCATCCGTTCATTCCTCACCCAAGAATCTGTAAAAACCCTAGTCCATGCCCTCATCATCTCTCGCCTTGACTACTGCAACCTCATGCTCTGCGGCCTCCCCTCAAACACTCTCGCACCCCTCCAATCTATTCTAAACTCTGCTGCCCGACTAATCCACCTGTCCCCCCGCTATTCCCCAGCTTCTCCCCTCTGTCAATCCCTTCACTGGCTCCCAATTGCCCAGAGACTCCATTACAAAACCCTAACCATGACATACAAAGCCATCCACAACTTGTCTCCTCCATACATCTGTGACCTCGTCTCCCGGTACTTTCCTGCACGCAACCTCCGATCCTCACAAGATCTCCTTCTCTACTCCCCTCTTATCTCCTCTTCCCACAATCGCATACAAGATTTCTCTCGCGCATCTCCCCTACTCTGGAACTCTCTACCACAACATATCAGACTCTCACCTACCATCGAAACCTTCAAAAAGAGCCTGAAGACCCACCTCTTCCGACAAGCCTATAACCTGCAGTAACCACCGATCGACCAAACCGCTGCACGACCAGCTCTACCCTCGCCTACTGTATTATCACCCATCCCTTGAAGATTGTGAGCCCTCGCGGGCAGGGTCCTCTCTCCTCCTGTACCAGTTATGACTTGTATTGTTTAAGATTATTGTACTTGTTTTTATGTATACCCCCCTCACATGTAAAGCGCCATGGAATAAATGGCGCTATAACAATAAAAAATAATAATAATAATAATAATAATAACTCCATTTTTGTCTCTGATCAGTTGATCTCTTTGCTCTGTTTTCAGAATATACCTGAGTGCTGATATAGTGATTTTGAAGTCTAGTGACTTCAGGGCCTTTTCTATCAGACATGTTGGACATTATTTTTGGCAGGATTTTTGCGTGATTGCAGACAGGTGCTTTTCTTTCCTGTCCTATTTAGTTAGTGAGGGCCCCATCATTTGCTCAGCCTGTCTTTCTGTCTGTGTTTGTGTTTTTATTTGTTTTCACCGTCAATACATGTTGGGGGCTGTCTATTGCTTTGGGGTCTGCTCCGGGGCAGTTTAGATTTTCCCTTTCTTTCTTTAGGTTTATTTAGTTCTCCGGCTGTGAACGAGGTGTCTAGGACCACCGTAGGAACACCCCACGGCTACTGTTAGTTGTTGTGAATAGGATCAGGGGTCTGCAATCCATTAGCTACCAACCTCTCCTGTTTTCTGGACTTAGCTTGTATTTTTGTTTTTTCCTCCTCCGGTGACTCATTCATTCATAACAGCTATTACTACCACTGTTATTACTGCTATTACTACCACTGTTATTACTGCTATTACTACCTCTGTTATTACTGGTATTACTACCACTGTTATTACTATTACTACTACCACTGTTATTACTATTATTACTACACTGTTGTTACTATTATTACTACCATAGTTATTACTGCTATTACTACCACTGTTATTACTATCATTACTACCACTGTTATTACTATTATTACTACACTGTTATTACTGCTATTACTACCACTGTTATTACTGCTATTACTACCACTGTTATTACTATTATTACTAACACTGTTATTACTATTATTACTACCACTGTTATTACTACCACTGTTATTACTGCTATTACTACCACTGTTATTACTGCTATTACTACCTCTGTTATTACTATCATTACTGCTATTACTACCACTGTTATTACTATCATTACTGCTATTACTACCACTGTTATTACTATCATTACTGCTATTACTACCACTTCTGTTATTATTACTACCATTATTACTATTACTGCCCCTCTCTATTGACTTTCAGCCTTAATAAGAAGTATCTATGGCAGAGATTCACTAGAAATGTTACAATTTAGAGCTGGAATAGACTTGTTACATTGTATCTAAGTGTTGTTCACTCTTTGTTCAGATTCCACCGACTGCATGAGGTGCCCAGAGGATCAGTGGTCCAATGAGGACCGAGTCAAATGTATCCCGAAGGTGATTGAATTTCTCTCGTATGGAGAACCGTTGGGCGTAGCATTGTCCACCATCACCAGCGCCTGCTCGCTCCTCACCATCTCAGTTCTCTATATCTTCATCCGTTTCCGGGATACTCCCCTGGTGAAGGCTAATAACAGGAGTCTGAGCTATCTTCTGCTGGTGGCCTTGCTCTTCTGCTTTCTCTGCTCCTTCTTGTTCATCGGCCGCCCTTCCATCATCACCTGCCTCATCCGACAGGCCGTGTTTGGGACCATATTTTCCCTTTGCGTCTCTTGCATCTTTGCCAAAACTATTACTGTTGTCATTGCCTTTAGTGCCACAAAACCTAACAGCTCCCTCAGGAAATGGGTGGGATCCTCAATTCCCAACTCCATGGTCCTCACTGGCTCAAGCATCCAAAGTGTGATCTGCATGTCGTGGGTCATCATGTATCCATCATCTCCAGAACTCAACATGAAGACAACGAAAGGTGTCATCACCGTAGAGTGCAGGGACAGCTCCATCACCTTCTTCTACATCATGTTGGGATTCCTGGGATGTTTGGCCCTTTTGACCCTGGTCATTGCCTTTCTGGCCAGAAACCTCCCTGATGGATTCAATGAGGCCAAGTTCATTACATTCAGCATGTTGGTCTTCACCAGTGTCTGGATCTCCTTTATCCCTGCCTACATCAGCACCAAGGGCAAGTACATGGTGGCCGTGGAGATTTTTGCTATCCTCTCCTCCAGCCTTGGGCTGATTTGCTGTATTTTTGCCCCGAAATGTCACATTATCATCCTGAAACCTCATATGAACACTAAAGAGTATTTAATATCAAAGAGTCAGATCGTAAAGAAAACATAGAAATCATCTGAGTGGCGGCAGACTGGGGTCCAGGCTAAACTAGCAATCTTTATAACTTTCATCCTCACTGTTTTTCTTGTCTCTACTTATCAGAATGTGATATTTTATGTGACAATCAATGTAAAAAAAATGTGCAGCTCATATCTGGGCCGTTAGAGCAAAATTACATTTCCTGCTTTTCCCATCCCACTGGTTAACTTTACTGTGTAGACTGAGACATGTTCAGCAGAGCCATCTCAAGATAGCTAGAGGCAGGGATCTATTGTACTGCCTTGATAATACGGGATGGTAACGCCATACGCAGACTCCATTATCCCTGTGGGAAGTGCCGTACTCCATCCGTAAAGTGTATCAGTCTACGGACAGTTTTCTGTCTCTCATTCTTTGCAGCTGCCATAAAGCGCTCTCCCCCTGCTGCACCGTATATACAGACAGTACAGGGAGGGATTATCTCCTACATGCGGAAATATATAAAAGTGAGAAATAACCATCCCCAACAATAGAAGTTATATAGACGACACATCCTCTGTCATTTCTTACTGATTTCTTAGGTCTTTACACCTTTGTCTGAAGCCCGGTAATAAATTCACAGTTTTCACAATGTTCACGTCTTCTTCTCTTTCGTTTAATATTTTATGGATATTTGTAATTATTTACGCATATTCACATTTCTAATCACCGGCTGTGGTCGTAGTTCTTAGCAGATGTCGGGTATCAATCACCATGAAGGCGGCCAACTCTGTCCTCTTCCTCTGCGTCTTCATCATCTCGCTCCTTTGTGGCCTCAAAAATGTCACCGAAAACAAATCTGTGGCTTCACTACAAATCCCCAGATGTCTGGAAATAACGAGTCTCCCGAGCAGCCGCTAACATGACTTCCTTCATAATCGCAGGACAAACTTGTCCTGGAGGACCAGAGAATTGGAGGTTTCACAGGAGGCTTCGCCAGATCCACCAGGAATAGATGAATTGATTGGAAACTGACACAATAATTTATTCAATTTTCCACAATTATCCCATTAGAACGCCTCAATTATCCTGTCACACGGCGGGGGATCAGGTAATCATGGAGGAAGAGATATAAGGGAGGCGCCGCCGCTCCTCCCGGTGGTCACACACATGAGTCTGGTCGTTCACTGTCACGTTTCCGACCTCCAGATGATGATATCGAAGATTCTGGTTTTTCTAGCGCTCATCGTAGTCGTCCAAGAATCTGCCCAAAATCGATGTCACCTGGAAAAAGAAAGTATTAAATCCTTCTCCTCCCGGGGAGACATCGTCCTCGGAGTCATCACTCTCATCCATTCCACCATCAACCAAAAGTACGAGACGTTCAGCGAGAAACCGGAGGCCGCGACCTGCGAAGAGTAAGAGAAAGAAATGATGGAGAAAACGTAGGAAGAGAGAAGGCGGGATTCCTCTATAAATCATCTATCTATTTATTATCGATCTGTCTATTATTTGTCTATCTATTTATCAATCTATCTATAGATCTATCTATCCATCTATATATTATCTATCGTCTATCTATCTCTCTATCATCTCTCTGTTATCCATCTATTATCTAGCCATCCATCCATCTTTGTTTCTCCCCTTTTTCCCATCTATTATATATTTATCTATTATCTATCTATCATCTATCTATTATCGATCTTTCTATTATTTATCTATCTATCAATCAACCTATCTATAGATCTATCTATCCATCTATCTATTATCTATCTAGATATCTATCTATCTAGATATCTATCTATCTAGATATTATCTATCTAGATATTATCTATCTATCTATTATCTAATTATCTATCTATCTATCTATTATCTACCTGTTATCTATCTATCTATCTATTATCTATCTATTATGTATCTGTTATCCATCTATCATTTATCTATGTGTCAGTAACTATCTACATTGCTGCTTGAAAGTTTGTGAACACTTCAGAATTTTCCATATTTTTCTGCATAAATTTTAACTAACACTACATTAGATTTTCACACAAGAACTAAAAATAGATAAGAAAGTACAGTGCCTTGAAAAAGTCTTCATTCCCCATGAAGTTTTCCACATTTTTTTCACATTACACCCACAAACATAAATATATATATTTTACTGGGATTTTATGTAATAACAACACAAAGTAGCAAATATTTGAGAAGTGTAAAGGAAATGATACAGGATTTTTGTAATGTTTAAATTTATAAATCTGGGCATTGTTTCATGTATTTATGTTCAGCCCCTGAGTCAGGACTTTGTAGGACCATCTTTTCTCTGCAGTCTTTTGAGGTCTGTCTCTCCACCTTTCTCTGCAGTCTTTTGGGGTCTGTCTCTCCACCTTTCTCTGCAGTCTTTTGGGGTCTCTCTCTCCACCTTTCTCTGCAGTCTCTTGGGGTCTGTCGCTCCACCTTTCTCTGCAGTATTTTGTGGTCTGTCTCTCCCATCTCTCTCTGCAGTGTTTTGGGGTCTGTCTCTCCAGCTTTCTCTGCAGTCATTTGGGGTCTATCTCTCCCACCTCTCTCTGCAGTGTTTTGGGGTCTGTCTCTCCACCTTTCTCTGCAGTCTTTTGGGGTCTGTCTCTCCCACCTCTCTCTGCAGTGTTTTGGGGTCTGTCTCTCCAGCTTTCTCAGCAGTGTTTTGGGGTCTGTCTCTCCAGCTTTCTCTGCAGTCTTTTGGGGTCTGTCTCTCCCACCCTTCTCTGCAGTCTTTTGGGGTCTGTGTCCCACCTTTCTCTGCAGTCTTTTGGGGTCTGTCTCTCCCACCTCTCTCTGCAGTGTTTTGGGGTCTTTCTCTCCAGCTTTCTCTGCAGTCTTTTGGGGTCTGTCTCTCCACCTTTCTCTGCAGTCTTTTGGGGTCTGTCTCTCCACCTTTCTCAGCAGTCTTTTGGGGTCTGTCTCTCCACCTTTCTCTGCAGTCTTTTGGGGTCTGTCTCTCCACCTTTCTCTGCAGTCTCTTGGGGTCTGTCGCTCCACCTTTCTCTGCAGTATTTTGGGGTCTGTCTCTCCCATCTCTCTCAGCAGTGTTTTGGGGTCTGTCTCTCCAGCTTTCTCTGCAGTCTTTTGGGGTCTGTCTCTCCCACCTCTCTCTGCAGTGTTTTGGGGTCTGTCTCTCCAGCTTTCTCTGCAGTCTTTTGGGGTCTGTCTCTCCCACCTCTCTCTGCAGTGTTTTGGGGTCTGTCTCTCCAGCTTTCTCAGCAGTGTTTTGGGGTCTGTCTCTCCAGCTTTCTCTGCAGTCTTTTGGGGTATGTCTCTCCCACCTCTCTCTGCAGTGTTTTGGGGTCTGTCTCTCCACCTTTCTCTGCAGTCTTTTGGGGTCTGTCTCTCCCACCTCTCTCTGCAGTGTTCTGGGGTCTGTCTCTCCAGCTTTCTCTGCCGTCTTTTGAGGTCTGTCTATTCCACCTCTCTCTGCGGGGTTTTGGGGTCTCTCTCTCCACCTTTCTCAGCAGTCTTTTGGGGTCTGTCTCCACCTTTCTCTGCAGTCTTTTGGGGTCTCTCTCTCCACCTTTCTCTGCAATCTCTTGGGGTCTGTCGCTCCACCTTTCTCTGCAGTATTTTGAGGTCTGTCTCTCCCATCTCTCTGCAGTTTTTTGGGGTCTGTCTCTCCAGCTTTCTCTGCAGTCTTTTGGGGTCTGTCTCTCCCACCTCTCTCTGCAGTGTTTTGGGGTCTGTCTCTCTCACCTTTCTCTGCAGTCTTTTGGGGTCTGTCTCTCTCACCTTTCTCTGCAGTCTTTTGGGGTCTGTCTCTCTCACCTTTCTCTGCAGTCTTTTGGGTTCTGTCTCTCCCACCTTTCTCTGCAGTCTTTTGGGTCTGTCTGTCCACCTTTCTCTGCAGTCTTTTGGGTCTGTCTGTCCACCTTTATCTGCAGTTTTTTGGGGTCTGTCTCTCTCACCTTTCTCTGCAGTCTTTTGGGGTCTGTCTCTCCCACCCTTCTCTGCAGTCTTTTGGGGTCTGTGTCCCACCTTTCTCTGCAGTCTTTTGGGGTCTGTCTCTCCCACCTTTCTCTGCAGTCTTTTGAGGTCTGTCTCTCCCACCTTTCTCTGCAGTTTTTTGGGGTCTGTCTCTCCTCCTTTCTCTGGAGTCTTTTGGGGTCTGTCTCTCCCACCTTTCTCTGCAGTCTTTTGGGGTCTGTCGCTCCACCTTTCTCTGCAGTCTTTTGGGGTCTGTCTCTCCCACCTTTCTGTGCAGTCTTTTGGGGTCTGTCGCTCCACCTTTCTCAGCAGTCTTTTGGGGTCTGTCTCTCCAGCTTTCTCTGCAGTCTTTTGGGGTCTGTCTCTCCCACCTCTCTCTGCAGTGTTTTGGGGTCTGTCTCTCTCACCTTTCTCTGCAGTCTTTTGGGGTCTGTCTCTCTCACCTTTCTCTGCAGTCTTTTGGGGTCTGTCTCTCTCACCTTTTTCTGCAGTCTTTTGGGGTCTGTCTCTCCCACCTTTCTCTGCAGTCTTTTGGGTCTGTCTGTCCACCTTTATCTGCAGTTTTTTGGGGTCTGTCTCTCTCACCTTTCTCTGCAGTCTTTTGGGGTCTTTCTCTCCCACCCTTCTCTGCAGTCTTTTGGGGTCTGTGTCCCACCTTTCTCTGCAGTCTTTTGGGGTCTGTCTCTCCCACCTTTCTCTGCAGTCTTTTGAGGTCTGTCTCTCCCACCTTTCTCTGCAGTTTTTTGGGGTCTGTCTCTCCTCCTTTCTCTGGAGTCTTTTGGGGTCTGTCTCTCCCACCTTTCTCTGCAGTCTTTTGGGGTCTGTCGCTCCACCTTTCTCTGCAGTCTTTTGGGGTCTGTCTCTCCCACCTTTCTCTGCAGTCTTTTGGGGTCTGTCTCTCCCACCTTTCTCTGCAGTCTTTTGGGGTCTGTCTCTCCCACCTTTCTCTGCAGTCTTTTGGGGTCTCTGTCTCTCCACCTTTAAAAATAATAATAAATGTTATTTCTATAGCGCCGACATATTCCGCAGCACTTTACATTTTGGAGGGGACTTGTACAGACGATAGACATTACAGCATAACAATAATCACACAGATCATAACAGATACCAAGAGGAGTGAGGGCCCTGCTCGCAAGCTTACAGTCTATGAGGAAAGAGGGAGACACGAAAGGTGGGTGGTAACAGTTGCCCTGATTGTATGGACCAGCCATAATGTTAAGTGTGTAACAGTACAGACACAGAGGGCTAATGGATGCATAAAGCATGTGGGAACATGATGCGGGGAACCTGGTTATGGTAAAACTTTTGGCTGTGCCACACAGGGATAGATTTGGTTAATGCGTTGAGGCGATAGGCCAGTCTGAATAAACGCGTTTTCAGGGCACGCTTAAAATTGTGGGGATTGGGGACTAATCGCATTGACCTGGGAAGTGCATTCCAAAGAATTGGCGCAGCACGTGTAAAGTCTTGGAGACGGGAGTGGGAGGTTCTGATTATTGAGGATGCTAACCTCAGGTCATCAGCAGAACGGAGGGCGTGGGTAGGGTGGTATACTGAAACAAGGGAGGAGATGTAGGGTGGTGCTGAGCCATGGAGGGCTTTGTGGGTGAGGGTAATAAGTCTGTACTGGATTCTGGAGTGGATGGGTAGCCAGTGTAATGACTGGCACAAGGTAGAGGCATCGGTGTAACGATTGGTGAGGAATATGATCCTGGCTGCAGCATTCAAGACAGATTGGAGGGGGGAGAGTTTGGTAAGAGGGAGACCGATTAGAAGAGAGTTACAATAGTCAAGACGAGAATAAATAAGAGAAACAGTAAGAGTTTTTGCAGAGTCAAAAGTAAGAAAAGGTCGAATTTTAGAAATGTTTTTGAGGTGCAGATAACAAGAGCGAGCCAGTGATCGAATGTGGGGGGCGAAGGAAAGCTCGGAGTCAAGTATGACCCCAAGACAGCGGGCATGTTGCTGGGGAGTAATAGTGGAGCCACACACTGAAATGGCAATGTCGGGTATAGGTACATTAGTAGAGGGAGGAAACACAAGGAGTTCAGTCTTTGACAGGTTCAGTTTCAGATATAGTGAGGACATGATGTTGGACACAGCGTTTAGACAATCGCCGGTGTTTTCTAGAAAGGCTGGCGTGATGTCAGGAGAAGAAGCGTATAATTGGGTGTCATCAGCATAGAGATGGTACTGGAAACCAAATCTACTGATTGTTTGACCAATAGGGGCAGTGTACAAGGAGAAGAGGAGGGGGCCTAGAACCGATCCTTGAGGGACCCCAACAGTAAGGGGAAGGTGAGAGGAGGAGGAACCGGCAAAAGATACAGTAAAGGAGCGGTCAGAGAGATAGGAGGAGAACCAGGAGAGAACGGTGTCCTTGAGGCCAATGGAGCGGAGCATAGTGAGGAGGAGCTGATGATCCACAGTGTCGAATGCTGCAGAGATCCAAGAGAATTAGCATGGAGTAGTGACCATTAGATCTAGCTGTTAGTAGATCATTAGAGACTTTAGTGAGCGCAGTTTCAGTAGAGTGTAAAGAGCGGAGACCGGATTGGAGAGGGTCGAGAAGAGAGTTATCAGAGAGACAGCGGATCAGACGGGCGTGGACCAGGCGTTCCAGGAGTTTAGCGATAAAGGGAAGATTAGAGACAGGTCTATAGTTAGTGGCACAGTTTTGGTCGAGGGATGGTTTTATAAGTAGTGGATGTATGACGGCATGCTTAATTGAGGAGGGAAAGATACCAGAAAAGAGAGAGAGGTTAAATATTTTAGGTGAGTGGTGACAGCAGGGGAAAGGGACTGGAGGAGATGTGATGGAAATGGGTCACTAGTGCAAGTGGTTGGGCGAGAAGATGCAAGGAGCCTGCTTATTTCTTCTTCTGTGACTGGTTCAAAATCAGAGAGTGAGCTAGATGCAGTGGGGGAGGGAGGACAGTGCATGGTATGAGGGGATTGGGAGATAATTTCCTGTCGGATATGATCAATTTTTTCTTTGAAGTAATTGGCCAGATCGTCGGCTCGAAGCTCCGTGGTTGGGGCCTGTACTCTTGGGTTGAGCAGGGAATGAAAAGTGTCAAAGAGACCTTTCGGGTTATTGGACAGTGAGGTGATGAGGGTGTTGAAATAGGCTTGTTTGGAGAGGTGAAGGGCAGTGTTGTATGTTCTTTCTCTGCAGTGTTTTGGGGTCTGTCGCTCCACCTTTCTTTGTAGTGTTTTGGGGTCTGTGTCTCCACCTTTCTCTGCAGTCTTTTGGGGTCTGTCTCTCCCACCTTTCTCTGCAGTCTTTTGGGGTCTCTCTCTCCCACCTTTCTCTGCGGTGTTTTGGGGTCTGTCTCTCCACCTTTCTCTGCAGTCTTTTGGGGTCTGTCTCTCCACCTTTCTCTGCAGTGTTTTGGGGTCTGTCTCTCCACCTTTCTCTGCAGTGCTTTGGGGTCTGTCTCTCCACCTTTCTCTGCAGTGTTTTTTGGGGTCTGTCTCTCCCACCTTTCTCTGAAGTGTTTCGGGGTCTGTCTCTCCCACCTTTCTCTGCAGTGTTTTGGGGTCTGTCTCTCCACCTTTCTCTGCAGTCTTTTGGGGTCTGTCTCTCTCACCTTTCTCTGCAGTCTTTTGGGGTCTGTCTCCCCCACCTTTCTCTGCAGTCTTTTGGGGTCTGTCTCCCCCACCTTTCTTTGCAGTGTTTTGGGGTCTGTCTCGCCACCTTTCTCTGCAGTCTTTTGGGGTCTTTCTCTCCCACCTTTCTCTGCAGTGTTTTGGGGTCTTTCTCTCCCACCTTTCTCTGCAGTGTTTTGGGGTCTGTCTCCCCCACCTTTCTCTGCAGTCTTTTGGGGTCTGTCTCCCCCACCTTTCTTTGCAGTGTTTTGGGGTCTGTCTCCACCACCTTTCTTTGCAGTGTTTTGGGGTCTGTCTCTCCACCTTTCTCTGCAGTCTTTTGGGGTCTGTCTCTCTCACCTTTCTCTGCAGTCTTTTGGGGTCTGTCTCCCCCACCTTTCTTTGCAGTGTTTTGGGGTCTGTCTCTCCACCTTTCTCTGCAGTGTTTTGGGGTCTTTCTCTCCCACCTTTCTCTGCAGTGTTTTGGGGTCTGTCTCTCCTCCTTTCTCTGCAGTCTTTTGGGGTCTGTATTGCCCACCTTTCTCTGCAGTGCTTTAGGGTCTGTCTCCCCAGGGGTGGGATTCAGCGGGTTCTCCCCGGTTCGGTGGAACCGGTTGTTAAAAAAGCAGCCGGTTCCCCGAACCGAGGAGATCTAGAGCCGCGATCCGGTCCTCTGATGTTGCTGGCGCTGCCTGGAGGCAAGGAGCAGAGGAGGACTCTTGCTCTGCTTCCCGCTGGATACCGCGCGCATTGATACGTGACGACGTATGCTGCTGCTCTGTCTGCTGACTAGTACTGGACAGAGCACAGCAGTCAGCACACCCTGGCGGCCCTCGCTGTCCGCGCACTGATTCCTGCGGCTGCCCAGTGAGCTGAGCCTGGACAGGACATTAGTCGGTGTGGTGGCCCGCCGCCCGCCTGCCTCACTGCGCGATTAATTTACTTCAGTCTTCAGTTCAACAACTTCAGCCTGTGTATGGTACACAGGCCAACACCAGGTCTGTTACTGTATATGTGCAGTGCTGCTGCTTATTGGGGGCCTGTGCTGTGCTGCCTACTAGGGACCTGTGCCTGCCTATTGAGGACCTGTACTGCCTATTAGGGACCTGTACTGCCTATTAGGGACCTGTGCCTGCCTATTAGGGACCTGTGCCTGCCTATTAGGGACCTGTGCCTGCCTATTGGGGACCTGTTCTGCCTATTATGGACCTGTTCTGCCTATTAGGGACCTGTGCCTGCCTATTGGGGACCTGTGCCTGCCTATTGGGGACCTGTGCTGCCTACTAGCGACCTATTGTATACAAAAACACATGGAGTAAAGACATCCACCAAGGATAATATAAAAAATAGTTTTATTCTGAAAAGTTAATAATGTAGACAATAAAGTACATAAAGACGGGTCACATAATAAAAGAGCTCCATATGATAAGGAATTCAGGTACAGAAAAACACATGTAGCAATACTAACAGCAATGGAATGTATATAATGGATATGCAGAGATAAGTAAAGTGCCAGTGCTTAAAGTCTTTCATTCAGATATCCAGAGAATCCCACAAAGTGACCCCCTCACAGTAATAAACCATCACAACATAATAGCTCAAAATCTTAATCTGGAGGCCACATAATGAAAAACCTGTTCAAAACCGCTTACCCATAGCTGATTAGTATGCCACACGTGTAGCCCCCTACTAGCGACCTATGCCTGCCATTTGGGGACTTGTGCCTGCCTATTAGGGACCTGTGCCTGCCTATTAGGGACCTGTGCCTGCCTATTAGGGACCTGTGCTGCCTATAGGGAACAATGCTGCCTATTGGGGACCTGTGCTGCCTATAGGGAACAATGCTGCCTATTGGGGACCTGTGCTGCCTATAGGGAACAATGCTGCCTATTGGGGACCTGTGCTGCCTATTGGGGACCTGTGCTGCCTATTGGGGACCTGTGCTGCCTATTGGGGAACAATGCTGTCTATTGGGGACCTGCACTGCCTATTGGGGACCTATGCTGCCTATTGGGGACCTATGCTGCCTATTGGGGACCTGTGCTGCCTATTGGGGAACAATGCTGTCTATTGGGGACCTGTGCTGCCTATTGGGGAACAATGCTGTCTATTGGGGACCTGTGCTGCCTACTAGGGACCTGTGCTGCCTATAGGGAACAATGCTGCCTATTGGGGACCTGTGCTGCCTATAGGGAACAATGCTGCCTATTGGGGACCTGAGCTGCCTATTGGGGACCTGTGCTGCCTATTGGGGAACAATGCTGTCTATTGGGGACCTGTGCTGTCTATAGGGAACAATGCTGCCTATTGGGGACTTTAGCTGCCTAATGGGGAACAATGCTGTCTATTGGGGACCTGCACTGCCTATTGGGGACCTATGCTGCCTATTGGGGACCTATGCTGCCTATTTGGGGACCTGTGCTGCCTATTGGGGAACAATGCTGTCTATTGGGGACCTGTGCTGCCTATTGGGGACCTGTGCTGCCTATTGGGGAACAATGCTGTCTATTGGGGACCTGTGCTGCCTACTAGGGACCTGTGCTGCCTATTGGGGAACCATGCTGCCTTTTGGGGACTTGTGCTGCTTATTGGGGACCTGTGCTGCCTATTGGGGACCTGTGCTGCCTACAGGGAACAGCTCCTTGACTGCGCCCCTACTTGTATATGTTTGATGAAAAGGTGCATGTAAATGGGTGTGGGGTAATAATGGGTGTGGCTTAAAATGGGTGTGGCTTTCCTACACACAAACACAGAACCTGTTGTTAAAAATTTGAATCCCACTACTGTGTCTCCCCCACCTTTCTTTGCAGTGTTTTGGGGTCTGTCTCCCCCACCTTTCTTTGCAGTGTTTTGGGGTCTGTCTCTCCACCTTTCTCTGCAGTGCTTTAGGGTCTGTCTCCCCCACCTTTCTCTGCAGTGTTTAGGGTCTGTCTCCCCCACCTTTCTCTGCAGTGTTTAGGGTCTGTCTCCCCCACCTTTCTCTGCAGTGTTTTGGGGTCTGTCTCTCCACCTCTCTCTGCAGTGTTTTGGGGTCTGTCGCTCCACCTTTCTCTGCAGTCTTTTGGGGTCTGTCTCTCCACCTTTCTCTGCAGTCTTTTGGGGTCTCTCTCTCCACCTTTCTCTGCAGTGAGACTATGGATTCTTTACTGTAAGACCAGTGAGACTGTGGAGTTTGTTATACAGCCTCCATAGATGTGAAGGGACTGAGACACTGATGCACGGTCACCTCTACACTGTCAGCCACTCCTGGAAGTAGGTGTTGACCCCACTACCCTAAACCACTGTAATGGCATAAACCCTTTAATTAGAGGTAACTCATCTATAGAAGCTTTCCATGCAGGCAGATTATGATTGCCCCCCCCGGAAACTGATGTGGATGTGTATCCTATGTATGATGCACATTCATTAACATTGCGTTGTCTTCTCCAGTTTCCTTATCAGATATTACAGAGACGTCCTCGCAGTGGTTTTCGCCATCGAGGAGATTAATGCGAATGTTCACCTCCTGCCGAACTTCACCCTGGGGTTTAATATCTTTGACTCCTGTGTGTCGGAGGCCCGAGCCCTCCAGGCCGCCCTGATGCTTCTCTGGCCGGAGTCCAGTTATGAGTCCAGTCCTCGCTGGAAGGCTCCATTCCTGGCCGGGATTGTCGGAGACTCCATGTCCACCTTGTCAATTCCCATCGCCAGGATCCTGGGTCCGTGCCACTACCCTCAGGTAAAGCTCTGCGGGTCTGGAGGATGGTGGGAAAGGCTGGTGGGGGCAGTGATACATTGTTACATTATATGGACACCTCATTCCCTGGTTACATGGACAGCAGGTCCTGGGTGGGAGGACGACGGCCACTTCTAGACGATGTCTCCTGCAATATCTTCAACATGAAACATTCTCTATTGAGGCTGAAAAACTTTAAAGGGAAAATGTCATTAAAAAATCACTTGGTGGCTAAATCAGATTTTTTGCTACATGTATGTTTATTTATTGGCAATGTTTATATACACTGCTCACAAAATAAAGGGAACACTTAAATAGCAGAATATAACTCCGATTAAAAATGAAACTTCTGTGAAATCAAACTGTCCACTTAGGAAGCCACACTGATTGACAATCAATTTCACATGCTGCTGTGCAAATGGAATAGACAACAGATGGAAATTATTGGCAATTATCAAGACACCCTCAATAAAGGAGTGGTTCTGCAGGTGGGGACCACAGACCACATCTCAGTACCAATGCTTTCTGCCTGATGTTTTGGTCACTTTTGAATGTTGGTTGTGCTTTCACACTTGTGGTAGCATGAGACGGACTCTACAACCCATACAAGTGGCTCAGGTAGTGCAGCTCATCCAGGATGGCACATCAATGCGAGCTGTGGCAAGAAGGTTTGCTGTGTCTGTCAGCGTAGTGTCCAGAGGCTGGAGGCGCTACCACAAGACAGGCCAGTACGCCATGAGACGTGGAGGGGGCCGTAGGACGGCAACAACCCAGCAGCAGGACCGCTGCCTCCACCTTTGTGCAAGGAGGAACAGGAGGAGCACTGCCAGAGCCCTGCAAAATGACCTCCAGCAGGCCACAAATGTGCATGTGTCTGCACAAATGGTTAGAAACCGACTCCATGAGGATGGTCTGAGTGCCCAACGTCCACAGATGGGGGTTGTGGTCACAGCCCAACACCGTGCAGGACACTTGGCATTTGCCACAGAGCACCAGGATTGATAAATTCGCCACCCTGTGCTCTTCACAGATGAAAGCAGGTTCACACTGAGCACATGTGACAGAGTCTGGAGATGCCGTGGAGAGCGATCTGCTGCCTGCAACATCCTTCAGCATGACCGGTTTGGTAGTGGGTCAGTAATGGTGTGGGGTGGCATTTCCTTGGAGGGCCGCACAGTGTTGGGCTGTCAGCACAACCCCCATCTGTGGATGTCGGGCCCTCAGACCATCCTCATGGAGTTGGTTTCTAACCGTTTGTGCAGACACATGCACATTTGTGGCCTGCTGGAGGTTCCCTTTATTTTTTTGAACAGTGTATATAAAAAAATTGTGGAAACACGATGAGATCCGGAGTCCGGACCCAACATCTAGAATCTCCACTCACTGCTTGTAGAAATATAAAGGCGCCCTGTAAGGAAGTCCCCAGCGCCATAAAGCAGAGCAGTAAAGGCCTCTCACTTTTTAGACTCATACAGTCTGCATTTCAGAAAGGGTTACTTTCCTTACTATCCCAGTAGGGATGTCAATAAAAGATAACACCTCTATGTATGGCGGGTGGCACATGGAGGTGGGGGCATTGGTGCATTGAGGCACGTGGAGGTGGGGGCATTGGTGCATTGAGGCACGTGGAGGTGGGGGCATTGGTGCATTGAGGCACGTGGAGGTGGGGGCATTGGTGCATTGAGGCACGTGGAGGTGCATTGAGGCACGTGGAGGTGGGGGTACTAGTGCATTGAGGCATGTGGAGGTGGGGGCACTGGTGCATTGTGACACAACTCAGCTGTCGGGTGACGCGGGACCAGGGTCTATTTCCCTTTCCATAACACTAGAGACGCCCTAGCTTGCCCTATTCCATGGGATACTTCTGAGGGTGAAGATGCCGGGGCCGTCACCCTTGCCTTATCTCTTGAATCAGTTCTCCGTCTGTTCTTTTCCCCCCACCCAGGGAAGAGGGGAACTGCCATGCACTGCAGTACACCAACCCGACAAACAAGGCAACACAAACAAGGGTTACCGGAAAACTCCAGACACACAAAGTATACACTCACATATAACAGAGGAATGCACCGGGGAGTGGAGGACGGGGAAAACAAAGTAATTATCACACTTACAAACCACGTAAAAGTCACAGATAAATCCTAAAAACTCCTTCTTATATGAACACCTTTCCTCCAAGCCATGCAGCATAAGCTATCTCTGACATGGGCTTCTATCAGGACCCAGATTAAAAAGGGGATGGGAGTGGCTAACTGTGCTCAGCTGAAAGCTCAGACTCCCAGAGTGCCCAACATGGCAGATTAACCCCTGCTCTGCCTAAAGAAATTAACACTATTTAAAAAGAAGAAGTGCTTCTTCTCAGTGCAGGAGTAGGAGCAATTAGACGCTGCGGTCTTCTGGCTCCTCTCTGTTGCCGTAAACCCATGACACTTTAAGGCACATGGATATGGGGATACTGATGCATTGGGGCACGTGGAGGTGGGGGCACTGATGCATTGGGGCACGTGGAGGTGGGGGCACTGATGCATTGAGGCACGTGGAGGTGTGGGCCCTAGTGCATTGAGCCACATGTAGGTGGGGCACTAGTGCACTGGAGCACGTGGAGGTGAGGGCATTAGAGCATTGAGGCATGTGTAGGTGGGGGCACTAGTGCATTGAGACATGTGGAGGTGGACCCACTGTTGAATTGCGGCACGTGTAGGTGGGGGCACTGGTGAGTATAAACGTCACTTGATATTAACTTATTTGGAAGTTTTTACTGTTCTTAATTTCCAGATCAGTTTTGGAGCTTTCGATCCCGACTTAGGTGACAGACACCAGTTTCCCACTTTCCTGCGCACCGTGCCCAATGAGAACATCCAGAATAAAGCCATCTCTCAGCTGCTGAAGCATCTCGGATGGACATGGGTGGGAATCTTGACCAGAGATGATGACCTGGGGGCACTCGATGGCCAAAACTTGAAAGAAGAAATAAGTCGTAACCAGGGCTGTGTGGCTTTCCTGGAGAAGATCCATTACCGATACTCCATGGAGAGGATCAGGAAGATATATGACATTGTCATGAACTCTACCGCCATTGCGGTCGTTGTGTACAGTGAGGAAATGCACGTGAAGCCTCTTCTGGACATGATGGCAGAGGCCAGGACAAAGGGCAAAATCTGGATCTATACCCTGAGCTTCACCTTCATCCCAGTCATGTTCTCAGAAGGAACCTCCAAGCTACTGAATGGTTCCATTGGTCTCGTCCTCCATAGCGAGCCTCTGCCCCAGTTTGACGGTTATCTTAGAAACATCAACCCAAACAAAAACCCCGAAGACATTTACATAAAGGATTTTTGGAAGGTGGCATTCAATTGTATCTGGTCCTCCAATGCTCCTCCTGCCAATGACACTGGAGATGTAGTGAACTGCGGTGGGGATGAAGATCTGGGGGACAAGGTGGAGTTGCTGTTTGAGCTGGGGGATCTGAGTTACACCTTCCAGGCTTACATTGCAGTTTATGCCTTTGCTTATGCTCTTCACAACCTCCTGTACTGTGTGAGTCCTGCGCAGAGGTCCGCCACCACCTGTGGAGAAGAAGCTCTGCTGCCCTGGCAGGTATCCAGACCACCACCAGGCCGTTAGATGGAATATGTCCCTGGGTTGTAGATTGTAGATCTCACAATGTGGCGCTAACATCGTGTTCTGGTTCCATGATGTAATGCCGTCAGTTAGGGCAGCAATGTGCATGTGTGGCCCCGCGGGATTGGAGGTGATGGAGGAGATAGAGACAATTACAACCTGTTTATGAAATGAAGGATATTACTGAAATAGTTTTGAATATGTTTCCAGTTTTGTGCACACAGCTCCTTCACATAATATAACAGTACAGAGCAGGGTAGCTAGGAATCCGTCACTGGGGTGAGATAGAATAAGAAACAGAAAGAAGCATCAGAATAGAAGACATTACAGACCACTGCTAAGCAGTGTGTCTGTGAATCAAGCATCAGGGTGAGATTAAATATCTAATGGAAAGAAGCAGCAGCATGGAGGACATGATATAACAGTACAGAGCAGTGTAGCTGGGAATCCATCACTGGGGTGAGATAAAATAGAAAGCAGCAGCATTTGTATATTTTTTTAGCATTTCTTCCTTGTCTAGATTCCACTCGCTGCTTTGTGGATGATGATCATTTTCACTTGTGGTTATTTTTTTCATCTTTTTAGGCTGATACTTTGGAAATCTATGATTGTGACGCAACATTCAGTGAAGATCTCAATACGCAAAGTTTCATCACAGACTCCTGGAAATATGGAGGCCGTAACGTGACCACAGGTTTTTATTTCTTTCAGGTCTACCGTTATCTGATGGGAGTTTCCTTCACGACCCGCTCAGGAGATGAAATATTCTTTAATGATATCGGTGAAGTTCCGGCCACATTTGATATAATGAACCTTCAGATACTTTCTAATAAAGAGTACAGATTGGTGAAGGTGGGGAGATACGATTCTCGGGCCGCTACGAGTGAGCAGATCTCTCTAGATATTGGGACTGTCATATGGAACCAGGAATATAAGGAGGTGACCTGACCGTCCATTATTACATTATAACCTGATTTTGTGAAGCCCTTAATCTATGCAGAACATGTTCCATTTAAATGCATTGTAATATTGTTTTTAGATTTTACACCCAGAAAAGAACAACAACAGGAGCTAATAATACTGAATCGTAGGAAATAGACCCAAAAAGGATGTGATTGATCGAATAGGCTTTCTCCTGCTGGAACTTATGGCCCCTGCTCTAAAAGAAATCCTTTATTTTGTGCAGCGAACTCCCCTTAATGGTGACTGCAGACAAGATCTCATCATGTATCTCTGTATACAGGGAGCTCCCCCTAGTGGTGGCTGCAGACAAGATCTCATCATGTATCTCTGTATACAGAGAGCTCCCCCTAGTGGTGACTGCAGACAAGATCTCATCATGTATCTCTGTATACAGGGAGCTCCCCCTAGTGGTGGCTTCAGACAGGATCTTATCATGTATCTCTGTATACAGGGAGCTCCCCCTAGTGGTGGCTGCAGACAGGACCTTACCATGTATCTCTGTATACAGGGAGCTCCCCCTAGTGGTGGATGCAGACAGAATCTTATCATGTATCTCTGTATACAACGAGCTCCCCCTAGTGGTGATTGCAGACAGGATCTTATCATGTATCTCTGTATACAGGGAGCTCCCCCTAGTGGTGACTGCAGACAGAATCTTATCATGTATCTCTCTATATAGGGAGCTCCCCCTAGTGGTGACTGCAGACAGGATCTTATCATGTATCTCTGTATACAGGGAGCTTCCCCTAGTGGTGGCTGCAGACAGGATCTCATCATGTATCTCTGTATACAGGGAGCTCCCCCTAGTGGTGGCTGCAGACAAGATCTCATCATGTATCTCTGTATACAGGGAGCTCCCCCTAGTGGAGGCTGCAGACAGGATCTTATCATGTATCTCTGTATACAGGGAGCTCCCCCTAGTGGTGGCTGCAGACAGGACCTTACCATGTATCTCTGTATACAGGGAGCTCCCCCTAGTGGTGGATGCAGACAGAATCTTATCATGTATCTCTGTATACAACGAGCTCCCCCTAGTGGTGATTGCAGACAGGATCTTATCATGTATCTCTGTATACAGGGAGCTCCCCCTAGTGGTGGATGCAGACAGGGTCTTATCATGTATCTCTGTATACAGGGAGCTCCCCCTAGTGGTGACTGCAGACAGAATCTTATCATGTATCTCTGTATACAGGAAGCTCCCCCTAGTGGTGACTGCAGACAGAATCTTATCATGTATCTCTGTATACAGGGAGCTCCCCCTAGTGGTGGCTGCAGACAGGATCTTATCATGTATCTCTGTATACAGGGAGCTCCCCCTAGTGGTGACTGCAGACAGAATCTTATCATGTATCTCTGTATACAGGGAGCTCCCCCTAGTGGTGGATGCAGACAGGATCTTATCATGTATCTCTATATGCAGGGAGATCCCCCTAGTGGTGGATGCAGACAGGATCTTATCATTTATCTCTGTATACAGGGAACTCCCCCTAGTGGTGACTGCAGACAGGATCTTAACATATATCTCGGTATACAGGGAGCTCCCCCTAGTGGTGGCTGCAGACAGGATATTATCATGTATCTCTGTATACAATTTGGGGATTAATTAAAAATACAGTTTCAACTTTTCTTTATTTTTAGGTTCCACATTCAGTTTGCAGTGAAAGTTGTAAACCTGGAAAACGGAAAGTCTCTGTCCAGGGCCTCCCCATATGCTGCTTCCAGTGTGTTCCGTGCTCGCTTGGGGAAATCTCAAATGAAACTGGTAATGGAGGTTATTTTTCTTCATCTGACTTTGGTTGCTTTGTTTGTTGGTTAAATGATTGTAATAATTTATAGACAATTTAGATTTCTTGCTCCTGACCTCACCAAGTATATGATGTCAAATAATGAGAACCGAATATTATTTTTCACATAAACTTGCTAAAAATGCAGCAAGCCATGAAAAATCATCACATACATTATTATGCCGGGTCCTAGGAGGCAGGGCACAGAACACACTGAATCATCATGCTTGGCCCCTCGGGCCCTGGTATAACACTGACTTGAGTGATTCTCTAAACTTCTATGTTGCATGTTTTATCTTTTTCTCATATGAAGTCATTCATGAATCATTTTTGACTCCAGACGCAGCTGTTTGTATGAAATGCCCAGAAGACATGTGGCCCAATGAGAAGCAGGACATCTGCCTCATGAAGGTAGTGCAGTTCCTGTCCTACGAAGAGATGATGGGGGTCTCCTTGTCTGCCGCTTCCATCACCTTCTCCATTAAAACCCTCACAATTTTATGCATCTTCAGAAAATTCTCAGAGACGCCGGTGGTGAAGGCCAATAACAGAAGCCTCAGCTACGTCATCCTTGTAGGACTCATCGTGTGTTTCCTCTCTGCACTCTTTTTCATTGGGTATCCTTCAGGGGTCATCTGCCTCCTCCGTCAGGTTGTGTTTGGTGTCTCCTTTTCAGTCGTTGTCTCCGGGATGTTGGCCAAGACAATTACGGTCATCCTTATCTTCCAGTCCACAAAATCCAATGCAATCAGCAAACACTTCGACTCCAGGATCTCACATGTGGTCATGTTCATCTGCCCTCTGTTCCAGGTTGGGATCTGCATTGTTTGGCTTGGAACGGTTCCCCCTTATGCAGAATTGAACATGACGTCTAAACCTGATACAATCATTGCACAATGTAACGAGGGATCCAACCTGTTCTTCTACTGCATGTTGGGTTATATGGGACTATTGGCCACTGTAAGCTTCATTGTGGCATTTTTATCCCGGAAACTCCCGGACAGCTTCAGTGAGGGCCAATATATCACCTTCAGCATGTTTGTGTTTCTCAGTGTCTGGATATGTTTTATTCCGGCTTATCTGAGCGCTGAAGGGAAGGACCTGGTTACAGTTGAAGTGTTTGCAATCATGGCTTCCAGTGCCGGTCTGTTGGGTTGTCTTTTCTTCCCTAAATGTTATATCATCCTGTTCAGACCAGAAATGAACACAAAACAGTATGTACGGGGGAAGCAATAACTTGGGTCCACCTGAAGTTCATATGAGGGTCTTCCTATGGTTTGTGTGTCGTCCATCTAAAGTTAATGTGTGCCCACCTAAAGTTTATGCGTGTCCACCTAAAGTTCATGCGTGTCCACCTAAAGTTCATGTGTATCCTAAAGTTTATGCATGTCCACCTAAAGTTCATGTGTGTCCTCCTAAAGTTCATGTGTGTCCTCCTAAAGTTCATGCGTGTCCTCCTAAAGTTCATGTGTGTCCTAAAGTTTATGCGTGTCCACCTAAAGCTCATGCGTGTCCAACTAAAGCTCATGCGTGTCCACCTAAATTTCATGTGTGTCCACCTAAAGTTCATGCATGTCCTCCTAAAGTTCATGTGTGTTCATGTGTGTCCACCTATAGTTCATGCATGTCCACCTAAAGTTCATGCGTGTCTGTAATGTAAAATGTCTATAAAGTATGATGTTTCTAGAACCTTCTAGAAATCTCCCACTTCACTCTGATGAGAAATTCAGCCTGTCAGCTCCTACAGCTTCCCTCCTTCCCCCTCTTTAACAGCCTGTGTCCGCACTGGTAATAGGACACTTCCCCTATAGCATTTGGCCCATCTCCACAGAAAGGAATGCTAATTAGTTAAGCTAAAGGAAGTCCTTTGTTTTCTGGGACATGTGTCTGAAATAAAACTATGAGAGATATTAAAATAGGCTAGCATGGGCTCCGATCGCGAGAGAAAAATGAAATGGACATTTCTGTAATCTGCACGGACCCGGCTTCCCTACAGTGGCTCTTGCAAAGTTCTATCACCGCCAGAAATGGAGATATGGATTGCTCCCAAATGGAGTGTCCTATCTAGTGCATTCTTGATGTTTTCTTGTTGGGTTCGTTACACTGGGAAACATGATACCCTTGGTGAGTTCATACGAGCTTCCCCCATTAAGATATGGTTATCATAACCTTTTTAGTAAAGTTATAACTGAGAGAGAAGGGGGGTTGGACCTCACCAGACCGCCCATTTCGTGAGGTCACAGACCCTAGGCTATAGGAATTCCCTACCAAATTCCAGTCAGTTCAGTCCTCCTGCCAGAGAGACGTGCCGATGAGTGGGGACGTTTGGTTAAGCGCCCCTCCCCCAGCCACATGGTCTGCCTGATACCAACTACGCACATGTGAGTGTTACTTTCTGTTCTTTCATCCACTTTGTTTTATATTTGTATTTGTACATATGTAATGTCTCATCTTTATAGCAACTTTTATCTATGTAATCACTGCCCACATTCTTTTGGGAATAAATGATAAAATCTATTAGCTCGATCTCCATGCTCTAAGAAACGAACTATGCGCCTTTTTTAGATAATTGCTACTAATTTCAGGGGTTTGCCGCGGACCCTCTTAATTAACTCTTTGATTAAGTAAAGCATGGCTGGTGGCAGCGTGGTGTGCACGGCTGGCGAGGCTAGCTGGCAGTACAGAAGGGTCTTATATTGCTGAATGAGTGGTTGAGGCCACAGCATTGATAATTCCCTTACTGCGGTAGTCTAGTTGCCCGTGCACAACAAGCAGCCCTTCCGGCGACTAATTATCCTAGGTGCAGTTCCCTGACTGACCTGAGGGTAAGGGGGGCGCCGGAGAGCTGCGAATTCCAAAGTGGAGCTGAGAACGTGGGATATACATAAATCCCCGCAGTTCTTGGAAGGTTGTTAGCAGTGGTGGGGCAACCAAAATACCCCCCTGCGATAAATTGTTAGAGCAAGATTAGCTTGCTGTGTTTTTGCCACATGGTGCCAGTGGTGGGATAACTAAGATAAGCCCCCACTGTGCCTGTGATAGCCGTGTGCCGGCATTGCGTCACGTCCCTCCGTCCGCTGACAAACCCGTGTCAGTGGTGGGATCGTGACCTATTGGTGGCACAGGGTCCGCTGTCCGTCACAAGTTGGCGGCAGCGGTCCGCTGTTCCTGACAGTGTCCTCCTAAAATGTATGCGTGTCCTGAAGTTCATGTGTGTCCACCTAAAGTTCATGTGTGTCCTGCTGAAGTCCATATGTTTCCATATAAAGTTCATGTTTCCACCTAAAGTTTGTGTGTCCTCCTGAATTTCATGAGTTTTCTGCTAACGTTTACATGCGTCCACCTAAAGTGAAGTTCTTATTTTGAAAATTCTAGTTCCCGGGTAATTTCTGCTGCCATAAAACCCCTCAATGTCCCCAAAGTTTTTGGTCTCATTGCTTCACAAATGTGAATTCAGTGGCGGATCTTAATAGGGGCGGATGGGGCGGTCGCCCCGGGCCCAAGGTTTTTAGGGGGCCCACCCGCCCAGGCAGGGGCCAATCCGGTCGGTCGGCATCGCATCGCATATGATCTGAGACTGTCATGTCACTGCTCACTGTGTGAGCCGCCCGCCGCCGCCCAGTGGGTAGGAACTTGGAAGGGGGGCGGGCAGTCCCAGGCAGGAGCAGAAGTTCCTTCCTCCTCTCTCTGTGTGCTGTGGGCGGTCAGGACTGAGAAGCGTGGAGGCGGCGGCCGGCCGACTGGCAGAGCACAGTGAGGAGGACGACTCGGAGAGAAGAGAAGAGGCGGCAGGGAGGTGGGTCACTGACAGTCTGACTCTGACACTCACCGTCGGTCGGCGTCACCATTTGGGAGGAGGATGCTCTGCCTCTCCCCAGCCTCCCTGGCTGCTCCCTCGGCTCGGCTCGGCTCCTGGGGCCTGTATATGATGAAGGGGGGGTGACTGGGGGCTGTATATGATGAAGGGGGGTGACTGGGGCCTGTATATGATGAAGGGGGTTGACTGGGGGCTGTATATGATGGAGGGGGGTGACTGGGGCCTGTATATGATGAAGGGGGGGTGACTGGGGCCTGTATATGATGGAGGGGGGTGACTGGGGCCTGTATATGATGAAGGGGGGGTGACTGGGGCCTGTATATGATGAAGGGGGGGTGACTGGGGCCTGTATATGATGAAGGGGGGGTGACTGGGGGCTGTATATGAAGGGGGGTGACTGGGGCCTGTATAAGATGAAGGGGTGACTGGGGCCTGTATATGATGAAGGGGGGGTGACTGGGGGCTGTATATGATGAAGGGGGGGTGACTGGGGGCTGTATATGATGAAGGGGGGGTAACTGAGGCCTGTATATGATGAAGGGGGGGTGACGGGTTGTACAGAATGAAGGGGGTGAGTGGGGGCTTCACAGGATGAAGGGGGGATGAGTGGGGGCTTCACATGATGAAGGGGGGTGAGTGGGGCTCCACATGATGAAGGGGGGTGAGTGGGGCTGCACATGATGAAGGGGGGGTGAGTGGGGCTGCATATGATGAAGGGGGGGTGAGTGGGGCTGCACATGATGAATTGGGGGTAAGGGGGACTACACATGATGGTGGGGGTAAAATTAACTGCACATGATGATGGGGTAGTGGGGCTGCACATGAAGTTGGGGGGGAAGGGGACTGCACATGATGAAATGGAAGGGGGGATAAGGGGCTGCAAATGATGAAGCGGCACTGCAGATGAAGTGAGTGGGTGATAGGGGACTGCAATGGATGAAGTAAGGGGACTTCAAATTAAAGTGGGGACATTAAAGTGGATCCCCTATGGCCAGGATCACGTTGGGCGATTTTGTGCGTATTGGCCGTAGGCCTACAGCTTATGTGCAACGTCTTTTTAGGCCATGTCCACACGTGGTGGAATGGTGGCGGGTTTTCCGTATGGACCCGCAGCAAACCAAGTGCTGCGGTCCGTACGGCTGTCAATTCCCGCACGGGGACCGCAGCGCTCAGGTGGGAAGGGGGGTACAGGGGCCCAGGTTTTATGAACAGCCCCGGGCCCATAGTCCACTTAATCCGCCACTGTGTGAATTATGGTATATTCGTTAAGAAGACCACTGGTAAATGTTGGTCACAGTGTTACGTTTTCTTACGTGGCATTTGAGGTTGATGCTTTTACTTTTATTGCTCTCAGTCTCAATGTACATTAGTAAACTGATACATTTCCTTTCACCATGTCTTTATTTTCTTTTTTCTTTTCCTGCGCTTGGATCAGGATTCAGGGGAATAATTGGGATAGGGAGCAGCTCATGGCAGGGTCTGATTGCACAGTTATTGAGGACAGCCTGTGTCATAGGGAAAAATTGTAAAATCTCTAAAGACATCTCCAGAGATGGGACATATCACCCGAACATTGAACATATGGAATGAATTATAACTGGGGAAGTGAGAAAGAGCTGACACGGCAGCCTCCATTGAAATAGGACCTCCTGTCGTGAACAGGTAATTACCCCAGTGGATCTGATGAGAACCAAACAACAAACCTAGGATTCGTATACTCAGAGGTGGAGCAGTGCAATTCCTGAGGCAAGAGCTTCCTCTGTTCAAAGGGATAATCTTAGACTCTTTGGAGCCAGTGGTCAGTGATGAGTATTGGGGTCTGCATCGATCCGATATTTACGGGACATTTTTTTTTTCCATCGCAGCGAAGAGATGAACATAATGCATTCACTCACATCACCGTAAAACTGAACACCTCCAGCTTAATAACAGATGGATGCTGCTATCCTTGGCATGTTTCATCTTTCTAGAAAGGTAAAATAGTGATTGTTAACATGACAACGATATCTCCCGCCTGGGACCTCCAGGGGCGAAGATATCCTGAAAGTTAGGGATCTCATATATATTTAAGAGAATTCACACATTCAATGAAAAAACCCCATATGAGATCACCAACGGTAGATATGTGGGCGTCACCTTGATCTAACAGAAATCAGAGTTTGGGTTTCTGTAATTGACCAGTTCTGGAAGACCCAGTTCTCTGTGGTTCTCTCCATTGCTCTAAAGCAAGGGTGGGCAATCTTTTTCCTGCCATAGAGCCAATTGTATATTTGCACCATCCTTTGGGGGGTCGTACAAATTGCTCACTAACTCCACTCACTGGTGTCAGGACATAACCTTTCATTGCATGCACCTCACCATTCATTAGGGAACACTGCGTGTGCTTCCTCAGAAAGCAAGAGGAAATTAGTGGGCCAGCGGCCATCAAAATGTAGCTGGTGACCTAAGCACTGCAGTCCCTGAGAATCTGCCCGTGGACTGGATAAAAGGCCATTGAGGTCCCACGGGCCTGAGGTTCCCGACCCCTGCTCTAAGGAGTTGTTGTAAGGACTGCTTCCCTCCGCTAAGCTCTTAGCTTATCAAGTGTCTCTTGCAGACAGGATCTTATCATGTATCTCTGTATACAGGGAGCTCCCCCTAGTGGTGGCTGCAGACAGGATCTTATCATATATCTCTGTATACAGGGAGCTCCCACTAGTGGTGGCTGCAGACAGGATCTTATCATGTATCTCTGTATACAGGGAGCTCCCCCTAGTGGTGACTGCAGACAGGATCTTATCATGTATCTCTGTATACAGGGAGCTCCCCCTAGTGGTGTCTGCAGACAGGATCTTATCATGTACAGTATCTCTGTATACAGGGAGCTCCTCCTAGTGGTGGCTGCAGACAGGATCTTATCATGTATCTCTGTATACAGGGAGCTCCCCCTAGTGGTGGCTGCAGACAGGATCTTATCATGTATCTCTGTATACAGGGAGTTCCCCTAGTGGTGGCTGCAGACAGAATCTTATCATGTATCTCTGTATACAGGGAGCTCCCCCTAGTAGTGACTGCAGACAGGATCTTATCATGTATCTCTGTATACAGGGAGCTCTCCTTAGTGGTGACTGCAGACAGGATCTTATCATGTACAGTATCTCTGTATACAGGGAGCTCCCCCTAGTGGTGGCTGCAGACAGGATCTTATCATGTATCTCTGTATACAGGGAGCTCCCCCTAGTGGTAGCTGCAGACAGGATCTTATCATGTATCTCTGTATACAGGGAGCTCCCCCTAGTGGTGACTGCAGACAGGATCTTATCATGTATCTCTGTATACAGGGAGCTCCCCCTAGTAGTGACTGCAGACAGGATCTTATCATGTATCTCTGTATACAGGGAGCTCCCCTTAGTGGTGACTGCAGACAGGATCTTATCATGTACAGTATCTCTGTATACAGGGAGCTCCCCCTAGTGGTGGCTGCAGACAGGATCTTATCATGTATCTCTGTATACAGGGAGCTCCCCCTAGTGGTGGCTGCAGACAGAATGTTATCATGTATCTCTGTATACAGGGAGCTCCCCTAGTGGAGGCTGCAGGTAGAATCTTATCATGTATCTCTGTATACAGGGAGCTCCCCCTAGTGGAGGCTGCAGGCAGAATCTTATCATGTATTAATGTCTATAGAGGGAAATTCAAGATTTCTTATAAGAACAGTGGGTCTGAAAACACAGCTAATGTGTAATAATTCATGTGTTTATTATTTTATAGCACAGATGTTTTATAGCCTCAGAATATAGAAGATGTTTCTCTGTGTATGAGGAATATGTGAACCACATTCAGATCTAATGAATCATTATTTATAACAAATCATGTTACAGAGAACAGTAAGAGCTGGAGGACAGGATGCCGGTTGTCTCTGGACTCCGTGTTTGCCATCTCCGGAGTCTAATCATCAGTTACACAGATCCGTTGTGCAGCATCGGGTTGATGGTTTAAAAGCCTTTAGTGTCAGACAATTTGCCTCTTTGATGCATCCTTGGGTCAGTACGAAGACTACGAGAGAGGAACAGGGGTGAAAATCCGGATAAATGTAGGAAATACTGAAGATTCGGACAGATACATTGTAACACACGATAGAGGAATGGAGCGGTTCGCTTTATCTGCTGTATAATGAGGATCTCGGCTGCTTCTTACCTGGCTTGGTTTCCATCATGACAAAGCAATGGTCAACACCCTTGTCGCAGGTGATTTTGGTGCTGGAGCACGGGCGCGTCCCGACACACAAGCTCTTCCTGCATCTCAAGGCGTCAGCTGCAAATACAGAGAAAAATCACAGCTATACCGAGATCTAATAATACGTCACCGTATTCTGGGCCAACCCCTGCGTAGTCGCTTCTAACACAATAATCTACAGTATTATTGTTCCTTATGTTTGAATTATTAAAATGTTTCAAATAAACCTTTCGAAAATAGTAAACAGTCACCTACGTGGGTATTTACACCTGTGCTGGAGGTCATTCTCCACCATACTTTACATACCAATATCAAGGTGATAAAAAGTGCAACAAAGTAACAACAAGGAAATGTAAAACAAGATATTTACCATGAATGAAGAAAAGACTGAAAGTGAAGAGGAGGATGATGGTGGTCTTCATGCTAGGCTGCTGGGTGTTCAGGTCTCTCTGCGGCTCCTCTACATGTGCTCGATATTTATACCTCAGTTTGCTTTGTGTGTCGTCATCTTCCAGTAGGTTACTTCTCTGTTCCCATACTGATTGCGGACTCTGCCGGGAAGTTCAGTTCAGAATTACTCAACCACTTTCTTCACTGTTTGTTTTGTACATTTTTGGTCACTGGAGGATGGGGGGAGTTATAGTCGTGCCCAACACCACCATTCACCATTGCGCAACAATCTCCTACATCGCAGATAAAATGTTGCAATGTTGACATCTGCAGAAACCAGCAACAGCAAAACCTGAACCCAAAGGGTTAAAAATGAATGCATTTTATATAAGCAGTGAGAATAAACACAGGAGAAAACAACAGACGACGACGTGACACGGAGTGATGATTTGGATAAGGGCTCATGCACATCTGCAAGGAAAACGGACTAGTGCAAGCCGATAAAAAGCAGACAGCAATCTGACCGATGTTAACCTATGAGTCAATAAATTTCAGCATGTCGCGATTGTCCACGTTTATCGGATGAGATTCGCCAATGCAAGTCAATGGGTGCGAGAAAAAATTGCATGATATATGGACCATGCGAGTGCTGTCCGATTTTTATGCACGTGTCCTTTGAAAAGCCGGCAATTCATCTGCCAAGTACAGTAAAATCACAGCGTGACAGGTTAGGATAAATAGAATAGATATATACACATAGAGTAGATAGATATAATTGTCAGTCACATGTATAATTAGTATAGTGCGTGCACAGCTTACTGTACATGTATCTTTTTACATACAGTTATTTTCTGAAAAAAATGGTGTGGGATCCCCCGACATTTTATTAACCAGCAGAAGGAAAGCCAACAGCTGGAGGCTGATGTTTATAGCCTGGGAAGGAGGTAATACCCATGAATCTTCTCGGGCAGTTAATATCAGCTCACAGCTGTATAATTAGCCTTTGCTGATTATTAAAATGAGGGACCCCCTTAAAACAAAATGACGTAGGGTCCCCATATAGTTAATTACCAGCAAAGGCTAGGCAGACAGCTATGGACTGGTATTAATAGGCTACAAAGGGGCCTTGGCTATTAGCCCCCTGCCAGATTAACCCCTTCACTACCAAGGGTGGTTTGCACGTTAACTCCCGGGCCAATTTTTACAATTCTGACCACTGTACCTTTATGAGGTCATAACTCTGGAACGCTTCCATGGATCCCGGTGATTCTGACCCTGTTTTCTCGTGACATATTGTCCTTCATGTTAGTGGTAAAATTTAATTCAAATAACTTGCGTTTATTTGTGAAAAAAATGGAAATTTGGCGAAAATTTTGAAAATTTCGCAATTTTCCATCTTTGAATTTTTATGCTCTTAAATTACAGAGATACGGCACACAAAAAACTTAATAAATAACATTTCCCACATGTCTACTTTACATCAGCACAATTTGGGAACCAAAATTTTTTTTGTTAGGAAGTTATAAGGGTTAAAAGTTGACCAGCGATTTCTCATTTTTACAACACCATTTTATTTTTACGGACCACATCACATTTGAAGCCACTTTGAGGGGTCTATATGATAGAAAATACCCAACAGTGACACTATGATAAAAACTGCACCCCTCAAGGTGCTCAAAACCACATTCAAGAAGTTTATTAACCCTTCAGGTGCTTCACAGGAATTTTTTGAATGTTTAAAAAAAAAACGAACATTTAACTTTTTTTCACAAAAAAAATTACTTCAGGTTCAATTTTTTTATTTTCCCAAGGGTAACAGGAGAAATTGGACTGCAAAAGTTATTGTGTAATTTGTCCTGAGTACGCTGATACCTGATATGTGGGGGGAACCACTGTTTGTGCGCATGGCAGACCTCAGAAGGGAAGGAGCGCCGTTTGACTTTTTCACTGCAAAATTGGCTGGAATTCAGATTGGACGCGTTTGGAGAGCCCCTGATGTACCTAAACAGTGGAAACCCCCCACAAGTGACCCCATTTTGGAAACTAGACCCCCCAAGGAACTTATCTAGATATGTGGTGGGCACTTTGAACCCCCAAGGGCTTCACAGAAGTTTATAACGTACAGCCATACAATTAAAAAATATTGTTTCCACAAAAATGATCTTTTCACCCACAATTTTTATTTTCCCAAGGGTAACAGGACCCTAAAAGTTATTGTGCAAATTGTCCTGAGTACGCTGATACCCCATATGTGGGGGTAAACCACTATTTGGGCGCATGGCAGAGCTCGGAAGGGAAGCAGCGCCATTTAACTTTTTTGGCTGGAATTGAGATCAGACGCCATGTCGTGTTTGGAGAGCCCCTGATGTACCAAAACAGTGGAAACCCCCCAATTCTAACTCCAAACCTAACCCTAACCCTAGCCCTAACCCTAGCTCTGACCCTAGCCCTAATGGGAAAATGGAAATAAATACATTTTTTTTTTTTTATTATTTTTCCCTAACTAAGGGGGTGATAACGGGGGGTTTGATTAACTATTTATGGCGGTTTTTATGTTTGGCAGCTGTCGCACGCTAAAAGACGCTTTTTATTGTAAAAATAGTTTTTGCATCACCACATATTGAGAGCTATAATTTTTCCATATTTTGACCCACCGAGTCATGTGAGGTCTTATTTTTTGCGGGATGAGTTGACGTTTTTATTGGTACCATTTTCAGGCACGTGACATTTTTTGATCGCTTTTTATTCCGATTTTTGCGACACAGAATGAACAAAAACCAGTGTTTCATGAATTTCTTTTGGGGGGTGCGTTTACACCGTTCCGCGTGCGATAAAATTGATAAAGCGGTTTTATTCTTTGGGTCAGTACGTTAACAGCGATACCTCATTTGTCATTTTTTTATGTTGTGGCGCTTTTATGCAATGAAAACAATTTTATAGAAAAAATAATTATTTTTGCATCGCTTTATTCTGCGAGCTATAACTTTTTTATTTTTTCGCTGATGATGCTGTGTTGTGGCTCGTTTTTTGCGGGGTAAGATGACGTTTTCAGCGGTACCATGGATATTTATATGCGTCTTTTTGATCGTGCGTTATTGCACTTTTTGTTCGGCAGTATGATGATAAATCATTATTTTTTGCTTAGTTTTTAATTTTTATTTTTTAAGGGGTTCGCTAAAGGGGTTAACTAATGGGACAGTTTTATAGGGTGGGTCATTACGAACACGGCGATACCAAATATGTGTACTTTTATTTTTTTTTTGTTTTTTTATTTTCAAAAAATGAATTTATTAGGGAATATATATATTTTTTTTACTCTATTATAATGTCCCAGGTGGGACATCACTGTCCTGTGAGAGATCAGCGATCTGTCACAGGCACTGCTGCAGGCTTCCTCATGCCTGCGCTCTGCGGGCAGTGAGGAAGTCAGCTCCCTGCAGGCCCCCGAAGGTCCCCGTCGCCATATTGGATCCGGGGACCTGCAGGGAAGGAGACCCCCGCAGCGGCGCTGCACATCGCGCTGCTGTGGGGGTCGCAGGGAAGCATGGAGGGAGCCCCCTCCCTGCCGATGCTTCCTTTAATCCCCGGTACACCGCGATCATGTTTGATCGCGGTGTGCCAGGGGTTAACGTGTCGGGGGCGGTCCGTGACGGCATTATGCTATATGGAGGTACAAGTATATCGGATGTGCATTATGCTATATAGAGGACTATGGGCTCTGCTGTATATTATATGGAGAGCTATGGGATGCATTATACTACATGGAGGACTATGGGGAGTGCATTATACTTTTGCTATGGGGCCCCATGGCTTCTATGTATGCCCCTGTTTAGTATAACGGTTTAATTTTTTCTATACATTAAAGAACAGAGGCAGAACAGGGGACATATACCAGGATGGGGCTAGGATGAGGGTGTCGTAGCTGTTTTCGTTCTGACCAAAGTCAGTTTCTGCCAGATCACCAGTGAGTCCGAATTGTGAGGTTTCTCGCCCTTCTGTTCACAAGCGCTTGGAGACAAAGTGACACACACACTGGTCGTGGTCAAATCACTTTATCTGACGTAATGAAATACAAGACATGTTATTATACCATTTACAACAATATGTGACTCTATGGAGCTCATTTGGCCACCACCATCACCTCAGGGTCGTACCTTGTTTACAATGTACCCAGAACACGTTGTTGGGAACAAACATGATAACAAGTATAGTTTACTTGAAGACCGAGACTACTAGTCTACATAAGAATAATTCTAGCAATAATAAGGCAAAAGGCAATTGAAGTCTTAAAGGCATTTAAAGGGATATAAAAGCAAACCATTAACTCTTCTATATCAATTTCCCCCTTTTGTAAATGGTATAACCTTTGCCACAGGGTCAACTGATGTCCACAAAGGAGCTACTGGCTCATGGGTCTAGTACCCATAAGGGGGCTTCCTACCTGCTTCTCCCATCCACCCTCAGTGTGGACACTCACTTTCCTCATCAGCAATGGCTACCTGGGGTCTATGATACACTTCAGAAGGTTCAGCCTTAGATTCTTTTTTACGCGTACATTATTCAGTAGCTTAAGTAATACATATATTAGCGCTTTTACGACTACATAAAATAATAAGCAAAACAACAAAATTTGCATATAAGTCTGTACAATGCCAAAAATCCATCCTGCTAGGCCATTAATCCAATTTGCTGGATTTAGGAAAGAGAATGTGTTACCCCACCAGGAGTCTCTGTTTGCACTGTGTTGTTTTAACCATTGGTCTCTAAGTTCACCTATTTTGTCTATACTGGCCCTGATCTGGAGATTGCCAGCAGGGCCGATATAATTACAACAGGTGGGACCAATTATCTGACACATTCCTCCTTCTTTTGCTGTCAGGTAATCTAGTACTATAGTATGCTGGTTAGTAACTACGATTAATTGTCTCTGTATTGTATTAGTTTCATTAAGAACTTCAAGAATCTGGAGAATCTGATCGTCCAGGTAGTCGGTAGCTTCCACTAATTTCTCCCACATTTGTGTTATGAAGGGGTATATTAGCATACTACTGAATATTTTATTTGTTATCCCCATTTCTACTAGATGCGGCCTACCATGTGGCTTATTATCTGCAGCCCTTCTATACGAGGTGTGAATTGGATCTGCTGCAGTGTCTATTTTACTATGAGGAACTATGAAAGTGGCTGGTGTTAGTTTAGCAAGAGTGCAGACCCCTCTTATGTCCGGGCTCACCCACCTGTAGGCACGATGTCCGCAAACCAAGAATACTCCTTTGGGGAGAACACAAACGTGACCAGGGGTCTGTATACATTGGTATAAACTCAAAAGTCCTGACCTACTGTAGGCTTATGGGTACACCAAGTATTATTCATTTGTTTTCCCCTTATACCAGATGTACATTTACCCCTTTCTTTCCTTATTATTTTACCCTTAGATGTTCTACAGCCTTCAACACCATCCTGGTACACCGTATCATTAACCTGTGTCTGATCGCGAGTGTCTATGCGGAAGCAATTATTGTCCTCACCACAGGTGTCTGCTCCAGTGTGTTGAAGACTGAACCACCGTCCATCATTGGGAATAGGGTCTGAGTGAGGGATTTCAGTCCTCCTCCTGGCGACCATATTTCCGACATCTGAATCATATTCCCGCCACCACATTTGTACCTTTAGGCCGCGTTATATTAAACTGAAACCAGGGATTAGCGGCCCATCCGATTATAGCCAATGAGGCAGATATATCATGGGGCACACCTAGATTGAGTCCAAGTCTCATTGTGTATGCAGTGTGGGGTTAATACCTCCCATGGCTCCAGAGGTAAGGCTAAGTACGGCATAGTCCTCGCAGATACTGGGCTGTGTGTACAGATCCAACAGTCTTTCGGTTTCTGTCCTTCCATGTCCTTTATAAGAAGAGCATGATGCCGAATGAGTTTGTTGTCCCAGTCAACATTTAAGAGGTTGTCCTGTGTCTCTGTAGAGTGCAGTAACCCTGTCACTGCCAGCAAGGTGATGAGGAGAACAGTCATTCTGCTGTTGAAAGGACCTTCTTGCAGTGACTGGCGTGGATCCAGGTGGGCTTTCCCTCAAGTTTTACTGAGGTGGATGTGGTCAGCTGGACTTGGAAGGGGCCGTCAAATCGTGGGTCCCGGATCCTTCTCACGTGTCTGCGTATAACCACCCAATCACCTGGATTCAGCTGGTGCACATCTGCACTGGCATTAGGATCTGGAATGTATGAGAACACATGTTTATGCACCACATTAAGTCTTTCCTGCAAGGCCTGGACGTAGGCTGTCATAGCACCGTGTTGCATTTGTAGCACCTGTGGGAAGTACAGACCAGTCTTTGGTGCACTACCAACAGGACTTCAGAAGGAGACAAACCTGTGTTTCTATTTGGAGTGTGTCTGGAAAGAGTGCAAGAGGCAAGCACTCCACCCAGCTCTTTCCTGTGTCTGCCGTGGCCTTTTGAATTTTCAGTTTAAGTGTCCCATTTAGTCTTTCTACCTTCCCACTACTTTGTGGCCTATATGGTGTATGAAATGTTTGCTGTACACCCGGGGCCTGCATGACTTCCCTCATTATTTCTCCTGTGAAGTGTGTACCCCTATCTGTTTCTGTGGCTTCTGGGACACCATACCTGCAGATCAGTTCTTTCATCAGAGTTTGTCTGTAGTCGTTTTAGTACTTGCACATTTTACCGGATAGGCTTCCGGCCAACCAACCAGAGAAGAGATCTACACATACTAGGATATTTGCATACACTCCTACCTTGGTAGCTGTATGTCGTCAATCTGCAGGTTCTGAAATGGGTAGAGAGGCCTAGGTGTCGCTTTCTTAGGGACTTTTACTGTTTTACCTGGGTTGTGCTGTGCACAGATGAGGCATGATTGTACAAGTTTCGCGGCTGCGTAACTGAAACCAGGAGCGATCCAGAAGGCATCTACCATGGCACACATGTGACTTTTTGAGGTGTGATTGGGGCCATGTGCTGCTTGTGCCATGATTGGGAACAGGGACTTTGGTGGGCACATTTTATCCTTATTCTCCCATACTCCATTTGAGTTCAGCTCAGCTCCCAGTCTCCCCCGGTGTACCTTCTCTGTTTGGGCAGCCTTTTGCCTGAGGGATTTCAGGACATCTAGACCCAATGTGGCTGGAATACGCTGACTCCCCGCCACCGTCCACTGCTCTCTCTAGGCTGCCTTGTGCTATTTTAGCAGCCTCGTTCGCCCTTCTATTTCCCTCTACCTCCACGGAGTCACCTTTGTGTGTGCTTTTACCTTGACAATGTCAACCTGGACTGGTAACATCAATGCCTCCATCAATTGTTTCACCAGCTCTGCATTTTTAATGGGCTTCGAATCTGTGAAAATATTAGCGACTTTACCTGCAGCGGCTCTACACGCCTCAGTGAGTGCCTTCAACTCTGCCTCCTGCGCTGACATGTGAGGAGAGAGTGGTTCCGCTCGGATTACCTCATGTGAGGATACTACTGCATATCCAGTGTAGAATCGTCCATCCTGGTGGTATCTGGGGCCATCTACAAAAAAGAAACTCAAAATCTGCATTAGGAACAGGGTTTTCATGAACGTGTGCAAACCCAACTGTCTCCTGACTCATCAGTCCTATGCAGACATGTTCATGCGTCATGTCACAGTATCCTTCCTCACTCGCCAATACGGTCACCAATTCCCCCTTTTCTGAATCCACAGGCAGGAGGGTGGCTGGATTCAGAACGTTACATCTTTTGAGGGTGACATACTCAGGAATTAGTAGAGCACACTCAAGTCGGAGCTGTCTGGCCATAGACAGATGTTTTGGTTGAACTTGTACGAGTATGGCATGGATGTCATGTGGAGAATAGATTGTCAAAAGAAACGTCAGTGTGATCTCACATGCCTTTCCTAGTAGTAGTGCCGCTGCTCCTACCGCACAGACACAATCAATTGTATTTTGTGTGAGGTCCCGGGTCTGATGACAAGCAGCCATAAAGTGGTTGGAATATTTGTGAAGCGGACCTTATCCAAGGCCTACTGTAGGTCACTAAACCTAGGAAAGTGCATAGATGCTGATGTGACCTGGGTAGAGGGAGATCTTGAATTGCCTGTTTCCTGTCAGGTGTCTGGTACCTTCGGCAATATAATGTCCCGACAAATGTCACCTTTTGTTTGTAATACTGTAATTTGTCACGTGAGACCTTGCAACCCTTAGGGTCATCCACGTACTGTAATAGTACAATCAGCGGATGAGGTGATTGCCACTACTCAAGGATCCCTGCCATTGCTGCTGAATAGATGGCAGGGGATTTCTTTCCCCCTTTGGGGGAGGACTGTCCAACAATATTGTTCACCTTTATGAGTAAAGGAAAAAGATACTGACAGTCAGGGTGCAGGGGTACAGAGAAGAATGCACCTGCTAAATCAATGACTGTGAAACATTCTGACATCACTGGGATCTGTGACCGTATTGTGTGTGTGTGTTAGGGACGATTGAGGTCACACTCACTGTATCATCATTAATAGCCCTTAAGTCATGAACCTTTCTGTAAGTGTCAGCAAACCCTTGAGTCCTTTTTTTCCTAATGGGATACAAAGTGGTGTCACAGGGGGAAGATCTTTGCAGTCCAGGGGGGGTTTCTTTGCACCAGAACCCCTGCCTTAACATACTCTCTAATATCTCTGCTCGGGGCCATTGATTTGGCTAGGCTCAAGGGGTATTGCTTTAAACAAGGAGGAGTGGTTCCTTCTTTCAATTTAATCATGACAGTAAATTCTTAGGGGTATTGTCACTAACAATAAGTTTTGTAAGTACCACAATTCCAGCACTTCACTGTTTCTATGTCCTTAGGTCCCTTATTACGTCTCCACTGTTTTCCTTGTGCTCCAGCATACATGACAGGTCGTCTTATTGTCCTTGTTTCCTCAACTCCTTTAGCTACCTTAAGGCGGTCTTTTCAGATCTACATATCTCCATTCAGGTCTGGCTGTCTGTACTGCGTCTCGTTAGTCTTTGTTCATACCGTCAATGAATGCATTCACCAGTATTCTAACATCAAGTGGGTTTATGCAAATGTACCCCATGTTTGCCCATTTCAGCTGTAACCGTCCAAAGTACATCTCTACCCTCTCTCCTTTTTGCTGTGTCACATTAGTCAGGAATACGGACTGCTCTGATTGTTTCACTATAGCCCATTGTTTTAGTGATTCACAGTATGTCTCCCCGGACCGTGCAGATTTATTGCCCCAAGCCTGATTCTTTGTCACATCTGTATGTGTCTTAATTATATGCCTTAGTGCGTCACCTGCCTTTAAACTCACCAACCTCTCTAGGTCTGCCCAGGTACACTTATATGTCTGCTGTATTTCCTTTATGTGTCTGTAAAATGGGAATGATTGGTCCTCAGGGTCAGGCAACTGCTTCAACAAAGCTAGCTGGTCAGAGGGGCTCCAGGGATAATACACCTGCATCTTTCTTATTCTAGTCGCACTTCTAGGTCCCGATGGGGTTGGTCGTCTGATGTCTACTGTCAGCTTACTCCTCGAAGGTCAATGTCCCCACTACCCACTATCCACACTATTATGTCAGCTTCTTATGATCTTGCCTGGACAGGATTTAGCGCAACTCGCTTAGGTCAGTAGCACAGGTCACACAAGTAGCTGGGTTTGTCTGAGTCTGCTCACAGTGTTTACAAGTCCATCTGTTTTGTCCGGGTCTCTGGTTAAATTTTGTCAATCAAAACATTCATAATACACCTTCCATACTGCTGCACATTCATTCTCAAGCATCATTTATTCACTTGCTATTTTCTTCCCTTGTCTGTGCTTTTTGTACATCCAAACATTCACACTCTGGTATTTTTGTCTTTTTCAGTATTGGTCCCACCTGTTTCCTGTTTCACTGCTTCCTTTCTTCTCTGTCTTTTACAATTTGCATAGCTGTCTTGGATCCCATTGGGGGCACTGACTGTACACAGAAAAAGTTGCCATGGCTTCAACCTTTTTCTACCGACAGCTCACCTTTTATTCTGAAATGCCCCTCTAGTGTGCCTAACCATATCTACGGGCGGCCACACATAGCAAGTCAGAGCGAGCCTGCCAAGGTGTAGCGGGAAGGCTCCTTGCCTCTCACCCGGTAGACCTACAGGATGTAACGAGAAGGCTCGCTGCCTCTCACCCGTTAGATCAGCTGGCTAGAATAGGAACAGGCTTGCATCCTTCCAGCCCAGCTCCATGGATTGTTGTGGGAAGGCTACTTCAACTTTAGACAGCTCACCTTTATTCTTGAATGCCCCTCTAGTGTGCCTAACCATACAGTGGGGCAAAAAAGTATTTAGTCAGTCAGCAATAGTGCAAGTTCCACCACTTAAAATGATGAGAGGCGTCTGTAATTTACATCATAGGTAGACCTCAACTATGGGAGACAAACTGAGAAAAAAAAATCCAGAAAATCACATTGTCTGGTTTTTTTTCATTTTATTTGCATATTATGGTGGAAAATAAGTATTTGGTCAGAAACAAAATTTCATCTCAATACTTTGTGATATATCCTTTGTTGGCAATGACAGAGGTCAAACGTTTTCTGTAAGTCTTCACAAGGTTGCCACACACTGTTGTTGGTATGTTGGCCCATTCCTCCATGCAGATCTCCTCTAGAGCAGTGATGTTTTTGGCTTTTCGAGCACAGCTCACACTCAGCAAAGATAAGAGCGAAGGGAGAAGAAAAACTGCACAGCGGCATCATTCCCCCCTCCCATCAGAATGCAGCGTCCTTCACAGAATTCCTTAGTTCTTTAGACTTAATCAGAATCAATCTCCTCAAAACCCTCATCAATCTCTGGTGACCACTGAACTTCACTGTATGGGCAAATAACTGTATAATGTGAGTATCCACGCCTTGCCCTTGCCTGGCCAAATGATTCCAGAAAACTTACCAATGTCATACCACATATAACACGAGTTATATCATTACTCAATTCATTCAATCTCAGATGCAGATTGAAATATCTGTAAAGTACTCGTCCTGGACCTTGCACTAGAACTGGAAAGGTAACAACATTAGGAGTCCATGAAAAAAATTCTGTAGGGCTCTGCCCCTTGACTCAGTAACCCTAGAAGTCCTGTGCAATCTTCACAGAATGGTGCAAATTCATCAAATTCATTCATGCTTGCTCATTCGGGATTTTTTTTTTTTTCCCTTCACTTAGCGGTCATTTGATTTTACAAAAAGAAGATAACAAAAATCCCTTATTTCAATCACTACGCCCAATTCAGCTCAAAGTGAGTTGAATAATGTCCACTGTCACATACAGAGGACCACGCCTAATGGAACCCCTCATCAGTCAGGGATTTATTTATATCCCTTATACTCAATTACTCATCTCTCAACTCATTCAGAGGTTCTCATAGACATACATACAAGGATTCACACAGCCTGCCTATCTTGGACCTTGGATTTAACACCTTAAACTACAGCAGTGTCCACTGACACTCTGAGAACACCAAAGCCAACTTTTTTAAACAACAAGAATCAATGAAAACCAAACCAACGTCAGAAGGTCCAAAACAACCAAAAACCACAGCCCTATACAAAATACAGCCTCATATGATTTACTGCCAATCAAAAATAACAACCACTGCACAGAGTCTATCCCAGACTTTGTGCTACACAGTACACCAGTACACAACCAGTTAGTATATTAGTATATTGCTAGAACAGATTGACAGATAATACAGATGACAATTATTATCTTATTACTCTATTATTCAACTCTCATACAGACATACTCACCACTCACTGGTGATGTGGGTTCTTTTGAACCGTGTAGTACAGTCTTACCCAGAGATATGTAGAGATCCTTAGAGAAGCTGTAGATGCAGAATCAATGTAAGAATAAATGTTCTCACCTGCTGCAGCCTGGATTCTGCATATTCAACCTCCCAGGAAGCTCCCACATACGGATTCTGAATAGGCTGGTTTCCACGGTCCCCGTTGGGTGTCAAAAACTGTCGTAGCTGTTTTCGTTCTGACCAAAGTCAGTTTCTGCCAGATCACCAGTGCGTCCGAATTGTGAGGTTTCTCGCCCTTCTGTTCACAAGCGCTTGGAGACAAAGTGACACACACACTGGTCGTGGTCAAATCACTTTATCTGACGTAATGAAATACAAGACATGTTTTTATACCATTTACAACAATATGTGACTCTATGGAGCTCATTTGGCCCCCACCATCACCTCAGGGTCGTACCTTGTTTACAATGTACCCAGAACACGTTGTTGAGAACAAATATGATAACAAGTATAGTTTCCTTGAAGACAGAGACTACTAGTCTACATAATAATAATTCTAGCAATAGCAATAATAAGGCAAAAGGCAATTGAAGTCTTAAAGGCATTTAAAGGGATATAAAAGCAAACCATTAACTCTTCTATATCAAGGGACATATGTACCAAGATGGAGGGCACATATATGTATTGTGACAAAGTCTCTGGCAAAGTACTGAAGGGGATGTATGTTTCACTAAGGGCGCCAGCGTCAGTGATAGCAGTCTAGGAAAATGCTCCAGCATATTAAGTGCTGAAAGGGGTTAATCAGCCATGCTTAGTGTTAGGTTGATTGAACAGCTGTAGAGTGAGAGGAGTCCAGATGATAAATACCCAGCCTTCTAGAGCATTCAGTGTGGGGTGGGCCTGGAGGTACAAGCTCTGGAGCAGTGCTTTCATGTTAAGGAAAGCTGAACCTTTTGTTGCTTGTTCCTGAAGCGGGAGGTTTCCTGTAGCAACAAGGACTGTGCCATATGTTATGTTTTTGCTTTACTGTTACCCCAGGAAAGTCAGATTTGTTTTTGCTAACATGTCACTGGTTTATGCAGTACTTTAAATAAACTAGTAGAAGATTTAAAGCGACAGTGTACCTGTGTCTACCTCTATGTGCAGCTAAGTGAGCCGATCTACCATAGTTGGTGCTGGAAGTGTGGACAAGATCCCTAGGAAGCAAGTGTGATGGCTGTGGACAAACTACATGTCCTGGGTGACTGCGGCTATAGGGATGGAACAGCTCCAGCAGCAGAGCCGCCGACAGCAGCAGCAGACTGACTTTCTCACAGAGGCGATTTGTGGCACGGCGGCAGCTCTGAACCCAATGTCAGCTGATGATTTCTCTGTCCAGAAGAAGGAGAGTCTTGCAGAAAAAGACCCCAGGTGATGACAGAGGCCTTTTAACTGTTTCTCAAAGAGTAGCTGAAAGGGAGAATCTCCCGCCAGAGCAGTGGGCAGAGGTCCTGGCGCCATACTTAACAGGCGAGCCACCAAAGGTCTGCTGTGATTTTGCCTTACAGGATGCTAAAGAATATGAAAAATTGAAAACAGAAATTGTCTGCAACCAGTCTCCAAGAAGCAGGTTCTGGCATTTCTGGGAATGGTGGGATACTATCAGAGGTTAATCCTGAATTTCGCCATGATAGTGCCCTTGACCGACTTTCTTAAGGACATGAAGATGTTGATGGCCAAATGGTGTCTTGAAGCAGAGATGGCGATCCAAGAGTTGAATCTCAGGGCTACAGGACTTCAACTTTCATGTGGAACACAGACCTGGGAAGCTGCACGGTAATGCAGATACCCTGTATAGACTTTCCTGTTTGGTGACTTAAAAAGAGAAAACACAGTAGTTTGACACTAAATGGCTTCACCCAACCACTAACCATGAGTGGAGAAAAAGGTTTGGTGTTATCATTCATATTCTCTAACAAAAAGGCCAAGAAAGCAAAAATTCTGCCAGGGTATGTAAACTTTTGAGCACAACTGTATGTGTCCCGGTACGATCACTGCCAACGCCACAATAACAAAATGAACCACTAGCTGCCACAACCAATCGTTTATACAGGCTGACTGGACACCCGTTACAGGTAGCGTATGGTTTCAGGGGGCGGTTTACAGAGCAAGAGGAACAGTGCTATTAAATGTTGTGTAGCTAATCTAAAATAGTAGGCAGTGTTTATAAAAAAAAAAAACATAGATGTTACAAAATGGGAAAAAATACAATACAGTATATAAAATCAGATAAAATAGAAAGGAATAATCAGAAGAAATGTACTAAACCTGATGTCCCAAGGTTGGGCCTGGCTATTATGAAGCAGAGCTCTTCGTTTTTATGGAAACAGTCAGAACCACATAGAACTGCATCTCCCATGACTGGCAAAGATTATAATTTGGCATTTGCTTTTATTAACACAAGTTACAGCCACATACCTCCCCCCCGGTGACTCATAACAGGGCTGGTCAGAGGACGTGGCTCAGTCTTTATCAAATTATGTGATCCCCAACGTGTACGATATCTTCGCCCCTGGAGGTCCCAGGTGGAAGATATTACTGTCATGTTTTCTGTCACGATTTTACCTATCCATAAGGAGGAAACATGGCATACATATTGTCATCCCCCTGCCTGATATTAATTTTGAAGTGTTTTCGCAACTGCCAGTGATGTAAGACAATGCGTTACGTTCGACACATTATCACAGTGTCAGGATTGCTTCCTAATTACTGATAAATCTCAGCCGGTGTCAGGATTTTTTCTCCTCTTTCTTCATGTTTTCAGTACTTTTTCCCTGCGTCTTTTCTCATTATTTCACATAATTTTTGGACATATCTGGTGATTTCTGTCCTGTGTGGACTGGATGTTCCCTACATCTGGGGAGAATTTCATGTCAATAGCAGCTTTACAAATAGATTTATTTAGAAAATTGGTGATGTGTTCAATACTTATTTCACCCGCTATATATAACTGATTGTCATCCACTAGTGGAGAGCGGATATATAGAGCGTCACTCAATATGGGAGTCCCAGCGTGTCTATTGATATCAGTGCACCATGTAATGCTCCAATTCTCCTGTGGGGGTGCTGTAGGAAAATCTAACGCTTGATGACTCTCCCACAGGTTACACATGATCAATGGGGGTCTCGGCATCAAGGCCCCCGATTATCCACTAATCTTTGGAGACAACAGAGCCGGTATGTAATAAACAATGTATTTATTCCGCAACAGAGCAGAACTTTTATAATCACAGAATATAGAGGAGATTCTTCAAATATGTGGAATATATTAACCTCATCCAGATCCGATGAGTGATCGTTTATCACTCGCAGTCAGACGGCCATATAAATCGGACAGAGATCGGGCAATGCTTAGACTGGCCGGAGGCTCTCCCGACCTGAATGTGACAGCCGAATAGAAATAGAGGAAGCTGTGACATTCAGGAGAGCCGCCGGCCAGTCCGAGCACTGCCCGAGCTCTGTCCATCTGACTGCGTCCTAATAGTGAGAATAGAAAGAGCAGGATGGCGGTTGTGTATGGCCTCCATGTTGTTCTCCGCCGGCCTCTGCCTCAGTTACACAGATCCGTGGTACAGCAGCTGGTGGCCGGTTTATAGATCTTCATTGTCTGACAGTTTGCCTGTGTGATACATCCGCGGGTCATCATAACTAGGAGAGAACAGAAAATATTAAGAATGGAACATTCCGACTGTTACATTGCATCACACGATGGAAGAATGGAGCGAATGCAGGGTCCTACCGCCGGGGGGGATGTCGGCCATAGATGTGGACTGCTGTTTATTGCACTCTTTGTTCAGTTTCTCTGATTTTTCTCTTTATATTTTTTAGTAAAATGTAAATTGTTCTTTTATTCTATAAACTTCTGACAACATGTCTCTGAATTTCCAAGCAACAAAATTTGGAATTATTTTCAGAAAATGAGAAATGGTCAAAAGAACAAAAAAATGCAGAAAACAAGTTCATAATCATTTAGAAACAACAATATTAATGTTTTACCTCAGGAAAAGTTCAGAAATCAATATTCTGTGGAATCCCCATGATTGTTAATCCCAGCTTTCCTGCGTCTCGGCTGCTTTCCACCAGTCTGTCACACGGCTTTTGGGTGACCTTATGCCACTCCTGGGACACATATGTCAGCAGTTCTTCTTTGTCTGATGGCTTGTGACTCTCCATCTTCCTCTTGGTTGCATTCCAGAGGTTCTCAGTGGGGTTCAGGTCTGGAGATTGGGCTGGCCATGGCATGGATGTGATGTGGTGGTCCATCATCCACACATTGATTGACCTAGCTGTGTGGCATGGCGCATTGTCCTCAGAGTTGGGGAACATTGCCTGAGCAGAAGGAATCAGCTGTTTTTCCAGGATAACCTTGTATGTGGCTTGATTCATACGTCCTTCACGAAGATTAACCTGCCCAACTCCAGCCTTGCTGAAGCCTCCCCAGGTCATCACCGATCCTCCACCAAATTTCACAGTGGCTGCCAGACACTGTGGCTCTCCAGGTCTCCGTCTAAACATTAGATGACCAGGTGTTGGGCAAAGCTGAAAATTAGACTCATCAGAGAAGATTACCTTACTCCAGTCCTTTATGGTCCAATCCTTATGGTCTTTGGCAAACTTCAGCCTGGCTCTCCTTTGCTTTCCATTGATGAAAGGCTTTTTTCTAGCTTTACATGACTTGAGCCCTGCCTCTAGGAGCCTGTTACGAACTGTTCTTGCCAGGCACTTCACTTGTAGGTCACTTGATGTCATCCTGCGTTTGTTGAGTGACATTCGAATAAGATGACGGTCATCCCGGTCAGTGTAGAGTTGTTTTCGCCCTCTGCTGGTCTGTAGCTTTGTTGTCCCCAATTTCTGCTGCTTGACCTTGTTGTAATGGACAGCCGTCTTAGAAATTTTAAGGATGGAGGCAACATGTTGTTCACTGTATCCCTCTGCTAGTAAAGCCAGAATTGAGCCCTTCTTTTCGTTTTCCTCACTCAAGACTTTTCTTTTCAACTCCTTTGGCATGGTTAGAAGTTATTTTTTCATTCCTACTACATTTGGGATATTACTAGCATTTGTTTTGCCATTCAGCTTGTCCTATTGCAGGAGGATTGTGAACACCACAGCAGGGTTTTTTATACTTTCCTTCATTAAACAAGATTTGGTTCAGGTGATCAGAAGCACATTAAGTAGAATGAGGTGTACTCTTGTTGAAATTCAACTGACAATGGAATGGAATGGCTGTCAGACATGGAGAGAGGCTGATTTGCATAAAACTGCACAGTGGTCTCTTAATTTTTGCCAGAGCTGTATATACCTATTTTATTTCCTTCTGTATATAGTATATACTTGTATATAATTTCCCTGTATATAGTATATACTTGTACGTCATCTCCCCTGTATTTAGTATATACCTGTATGTCATCTCCCCTGTATGTAGTATATACCGGTGTGTCATTTCCCCTGTATATAGTATATACCTGTGTCATCTCCTCCTGTATATAGTGTATACCTGTATGTCATCTCCCCTGTATATAGTATACACCTGTATGTCATCTTCCCTGTATATAGAATACACCTGTGTCATCTCCCCTGTATATAGTATATACCTGTGTGTCATCTCCTCCTGTATATAGTGTATACCTGTATGTCATCTCCCCTGTATATAGTATATACCTGTATGTCGTCTCCTGTGTATAGTATATACCTGTATGTCGTCTCCTCCTGTATATAGTATATACCTGTACGTCATCTCTTCCTGTATATAATATATACCTGTATGTCATCTCCCCCTGTATATAGTATATATATCTGTATGTCATCTCCTCCTGTATATAGTATATGCCTGTATGTCCTCTCCTCCTGTATATAGTATATACCTGTATGTCATCTCCCTAGTATATACCTGTATGTCATCTCCTCCTGTATATAGTATATACCTGTATGTCATCTCCTCCTGTATATAGTATATACCTGTATATCATCTCCTCCTGTATATAGTATATACCTGCAGGTATACACTATATACAGGAGGAGATGACATACAGATATACAGGGGGAGATGACATACAGATATATATATATATATATATATATATATATATATTATATACAGGGGGAGATGACATACAGGTATACACTATATACAAGGGGAGATGACATACAGGTATATACTATATACAGGAGAAGATGACATACAGGTATATACTATATACAGGAGGAGATGACATGCAGGTATATACTATGTACGGGGGAGATGACACACAGATGGTTTGACAGAGAATGTAAAGCCGTACGGAAGACCCTGAGAACAGCCTCAAACAAGAAACACAAAGACCCCAACCACCCGGGTCTGAGGGAAGCCTATGAAACCATACAAAGGCAGTACAAAACCATCCTCAGGAGGAAGAAGCAGAGTTACATCTCCACCAAACTTAACCAACTCCAAGACGCCCTCCAAGACAACTCCTTCTGGGAACTATGGAACCACATGGGCACAAAAGACAAGAAAAACAACATCCATATCCAAAATGGCAACATCTGGCTCCAGTACTTCAGAGACCTCTATAAAGACATCCCAAAGGAAGAACTAAGCCAAGAACAGGAAAGCATAATGGCAAAACTAAAAGCAATGGAGGAAAAAGTAAAAAATTTCCAAAACCCCGTGGATGCACCTGTTACATCACAGGAAGTAGCAGAGAGAATCTCTTCCATAAGATGTAGAAAAGCCGGTGGCCTGGATGGAATCCTACCAGAAATGCTGAAGTACAGCCCACCAGAAATACAGGCCGCAATGGTTAAACTCTTCAATATTGTGCTAAGTGCTGGCTACTTCCCTCGTACCTGGAACCAAGGCCTCATCACACCCATCCACAAGAATGGGGACAGGTACGACCCTGCCAACTACAGAGGAATATGAGTCAGCAGCAACCTGGGAAAACTGTTCAACGGCATCGTGAACAAGAGGATCCTCAGCTTCCTCACCGAGCACAACGTCCTCAGCAAGAGCCAAGCAGGGTTCATGCCAAACCACCGCACTACTGACCACATCTACACCCTGCAGCCTCATTCAGAGCCACGTCCACAATACAAAGAACAGGAAGATATACGCCTGTTTCGTGGACTTTAAAAAGGCCTGTGATTCGGTGTGGCACCCAGGCTTATTCCTGAAACTGCTGGAGAGCGGAATAGGAGGAAAGACCTATGATGTCATCAAAAGCTCCTACACCGAGAACCTCTGCAGTGTGAGTGTGAACGGCAGAAGAACGGCCTATTTCCAGCAGAGCCGGGGAGTCAGACAAGGCTGCAGCCTAAGCCCAACACTCTTCAACATTTACATCAACGAGCTGGCTACCGCTCTGGAATCTTCCACAGCACCAGGTCTCACCCTCCACGATGCGCAGGTGAAATTCCTGCTGTATGCAGATGACCTGCTGCTTCTGTCACCAACCGAGAAAGGACTCCAAGAAAACCTGAAAATCTTAGAGAAATTCAGCTCCACCTGGGCACTACCGGTCAACCTAAAGAAAACCAACATCATGGTGTTCCAGAAGAGAAATAGAAAATCAGACCAGCACCCTTCATTTGTCCTCAACAACTGCGCCCTAACAGGAACGGACAAATATACCTACCAGGGCCTAGAGATTCACCGGTCAGGGAGCTTCAAACAAGCCATAGAGACCCTGAAAGACAAGGCCTGCAAAACCTTCTATGCCATCCGAAGGAAACTCTACCATCTGAAGCCACCAGTGAGGGTCTGGTTAAAAATCTTTGACTCTATCATCGTCCCAATCCTCCTGTATGACAGCAAAGTCTGGGGACCTCACACCTACCCAGACTGGTCAAGGTGGGATTCCAGCCCAACAGAAATATTCCACCTGGAATTCTGCAAGCACCTTCTCCAAGTCCATCGGAGCACCTCCAACAGTGCTTGCCGGGCCGAGCTGGGCAGATTCCCTCTACACCTAACGGTTCTAAAGAGGGCACTGTCATTCTGGGCTCACCTACGTAGGAGCAATCCAAGCTCCCATCACCATAAAGCCCTGACACATGTAGGGGAAACAGAAAAACCAGGACCCTTGGAACAGCTCACCCAAACCCAACCTGACAAGAACACCAATCACAACAACCTGACAAAAGCCGGAATCAGGAAGATGGTAGACGAAGGCCAGGAGAGGTACGTAAGTGACTGGAAGAACGACATTATCAGCTCCCAGAAACTGACCATGTACCAGAGACTACAGACTTGCCCCATATCTGGAGAAACTCCCGGACCCCAGAGACCGCAAGAACCTGAGCCGATATAGACTCAGTGCCCACAGTCTGGCCATCGAATCCGGCCGACACAGGCAGAGCTACAAGCCCAGGGAGGAAAGACTATGCCAACACTGTGACCACGAGGCCCAGGAGGATGAGACCCACTTCCTGCTACACTGCCCCAAATACTCAACAGTGAGGGACACTCACTTCAGGAGACTCTCACATCCCTTCCCGGATTTCATCACCATGAAGGAGGAAGAGAAAACCTATATCCTGCTGGGGGAAGAAGAGAGAGCAGTGGAGATAGCAGCGTGGTATGTGAGAAAGAGAACTATGATATGCCATGGACTTCTATGGCCCCCACCCTGAATCTGCCCCATGGCCCCCATCCACCTTCCCTATGCCATGGACTTCTATAGCCCCATCCTGGATCTGCCCCCATCCAACTTTCCTACAGCCCCTTCCCAACATCCCTACAGTCCCTATCCCTATTCCCTTTTGTACACTTGCTTTGGCAAAACTAATGTGTATTTAGTCCTGCCAATAAAGCTTCTTTGAATCTTTGATATATACTATATACGGGAGATGACATACAAGTATATACTATCTACAGGAGGAGATGACATATAGGTATATACTATATACAGGAGAAGATGACATACAGGTATATACTATATACAGGAGGAGATGACAGACAGGTATATACTATATACAGGGGAGATGACATACAGGAATATACTGTCATGGTATGCCTAGGTTACTTTAGGCAAAAACCCCGGGACCCCTGCGATGTCCCTCAGACTAGGGGAACCCTGTCTGTCCCTCTACCCAGGGTTTACACTGAAGGTGTGCCTGCCTGAGCCTCCACCCTGTCCCTGTCTCCTGTCCAGCCCTAAGCTGAACCCACCACCCTCCACCCAGTGAGGGGACCAGACACCAGACCCCACAAATACGTATGGACAGGGGTAAAAGAAACACCACACAGTTAATACACAAGGGAATACAATAATGTGCAAGGGCAACCAAATATATATATAACAGATTGGAGAAAGAACCACTGAGGGATATACTGCACCAGATATCAGACGCTCCAACACCACCACTGCTGACCGGTATTGCTAGCACTAGGCTAAAGCTATAGTCGGCGACACCCATAGTCAGGACGAACTATTTAAAGACCAAGGGTGTGGCCCAGCCCTCAGCCAGCATGACAACCTGGTTAACCCTATCCCGACTGGAACAGAATACCCAACAGGGTATTACCGCTGTCTGCCGGACACCCTGGTGTGAACAGTGTCCGACATGACAGTACCCCGCATTCTACGAGGGACCTCCGGAACCTCACCATGTCGAGGACCTGGCTTGTCCGGATGGCGACGATGGAACATAGTAACCAGTCGATCAGCATGAATGTCAGAGGCCGGCACCCATGTCCTCTCCTCAGGACCATAGCCACGCCAGTGGACCAGGTACTGTAGAGTGCGACGCACAACCCTAGAGTCCACCACTTTGGACACCTCAAATTCCAACGCGCCATCCACCAAGACGGGAGGTGGTGGCCCGGGGGAACCATCCACCAAACCCACGACCTTCTTTAGCAATGCTTTGTGAAATACATTATGAATCTTATACACAGCCGGCAACTCCAAACGAAATGCCACTGGGTTGATCACTGCGGAGATTCTAAATGGGCCAATGAACCTGGGACCCAACTTAAGTGACGGTATCTTGAGCTTAATGTTCCTAGTAGATAACCACACCCAATCACCCACACACAGGTCCGGACCTGGCACACGTCTGCAGTCAGCCACCCGTTTGTACCTGGAACCCACCTTCAACAAGCGCTGCTTGACTCTCCTCCAAACAGACGACAATTGAGCTCCCAACTGGTCCTCTTCAGGGACGCCAACTGAGCACCCCTGACGCAAGGTGCAAAATTGAGGATGTTGACCATACACACAAAAAAAAGGAGATTCCCCAGACGATTCCTGGCAATGGTTGTTTATTGCGAATTCTGCCTGAGGAAGAAACGCTGACCACTCTTCCTGATTGTCGGAAATAAAGCAGCGCAAGTATTGCTCCAGGTTTTGGTTCATCCGCTCAGTCTGTCCATTCGACTGAGGGTGGAAAGCCGATGAATGAGATAATTTGATTCCAAGGCGAGAACAAAAAGCTCTCCAAAACTTTGCCACAAACTGCGTACCTCGATCAGACACAATGTCAGACGGGACACCATGAAGTCTGACCACCTCGCGAATAAATATCTGAGCAAGAGTCTTAGCATTGGGCAAAGACGGTAAAGCAACGAAATGTGACATTTTGGAGAACCTATCAACAATTACCAAAATGATCGAGTTCCCTGCCGAGGCGGGCAAGTCAGTAATAAAATCCATGGAAATCTCAGTCCATGGCTTACTGGGCACCCCAAGAGGCTGCAAGCTACCAGCGGGACGGGAACGAGGAGTCTTGGCCCGTGCGCACGTGGTACAGGCAGCCACATATGAGGCCACATCCTGCCGGATTTTAGGTCACCAAAAACGACGCGATACCAATTCCAGAGTGCTCTTAACCCCTGGATGACCTGCCAGTACCGTGTCGTGATGTTCGCCCAACACTCTAGAGCGTAGATGTAGCGGCACAAAAGATTTATTAGCAGGTAACCCCGGCGGTACCACCTCCTGAGCCTCGGCAATCTCTGCCTCAATCTCTGTCGTGATGGCAGATACCACCACACCCTTTTGGAGAATAGGCACCGGCTCTTCACATAACTCTCCCCCAGGAAAACACCTGGATAAAGCGTCTGCCTTAACATTCTTCGACCCAGGTCGATAGGTAACAATGAAGTTGAACCGGGTGAAGAATAATGCCCAGCGAGCCTGTCTAGAGGACAGGCGCTTAGCAGATTCTAAATAAAGCAAATTCTTATGGTCGGTTATCACAGTAATCTGATGAACAGCACCCTCCAAGAAGTGTCGCCACTCCTCAAATGCCAATTTGATGGCCAATAGTTCCCTGTTGCCAATATCATAATTACGCTCCGCAGGCGACAGCTTCTTGGAGAAGAAGGCACACGGATGCAACTTGGCCCAAGAAGGGCCCTGAGACAGTACAGCCCCCACTCCAACCTCCAACGCATCCACCTCCACGACAAACGGTAAGGAGACATCGGGCTGCACCAGAATGGGCGCTGAGGCAAAACTATTCTTGAGGAATTCAAACGCCTGTACCGCAGGCTCAGACCAGTCAGAAAAGTCGGTACCCTTCTTAGTCATGTCAGTCAGTGGTTTGGCAATCATAGAGAAGTTCTTAATAAATTTCCTATAGTAATTGGAGAAGCCAAGAAATCGCTGAAGCGCCTTAAGATTATCAGGCCGATCCCAATGTAGTACTGCCTGCACCTTTGCGGTGTCCATCTTAAAACCTGAGGCGGAGATTATATAACCCAAGAACGGTAGCTCCTGTACGAAAAACACACATTTTTCAAGCTTGACATAGAGCCTGTTCTCTCTGAGCAACTGCAGAACCTGTCTAACATGCTCTATATGTGTATCATGGTCGCGAGAGAAAATGAGGATGTCGTCAAGATAAATTATAACAAACCTCCCCAACAACTGAGAGAAGACATCATTAATGAAGTGTTGAAAGACCGCCGGTGCCATAGTCAACCCAAACGGCATTACCAAACTCTCAAAGTGACCCTCAGGGGTATTGAACGCTGTCTTCCACTCATCCCCCTGACGGACTCTTATAAGATTGTACGCCCCCCTGAGGTCCAGTTTGGAGAACCACCTGGCACCAACCACTTGGTTGAATAAATCGGGTATAAGTGGCATAGGGTAAGGGTCACGGACCGTAATCTGGTTGAGTTCTCTGAAATCCAGACATGGGCGTAAACCGCCATCCTTCTTTTTAACAAAGAAGAAGCCAGCAGCCAGAGGAGAAGAGGAAGGTCTAATATGACCCTTGCTCAGGCTATCCGCAATATATTCCTTGAGAGCTAGCCTCTCGGGACCTGAGATATTAAACATTCTAGCTTTAGGTAACTTGGCCCCTGGTTTCAACCTAATAGCACAGTCATAGGGGCGATGCGGTGGTAGTTCCGAACAACCCTTCTCAGAAAATACATCCGCATAATCCAGCAACGGCTCCGGGATACTGGGGGTCAAAGCGGAAATACATGTAGCCAGGCACCTCTCCTGACACTCCCTGCTCCACTGAATTATGTCCTGGGTCTTCCAATCAATAACAGGATTATGCATTGACAACCATGGAAAGCCCAGAACCATCTGAGCCGGTAAGTTACTAAGCACCTTACAAGTTACCCGCTCTGAGTGTAATACTCCGATGTGGAGTTGTATATCCAACACACACTCTGTGATCTCCCCTTGAGACAACGGGGAAGCATTGATGGTAACCACCCGGATGGGGTTCGGCAATTTCTCCACCGGAAATCCCGCTGTATGCGCGAACCTCTCATCAATGAGATTGGCAGCTGAGCCACTATCAATAAATACTGTAATAGAGAGCATTTGCCCCCCAAGTGCTACCCTAGCAGGGAGCATACACTGGGAAACCATGACGGAGGATACACAAAGGCTCAGACTAGACTCCTCCAAACCCTCTGAGCCTATCAGTTTTCCGCCGGCGCGCCCTTCTTAGGTACCAGGGGGCAAGCGTTAATAAAATGTCCTCCTTTGCCACAAAAAAAACAGAGCCCCTGCCTTCTGTGCCAAGGACGTTTAGGCTTGTTACTCGGTGACTGTGCTATACCAGCGATCTGCATGGGTTCCACAGATTCACCCGCGGCAACCTCACCGACCACTCCCCCACCTCCCGGAGGCAACGAAACCAGCGCCCCCTGACGGAGACGTCGGTCTATGCGTACTACAAGTGCCATCGCAGCCTCCAGAGAGGCGGGAGTCTCGTACATTAGGAGAGTCTGTTTAACCCTTCCAGAAACCCCATGCAAAAATTGACTTCTAAGTGCAGGGTCATTCCACTGCGTGTCCACCGCCCAGCGCCGGAATTCCGTGCAGTAATCCTCAGCTGGTCGATCACCCTGTAGCAGTGAGCGTATCTTAGACTCTGCTAAGTTTAATCTATCCGGATCGTCATAGATCAAACCCAGAGCAGAGAAAAAAAAATCTACAGATTCAAATGCCGGTGAGTCTGAAGGGAGTGAAAAGGCCCAAGCCTGTGGATCACCACTCAGCAAAGAAATCACCAAGCCCACGCGTTGAGCCTCATTACCTGAGGACTGTGGACGCATACGGAAATATAATTTGCATGATTCACGAAACACCGTGAACTTACCACGATCACCAGCAAATCGTTCAGGAAGGGGAAACTTGGGCTCAGCTGCCCTGGCTGCAGCCTCAGCAGGTACTGCAGGAGCTGACAGGCCTTGTTGCTGGACCGCCCCCCTGAGTTCAGTGACCTGTATGGATAGAGCCTCCAGCTGCTTGGTTAGGGAAAGTATAGGATCCATAGTAAGTAACCCCTATATTCCCTATCTATACCTTTTTTTTTTTTTTTTTCTCTCACTTTATTATTTGGGCCGACTATAATGTCATGGTATGCCTAGGTTACTTTAGGCAAAAACCCCGGGACCCCTGCGATGTCCCTCAGACTAGGGGAACCCTGTCTGTCCCTCTACCCAGGGTTTACACTGAAGGTGTGCCTGCCTGGGCCTCCACCCTGTCCCTGTCTCCTGTCCAGCCCTAAGCTGAACCCACCACCCTCCACCCAGTGAGGGGACCAGACACCAGACCCCACAAATACGTATGGACAGGGGTAAAAGAAACACCACACAGTTAATACACAAGGGAATACAATAATGTGCAAGGGCAACCAAATATATATATAACAGATTGGAGAAAGAACCACTGAGGGATATACTGCACCAGATATCAGACGCTCCAACACCACCACTGCTGACCGGTATTGCTAGCACTAGGCTAAAGCTATAGTCGGCGACACCCATAGTCAGGACGAACTATTTAAAGACCAAGGGCGTGGCCCAGCCCTCAGCCAGCATGACAACCTGGTTAACCCTATCCCGACTGGAACAGAATACCCAACAGGGTATTACCGCTGTCTGCCGGACACCCTGGTGTGAACAGTGTCCGACATGACATATACTATATACAGGAGGAGATGACATACAGATATATATACTATATACAGGAGGAGATGACATACAGGTATATACTACATACAGGAGAAGATGACATACAGGTATATACTAGAGGAGATGAAATACAGGTATACACTATATACAGGAGGAGATGACATACAGGTATATACTATATAAAGGAGGAGATGATATACAGGTATATACTATATACAGGAGGAGATGACATACAGGTATATACTATATACAGGAGGAGATGACATACAGGTATACACTATATACAGGAGGAGATGACACACAGGTATATACTACATACAGGGGAGATGACATACAGGTATATACTAAATACAGGGGAGATGACGTACAAGTATATACTATATACAGGGAAATTATATACAAGTATATACTATATACAGAAGGAAATAATAGGTATATACAGCTCTGGCAAAAATTTAGAGACCACTGTGCAGTTTTATGCAAATCAGCCTCTCTCCATGTCTGACAGCCATTCCATTCCAAGACTCTGTTCTAGGACCCCTACTATTCTCCATCTACACCTTCGGCTTGGGACAGCTCATAGAATCCCACGGTTTGCAGTATCACCTCTATGCCGATGACACTCAGATCTACCTATCTGGACCTGACCTCGCCTCCTTACTGAACAAAATCCCACAATGTCTGTCTGCTATCTCAGCCTTCTTCTCTGCTCACTTTCTCAAACTGAACATGGACAAAACAGAATTCACAATTTTTCCCCCATCTCACTCTACCCCTCCACCAGACCTATCTATCAATGTCAATGGCTGCTCTCTTTCCCCAGTCCTGCACACTTGGTGTCTTGGGGTGATCCTTGACTCTGCCCTCTCTTTGAAACCACATATCCAAGCCCTCGCCTCCTCCTGCCGCCTCAATCTCAAAAATATTTCCCGGATCCGTACATTCCTCAACCATGAAAACACAAAAACACTAGTGCATGCTCTTATCATCTCCCGCCTCGACTACTGCAACCTCCTACTCTCTGGCCTCCCCTCCAGCACTCTGTCACCACTCCAGTCCATCCTACACTCTGCTGCCCGACTAATCCACCTGTCTCCCCACTATTACCCAGCCTCCCCCCCATGCCAGGCCCTTCACTGGCTTCCTATTGCCCAGAGGCTCCAATTCAAAACCCTAACCATGACATACAAAGCCATCCACAACCTGTCTCCTCCATACATTTGTGACATGGTCTCTAGGTACCTACCCGCACGCAACCTTTGATCCTCTCAAGATCTCCATCTCTACTCCCTCCTTATCTCTTCTTCCCACAACCGCATACAAGACTTCTCCCGTGCTTCCCCCATACTCTGGAACTCCCTGCCGCAACACATCAGACTCTCACCATCAACGGAAACCTTCAAGAAGAACCTGAAGACCCACCTGTTCCGACAAGCCTACAGCCTGCAGTGATCCTCAGTCTACTGAACCACCGCACAACCTGCTCTACCCTCTCCTACTGTATCCTCACCCTCCCTGTAGACTGTGAGCCCTCGTGGGCAGGGTCTTCTCTCCTTCTGCACTTGTATGTCCCTTGTCTTACACATGTTTATTGTACTTGTCTATATTTTCCCCCTTTTCACATATAAAGCGCCATGGAACAAATGGCGCTATGTAAATGTATAATAATAATAATAATAATGAGTCTAATTTTCAGCTTTGCCAACACCTGGTCGTCTAATGGTTAGACGGAGACCTGGAGAGGCGTACAAGCCACAGTGTCCTGCACCCACTGTGACATTTGGTGGAGGATCGGTGATGATCTGGGGAGGCTTCAGCAAGGTTGGAATTGGACAGGTTAATCTTTGCGAAGGACGTATGAATCAAGCCGCATACAAGGTTATCCTGGAAAAACAGCTGATTCCTTCTGCTCAGGCAATGTTCCCCAACTTTGAGGACAATGCGCCATGCCACACAGCTAGGTCAATCAATGTGTGGATGAAGGACCACCACATCCAATCCCTGTCATGGCCGCCCAATCTCCAGACCTGAACCCCATTGAAAACCTCGGGAATGTAATCAAGAGGAAGATGGAGAGTCACAAGCCATCAAACCAAGAAGAACTGCTGACGTGTGTACCAGGAGCGGCATAAGGTCACCCAAAAGCCGTGTGAGAGACTGGAGGAAAGCAGCTGAGACGCAGGAAAGCTGGGGTTAACAATCATGGGGATTCCACAGAATATTGATTTCTGAACTCTTCCTGAGGTAAAACATTGATATTGTTGTTTCTACATGAATAAGAACTTGCTTTCTTTGCGTTATTTGAGGTCTGAAAGCATTGTTTCTTTTTTATTATTTTGTCGATTTCTCATTTGCTGCAAATAAATACATTTTTAGCTTTAAATTTCTTAGACATGTTGTCAGTAGTTTATAGAATAAAACAACAATCTACAGTACATTTTACGCAAAAAAATAAACCTATAAAGAGAAAAATCAGAGAAATGTGGAAATATAGACTCTAATGGTAAAAATTCCCTCTGCTTGCTGTCTTCTGCAACATATTCAAATGGTACAACTTCCCACCTCTGATTGCTGTCTCATCTGCTGCAATAGACTCTAATGGTAAAAATTCCCTCTGCTTGCTGTCTGCTGTGTCATCTGCTGCTTTACCATCTAGAAACATAATTTAATGTGTCTGCTAATTCATTGTTATAAATCATTTGGTGCATTGTACTTAAAACTCACCGTTGCATTTCCATGACTGGGATCAGTGTAGATCTTATCTGGTGGAGGTGTTAAAATAGATGTTGCCAGGCTGAATGTCTTTGATCATCCCCAAAAAGAAACAAAAAACCCTGGTGTGCTGAGCCCAGCTGCCAAATTATCCTCAACCAGTTCCCACAATCCATCTCTTCTGACCCAGCAGTCTGGACTATAAATTTAGAACCATTCTTAGGGGTGCACGCATCACAGAAGCAAAGCGTCACGAAGATAAGCGTCGGGATACAGCAGTTATTACATGGCAGTGAGTCAGGGCAGGAGTCAGGTAACCCACACTCTGCTGTCCCATTTATCCATGTGCTTTATTCCTATCCTCCTATGTTCTCTTGCAATCCACTTTTCACCGACCAATCCCCCCTCCATCACGACTCATACACATCAGCTCCTCTCTCTTTCCTTCTCCCATGCACTTCTCACCTTCTTAAACAACCTCAGCCCATCTTGCCCAAACACACTGCACAAAAAATCTTCATACAATTCCAAAAACTACTTGCTCTTTATCTTCCTGCTCCTACTGATTTCAGGGGACATCTCCCCCAACCCCGGTCCACCATCCCCCAACCTCAACCCCTACCCTACCTCACATCGAAACCTTAATAATCTTACTAATATCATTTGCACTCCTTCATCTCCTTCTTTCAATTGTGCCCGTTGGAATCCACGGTCTGTATGCAACAAGCTTCCTTTCCTACACAATTACTTTCTGAAAAACTCTCTGAATCTGTTGGCCCTCACGGAAACCTGGATTCAGGATTTTGACACTGTCTCTCCTGCTGCCATTTCCCATGGTGGCTTACAATTCTCCCATTCCCCGAGACCGACAAACAGACCTGGTGGTGGAGTCGGCATACTCCTGTCCCCACAATGCACTTTCCAGGTCATCCCCCCAGTTCCATCACTCTCATTCCCTTCTTTTGAAGTCCACACCATCAGGTTCTTTCGTCCCCTCTCCCTCAGAGTAGCGGTCATATACCGGCCCCAGGCTCACCCACCCACTTCCTGGACCATTTCTCTGCCTGGCTGCCGCACTTCATGTCCTCAGAACTACCAACCCTTATCCTGGGAGACTTCAACATCCCCATTAACAGCCCCACTTCCACATCTGCATCCCAGCTTCTATCACTAACCACTTCTCTAGGCCTCTCAGCTCTCAACCTCTGAAACACACAAAGACGTTTACACCCTGGACCTGGTTTTCGCCCGGCTCTGCTCAATCTCCTACCTAGATAACTCACCGCTTCCCCTCTCTGACCACAACATTCTCTCCTTTACACTCACAAATCCTCGCTCACCCCAGCACCCTCCTACCTACCATTCAGTCAGAAATCTACAAGCCATTAACCCTCATACACTTTCAGACTCCCTACACTCATTATTGTCCCCAATCTCTTCTTTGTCCTGTCCTGATCTGGCTGTACATCACTTCAATGACACTCTTAGAAGCACCCTTGACCAAGTAGCTCCCCTCACCCTCAGAACCTCCAAACACAGAGTGAAACAGCCCTGGCTCACATCGCAAACCCGATTTCTCCAGCGATGCTCTAGGTGTGCTGAACGCTTATGGAGGAAAACCCGCACACCAGAAGACTTCATACACTTCAAATTTATGTTAAGGACATATAACTCTGCCCTTCACCTCGTCAAACAGACTGTTACACCGCTCCGCCATACTCACCCGGCCTCCGCTCCCACGCCGCAGTCGCCCTCCGCTCCCAGGCCGCAGCCTCTCTCCACCCGACGGCCGCGGCGGTCACCTGAGACAGGCCCGCGACCGATGCCTCCCCTGCATGCTATGCGCATGCGCCATAGGCCGCGCCTCCTTCCTGCTTCTTATGCTCCGGCTGTGCCCTGACCCGGAAGCACCTTTGGACCAATGGCTGACCAGACGGGGCCATATCAGGCCGCTTCCCCCTGAGGGAGGCGCCTGATCGTTGTGTTTCCTGACACTCTGGCCTCGCTCCATCGTGCACACTCTGCTCCTGCAGTTCCTGTCTCGGCTGCTCCTCATAGCAGCTTCTCAGTCCTGCCACCCGTGTTCCTGGTTACCTACTCCAGTCCTGCCTTCAGTGTTCCTGTCGTCCTACTCCAGTCCTGCCTTGTGTTCCTGCCGTCCTACTCCAGTCCTGCCTTCAGTGTTCCTGCCGTCCTACTCCAGTCCTGCCTTGTGTTCCTGCCGTCCTACTCCAGTCCTGCCTTGTGTTCCTGCCGTCCTACTCCAGTCTCAGTCTTACTCCGGTCCATCCTGAGCCGCCCCTCTCGGTACCGGCTACCGTGGTACTCGAACCCCTGGGCCTGCTCCTAACGGTCCCTGTATAGGGGTCGGTTCCACCTGGCAGCTCGCCCGGGGTCCCTCGGTGCCACGGTCCAGAGGGTCCACTCTCGGAGCTCCCGCTCCTGACCACCCACGCTAACAGTACGATCAGGCCATGGACTCCGCCGGTACTACGGCTGCTACCCAGAAAGAGTTGCTATTCCTACGGGAGAATCAGGGGCGCATTATGTCAATCATGAAGTCGATGGACACCCGTTTGTCGGCCTTACAGGTGGCCGATCCTGGAAATGCCACTCAGCTGGCCAGTCTCCAACAGGAGCTGGGTCAGCAGCAAGATACTCAAACCCACATTTTGTCCTACATGGCCTCCTTTGATAGTCGCTTGTCGGCCCTCCAGGCTGCCGCTGCAGTGCCGACTCCTCCCCCTGCGTCTGCTGCTCCTCCGACGCCCCGCCTCGCCAAGCCGCCTCGTTTCACTGGCGATCCCAAGCTCTGTAGGGGGTTCTTAAATCAGTGTAGTCTCCACTTTGAATGGCTGCCGCAGCAATATCCCTCGGACCGGGCCAAAGTGGCCTTCATCATGTCCCATCTGGAGGGAGAGGCCCTTTCTTGGGTAAACCCGCTCTGGGAACGTGACGACCCGGTCGTTTCAAGTCTCCCGGTTTTCCTGGATACTTTTCGTAAGGTTTTCGATGAGCCGGGCCGGTTAGCCTCTCTCACTGAGTCACTCTTTAACTTACACCAGGGCTCTCTCACGGTCGGACAGTACGCTATTCGCTTTCGCACTATTTCCTCTGAGCTCGGCTGGAATAACGCAGCTTTGGTGGGGGCATTCTGGCGCGGTCTTTCTAGTAAAATAAAGGATGAACTCGCTGGTCGAGATACCCCGTCCACCTTAGAGGACCTTATCTCGCTGGCTACCCGCATTGACCTGCGCTTCCTGGAGCGCGCTCGGGAGTCAGTGAGAGACAGGCGCTCCTCCAGGTCAGTTTCTCCTTTCACTCAGTCGGCCAGCTCACGTTCAGTCGGATCTTCTTCCCTCTCTTCGGGTGAGCCCATGCAGATAGATCATCTCAGGTTGGCCGAGTTACGTCAGAGAGAGAGACGGGCACAAGGTCTGTGCCTCTATTGCGGTCATTCGTCACACTATATCCGCACCTGTCCTAAGAGACAGGGAAACGACTCCACCTAGGTCAGGTAAGAGAGGCCTTCCTAGGTGATGATGATGATTCCTCTCAACCCCTTACGATTTCTGTGCTTTTGGTTTCAGGAGGGAGGCGTGGTTCCGAGGTGGCCTACGTGGATTCGGGCTCAGCGGGTAACTTCATTCGGCCGGAAGAGGTAGACAAATACCAAATTCCTGTAGTCACTCTATCTAACCCAATTCAGATTGCCACCGTGGATGGCAAACCGCTACAGGTGACCGTCACCTTGGTCACTGAAGAGGTGGAATTGCAAATCGGAGCCTTACATCGAGAGAAGATAGCCTTTTACATTTTACCTAAGCTCTCTCACGCCATTCTACTCCGTCTTCCATGGTTAAGAACTCATCAGCCTGTTCTCGACTGGTCTTCTGGGGAGATACTCCGCTGGGGGCACCCGTGCCAAGCTCGCTGTCTGACTCCTGTCCGCCTGGCGGCCGCTCCACGGTCACCTCCAGACCTTCCGGGTCTTCCTCCAGCTTACAGCTCCTACGCCGATGTTTTTGATAAGAAGGAAGCGGAGGTCCTCCCTCCACACCGGCCGTTTGACTGCCCAATTGAACTTGTTTCTGGTTCAACCCCCCCAAGGGGCAGAATCTACCCTCTGTCTCCCGCGGAGACCACCGCCATGTCCGAGTACGTCCGAGAGAACCTCGCCAAAGGCTTTATACGGAAATCCTCTTTGCCCGCGGGAGCCGGGTTCTTCTTCGTCAAAAAGAAGGACGGGACTCTACGGCCATGCATTGACTATAGGGGCTTGAATGAGATTACCATCAAGAACAGGTACCCTCTTCCACTCATTCCGGAACTGTTTGACCGTCTCAGAGGGGCTCGGGTCTTTACCAAGCTGGACCTCAGAGGAGCCTACAATCTGGTCCGTATCCGTGCAGGTGATGAGTGGAAGACCGCTTTCAACACTCGAGATGGCCATTACGAGTACCTGGTCATGCCCTTCGGTCTTTGCAATGCTCCTGCAGTCTTTCAAGAGTTCGTCAACGAGATCTTCCAGGATCTCTTGTACTCCTGTGTGGTCGTGTACTTAGACGACATCCTCGTCTTCTCGCCGGACCTCTCGTCCCACAGAAAGAGTGTCCGCCTGGTGCTTCAGCGTCTTCGGGAGAACCGTCTGTATGCAAAGATCGAGAAATGTCTCTTCGAACAGACCTCTCTGCCGTTTCTGGGATACATTATCTCCGACGCTGGTCTAAGGATGGATCCCGAGAAGTTGTCTGCCATCCTCAAATGGCCTCGCCCCGTCGGATTAAAGGCGATACAACGATTCCTCGGGTTCGCCAACTATTACCGGCAATTTGTCTCCCACTTCTCCGCGATCACAAGACCCGTTTCTGTGCTCACCCGTAAAGGGTCTACTTCCAAGGATTGGTCTCCTGAGGCAGAGGAGGCCTTTCTGTCCCTAAAACGGGCATTCTCCACGGCTCCGGTCCTGCATCGCCCTGAGAGCGATCGACCTTTTGTACTCGAGGTGGACGCTTCCTCGACTGGTGCCGGGGCGGTGCTGTCCCAGAGAACCGCCTCCGGTCACCTGCACCCTTGTGGCTTCTTCTCGAAGGCCTTTTCTCCATCCGAGTGTAACTACTCGATCGGTGACCGGGAACTTTTGGCCATCAAGTTGGCCTTGGAGGAATGGCGCCACCTCCTGGAAGGAGCTGTCCATCCTTTTGTCATCTTCTCGGACCACAAGAATCTGGCCTATCTCCAGTCTGCCCAGAGACTAAACCCTCGCCAGGCCAGATGGTCTTTATTTTTTGCCCGATTTGATTTCGAGCTCCGATTCCGTCCCGGCAACAAGAATTCCAAAGCCGACGCCCTGTCCAGGGTCTTCCAACCACACGAATCCACGGAGGAACCATCACATATCATTGATCCCACTAGGATCATCACCGTGGCTCCAGTGAACTGGCTTACTCCTCCGCCTGGCAAGACGCTTGTGCCAGAGAATCTCAAGCAAAAGGTTCTTCTATGGGGGCACTCCTCCAAACTGGCCGGCCATGCCGGAACTAAGAAGACCCTTGACCTTATCAAACGTCACTACTGGTGGCCCTCACTTCGCCAAGATGTACTCGACTTTGTGGCTTCTTGTCCATCCTGTGCAAAGAACAAGGTGCCACGGAGATCTCCGTCTGGCTTGTTGCTTCCGTTGCCTGTCCCTATGGTTCCTTGGGAGAACATCGCCATGGATTTCATCACCGACCTACCCTGCTCTGCGGGCTGCTCAGTCATTCTGGTGGTGGTGGATCGTTTTTCCAAGATGGCTCACTTCATCCCTCTGCCCGGTCTTCCCTCAGCGCCAGAGCTGGCCGAGATCTTCATTCATCAAGTCTTCAGGCTTCATGGACTACCTCGACGCATTGTGTCTGACCGAGGGGTTCAGTTTACCTCCAAGTTCTGGCGTTCGCTTTGTAAGCTTATGAACGTTTCCCTCGACTTCTCCTCGGCCTACCATCCACAGTCCAACGGACAAGTAGAGCGTACCAACCAGACGCTTACGGGATACTTACGCCACTTCTCTAACGCCCACCAGAACGATTGGGTCAACTTACTCCCCTGGGCAGAGTTCGCTTATAACAACCATGCTGGTGAGTCTTCGGCCAAGTCTCCGTTTTTCATTGTTTTTGGCAGACATCCTGGTGTCCCTCTTCCGATAACCCCTGCCTCTGAGGTACCCGCGGCCAATGCCTTGTCCTCGGAATTTTCTAAGATTTGGGCTGAGACCAACACATCACTCAAGAGATCCGCTGATCAGATGAAGAACTATGCAGACAAAAAGAGGTTGGATTCTCCTCCGTATCGTGTTGGCGACAAGGTCTGGCTCTCCTCCAAATTCGTCCGACTAAAACTGCCCTCCTACAAGTTGGGTCCACGCTACATCGGTCCGTTTGAAATTCTGGGACGTATTAATGAAGTTGCCTACAAATTGAGGTTGCCTGCTTCGCTCCGGATCCCGAACACCTTTCACGTCTCTCTCCTGAAGCCTGTGGTGCTGAATCGTTTCCATTCCTCGCTTGATCTTGGTCCTCAGCCGGTGGGTGCCGACAACGTTTTTGAAGTGCAGGACATCCTCGCTGTGAAAAGGGTTAGAGGTAGGACTTTCTTTCTCGTTGATTGGAAGGGCTTTGGTCCTGAGGAGAGATCCTGGGAGCCTCGGGAGAATATTAATGCTCCCCGTATCCTCAAGAGGTTTCTTGTTAATCTCCGGGGGGGGCGGCTTAGGGGAGGGGGTACTGTTACACCGCTCCGCCATACTCACCCGGCCTCCGCTCCCACGCCGCAGTCGCCCTCCGCTCCCAGGCCGCAGCCTCTCTCCACCCGACGGCCGCGGCGGTCACCTGAGACAGGCCCGCGACCGATGCCTCCCCTGCATGCTATGCGCATGCGCCATAGGCCGCGGCCGCGCCTCCTTCCTGCTTCTTATGCTCCGGCTGTGCCCTGACCCAGAAGCACCTTTGGACCAATGGCTGACCAGACGGGGCCATATCAGGCCGCTTCCCCCTGAGGGAGGCGCCTGATCGTTGTGTTTCCTGACACTCTGGCCTCGCTCCATCGTGCACACTCTGCTCCTGCAGTTCCTGTCTCGGCTGCTCCTCATAGCAGCTTCTCAGTCCTGCCACCCGTGTTCCTGGTTACCTACTCCAGTCCTGTCTTCAGTGTTCCTGTCGTCCTACTCCAGTCCTGCCTTGTGTTCCTGCCGTCCTACTCCAGTCCTGCCTTCAGTGTTCCTGCCGTCGTACTCCAGTCCTGCCTTGTGTTCCTGCCGTCCTACTCCAGTCCTGCCTTGTGTTCCTGCCGTCCTACTCCAGTCTCAGTCTTACTCCGGTCCATCCTGAGCCGCCCCTCTCGGTACCGGCTACCGTGGTACTCGAACCCCTGGGCCTGCTCCTAACGGTCCCTGTATAGGGGTCGGTTCCACCTGGCAGCTCGCCCGGGGTCCCTCGGTGCCACGGTCCAGAGGGTCCACTCTCGGAGCTCCCGCTCCTGACCACCCACGCTAACACAGACCTACTTCACCACCCTGATCTCCTCACTATCCAACAACCCCAAGAAACTTTTTGACACCTTTCACTCCCTCCTCAGGCCAAAAGCACAAGCCCCTATCACAGACATTTGCGCTGATGACCTGGCCTCCCACTTTATAGAGAAAATAGACAATATCCGTCAGGAAATCCGCTCCCAATCACCAAGTTCAGTGACTCCTATCCCTCCCTGCATTTCCCCTGGCTCACTCTCCACATTTGTTCCCATCACAGAAGAAGTCGTCTCCAGGCTCCTCTCCTCTTCTCGTCCGACTACATGCACAACCGACCCCATTCCCTCACATCTCCTCCAGTCTCTCTCCCCAGTCGTCACAACTCACCTAACTACAATCTTTAATCTCTCCCTCTCCTCTGGCATTTTCCCCTCCTCCTTCAAACACTCTATCATTACTCCATTACTAAAGAAACCCACCCTCGACCCATCCTGCACAAACAACTACAGACCAGTCTCCAATCTCCCCTTCATCTCTAAACTCTTGGAGTGCCTGATATACTCACACCTTACCCGTTACCTCTCCACTCACTCCCTCCTAGACCCTTCACAGTCCGGTTTCCGCCCCCTACATTCGACAGAAACTGCACTCATCAAAGTGACCAATGACCTTCTGACAGCAAAACGTAATGGTGACCACTCTCTGCTCATTCTTCTCGACCTTTCTGCAGCTTTCGACACTGTTGACCATCCTCTCCTACTCTCTAGGCTCCAGTCACTAGGCATTAAGGACACTGCTCTTTCCTGGTTCTCCTCCTATCTTTCCGACCGCTCCTTCAGTGTTCTGTTTTCTGGCTCCACTTCATCTCCTCTTCCTCTCACTGTTGGGGTACCTCAGGGCTCAGTCCTTGGCCCCCTTCTCTTCTCTCTCTATACGGCCCCAATTGGACAGACCATCAGCAGATTTGGCTTTCAGTACCATCTTTATGCTGATGACACACAACTGTACACATCATCCCCTGACCTTACCTCCGCTGTACTACAGAACGCCACTGACTGTCTGTCTGCAGTCTCCAACATCATGTCTGCTCTCTATCTGAAACTCAACCTCTCCAAAACTGAACTTCTTCTGCTCCCACCATCTACTAACCTCCCTAAATCTGACATTTCCCTCTCTGTGGGTGGCACCATAATAACACCCCGACAGCAGGTGCGCTGTCTGGGTGTTATGTTCGACTCCGATCTCTCCTTCACCTCCCATATACAATCTCTTGCCCGCTCATGCCGCTTACACCTAAAGAACATCTCTAGAATCCGCCCTTTTCTCACCATGGAAACAACAAAAACTCTCACTGTCGCCCTGATCCACTCCCGCCTGGACTACTGTAATGCTCTATTAATTGGCCTCCCTCTCACTCGACTCTCCCCTCTCCAGTCTGTCCTTAATGCAGCAGCCAGGGTTGTCCATCTGGCTAATCGTTACTCAGACGCGTCCGCTCTTCGCCAGTCGTTACACTGGCTGCCAATTCATTACAGGGTACAATTCAAAGTACTTGTTCTCACCCACAAAGCTCTCCACAGTGCGGCACCCCCTTACATCTCCTCCCTCATTTCTGTCTATCGGCCTAACGGACCGCTGCGCTCTGCAAATGACTTTCGACTAACCTCTGCCCTAATCCGTACCTCCCACTCCCGACTCCAAGACTTCTCCCGTGCTGCGCCAATCCTCTGGAATGCTCTACCCCAAGATATTAGGACCTTCCACAAATTGCATAGTTTTAGGCGCTCGCTCAAAACACATTTGTTCTGAGCGGCCTATCACATTCAGTAATCAAAGTCATGTTTGTGTGTGTGTGTAGCCCATTCACTATCTCCATCTAACCCCCACCCCCTGAAGATGGCTGGACCGTCATTGTAAATACATCATTGTAAATACAAACCTGTGCTTTGTATCTCCCCCACCTCATTGTAGATTGTAAGCTCCACGAGCAGGGTCGTCTTATTTCGCTTTAATTATTGTATTGTTAACGTTGTTACTTATGACTGTTGTGTTTGAAACTGTTCAACTGTAAAGCGCTGCGGAATATGTTGGCGCTATATAAATAAAGATTATTATTATTATTATTATTATTATTATTAATAATAATAAATATGTAATTTTACTGATTTTGATTAGTAGTAACATTATTTTGTAATCTTGATTGACATGATTGTGCTGACAATTATGATCATCATTATTATGCAAATGTGATTAGGAAAAGGTCATTAAAACTGAAATGTTTAACTAGATGGTCAGTGGAACAAAGGAATGTAAATGAGCCATCATCTGTTGTGATCTTCTAACAAAGAACCTTTGACGTTCAAAGAAGAGATTAAACTTTACCAGAGATGTTATCCCGTTAATTATGTTAGATGGAGGCTGTTAAGTTTTCTCTCTGGCATTTCAGGAAGATCAAAAGCTTTTACAAAAAATATATAAGGGTTGGGGGTCACTGGGGTAATAGTGATCACAAAATAATAAGTTTTCATGTGTCCTGTAATAGGATGTGTAGTAGAGGGTGTGAGGTAGCGCTGTCATTGAAGTAGGGGATACTTGCTTGCAGCCACAAAAATCACATCCGGCACAGGTTTTCCATAAAACCAAAACAGTCCATGCGGTTTATTCACGCCTCATAAACCACAGCAGCAACAGACAGTTCACTTACCAGCATCACCAGCATAGCGTCCATTACAGAGTTTCCCTCTGTTAGCAATGTCCAGCATACACAGGCTCTTCAGCCTCATCATTATCTCACCCACGTCAGGGTTCTCTCATGGCTGTTGCTCCACGCTGTAGACATCCACTCTCTCCTCTGGGACTCTCAGATGCTGGCAGCCATTACACCCAGCCACACACAGGCTGTTAGCCAGGAGACAACTCTCCTCACTGGACCTTCCGCTCTGGACCAACCAGGTCCCTGCATTCACCACATGTGACTCACCCTGGCCACATTATATCGTTCATAGCCACGCCCATTGGGTCACATGACTCTGACCTCATCACAGGTCCTTCAGGCATTTTCACACTCTTTGCAACCATGCTTTAAACACACCCCCTGGGTGGGTTTGTAGGTAACCAGCCCCCCCAGCTCTCTAGTTACCTGGAGACTTCTCCCTAAGGCCTGGATCACACTTCCGTTTTTTTAAAATCCGTCTAAATCCGATGTTTTCCGTTAAAAAACGGATCCGCCATTTTTTTTGAGGATCCTTTTTTTGTCCCATAGACTTCCATTGGCGGCTACCGCGGATCCGTCAAAAGAACGGATCCGTTTTTTCACACTTTGACAGATGCATGCAGATGCCAAAAAACGGATGTGTGAAACAGGGCTAACACGTAGAAACGACACCTCAGCAGTATCGCTGCTGGTCAATACACGCATCAGTCTGCATCTCAAGGCCACCCACCTTGAGATACATAACGGTCCTTCATGGTTCTGCCATTCATCCGTTCTCTTGGGACCTCCACACAGCGCCCCCTAGTGGACAGAGTGGTTACTACACCACAAGGGGTTACAAGGACACTAAACATCAGGAAGGCAAATTTCCAACGGATGAGAGATGATCTTGGTGAAATGAACTGGGACGAAATCCTGAGACATAAAAATACACAAAGAAAATGGGAGACGTTAATTATCCTCCTGAATAGGACCTGTGCACAATATATACCGTATGGGAATAAACATGCGAGAAATAGGAGGAAACCACTATGGCTAAGCTGTAAGGGGGGGCAATAAGAGATAAAAATAAAGCATTTAGAGAAGTAAAGCAAGTAGGTAGTGATGAGGCATTAACTAAATACAGAAGATTAAATAAATTCTGTAAAAAGCAAATCAAGACAGCAAAGATTGAGACAGAGAGACTCATTGCCAGAGAAAGTAAAATAATTCCAAAATATTGTTTAACTACATAAATAGTAAGAGACTAAAAAATGATAGTGTTGGTCCCCTTAAAAATAGTCTGGGTGAAATGGTGGATGAGGATGAGGAAAAAGCCAATATGCTAAATGACTTTTTTTCAACAGTATTTACACAAAAAAATCCCATGACGGATAACATGATCAGGGATAAAAAATTCTCCATTAAATGTCACCTGCTTAACCCAGCAGGAAATACGGCGGCGTCTAAAAATCACTAAAGTGGACAAATCCCCGGGCCCGGATGGGATACACCCCCGAGTACTGCAGGAATTAAGCACAGTCATAGATAGACCATTATTCTTAATTTTTAAAGATTCCATAATAACAGGGTCTGTACCACAGGACTGGCGTAAGGAAAATGTGGGTCCAATATTCAAAATGGGGACAAAAACTGAACTTGGAAATTATAGGCCAGTAAGTTTAACCTCAACTGTGGGTAAAATCCTGGAGGGTTTTCTAAGAGATACTATACTGGAGTATCTGAAGAAGAAGAACCTCATGACCCAATATCAACATGGGTTTACGAGGGACCGTTCCTGTCAGACTAATCTGATAAGCTTTTATGAAGAGGTATGTTCCGGACTGGACCAAGGGAATGCAGTGGACGTGGTGTACATGGACTTTTCAAAAACTTTTGATATGGTGCCACACAAAAGGTTGATACATAAAATGAGAACAATGGGGATAGGGGAAAATATGTGTAGGTGGGTTAAGAGCTGGCTCAGGGATAGGAAACAAAGGGTGGTTATTAATGGAGCACACTCGATTCTTTACTGTAAGAGCAGTGAGACTATGGAACTCTCTGCCGTGTGAGGTTGTAGTGTGTGATTCCCTACTAAAATGTAAGAAGGGTCTGGATGCCTTTTTTGAAAAGTATAATATTACAGGGTATATACACTAGTCTCCTTGATATTGCGCTGATCCAGGGAGCTAGTCTGATTGCCGTATGTTGAGTCAGGAAGGAATTTTTTTCACCAATGTGGAGCTTAGTGTTGGCTGCATGGTTTTTTTTGTCTTCCTCTGGATTAACATGTTAGGCTATGGGTTGAACTAGATGGACTTAAAGTTTCCTTTGAACCTTAAATACTATGTTACTATGTTTATAAGCCTATATTGGCAGTGCCAACATTTTGGTTCTGAGGTGTGAACCTCCACATGCAGAGCTGCCAGGACCTGTGTGATGTCAGGATCATGTGATCAGTCACATGATGGAGGAGCCACAAGGTCTGGGCTTAAATGGCTGACTGCCAGAGCTTTCGGTGTTCAATGGGTGCCTAGAAAGAGAGGACTCCAGGAAAGCGTTTGCTAATCTGAACCGTTGACATTGCTGCTTGTGAGCTTATTGATCCCTGCTAGGAAAAGGACTGTGTTTCTTTGCCTTGCTGTTTTGCCTAGAGGGCTGTGATTACTTTTCCAAGCTTGGTTTATGCTGTCTTCAATAAACCAAGCATTTTCTTAAAGAGACAGTGTTCCGGTTATACCTTTGTGTCCAGCCGAGTGAGCCGCTCTACCACACTATCTATCTACCTATCTATCTATCTAGAAAATGAAAACAAAAAGCAACACCAAAAGAAAAGAAATGCACAAACATGTTGTGCATGCAAAAGAAAAGAAAGGGTGCAAAAAATCCTTCCAGGTATGTACCAAACCTCATGCTATAGTCCAAAAGAACGAAAGCAGCACTCCAATAGAAAAAATAAGTGTTATTTATTGGCCAATGTGCGACGTTTCGGTCCAAGATGTGGACTTGAGAAATTCCACATCTTGGACCGAAACATCACACATGGGCCAATAAATCACACTTATTTTTTATATTGGAGTGCTGCTTTCGTTCTTTTGGACTTTATCTATCTATCAGGGGAAGAGTCTTGAGGAGATCATTTGCATATTCCCAGTGCCTTCTGGGATAAGTGAAGAGTCTCCGCGAGCTCAACGATCACTGGGTTTTGGCCGTTGCAGCTGAAAAGAGGAAATCGGAAAACCAGGGGAAGAGTCTTGAGGAGATCATTTGCATATTCCCAGTGCCTTCTGGGATAAGTGAAGAGTCTCCGCGAGCTCAACGATCACTGGGTTTTGGCCGTTGCAGCTGAAAAGAGGAAATCGGAAAACCAGGGGAAGAGTCTTGAGGAGATCATTTGCATATTCCCAGTGCCTTCTGGGATAAGTGAAGAGTCTCCGCGAGCTCAACGATCACTGGGTTTTGGCCGTTGCAGCTGAAAAGAGGAAATCGGAAAACCAGGGGAAGAGTCTTGAGGAGATCATTTGCATATTCCCAGTGCCTTCTGGGATAAGTGAAGAGTCTCCGCGAGCTCAACGATCACTGGGTTTTGGCCGTTGCAGCTGAAAAGAGGAAATCGGAAAACCAGGGGAAGAGTCTTGAGGAGATCATTTGCATATTCCCAGTGCCTTCTGGGATAAGTGAAGAGTCTCCGCGAGCTCAACGATCACTGGGTTTTGGCCGTTGCAGCTGAAAAGAGGAAATCGGAAAACCAGGGGAAGAGTCTTGAGGAGATCATTTGCATATTCCCAGTGCCTTCTGGGATAAGTGAAGAGTCTCCGCGAGCTCAACGATCACTGGGTTTTGGCCGTTGCAGCTGAAAAGAGGAAAACGGAAAACCAGGGGAAGAGTCTTGAGGAGATCATTTGCATATTCCCAGTGCCTTCTGGGATAAGTGAAGAGTCTCCACGAGCTCAACGATCACTGGGTTTTGGCCGTTGCAGCTGAAAAGAGGAAATCGGAAAACCAGGGGAAGAGTCTTGAGGAGATCATTTGCATATTCCCAGTGCCTTCTGGGATAAGTGAAGAGTCTCCGCGAGCTCAACGATCACTGGGTTTTGGCCGTTGCAGCTGAAAAGAGGAAATCGGAAAACCAGGGGAAGAGTCTTGAGGAGATCATTTGCATATTCCCAGTGCCTTCTGGGATAAGTGAAGAGTCTCCGCGAGCTCAACGATCACTGGGTTTTGGCCGTTGCAGCTGAAAAGAGGAAATCGGAAAACCAGGGGAAGAGTCTTGAGGAGATCATTTGCATATTCCCAGTGCCTTCTGGGATAAGTGAAGAGTCTCCGCGAGCTCAACGATCACTGGGTTTTGGCCGTTGCAGCTGAAAAGAGGAAATCGGAAAACCAGGGGAAGAGTCTTGAGGAGATCATTTGCATATTCCCAGTGCCTTCTGGGATAAGTGAAGAGTCTCCGCGAGCTCAACGATCACTGGGTTTTGGCCGTTGCAGCTGAAAAGAGGAAATCGGAAAACCAGGGGAAGAGTCTTGAGGAGATCATTTGCATATTCCCAGTGCCTTCTGGGATAAGTGAAGAGTCTCCGCGAGCTCAACGATCACTGGGTTTTGGCCGTTGCAGCTGAAAAGAGGAAATTGGAAAAACCGCGAAATTTGGCTCATCTTTCATCGTTTTTAAGAAATCTCAAGATGGAAGAGGCCAGGAGCCATTTGGTGAGCTGCATTTCTTGCTACATGTTCACAGATTTACCAGTGGAAAAGCCAAACTTCACATGCCACAAATGCAAGCTTGTGTCCCTGTTGGAGGAAAAGTTGCAAAATCTCGAAGAGAGGTTAGCTACGTTGAAGATCATTAAGGAAGGTGAAGAGTTCTTGGACAGAGCAGAATTATCTCTTCATGTTACAGAAAGAGAAGAAATTCGAAGTGCACCTGAAGAAACAGAGGAATGGAGACATATGACCCAGAGAAGCAGGAGGATCAGGAGGCAGTCAGCACCCATACTGCTCAGGAACCAGTACCAGGCTCTCACGCAGGAAAACGATGAAGAAATACATCAGGATAAGACTTTGCCAACAAGCAGCAACCTTGTACGCCTTCAGAGTCCTCCTGGATGGAGAAAGAAAAATGTTGTGAAGAAGAAACGGAGAGTGGTGGTCATGGGGGATTCCCTGCTGAGAGGAACAGAGGCCGCTATCTGCAGACCGGATATAACTACAAGAGAAATGTGCTGTCTTCCAGGTGCAAAAATTAAAGATGTGTCTGACAGGATATCAGGACTCTTCAGACCTACAGATGACTACCCATTCCTGCTACTACATGTGGGGACAAATGACACCGCAAGAAACGACCTGGAAATCATCTGCAGAGACTTTGAAGACTTAGGCAAGAAAGTGAAAGAACTGGGAGCGCAGGTGGTCTTCTCTTCCATCCTCCCAGTGGATGGCCATGGAACAAGGAGGTGGAATAAGATTCTGCAGGTGAACAACTGGCTACGTCGATGGTGCCGTCAGCAACGATTTGGATTTCTGGATCACGGAGTGAACTACTTATACGATGGACTACTTGCTAGAGATGGGGTGCACCTTACGAAGACTGGAAAGCATGTATTTGGAAGTCACCTTGCTACACTTGTAAGGAGAGCTTTAAACTAGAACAACATGGGAAGGGAAGCAAAAGACCAGAAAAAGCCATACACCTGACAAATGCTATTGAGAACTCTGCTATTAGAAGTGGAAAGGAAGAACAAAGACGAAAGAATCTAATTAATAAAAATATTGGAGAAAGAGAAACCAATCACAAACTAAAATGTTTCTATACTAATGCACAAAGCATGGGCAACAAACAAGGAGAATTGGAACTACTAACACAGGAACAGAAATATGATGTAATTGGAATCACTGAAACTTGGTGGGACAATACACATGATTGGAATACAAGACTAGAAGGATACAACTTATTTGCAAGAAACAGACTTGATAAACGAGGAGGGGGTGTCGCATTGTATGTTAGAAACGCGTATATCTGCACAGAGATTGAAGCTTCAGAGACTGGGAGTTCTGTGGAAACTGTTTGGGTAAGAATACAAGGACAGAACAATGGAAAGGACACCATTGTAGGCATTTACTACAGGCCGCCTGTGCAAGCTGAAAATATAGATGACCTCTTTATGCATCAGATGGCCAAGTTCTCCAAAAAATATGACATAGTTGTCATGGGAGATTTCAACTATCCAGACATTTGTTGGGAATCTCTCTCAGGCAAAACTAACAGGTCAAGGAAATTCTTATCCTCTCTTGCTGACAACTTTATCTTCCAAAAGGTAAGGGAGAAAACAAGGGGAACTGCTACCTTGGATCTAATCCTTATAAACAGGGAGGAAATGGTTGAGGAGGTAAAAGTGGCTGGGACCCTAGGAGGTAGCGACCATGCTATTTTAGAATTTTGGATTACTAGAGGTGGAAGACCTGTGAAGACTCAGACGTCAAGGTTAGATTTCAGAAAGGCAGATTTTAAGGGATTCAGAAAGAGAATTGGAGGGATCCAATGGCTGGATATCCTTAAAGACAAAAATGTCCAGGAAGGATGGGAAATCTTGAAAAATGAAATTCTCAAAGCACAGTTGTTAACAATTCCGAAAAGAGGGAAGAATAGGAAGCATTTAAGGAAACCAGGATGGATGAACACAGAACTTAAGCACATGCTAAAAAGGAAGAAAAAAATGTTTATAAAATGGAAAGAGGGAGGCATATCTAAAGAAGAATATAATGCTGTCTGCAGAACCTGCAGGGCACAAATCAGATTAGCTAAAGCTGAAAATGAACTGAGGCTTGCAAGAGATGTCAAAAGCAATAATAAAGGATTTTGGGGATATGTCAAAAGTAAAAGAAAAGTCAAAGATGCTATAGGATTTTTACAGGATGAAAAGATGAAATGGTAAGACAGGATGTTGAGAAGGCTGAACTTTTAAATTCCTATTTTGCATCTGTTTTCTCTCAGAAAGGAAATGCAACATCAACTGTTATTCACTGTCCTATTAAGGGAATAGAAGAATCCAGGATATCTATAAACAGAAAGATAGTGAGGAAACACTTAGCTAACCTAAATGAATTCAAGTCTCCAGGTCCAGATGAATTACACCCCAGAGTACTGAAGGAGATAGCAGAAGAAATTTTTGAACCCCTCTCCATAATCTTTGAAAATTCTTGGAGAACAGGAGAAGTGCCAGAAGACTGGAGAAGAGCAAATGTTGTTCCTATCTTCAAAAAGGGGAAGAAGGTGGACCCAGGCAACTATAGGCCGGTGAGTCTGACTTCTATACCAGGAAAGATCTTTGAACAAATTATTAAACAACATGTATGTCAATACCTGGATAAGAATGAAGTGATTAAACAGAGTCAGCATGGGTTTGTAACTAATAAGTCATGTCAGACTAACTTAATTTCCTTCTATGACGGTATCACTGATTGGGTGGATCAAGGAAATGCTGTAGATATAGTATATCTTGACTTCAGCAAAGCATTTGACAAAGTCTCTCATACAATCCTTATTGAAAAAATGACTAAGTATGGAATGGACAAGGCAACTGTTAGGTGGATTCATAACTGGCTTAGTGATCGGACCCAAAGAGTGGTCGTAAATGGCTGCACATCCAGTTGGAAGAATGTCTCAAGTGGGGTACCACAGGGCTCTGTCCTGGGCCCTGTATTGTTCAACATCTTTATCAACGATTTAGATGAAGGAATTGAGGGTAAACTGATTAAATTTGCTGATGACACAAAGCTAGGAGGGATAGCTAATACTAGAGAAGAGAGAGAGAGAGGATTCAAAAAGATTTAAATAAACTGGAGAAGTGGGCAGCAACTAACAGAATGGTTTTTAACAGGGAGAAATGCAAAGTACTACATCTGGGCAATAAAAATGAAAAAAGCATATATAGAATGGGAGGAATAGGGCTAAGTGACAGCACATGTGAAAAAGACTTGGGTATACTAATAGATCACAGACTGAATATGAGTCAACAGTGTGATGCAGCAGCAAAAAAGGCAAATGCAATTCTAGGATGTATTAACAGAAGCATACAGTCTAGATCACGTGAAGTCATTATTTCCCTCTACTCCTCTTTGGTCAGACCTCATCTGGAATATTGTGTCCAGTTTTGGGCACCACATTTTAAAAAAGACAACAAACTGGAGCAAGTTCAGAAAAGAGCGACCAGAATGGTGACCGGTCTGCAAACCCTGTCTTATGAGGAAAGGTTGCAGGATTTGGGAATGTTTAGTTTGCAAAAGAGAAGACTGAGAGGAGACTTAATAGCTGTCTACAAATATCTAAAGGGCTGTCACATTGTAGAAGGATCAACTTTATTCTCATTTGCACAAGGAAAGACTAGAAGCAATGGGATGAAACTGAATGGGAAGAGACACAGATTAGATATTAGAAAAAATTTTTTGACAGTTAGAGTGATCAATGAGTGGAACAGGCTGCCACGAGAAGTGGTGAGTTCTCCTTCAATGGAAGTCTTCAAACAGAGGCTGGACAGACATCTGACTGGGATGATTTAGCGAATCCTGCTTTGAGCAGGGGGTTGGACCAGATGGCCCAGGAGGTCCCTTCCAACTCTATGATTCTATGATTCTATGATTCTATCTATCTATTATTAATCTATTATCTATCTATCTATCTATTATTAATCTATTATCTATCTATCTATCTATCTATTACCTATATATTATCTATTGTAAGACAGCGCTTACTGCCTGTGTTGGGGGACACTCACTTGGCAATGCGATTCAGTCACACAGGAACGGTTTCTTGCTTATACAGTCTATTTCGGTTTATTTAGACTCAAACTGCACCACAAACCGTTCATTACATCACTTCATATACGACTTCAACTCACAGTCACTAACCACGCCGGACTTCTCACTTCGTTCAGTTACCGTGGGTGATCGTATGCCGAACAGTTCATCAATGTCCACAGACTGGAGCGAACTCTGACAGCTTGGGGGCCCTGTGCAAGAAATGTGTCTGGGCCCCCTTCCTTTTATGCTACATATACAGTGTATATATAGCCACACACACATACATGATATATATTACATAGTCTCCTTAAATGTATATACTAAGTATATACTTAGGGACTGTGTTAGACATAATAAGTGAGTACACTATATGCTAAGGGACTGTGTTAGACATAATAAGCGATAATAATGCCTTCCTCCACCTCCCCCTGCTCCTAAGTCCATTATAAGTCCCCCTTCCTCCCACCCCAATCTCCCACACCCCTCATTGTCCTCTCCTCCACCCCATCATTGCCCTCTCCATCACCCCATCATGGCCTTCTCCCCATCACCTCCATCATTGCCTTCTCCCCATCACCCCCATCATGGCCTTCTCTCCCCATCACCCCATCATTGCCTTCTCCCCATCACCCCCATCATTGCCTTCTCCCCATCACGGCCTTCTCCCCATCACCCCCATCATGGCCTTCTCCATCAAGCCCATCATTGCCTTCTCCCCATCACCCCATCGTTGCCTTCTCCCCATCGTTGCCTTCTCCTCATCACCCCCATCATGGCCTTCTAAATCACCCCCATCATGGCCTTCTCCCTATCACTACCATCATGGCCTTCTCCCCATCACCTCCATCATGGCCTTCTCTCCATCACCTCCATCATGGCCTTCTCCCCATCACCCCCATCATGGCCTTCTCCTTCACCCCCATCATGGCCTTCTCCCCATCACCCCATCATTGCCTTCTCCCCATCACCCCCATCATGGCCTTCTCCCCATCACCCCGTCATTGCCTTCTCCCAATCACCCCCATCATGGCCTTCTCCCCATCACCCCATCATTGCCTTCTCCCCATCACCCCCATCATGGCCTTCTCCCCATCACCCCATCATTCCCTTCTCCCCATCATTGTCTTCTCCCCATCACCCCCATCATGGCCTTCTCCAACACCCCCATCATGCAAATATCAGTATTTGCAGATGATACAAAACTATGTAAGGTAGTTAACACAAAGGAGGACAGTTTGCAACTGCAGACAGATTTGAGTAAATTGGAGAAATGGGCTGAAAAATGGCAAATGAGGTTTAACACAGATAAGTGTAAGGTTATGCACATGGGAAGGAGAAACAGATGCTACAATTACTTAATAAATGGGAAACCGCTGGGGAAATCAGACATGGAAAAAGACTTAGGCATCTTAGTCAATAAGAAGCTAAATTGGAGTGCCCAGTGTCAGGCAGCTGCCACCAAAGCAAATAGGGTCATGGGATGCATTAGAAGAGGTCTGGGGACACGAGATGAAAACATAATTCTTCCTCTGTACAAATCACTCGTCAGACCACACTTGGAGGATTGTGTGCAATTTTAGACGCCGGTGCTCAAGAAAGACATTACTGAACTTGAAAGGGTTCAAAGGCGGGCTACTAAAATGATAAATGGAGTTGGTTCACTACAATACCCAGAAAGGTTATCAAAATTAGGTCTATTTACTCTAGAAAAGAGAAGACTTAGGGGAGACCTAATATATATGTACAAGGATATCAGAGGGCAATACAGAGATCTCTCCAATGAACTGTTTGTACCAAGGACTGTGACAAGAACAAGGGGGCATTCTCTTCGTTTGGAGGAAAGACAATTTCTGCTCCAGCATAGAAGAGGGTTCTTCACGGTAAGAGCAGTGAGGCTCTCGAATTCTCTTCCTGAGGAAGTGGTGATGGCCAACTCACTGAATGAATGTAAGAAAGGAATGGAGGCTTTTCTTGTGAGTAACAGTATAGAAGGTTACGAATAACAGAATATTATAGGTAGATGGCTGACCCAGCTTAGGGGAAGGAATTTTTTTCCCTATGGAGAAAATTGGCTTCTACTCTGTGGGTTTTTTGCCTTTCCCAGGATCAACAATGCAGAACAGCTGCACTAAAAATAGGCTGAACTAGATGGACATAAGGTCTCCCTTCAGCCTTCAAAACTACTGTATGTTACTATGACCTTCTCCCCATCATCCCAATAATGGCCTTCTCCTCCACCTACACACACACAGACACACACAGCAACATTCCCCTCTCTGCACATTCCCCCGCAGCACTACACATGCACGCACACCCACAGACTACCACTCATACTCATCTCTACACACACACACACACATACAGGCAGCACCTCTCACCTGGCCGCACCGCAGGCACTGCTGCAGCATCACCGGCGCCCGCGCTTCCTCTCTCTGCCACAGCCGGCCGCTGAATGATGACGTCATCCAGCGGCACTGCTGTTTATGTGAGAGGAAGCGCGGGCGCCAGGCAGGACGGATCGCTGCAGCTCCGCTGCTATTTTCTCTTGTAGACAGCGGAGCTGCAGGGATCGCTTCCTGCCTGCCGCACATGAGGGCAATCTGGCCAGGGACCCCCAGAGCCTCGGGGCCGGATACACAGGCCAGATTGCCCTCATTACTAGCCATCCTGCAGTGGCCCCCTTCCACCTCTGGGCCCCGGTGCAGCCGCACACGCTGCACATGCGGTATGTCCGCCCATGTCCACAGAACACAAGCACCAACAGTTCGTTCCAGGGGCAGATACTTGTCTGCTGTTCCATAATCCAATTGTCTGGAGTTACCTTACAGGAGCTCCTTAGATGGACGGTAGCTACCCCAAAGCAGTGCCGTCACAGACTCTGCCAGTCCATGGTCTCACCCTGTGGTCTCAGGAAGTCCGTCCCCTCCTGGGACCTTCCAACACATAGACCTTTCAGGACCTTAGAACAACGAACCATGTGACCCAAACCCTGGTCACATTATGTAGCTGTAACCACCCTCATAGGTGGGCAGTGTATGTGTGGTTAGCCAGTCCTCCCCAGCTCTCTGACTAACCCTGTAAGCCCCCCTTATAAGGAAACAAACACTTGTCGAACTACAAGTCCCAGAGCAATAACATTTCAGGCTTACAGTGCAGAGTGTTGTGAACTCATTTTCTGGTCTGCCTCTGGTTTCTGGTGAGGGAACTGTTTGTGCTGACAGAGGAGTTGTGAGTTCTCTTTTCGGACTCCCTCTGGTGGTGGCAGGAGGTAATGAAGCTGATCTAATTAACAGAGACCTGCCACCTGATAATGAGGATGACGATTGGACATCTGAAGTCTCAGACTGGATTTAAGACAGCTGACTCCCTATTCCCATGCTGGTGATTTTTTCCTGCCTCCTGAGGTCTTGGTTTCCAGCTCAGTTCCTGTCTTCTCAAGCTAAGTTATCGTTGCTAATGTTCACATTTGATTTGGTTTGGTCTATACAGTTTTTTGTGTGGTCAGCCAGCTCCGGCTGAGGCTGTGCAGAATTTGCACTCTTATGTCACTATATGCGCCAGTTTGCTTTTTGTCCCTTATTAGATTGGCCTCTTTTTGCTCTGTCTCAGAATATGCCAGAGTGCTGATATAGTGGGAAAAGTCTAGTGACTTCAGGGTATTTTTTTGCTATCTGAAGTGCTGGACATTTTTGCAGGGGTTTTTTGGCATGATTGCAGACAGTATCTTTCCTTTCCTGTCCTTTCTAGTTAGTGTGGGCCCCATCGTTTGCTCAGCCTATTTTCCTACCTGTGTTTGTGCTTTCATTTTGTTTCACCGCCAATACATGTGTGGGGGCTGTCTATTCCTTTGGGGTCTGCTCTGGGGCAGTTTAGATTTCCCCTTTTCTTGCTTTAGGCTTATTTAGTCCTCCGGCTGTGACGAGGCGTCTAGAATCATCATAGGTACGCTCCACGGCTGCTGCTAGCTGTGTGGTTAGGATCAGGGGTCTGCAATCCGCGTAGTTACCAACCTCTCTGGTTTTCTGTGACTTAGCTTGGTTTTGTTTTTCTCCTCGGTGACCCAATCATAACAGCAGAGGATCTCCTCTGCGACACATGCCGGCCATTTACAATAACGCCGTTCACTGTCTCACCATCACAGCTACACCTCTATGCGTATCCTGAGGAGCACATACAGCGCCCCCTAGCTATAACAGGGGTCACTGCCTCACACTATCCATCTATTATTTATCTATCATCTATCTATCTATCTATCTGATAATGAAGACAAAGCTTCTTTCAGTCAGTGACACCAATGGCATCAATTTATTTCATTGTAGTAATTGTGTTTCTTTTAAAGAATAGTTTAACAGAAGCTGAAAATGAAACATTTGGTAACAATTTGAAGTGAAGAAGAACCTGCAGCGATTCCTGGAGACAGACTTCAGTGTCCGGATTTCTCTCAGATCATATATCATATTAATAATGGCAATTTAGTAGGATGCTCCTATAGCTGGGTCTGACTACACAATGATTGTAGTCTGTAACCATGGAGACACAACTACAAACAATTACATTTTTTTCTTATATGGAGATGATTTCATGGCTGCAGGTTCGGTAACCAATTTATTGTAACCAGCGGAACAAATTCACAGATTGAACATTGTGATCTCTACTTTTTGATCAATGGGATAAAGTTCCATAGGCCAAAAGTGAGACGGGGTTCATTATACCGATATTACATCACTGTCACATTATAGCTGTTACATTACAATGATCAGAATATTATTTATTAATGTTTAATTTCCCCATATAATCAGTGTAACATTGTGTTCAATATATTTTCCATGTATCATTATTATTACAGAGTGATGACTCGGCAGGGTCACTAATGATGGAATTCGCTGGATATTCTCTGCTCTTCTTGTAAAAACTGCATTTTTTATAATGGAAAAAAAAAGAATTTCTATAGGAAATCACATTGGGATCAATGGAACATAAAGTCTATTAATCATCGCTAATGTATGGAACACAGAATTTATAGGGATCCGATCACATTATAACAGCGCCTTCCTGCAGTTACAGAGCGGGAGGAGCGGATCAATATATAGTTCTGTAGGAAAAGATTCAGTAAAACTCATAATAGATAGATCTAAATCTCTGCTCTCTCTGAGCTTTGGAGTCCGAGACTACAGTGAAGATGTTCAATCATTGTCTCCGCCCCCTGGACTCTTGAGCTCACGAGAGTGCAGAGATTTGTATCAATCAATTATAAGTGTTACCGAATCTTTTCCTCTAAAACAATATATTGATCCGCTCCTCCTGTTCTATAACCTGCCGCCTGCGGAGAGGACCAAGAGCAGTGAGAAGTGGCATAACATGAAGCTCGTGGGCCCTGATGTGACAGCTCCAACGGGGCCCCAATGATTGCAAATCTTCAATAGTAATGGTCTTTTCATATAGGGCAAAGTGACCTTTTGTGGCCCCTAGGCTCAAGGGCCCAGGTGCGATTTCAACTCCTGCACCTATTCTAGTTATGCAGCTGGCGATGTGACAGAAGAGTATGTAATAAGTACAAATCTATCTCGTCCGGTCGTTATTACTGGTTTGTACTTTGCTCTTATAATTATTCGTTATCTTGTTTTGTTTATGTTACTCCAGCTTTTCTTTTCGTTACAATGTAACTATAGTTCTGGCTGACTTCTGTCACTGGTGCTCGCCATCTCCGCAGCATCACTAATAACACAAGACGCTGGATATTCTTTGCTGCTTTTTTGCTAAAACTTAACTTTCTATATCAAAAAGGAAACATTTCTAAAACAATATAGTGTCCGCCGGAGGAGCACGATACACTGTAACGTCTCTCAGCGATGCCGGCGGATCGGTTCATCGTAAGGGAAGACGCTCCATCTATTTATTTATTTTACTATCCATCTTTACGGATGAACGTTTCTCCAGGTGATACAGTCACAAGGGGCGGCTGCAGCGGGTGACGTGGTGTGTTGGGGTAGCAGTAGACGTTACTTAGAGTTTCTTGATCGTCTTCTCCTGGAAAATGTGATGGTACAAAGACGTCAGGAGAAATGTTAGATGATACCAAACTGAGCGAGCTCATGTAACTCCAGGTGACTGAAGGCCTCCCATGGGCAGATGACAGTGATGTCTGCGGGAGAGAAGAAGACATTATTATTATTTATTATTATAGCGCCATTTATTCCATGCCGCTTTACATGTGAGGAGGGGTATACATAATACATACACGTACAGGAATCTTAAACAATACAAGTAACGACTAGTCCAGGAGGAGAGAGGATCCTGCCCTCGAGGGCTCACAGTCTACAAAGGGAGGATACGGTAGCTGAGGGGAGAGCTGGTCGTGCAGCGGTTTGGTGGATCAGTGGTTACTGCAGGTTGCAGGCTTGTCGGAAGAAGTCGGTCTTCAGGTTCTTCTTGAAGGTTTCCATGGTAGGCGAGAGTCTGATATGTTGTGGTAGAGAGTTCCAGAGTAAGGGGGATGCGCGGGAGAAACCTTGTATGCGATTGTGGGAAGAGGAGATAAGAGGGGAGCAGAGAAGGAGATCTGGTGAGGATCGGAGGTTGAGTGCTGGTAAGTACCGGGAGACGAGGTCAAAGATGTATGGAGGACTCAGGTTGTGGATGGCTTTGTATGTCATGGTTAGGGTTTTAGAGTCTCTGAGAAATGGGGAGCCAGTGCAGGGATTGACAGAGGGGAGAGGCCGGGGAATAGCGGGGGGACAGGTGATTAGTCGGGCAGCAGAGTTTAGAATAGATTGGAGGGTGCAAGAGTGTTAGAGGGGAGGCCACAGAGCAGGAGGTTGCAGTAGTCAAGGCGGGAGATGATGACGGCATGGACTAGGTTTTTTTTTGCAGATTCTTGGTTGAGGAATGAACGGATCCGGGAAATATTTTTGAGTTGAAGTCGGCAGGAAGTGGAAAAGGCTTGGATATGTGGTTTGAAGGAGAAATCAGAGTCAAGGATAACCCCGAGGCAGTGAGCTTGTGGGACTGGGGAGAGGGGGCAGCCATTTACTTTAATGGCTAGGTCCGTTGGTGGAGTCAAACCTTCAAACCTTATCAAACCTTCCATGCTCCTATATCATCACTTATATTCTACTTCTCCTAAGTAGGTGCAGAGAACATAGGAGCATTCACATGACAGCCCACATGGAGATAACAATCACTGAGATATTATATAAGGGAAATGCAAAAGTCTATATCAATATACAGGACTGTGGGAAAGCAGGAGCGTCTAGGGTCAATCTGCCCCCACAATAAAGCCAGCCGAGTGCGAAGTGTCTGCTCCAGGACTCCAGTATCTAGAAGTGAAGCACAAGGTTCCTCACCTGTTCCAAGTCCTTCCATTCCAGGAATATCATCTCCGAACCTGCGAGATAAAAGCAAAATCAAACTCAGATCATTGAACCCCAGACATCAGGACAGATCCCAGGATGATTAGAGGGGCTCTCCACTCCACGTCTTCGTCCTGTATGGTCTGTGTACATTGTAGCAGTGTGGGGGGTCTTATTTCAATGAGGTTTTAGTTCCCCACTTCTGCATATAAATTTTCCCACTCAGAATTAAAACTCCACCCTGTAAAATAAACGTTTCTCACATATAAAGGGAAACTCTGGGCTAAACCTCTGCAAAGTCTTCTTCCTAGAGTTCATAGTGCAGGGTGTGATTGGTAACGCTGCCCCCCTTAACCCCTGTGTCAGAGGGCGCCCCCCCCATTCATTTTTCCCTCCTCCTACACAGTATTAGCCTTGGGTGAATGTGGTAAAACATTATTAAGTAGAGGATGGAACTGACAGGTGTCCAGGCTTCTGGGCACGGTCCACACGTGGCTCCCGGACGATCTGACCCGATCATAAGGATTATGGTTTTCCTAGTCACCAGGAGTCCTGTAGTCACCATAAGATGCAGCAGGTCAGAAGTTTGTATCCTGTGGCTCTCTCCACATGGGGCATGCTGGGAGTTGTAGGTCTATGTGCATTAAGTGACCACCCTCCATATACATCGTGACCTGACATGGACTCACCCTTTTATTCCTTTCTTTGGTGGTTTGCTCTTGAACTGACGGGTCTGCCTCTGTTTGAATTTGGGTGGTCCCTTACGAGGTGTGGTGGGCCCAGTATTATTGCTGTTTGCAGGGGCCAAGGCGCTGGATGCTGGTGAGCTGGAATTCATGTCGGTCAGTGTTGTACTCCACTCTCAGGAACCTAAGACAGAACATAGGGTTAATTACTTCCAGAAAGTGACGTTTTGCTACCTTGTATCCCTGCACCCTTGTGTGAGGTCACCATCGGCTCTTGGGTCTATTCCTCCTGCCCAGGAGTTTGTTCTGCAGGGGCGCAGCGCTCCATCACCTCTCGGCTTCCTGAGCCCCCCTGAAGATTGACAGTGGCCAAAATGGTTGAGTCCGTGGCTCAAACTGCAGCATCGGGGGAGCTCAGTGATACAGAGACTGGCTGGATCCAGTGATCTGGGCAGCTTATTGTGTAGCAAACAGCTTGCTTTGGATACTGTCACTGCAGAGGTGGTCGGTAACCTAGGTAACGAGCTGTAGACTATAAAATTAAAAATCCCTCTATTTCTGAGATTGGAGAGTTTTTATAATGAGATAAATTGCTCATTTGTTTTTCCATGCACTTAGAAGCTTTAATCATTTACAAGCATGAGAAAACCCCTTTATTTAACCAAGCTCCTCCATTTGATGCTATTTTCTTCTGTACAGTGGACAGGTTTATGCTGATTGCATGGCACAATCACAGGACACACAGCTACATGCAGAGGATGGTCCTGAGCTCTATCCTGGCTGCATTCTCTCCACTAAACACAAGGTGGCGCCACAGAGCTGATAGAACGAACAATCTCCTGTAAGGAGCACTGACTACACAAATGCACTGAGATTTTTGTTATTTTTGTTCTCTTGAACCCAGGCCTCCTTCATTGCTCCCACCTGACTCTCTGCACTCGTTTTTTATTTTGTCTTTGCTGCATTTTGGAAGAACTGTTAATATATGGAAGCCGTCAACAAGCTGCTGTTACTGTGTGACTCTGCCTCCAGGGCAGGGAACCTCCAAGAGGTGATTAATGTAAAACCCTGAGTATAAGATGCCCAGTCCTCCTGCCAGATGAGCAGTGACTACAGCAGGCCACACGGTGCTCTGTGAGACAACACATCAGAAGCACAAGACTTGCTGCAGGTTTGTTACAATGTATCAGTCTGGAAACTGTGTGCACTGGATACAATGTATTATTCCTGCTCTGTACAGGATCTCTGCTTCACTGACAGCAACAAAGAGCCTGAAAACAGGGAACGGGAAAGTGAGTCATGAAGTTGTAGAACTTTTAGGCTGTGTGCACACGATGCAGATTTGCAGCAGATCCGCAGCGGATTTTTCCGCGCAGAAACGTTGCATATCCGCATTGTGTTGTACAGTAGCCTTAAAATCAATGGAAAAAAAAAACGCTGTGCAGACGCTGCAGATTTTTCCACGGTACAAAATCCGCAGCATGTTACTTCTTTTGTGCGGTTTTCCATCTCCCCGTCACCAACTCCGCAGGGGAAAACCGCATGAAAAATGGAAGAAATCCGCAGGAAAAATGCAGGTCATTTGACCTGCGGATTTCTTCCATTCTGCGCGGAAAAATCCGCAGGGCCAAAAAGTCCGTCTGCACTCAGCCTTATACTTCGATTGCAGTTTACATAAAACTTTCAACTTATGCCCTATAAGATTAATGACCTGTGCTAAAATGTCATGGAATAAACAGGCTCTGTCAGCAGTAATAACCTTTCCTTTAATCCTTTAATCGTCCCACCATGGGGAAATTCAGAGCATTACAGCAGCAAGGCAGGAACAAGTACAGATACAGATGCATAAAGGCATTACATTGACAGTATGTAGGTACATATACGGAAAAAAAAAGATATAACCGGACTATCACAACTTTGGATCTATAAGTTCACTGTTTGGGTCGTTCTCGGTTTTGGACAGTGCTGGTTATACAGCCTAACTGCAGCAGGAAGGAAGGACTTTCGATAGCGCTCCCTCTCACATTTAGGATGAAGTAGCCGGTCACTGACAGTACTGCACATCTCTGTCACGGTCTCATGCATGGGATGGGAATCATTCCGCACCATGTAGCTCACCTTGGCCAGTATCCTCCTGTCGCCTACTTCCTGAACTGGGTCAAGGGGGCATCCCAGGACAGAGCTGGCCCTTCTAATTAGTTTGTCCAGCCTATTCCTGTCCCTGGCTGATATGCCACTACCCCAGCACACCACACCAAAGAAGATGACAGATGCCACAACAGAGTTGAAGAAGGATGCAAGGAGTTCCCCCCCTAACTCCGAAGGCTCTCAGCCTTCTGAGCAGATAAAGCCTGCTTTGGCTCTTCCTGTACACTGCATCCAAGTGATGGGCCCAGTCAAGCTTATTATTGAGGATCACACCAAGGTACTTATAGGTGTCGACTATCTCAATGTCATTTCCCTGAATGTTCACCGCTACTGGTGGATTTTTGCCCTTGCGAAAGTCTACCACCAATTCCTTGGTCTTCCCGGAATTAATCCTAAGGTGGTTCCTCTGACACCACTCCACAAAAGCTTGGTTAGTATCTCTGTACTCTTTCATCTCCTCCTGTGATGAGGCCTACTATTGCAGAGTCATCAGAATACTTCTGCAAGTAGCAGCTAGATGAGTTGCACTTAAAATCCGCAGTGTACAGTGTGAAGAGAAAAGGGGCAAGAACTGTACCTTGAGGTGCCCCTGTATTGCAGATCACCGTGTCTGACACACTGTCCCGAACCTTTACAAACTGAGGTCGGTTTGTGAGGTAGTTAAGGATCCAGGTGGAGAGTTGGAGGTCCACACCAACAAGGCCCAGCTTGTCTCTCAGTAGACCTGGCTGTATGGTGTTAAAAGCCCTAGAGAAATCGAAGAACATTATTCTCACAGTGTTCCCAGGTTTCTCCAGGTGAGAGAGATCCCTATCTAGAAGGTGGATAATGGCATCATCCACACCAATGCCCGGCCTGTAGGCAAACTGGAGAGGGTCCATATCCGAGCTCACTAGAGGACGGAGACGTGTGAGAACCAACCTCTCTAATACCTTCATCAGGTGTGATGTCAATGCTACAGGTTTATAGTCATTAAGGTCTTTCGGATAAGGTTTCTTCGGAACTGGTACCACACACGATAATTTCCACAGTTGTGGTACTATACCCATTCTCAGGCTCATATTGAACAGATATGTAATGATCTCACTCAGCTGGTGCCTGCAGGTTCTGATTAGCCTTAATAATAATAATAATACATTTTATGTCTATAGCGCTGACATATTCCGCAGCACTTTACATTTCAGAGGGAACTTGAACAGACGATAGACATTACAGCATAACAATAATCACAAAGATCATAACTGATACCAAGAGGAGTGAGGGCCCTGCTCGCAAGCTTACAGTCTATGAGGAAAAAAGGGGAGACAAGAAAGGTGGGTGGTAACAGTTGCCCTGATTGTATGGACCAGCCATAATGTTAAGTGTGTAACAGTACAGACACAGAGGGCTAATGGATGCATAAAGCATGTGGGAACATGATGCGGGGAACCTGGTTATGGTAAAGCTTTTGGCTGTTCCCCCCAGGGATAGATTAGGTTAATGTGTTGAGGCGGTAGGCCAGTCTGAATAAATGCATTTTCAGGGCACGCTTAAAATTGTGGGGATTGGGGACTAATCGTATTGACCTGGGTAGTGCATTCCAAAGAATTGGCGCAGCACGTGTAAAGTCTTGGAGACGGGAGTGGGAGGTTGTGATTATTGAGGATGCTAACCTCAGGTCATCAGCAGAACGGAGGGCACGGGTAGGATGGTATACTGAAACAAGGGAGGAGATGTAGGGTGGTGCTGAGCCATGGAGGGCTTTGTGGGTGAGGGTAATAAGTTTATACTGAATTCTGGAGTGGATGGGTAGCCAGTGTAATGACTGGCACAAGGTAGAGGCATCGGTGCAACGATAGGCGAGGAATATGATCCTGGCAGCAGCATTCAAGACAGATTGGAGAGGGGAGAGTTTGGTAAGAGGGAGACCGATTAGAAGAGAGTTACAATAGTCCAGACGAAAATGAATAAGAGAAACAGTAAGAGTTTTTGTGGAGTCAAAAGTAAGAAAAGGTCGAATTCTAGAAATGTTTTTGAGGTGCAGGTGACAAGAGCGAGCCAGTGATCGGATGTGGGGGGCAAAGGAAAGCTCGGAGTCAAGTATGACCCCAAGACAGCGGGCATGTTGCTGGGGAGTAATAGTGGAACCACACACGGAAATGGCAATGTCGGGTATACAGTCATGGCCAAAATTATTGACACCCCTGCAATTCTGTCAGATAATATTCAGTTTCTTCCTGAAAATGATTGCAAACACAGATTCTTTGGTATTATTATCTTCATTTAATTTGTCTTAAATGAAAAAACACAAAAGAGAATGAAGCAAAAAGCAAAACATTGATCATTTCACACAAAACTCCAAAAATGGTCCGGACAAAAGTATTGGCACCCTCAGCCTAATACTTGGTTGCACAACCTTTAGCCAAAATAACTGCGACCAACTGCTTCCGGTAACCATCAATGAGTTTCTTACAATGCTCTTCTGGAATTTTAGACCATTCTTCTTTGGCAAACTGCTCCAGGTCCCTGATATTTGAAGGGTGCCTTCTCCAAACTGCCATTTTTAGATCTCTCCACAGGTGTTCTATGGGATTCAGGTCTGGACTTATTGCTGGCCACCTTAGAAGTCTCCAGTGCTTTCTCTCAAACCATTTTCTAGTGCTTTTTGAAGTGTGTTTTGGGTTATTGTCCTGCTGGAAGACCCATGACCTCTGAGGTAGACCCAGCTTTCTCACACTGGGCCCTAAATTATGCTGCAAAATTTGTTGGTAGTCTTCTGACTTCATAATGCCATGCACATGGTCAAGCAGTCCAGTGCCAGAGGCAGCAAAGCAACCCCAAAACATCAGGGAACCTCCGCCATGTTTGACTGTAGGGACCGTGTACTTTTCTTTGAATGCCTCTTTTTTCTCCTGTAAACTCTATGTTGATGCTTTTGCCCTAAAAGCTCTACTTTTGTCTCATCTGACCAGAGAACATTCTTCCAAAATGTTTTAGGCTTTTTCAGGTAAGTTTTGGCAAACTCCAGCCTGGCTTTTTTATGTCTCGGGGTAAGAAGTGGAGTCTTCCTGGGTCTCCTACCATACAGTCCCTTTTCATTCAGATGCCGACGGATAGTACGGGTTGACACCGTTGTACCCTCGGACTGCAGGGCAGCTTGAACTTGTTTGGATGTTAGTGGAGGTTCTTTATCCAACATCCGCACAATCTTGCATTGAAATCTCTTGTCAATTTTTCTTTTCTGGCCACATCTAGAGAGGTTAGCCACAGTGCCATGGGCTTTAAACTTCTTGATGACACTGCGCACGGTAGACACAGGAACATTCAGGTCTTTGGAGATGGACTTGTAGCTTTGATATTGCTCATGCTTCCTCACAATTTGGTTTCTCAAGTCCTCAGACAGTTCTTTGGTCTTCTTTCTTTTCTCCATGCTCAATGTGGTACACACAAGGACACAGGACAGAGGTGGAGTCAACTTTAATCCATGTCAACTGGCTGCAAGTGTGATTTAGTTATTGCCAACACCTGTTAGGTGCCACAGGTAAGTTATAGGTGCTGTTAATTACACAAATTAGAGAAGCATCACATGATTTTTCGAACAGTGCCAATACCTTTGTCCACCCTCTTTGTTATGTTTGGTGTGGAATTATATCCAATTTGGCTTTAGGACAATTCTTTTTGTGTTTTTTCATTTAAGACAAATTAAATGAAGATAATAATACCAAAGAATTTGTGTTTGCAATCATTTTCAGGAAGAAACTGAGTATTATCTGACAGAATTGCAGGGGTGTCAATACTTTTGGCCATGACTGTAGGTGCATTAGTAGCGGGAGGAAACACAAGGAGTTCAGTCTTTGACAGGTTCAGTTTCAGATATAGTGAGGACATGATGTTAGACACAGCGTTTAGACAATCGCCGGTGTTTTCTAGAAAGGCTGGCGTGATGTCAGGAGAAGAAGCGTATAATTGGGTGTCAGCATAGAGATGGTACTGGAAACCAAATCTACTGATTGTTTGACCAATAGGGGCAGTGTACAAGGAGAAGAGGAGGGGGCCTAGAACCGATCCTTGAGGAACCCCAACAGTAAGGGAAAGATGAGAGGAGGAGGAACCGGCAAAAGATACAGTAAAGGAGCGGTCAGAGAGATAGGAGGAGAACCAGGAGAGAACGGTGTCCTTGAGGCCAATGGAGCATAGTGAGGAGGAGCTGATGATCCACAGTGTCGAATGCTGCAGAGAGATCCAAGAGAATTAGCATGGAGTAATGACCATTTGATTTAGCTGTTAGTAGATCATTAGAGACTTTAGTGAGGGCAGTTTCAGTAGAGTGTAAGGAGCGGAAGCCGGATTGGAGAGGGTCAAGAAGAGAGTTATCAGAGAGATAGCGGATAAGACGGGAGTGGACCAGGCGTTCCAGGAGTTTAGAGATGAAGGGAAGATTAGAGACAGGTTTATAGGTAGCAGCACAGTTTTGGTCAAGGGATGGTTTTTTAAGTAGTGCATGTATGATGGCGTGCTTAAATGAGGAAAGAAAGATACCAGAAGAGAGAGAGAGGTTAAATATTTTAGTTAGGTGAGTGGTGACAGCAGGTGAAAGGGACTGGAGGAGATGTGATGGAAATGGGTCACTGATGCAAGTGGTTGGGCGAGAAGATGCAAGGAACCTGCTTACTACTTCTGTGACTGGTTCAAAATCAGAGAGTGAGCTAGATGCAGTGGGGGAGGGAGGACAGTGCATGGTATGAGGTGATTGGGAGATAATTTTCTTTCGGACATGGTCAATTTATTTTTTCTTTGATGTAATTGGTCAGATCATCAGCTCGAAGCTCCGTGGTTGGGGCCTGTACTCTTGGGTTGAGAAGAGAATGAGAAGTGTCAAAGAGATGTTTAGGGTTATTGGACAGTGAGGTGATGAGGGTGTTGAAATAGGTTTGTTTGGAGAGGTGAAGGGCAGTGTTGTATGATCTAAGCATAAACTTATAATGGATGAAATCTTTGGGTAGGTTGGATTTTCTCCACAGACGTTCGGCGCACCTGGAGCACCGCTACAGGAAACGTGTTTGCACCGTGTGCCAGGGTTGTCGCCGTCTGTGTTGTGGTGTTCTATGTATAGGAGGTGCAAATTCATCCAGGGCACTTTGAAGTGTTTCATTGTAATGCTTCAATGCAGATTCAGGACATGAGAGGGAGGAGATAGGGGCCAATGAAGACTGCAAGTTCTTCATAAGTTTCTGGGTGTTAATGGCCTGTATGTTTCTGTAAGTCTGGACAGTGGGGGTGACCTGAGTGGCCTGGCAGTTCTTGATAGAGAATGAAAGAAGATTGTGGTCAGAGAGCGGGAGAGGGGAGTTTGCAGAATCATCCACTGCACAAAGACGAGAGAAGACCAAGTCGAGGGAGTTTCCGTCTTTATGCGTCGGAGAATTAGTAAGCTGCGAAAGGCCAAACGAGGAGGTTAGAGATAAAAGGTGAGTAGCAGATGGGGAGAGGGGAAGAGCAATGGGGGTGTTGAAATCGCCCATGATGAGGGTAGGGATGTCACAGGAGAGAAAATGTGGAAGCCAAGTGGCAAAATGATCCAGGAATTGATGGGAGGGGTCGGGAGGACGATACACCACCGCCACTCGCATGGAGAAGGGGGTGTAGAGTCTGACGGCATGGACCTCAAAAGAAGGGAAGACAAGTGAGGGTACTTGAGGGATAACCTGAAAGGTACATTTTGGTGATAGGAGCAGACCAACGCCTCCACCAGCTCTACTGTCTGATCTTGGGGTATGAGAGAAGTGTAGTCCCCCGTATGAAAGAGCAGCAGCAGCGGTAGTGTCTGACTGCTGGATCCAGGTTTCAGTAAGAGCCAGAAGGTTAAGAGAATTTGAAAGGAAGAAATGAGTGAAGGAGAGTTTGTTACACACTGAGCGAGAATTCCAAAGGGCACAATTAAGAGAGACAGAAGGCAGGCAGGGAATATTAATAAGATTAGAGGGGTTTCTGAGTGCAGCAGTTGTGGGGTTTGACTTTCTGTAACATGGGGGACCAGGGTTGGGAGCAATGTCTCCTGCGACTAGGAGAAGGAGGATAGAAAGAGTGAGCAGATGGTTAAGTGATTTGTGAGAGCGTCTCTGATGTTGAATGGTGGGACTGACTGGATCTGTGCAACTTAACAATGTGAAAAGAGCGTGAGTGCTATACATAGGAGAGGAAAGGAGTGAGGGGCTGATATGGATGAAGTATAGAGAGTTAATGCCAGGGCGGTGGATGTGTGTGAATGCAGCGGCAAGATATAAATTCAAATGCATATGGTATATATTTGTTGTAATCCAAATGTACAGGGGATAGATGTCTTTAAATGTCTTACCTGCCTCCTGCCCTGTCTCACTGCCATGTTATAACTGCCTCATACTTTGATCAAATGTACTTCGATTAAATGTGCATAAATGCCCCCTGCATAAATGCTCCCCCAAGCTAGGTCTGAGTATATAGCAGGCTAAGGCTTAGATATTTTTTTTTTTTTTGTTCTCTCTTCTCGTTAATCAGTCAAACTAAACTAAGACAGCCGGGCACAATAAATGTTGGGCTCAGATAAACCAGTGTCCAGGCCTACATGCATCATAAACCACTTTGAAAAGTTTCTTGACCTCACAACATAAGGGGACAAGCAGAGTAAGTTGAAATAGCTATATACCAGATATAAGCTTTCATAGTTGAAAAGACATATTTAGCATTCAGGATTAACTGCTTGCTGACATTGAAGTAGCACACAGTAGCAATCAGCCTACTTGTTGATGGTTTCCATGTAGTAACAGATGTTTGATAAATAAATAATAAATATTATTTAGAAGGTCACATTAACTAAAGATCACATAAAAAACAGTACCATGTATGATATTCATAGATACACAGCTCAGCAGACAAGTATCACACAGGAGAGGATTAGATAACACGGCTCAGTAGACAGTATCACACAGGAGAGGATTAGATACACAGCTCAGCAGTCAGTATCACACAGGATAGGATTAGATACACGGCTCAGCAGTCAGTATCATACAGGAAAGGATTAGATACACGGCTCAGCAGTCAGTATCACACAGGATAGGATTAGATACACGGCTCAGCAGACAGTATTACACAGGATAGGATTAGATACACGGCTCAGTAGTCAGTATCACACAGGATAGGATTAGATACATGGCTCAGCAGACAGTATCACACAGGAGAGGATTAGATACACAGCTCAGCAGTCAGGATCACACAGGATAAGATTTGATACACGGCTCAGCAGTCAGTATCACACAGGAGAGGATTAGATACACAGCTCAGCAGTCAGTATCACACAGGATAGGATTAGATACATGGCTCAGCAGACAGTGTCACGCAGGAGAGGATTAGATACATGGCTCAGCAGTCAGTATCACACAGGATAGGATTAGATACACGGCTCAGCAGACAGTATCACGCAGGAGAGGATTAGATACACGGCACAGCAGTCAGTATCACACAGGAGAGGATTAGATACACAGCTCAGCAGTCAGTGTTACACAGAATACGATTAGATACACGGCTCAGCAGACAGTATCACACAGGATAGGATTAGATACACGGCTCAGCAGTCAGTATCACACAGGAGAGGATTAGATACACAGCTCAGCAGTCAGTGTTACACAGAATACGATTAGATACACGGCTCAGCAGACAGTATCACGCAGGAGAGGATTAGATACACGGCTCAGCAGTCAGTATCACACAGGAGAGGATTAGATACACAGCTCAGCAGTCAGTGTTACACAGAATACGATTAGATACACGGCTCAGCAGACAGTATCACACAGGATAGGATTAGATACACGGCTCAGCAGTCAGTATAACACAGGAGAGGATTAGATACATGGCTCAGCAGTCAGTATCACACAGGAGAGGATTAGATACACGGCTCAGCAGTCAGTATCACACAGGAGAGGATTAGATACACGGCTCATCAGTCAGTATCACACAGGAGAGGATTAGATACATGGCTCAGCAGTCAGTATCACACAGGAGAGGATTAGATACATGGCTCAGCAGTCAGTATCACATATGCCTTAAATACAGGAAGCAGGACCAGAACTTTCTGGAAATGCTCCTAAGTAATTGGCACTCTGGATAATGACCATGACTTCGTTAGATCTAATTATTGCCCTGGATCTTCGGTGAAGCGGCTTTTGGACTTTGCGGGATGATTTTAAGCTCTTCTATCACCGTTAATTGTGCTCAGCAGCCGTGCAGGGATAATGTTGGTAATAAGTGGATGAGGGGCTGAGCTCATTGTCGTCACCATCACGGTGCAGACTATTTTGGTTGCTGTGAATCCCCCCATGTTTGCCCCTCACAATCCTCCTGATATAACAGACTTCAGTCCAAAGTAAAACACAGGAAAACCCAAACTCCAATATCTGGATCTCAGGCAGCAACGAGCAAAATAGAAAAATATCTCTAATCTGGAATCAGTCATCATGGAAGAGCGGAGAAAAGAAGTCCCCAAAAAAGAAACGTTTGATACAATATCTGTTATTTTTTCATTCCCTTCCTAATATTAGACAAATGGGGTTCCCAGACCCTCATATAGGACCACGTGTATGAGAGTTAATGATGTCACAGCCACAATCTCATTATTTCCTGTCAGGTAACTACAACTGCAGGTGATTCCTTGTTCTGCTGCTGCTCTCTGTTATCATCCAACAGAAAAATATTAACAATCTGCTATAAAGATCATCAGTCACATTAATATCTCAGTAATAAACACCTGAAAGACAAAAGTTTTGCGACTGACACAAGTTTAGGTTTTCACATTTTGCCTCTTCAGTGTTTTCACTCTTTAGTTGCTGTTTCTATGGTTACTGACGGGTAATTCTAAACATTCCGCACCTTGTTACATTTTAATGACAAATCCATGAAGTTCCTGTGATGCCTCAATATTCCCACTCCTGCCCCTTATCCTCCACGCTCCTGACCCTTATTCTCCAGAATTCTGCCCCTTATCCTTCACACTCCTGACCCTTATCCTCCACGCTCCTGCCCCTTATTCCCCACGCTCCTGCCCCTTATTCTCCACGCTCCTGCCCCTTATTCTCCACGCTCCTGACCCTTATCCTCCACGCTCCTGCCCCTTATTCCCCATACTCCTGCCCCTTATCCCCCACACTCCTGCCCCTTATCCCCCACACTCCTGCCCCTTATCCCCGAGACTAAGAGAATAGTTCTCATCAATGGAGGGGGATCACTCACTATTATGCCTAAGAACAAGGCTATACATAAAGACGTCAATCTAATCATCCTCTATGAACAACTTCTCCCATCATCCAGGACAATGTGGAGATGATGCTTTTCCCCAATGATGGAGATCAGGTCACAAGACAAACGTGAGAACTAAGTGGTCGGGGAACAAAACACTGACATTATGTGTCCACGGCCAGAAACTCCCAGATCTCATCTCACTGAGAACCTGCGGTCAGTCCTTAAAAAGTGACAAACAAAACCCAGAAATTGTGATAAACTCTGAGCTCTGATGAGACCAGAACGGGCGACCATCAGTGAGGATCTGCCCAGAAGCCGATATCCAGCTGCCGGGGGAAGGGCAGAAGTCAGAAGTCTGGAGAATAAGGGGCAGCGCTGGGGATATTGAGGCATCACAGGAACTTCATGGATTTGTCAATAAAATGTAACAAGGTGCGGAATGTTTATAATTGTCTGTCAGTAACCATAGAAACAGCAACCGAAAGAGAAAAAATACTGAAGAGGCAAAATGTGGAAACCAAAATCTGTATCAGTCTCAGAACGTTTGGCCGCGGCCATACAATGTGTCTCCAATGACTGATATAGCCTTTTGAATATTATATAACGTGACATAAATAATATTATATTACTTCATAACATATATTGTGAAATGTCGGGTTACATTTTATGAGGCTATATTACTTTATGCTACATTGTTATATATGATGTATTACTGCTTCCTACAAGCAAATGCATTGTGTTATGTCCAGTTATATAATATCTTATTACACTTCTTTGCATCATGCTATGGTATATTATATGGTATGTCTCCTGGATGCAATACCATCATCACCCAACTTTCCTGAACCCCAATCCCCCCTGTATCTGTCTGCTATCAATGGTATGTCTCCTGGCTGCTTTCTCACCGTATTTCCTTGATGCTAACACACACTTGGCCTTATCTGTCCATGTGAATCTATCTCCTTTCTGCATTTTCTCTTCTGACTTCTAATTAATTGTCTCCAGTGTCTGTGTCCAGTCTTCCTGCTGCTCCTCCCTTCTGATCACACCTGGGCCTTTTCATGTGCTGTTAAGTTGCTATAAATTGAGAGGCACAGGTCTGTCTATTTTAAGGATGACATCAGAAATATGCCAGAAGTGACCAGAAGGTACGACTAACCACTGTGTTTACATGTACTAAATTTATTTTGCCTTCACACTTACTCTCACCATGCAGACACACGCTCTAACAGTTTTGCCTTCATTACTCCTCACTCTCCTTCGCTGTCCACAAACCCCAGCACCCACTACCCAAATAATAATCTCTCCTTCCCTCTTACCTCCCCTCCTGAACTGCTCCTCAACCTCAGAGCTCTCCTAATAAAATACAAACCAAGCCACCCACCCTCCTTCTCCCACATGCTCTCCCTCTCTCTGCTTCTCCTCTCTGCTGGGGACATATTTCCCAACCCTGGACCCCCACAGCCCATACCTCCCATTATTACCCCCTTCTATCGTTCCTAACCCAATACAAACATCAGAAATCTTTCCCACCTCAAATCCGTGCCCTTGACAACCACCACCCTGCTCCCACTCTCTGGATCACTCTGGATTTGCCCGCTCTGTCTGCATTAAACTCCATGTGATTCACAACCTCTCATAATTTTTCCTTCCTTGGCCTCACCGAAACATGGCTGACACCCTCCGGCACCACCTCCCCTGCTGCGCTATGTTAGGAAGGCCGCCACTTCACCTACACTCCTCGCCCTGGCAACAGACATGGTGGAGGAGTAGGCCTTCTCCTTTCTTCCAACTGTACCTTCAACCCAATCCCACCACTACCCTCCCTTATCCTCCCCTCTTTTGAAGTCCACTCTGTCCTCATCTACTCTCCCTCTAACCTCCAAGTGGCCGTCATATACTGACCTCCAGGCCTGACCACTGCCTTTTTTGACCAATTCTCCACCTGGCTCCTTCACGTTCTCTCTGCTGACATTCCCACCATCATCATGGGTGACTTCAACATCTCCATTGACACCCACCAGTTGGTAGCCTCCAAACTCCTGTCCCTTACTTCATCTTTTGGACTTACTCAGTGGTCCTCCTCAGCCACTCACACAGACGGACACTTATTAGACCTCGTCTTCACCCGTCTCTGCTCTCTATCTAACTTCACCACCTCCCCTTTCCCTCTATCTGACCACCATCTACTCAATTTCTCATCCCTGTCCTCCTCTCCTGTCACCCATGTCCAGCAATGTGCACACCCCCCGCAGAAACCTCGCACACCTAGATGCCCACACGCTCTCTGACTCTATCCTACCACTTTCATCCATATCTTCACTCCACGACACTGACACTGCTTTCTACAATGCCACTCTCGCATCAGCCATCGACTCGGTGGCCCCTGTCATGCACAACATACTCCTCCTTTGGCATCAAAGACCTCGCCCTATCCTGGATCTCCTCATACCTTTCCAACAACACATTCAGCATCTCCCACTCCCACACTACCTCCTCATCCCACCCACACTCTGTTGGAGTCCCCCAAGGCTCTGGTCTAGGACCCCTACTCTTCTCAATCTATACACTTGGCCTGGGGCAACTCAAAGTCCCATGGATTCCAGTACCACATCTATGCCGATGACACTCAGATCTACCTCTCTGGCCCAGACGTCACCTCTCTGCTGTCCAGAATCCCGGAGTGTCTATCAGCCTTTTCCTCCTTCTCCTCTCGCTTCTTCAAACTCAATGTGGACAAATCTGAACTGATCATCTTTCCCCCCATCTCACAGATCCTCCTTACCTGACGACATCATCCTTCAAACCGCACATCCAAGCTCCCTCCACCTCCTGTCACCTCCAGCTCAAAAATATTTCCAGAATTCGTCCAGTCCTCAACCCTCATTCTAGTAAAATGCTTGTGCATGCCCTCATCATCTCCCGCCTCGACTATTGCAACATCCTTTTCTGTGGCCTCCCTGCTAACAACCTTGCACCTCTGCAGTCCATCCTCAACTCTGCTGCCCAACTAATTAATCTCTCTCCCTGCTCCTCCTCCGCTTCTCCCCTCTGCAAATCTCTTCACTGGCTCCCATTCCCTCAGCGTATCCAGTTCAAATTACTAATACTGACCTACAAGGCCATCTATAACCTGTCTCCCCCATATGTCTCTAAACTAATCTCCCGATACCTTCCCTCACGTAATCTCTGGTCCTCCCAAGACCTCCTTCTCTCCTCCATACTTATTCGCTCCTCACCCAACCGCATCCAAGACTTCTCCAGAATATCCCTCTTCCTCTGGAATTTTTTGACCCAACACGTCCGACTATCAACCAAATTTGGATCCTTCAGATGGAACCTGAAAACCCACCTCGTCAGGAAAGCCTACAGCCTGCAATAACCCCGCTGCCTCCTCACTATCACCAGAGCTACCGCCTCACCATCACCAGAGCTACCGCAACCCCCCCAACCTACTGTCTCCTTCCCCACCATCCTGTAGCATGTAAGCCCGAAAGGGCAGGGTCCTCTCCCCTCTGTATCAGTCTGTCATTGTTTGTTTACTGTGATATTTGTAATTTGTATGTAACCCCTTCTCATGTACAGCACCATGGAACCAATGGTGCTATAGAAATAAATAATAATTATATCGTATTGCCAGGTTCTACTACTATATTAATATACATTATACTGTATATTACTAGGTAGATTATACTCTGTTGTGTTGCCATACAGTACATTGTATTAGTATGTAAACATGCTGTGACATCAGGTTATCCTACTCTATGAGGCTACATGATACAATGTTGTATTCATGTATTACATGTAGTACATTGTATTACGTTACGGTATATTCTATGACTATTCCTCGTAGTTACGCTCAGTGGCTGCTTTACACCGGACTCGTCCTACTGTCGCTCTCTGCAGATCTACATCCGATCTCTGGATGATTTCCAGGATTTTCCCGGAGCTCCTACATCCAATAGATGATTATTCCTCGAATCCTTGTAATCAATAACCAGTGAATATCGGGGCGATCAATCTGCACGGGTCACATGATCCTCAGATGCCAGAACGAATTCTCGTTATCTTGATATATGACAGGTTTATATTTCTCCCGTAGCTCATAATATAATCGGTGCGATCCCCTCCGCTGATACTCACGCTGCTCCACGCGCTGCACACCGCGACTCCTGCTGCTCCACCGGCTGATCCTGCAGATATACTGTGCCGACATTGAGCCGATTATCCCGAGATTATCGCCAGCAGCCAATTAGATAATATGGAGCTTCGTGACCTTTGATGGGCAGAGACGCTGCTCCACGAGTCTGTGTTTCATACCCCCACCTGTGGTCTTATAGCCTGGAACTATAGGCAGGTGATGTGTGCAGAAAAATGGAGGAAATCGCCTAAATGGCAATTCCCCCACATCTCCACATTAATTATTTTCTGATGACATCAGCGTTAAAAGTAGAAGCCGGCACAACCCTTCTGCTGACTACTAATGGGATACAAAAACTCTGCCAGTGAATGGAAACAGTTTAGGCTATGTTCACACGCTACGTTTTTGCGGCTTTTTTCCTGCAGGTAAAACCTACTTGAAGCTGCTACAAAAAAAGCGAATCTTGCTGCAGGTTTTTTTTGCTGCGTTTTTGTTGTCTCTTGTGCATGCTGATAAAGTTTAGTGACCCCGAAAGAATCATGATGCAACTTCCTAAAATTGATACCTGCGTTATTTGATGCTTTTTTTGCACTTACACATTGTTTCCTATGGGTGAAAAAAAATCACTGCAAATACGCAGAAAAAACGCTGCAAGTAGTGACTGCTGCAGTTTACAAAAAAGCAGCAGTTTCCCAAATGAATCAGGAAAAAAAAAAAAAAACAATGCGTGGATGAGATTTCTGAAGTCTCATAGACTTTGCTGGTGCTGGAAAACGCAGCTTAAAACCTGCATGAAAAAGCAGCAAAAAAAAAAAAAAAAAAACACTGCAAAGACACAATGTGTGAACATAGCCTTAGAAGCAGAATAGTCACTTCTGAGTGTTTGTTACATTGTAATATATAAGCCAAAAGCATCAATATTATAAATCCCCCTTGTCCTGAACTCTGATCTACACTGATACATTGTAACAACCCATTAAAGCACAACATTCCCAATGAATAATTTGGACAGCTAGATCTCATCACCAGTCCAAAAGAAGAAAAAAGTACCAGCTCAGAAACAATCAGTGTCAGAGGAGAAAGAAAGAGCCAGTGGGATCTTGAGCATTATAAATAAAAATCAATGTTTATTTTTAAATAGTTAGTAATAGTAACACATCTGAATAACAATACACAGGTACCAGTGAAAAAAATGCAGAGAGGAAAACTATCCCCAAGTGCCCCGTTACCTCTCCCACAAACTGGAAACTTATCACAGGTTTATCATGATCACAGTAAACCAGAGAAGTGAATATTAGATCAGAAAGAGTAACAGCAAAGGTAATGCTGACCAGACTGAGCTTATAGTATTATCGAGCGAATCAAGAGCTCAGTATGGGATAGAGTAAATGGTCATGTTTACCAAGGAGAGAGGACAGGCACCAGGTGGAGGGTGTGAGGCTCCCCGACGCGCGTTTCGCGGCCATGCAGAGCCGCTTTCTCAAGGGGAAGTAAAGCTAGGTCCAAATCGGACCTTCAAGTGACCCCGCGAACTAGGTCACATGGGTATCTGTGACCATGGCGTAAAGACGCCCCGATGCCAGCAGGGCCCCAACGGAAGCGCTGCCATGCACACCGCCATTCAATGGAGGGCCATAAAATAAAAAAAAGTGTGGAGGAAAGAGGGAAGGGAAATATAAATGAGCTCATATAAGTAGAAAATAGAGTCCATATGTAGCAGCAATACATTATAGAAGGAGCAATACATGTGTGAGTAACTACTATAAAAAAGACAATTGTGTCATTCAAAAAACACCATTAATAATAAAAGCTGATACAGATGAATCGATATTTTCACAGAAGATCATGAATAAACTGTGTCCTCCTTGTTGGAAAATCCACAATCCCTTCCATTAAATGGTTAATTTCAAAGTCTCACCGGAGCTAGATGGATGGAAATGATGAAACATCAACAGAGTCACTGGTAAAATAGAAACAAAAATAACATAAAAATCAAAACATGTTAAAAGATAATGAATTAAAAACACAACACATTCTCCAGATCGGGAATAGCAGGAGGGATATAAAAGAACGCCGCAAGGACTGATGAGGGGTTTATAGAAATGGGGCAAAACTTAGGGACTCATTCCGACCATTAGGTGTGACTGTCCGGAAGCACAATCCACCTGGCTTCAGTTTGGGCAAGGAGTTTTTTTATTGTCTCCACCTCTGATCCCAAGGTGGAGGGCCTCGATCCCCCTAACGCTAAGTAACTCAACATCACAATTGTGTTGGGCCTTAAAACGCCGGGGGATCGCCTGTAGCTCCCTGATATCGGTAGCCATTCTGGCTGCGCCAATATCCCGCACCCAGAGCTCCCTAGTAGTGAGACCAACGTAGATCTTGGGGCATGGCCAGGTAGCATAATATATAACATTGGTAGTCGCACAAGAAAGACGTTGATAAACCTGTGATATGTTTCCAGTTTGTGGGAGAGGTGACGGGGCACTTGGGGATAGTTTTCCTCTCTGCATTTTTTCACTGGTACCTGTGTATTGTTATTCAGATGTGTTACTATTACTATTTAAAAATAAACATTGATTTTTATTTATAATGCTCAAGATCCCACTGGCTCTTTCTTTCTCCTCTGGCACGGATTGTAGCAACCCATCAGCTGTGCTGACATGACTCCACCGAAAGAGGAATGTTTCTGGTCACTGACTGCAACTAAAGAGCCAGAAAATAGTGAAGAGAAATTGAAATAATAGTGAAATGTGTCAGGATTTCTTATGACCTGATGGACTCGTCCTGTAATATTTAAAGGAACAGCGTCTATAAACACTTGATGAAATCTGTCTCCCTTTCATGCAGGTCTGATCAGTGGGAGATTCGGATGCGACATCACAGATCCAGAGATCACTCCCCATTAAGGGATTTACATTTTCCTTTATAGTCGGGCGACTATGAGACAAAGAAAAATTAGCAACTGATGCTGATGTCAGAGGTGCCTGACATACAAATATATTGTACAGGCGTTCATAACGATGATATTATTATTATTTTCAGCCCCCTCCAGTCTCCGCAGGATCACACTCATCAGTTCCTCATTAGCCGATGATCAGAAGTGATCGACCTCCCGCATCACGATATTATCGCCAGATCACGAGAGACGAAGATGACAGCAAAAAGAAATCATCCAGAAACTCCTGATCTCTGCAAGATAACAACAAGATAAGGCCCAACGGCTGATACTGCAACTACAACCCCCGTCATCACATGCTATTATATGATGAAATCATTGCTACGGATCTGCTGCTTCCTACACCCTGTGATGTCTCCACAACTGTGTATCTAATCCTATCCTGTGTGATACTGACTGCTGAGCCGTGTATCTAATCCTATCCTGTGTGATACTGACTGCTGAGCCATGTATCTAATCCTATCCTGTGTGATACTGACTGCTGAGCCGTGTATCTAATCCTATCCTGTGTGATACTGACTGCTGAGCTGTGTATCTAATCCTATCCTGTGTGATACTGACTGCTGAGCCGTGTATCTAATCCTCTCCAGTGTGATACTGTCTGCTGAGCCGTGTATCTAATCCTATCCTGTGTGATACTGACTGCTGAGCCGTGTATCAAATCCTATCCTGTGTGATACTAACAGCTGAGCCATGTATCTAATCCTATCCTGTGTGATACTGACTGCTGAGCCGTGTATATAATCCTATCCTGTGTGATACTGACTGCTGAGCCGTGTATCTAATCCTCTCCTGTGTGATACTGTCTGCTGAGCCGTGTATCTAATCCTATCCTGTGTGATACTGACTGCTCAGCTGTGTATCTAATCCTCTCCTGTGTGATAGTGACTGCTGAGCCGTGTATCTAATCCTATCCTGTGTGATACTGACTGCTCAGCTGTGTATCTAATCCTCTCATGTGTGATACTGACTGCTGAGCCATGTATCTAATCCTATCCTGCGTGATACTGACTGCTGAGCCGTGTATCTAATCCTATCCTGCGTGATACTGACTGCTGAGCCGTGTATCTAATCCTCTCCTGTGTGATAGTGACTGCTGAGCCATGTATCTAATCCAGTCCTGTGTGATACTGACTGCTGAGCTGTGTATCTAATCCTATCCTGTGTGATACTGTCTGCTGCTGAGCCATGTATCTAATCCTCTCCTGTGTGATACTGTCTGCTGAGCCGTGTATCTAATCTTCTCCTGTGTAATACTGTCCCCTAGAACCACATAGTACTACTCCCCCAGTGGTGCTGGCACTACTCCTCCAGGGTGCTGGCACTACTCCCCCATGGTGCCGGCACTACTCCCCCCCAGGGTGCTGGCACTACTCCCCCATGGTGCTGGCACTACTCCCCCCAGGATGCCGACACTACTCCCCCCAGGGTGCCGGCACTACTCCCCCCATGGTGCTGGCACTACTCCCCCCAGGGTGCTGATACTACTCCCCCCATGGTGCCGGCACTACTCCCCCCAGGGTGCCGACACTATTCCCCCCATGGTGCCGGCACTACTCCCCCCATGGTGCTGCCACTACTCCCCCCCCATGGTGCTGGCACTACTCCCCCCATGGTGCTGGCACTACTCCCCCCAGGGTGCTGGCACTACTCCCCCCATGGTGCTGGCACTACTCCCTCCATGGTGGTGGCACTACTCCCCCCATGGTGCTGCCACTACTCCCCCCATGGTGCTGGCACTACTCCCCCCATGGTGCTGACACTACTCTCCCCATGGTGCTGGCATGACTCCCCCATGGTGCTGCCACTATTCCCCCCATGGTGCCAGCACTACTCCCCCCATGTTGCTGCCACTACTCCCCCCCCATGGTGCTGGCACTACTCCCCCCATGGTGCTGGCACTACTCCCCCCAGGGTGCTGGCACTACTCCCCCCATGGTGGTGGCACTACTCCCCCCATGGTGCTGCCACTACTCCCCCCATGGTGCTGGCACTACTCCTCCCATGGTGTTGACACTACTCCCCCCATGATGCTGGCACTACTCCCCCCATGGTGTTGGCATGACTCCCCCATGGTGCTGGCACTACTCCCCCCATGGTGCTGGCACTACTCCCCCCCAGGGTGCTGGCACTACTCCCCCATGGTGCGGGCACTGCTCCCCCCAGGGTGCTGGCACTACTCCCCCCATGGTGCTGGCATGACTCCCCCATGGTGCTGCCACTACTCCCCCCATGGTGTTGGCATGACTCCCCCATGGTGCTGCCACTACTCCCCCATGGTGCTGGCACTACAACCCCATGGTGCTAGCACTACTCCCCCCATGGTGTTGTCATGACTCCCCCATGGTGCTGCCACTCCTCCCCCCATGGTGCTGGCACTACTCCCCCCATGGTGCTGGCACTACAACCCCATGATGCTGGCACTACTCCCCCCATGGTGCTGGCACTACTCCCCCATGGTGCTGGCACTACTCCCCCCATGGTGCTGGCACTTCTCCCCCATGGTGCTGGCAGTACTCCCCCCATGGTGTTGGCATGACTCCCCCATGGTGCTGCCACTACTCCCCCCATGATGCTGGCACTACTCCCCCCATGGTGTTGGCATGACTCCCCCATGGTGCTGGCACTAATCCCCCCCCAGGGTGCTTGCACTACTCCCCCCATGGTGCTGGCACTACTCCCCCCATGGTGCTGGCACTACTCCCCCCAGGGTGCTGGCACTATTCCCCCCATGGTGCTGGCACTACTCCCCCCCATGGTGCTGGCACTACTCCCCCCCATGGTGCTGGCACTACTCCCCCCAGGGTGCTGGCACTATTCCCCCCATGGTGCTGGCACCACTCCCCCCATGGTGCTGCCACTACTCCCCCCATGGTGCTGGCACTATTCCCCCCATGGTGCTGGCACTACTCCCCCCATGGTGCTGCCACTACTCCCCCCCAGGGTGCTGGCACTACTTCCCCCCAGGGTGCTGGCACTACTCCCCCCATAGTGCTGCCACTACTCCCCCCATGGTGCTGGCACTACTCCCCCCATGGTGCTGGCACTACTCCCCCCCCATGGTGCTGCCACTACTCCCCCCCAGGGTGCTGGCACTACTTCCCCCCATGGTGCTGGCACTACTCCCCCCCAGGGTGCTGGCACTACTTCCCCCCATGGTGCTGGCACTACTCCCCCAGGGTGCTGGCACTACTCCCCCCATGGTGCTGGCACTACTCCCCCCCCATGGTGCTGCCACTACTCCCCCCCAGGGTGCTGGCACTACTTCCCCCCATGGTGCTGGCACTACTCCCCCCATGGTGCTGGCACTACTTCCCCCCATGGTGCTGGCACTACTCCCCCCAGGGTGCTGGCACTACTTCCCCCCATGGTGCTGGCACTACTCCCCCCATGGTGCTGCCACTACTCCCCCCATAGTGCTGCCACTACTCCCCCATGGTGCTGGCACTACTCCCCCCCCATGGTGCTGCCACTACTCCCCCATGGTGCTGGCACTACTCCCCCCATGGTGCTGCCACTACTCCCCCCATAGTGCTGCCACTACTCCCCCATGGTGCTGGCACTACTTCCCCCCATGGTGCTGCCACTACTCCCCCCATGGTGCTGGCACTACTTCCCCCCATGGTGCTGGCACTACTCCCCCCATGGTGCTGCCACTACTCCCCCCATAGTGCTGCCACTACTCCCCCATGGTGCTGGCACTACTCCCCCCATGGTGCTGCCACTACTCCCCCCATAGTGCTGCCACTACTCCCCCATGGTGCTGGCACTACTCCCCCATGGTGCTGGCACTACTTCCCCCCATGGTGCTGGCACTACTTCCCCCCAGGGTGCTCTCTGCCGTTGAGGGTTGTGTCAGCGCTTCCTGTCGCTCTTGTCGCCTTCGTTTTCCTTCCTTTTCTTCGCTGTCGTTGCAGTCACCAGATTAAGGCGCTTTGTGTCCGGAGCGGAGAGGCCGGGGCTGGTAAGCAGCTTCTGACTTTGGGGGGGGGGGTTGGATTGTGATCATGGCCGGGGGACACGGGGGTCAGAGGCCAACAGCTTGCTGTCAGGTGGTGGGACTACAGGTCTCAGCAATACCTGCAGCCATCATCTCCTCCTTACTGGTTCAGCTGGAGCCCAGGACAATCACTCCCATCATCTTCTCACAATGCTGGGAGTGCTGCATTGATGCATGAATATACTGCGCTATAGTCGTCCTGTCCCCCATGCTTTATACTCCAGTCACAGCCAGAGCTGCACTCACTTTTTGTTAATATATTTGAGGCCAAACTTTGTGCTCCTGAAAAGTGTCCAGAAAAGAAGGCGACGCTGATGGGAGTTATAACCCGCAGATCTGTAAATGTGGCGGGTGAAAAAAAATTCCATGTTTGTAGCAAAAATCTGGAGAAAATCCTTCCCCCCGTGCGTCACTGGGATGAGTTTGGCGCAGTTTCTGCATCGTCCAGGTTTGAGACCCACCATACTTTACACTGCAGCCACACCCAGAGCTGTAGTCGCACATCCCTGCTGGTTCAGTATCTGCGCTCTGCTGTGGTGTGGGATATTGGGGGGCGCGGTGAGGACTGCGGGGTGACTCTTGCTCTGGGATTTGGGGGTCACATTCTGCATCACTTCCCTTTCAGCTGCTGGTTTATGTCATCTGAGGCTGTAGGGCTCTGTGCACACGTTAAGGATTTCTGCATCTCTTAGCAGGAAAATCTTTGTGTAAAATAGGTCATTTTTTTGCTGCGCTTTTCCCATTCATTAATATGGGTGAAATCTGCAGCAAAAACTCTGAAAGAAAAGGGTTAATTCATTCTGTAGATGTGAATCTGCACCGAATCTGCAGCAGCAAGTCACAAATATGCACCGTGTGCACGAGACGTCGGCTTCTCATTCACTTTGCTGGGACTAGGAAACCCTGCGGCTTTGTGACAAATCTGCGCTGAGAAAAGGCAGCAAAAACGCAACGTCTGCACACAGTCTTTGGCTATGTTCACATCTTGCTATTTTTTTTTTCTGCAGGCAAAAGCTGCTCACAATGTGTCATTTGTCAGCAGTATATGTTTAATAAAGTTAGTTTAATCACCAAAAACGCAGCACAATAGCAGCATAACAGCAGCGCAGTAGCAGCACAACAACAGCAGCACAATAGCAGCACAATAGCAGCGCAGTAGCAGCACAATAGCAGCGCAATAGCAGCACAACAACAGCAGCGCAATAGCAGCACAATAGCAGCGCAATAGCAGTACAACAGCAGCGCAGTAGCAGCACAACAACAGCAGCGCAGTAGCAGCACAATAGCAGCGCAATAGCAGCACAATAGCAGCCCAATAGCAGCACAATAGCAGCCCAATAGCAGCACAACAACAGCAGCGCAATAGCAGCACAATAGCAGCGCAGTAGCAGCACAACAACAGCAGCGCAGTAGCAGCACAACAGCAGCGCAATAGCAGCACATTAGCAGAGCGCGTTGCGTTACTTCCGGCTCTTTTGCACTTTTTTGTTGCTTTCTATGGGGAAAAAAACGCTGAAGCAATTGACGTGCCGCTGATAAAAAAAACCACCGCTACTACCCAATTTTGTCAGGAAAAAAATAATCACTCGTGTGCAGATTTCTGACATCTCAGAAGTTTTGTTGGTTCTGTAAAAATCAGCTTTTAATTTGCATAAAAAAGCAACAAAAAATTGCAGCAAAAATGCAACGTGTGAGCGCAGCCTGAGTCTTGTAACAGAGCTGTGGCCCCTGCGTGGAGTAAGGGCCTGGCCCGTCACCCCTGATGTTATTCTGGTGTGAGCGCAGATATAGGGAACTTGCACTTTGAGGAATTGCTGTTCATGCAGTTTTACCCCTTAAAGGGCCGGTATCCCCTGGATCAGTGATGCAGCGATGCTGGATACAATGTATCTCGGCTGTATCCTCGGGGATTATCGCTGCAGATCATCATGGACTTGTTGTTGTTGTGCTCAGCGGGATGTTCTGGCCGCGCCGGGTAATTCTCACATATGTCCATGATCCACTTAAAGGATCAACCAGAGCTAAGTACAGAGCAGGGTAAAGTCACAGCTCACGAGGCCGGAGACACTGGTGCCCCCCCGCCTCTGCCTATGGGACCAGCGGTGGAAGCGACGACTGTGGGACACGAAAATGGAGGAATCAGGGCCGAGCCACGAAGAGTATTACCATCTTGTGGACCGTGGCCGTCATGTGGACCGTGGCCCGTGTGAGATCACGTGTGCTATGCAACATTGATTCTGATTCCAGCATGAAACATCCATAGGAAGAATGATCGTCAAGAGGGGGCTGGGAGGTGTCTGGGCGGCCATCAGTGTCGGACTGGTGCCAAGGGCCCACCAGTATCATTGACTTTGGGGCCCAAAGTACCAAGTATGGCCCATATAGTGGGGTTGGGGGTCCATGTCTGCACAGGGGCCCGCCGGGGGATTCCCCTGTTCCCCTATGGGCCAGTCCGAGCCTGGCCGCCATTGTCAGGAGCGGCCCCTCATATAGAGTCAGCGGAAGCGGTGACACGTGGCGTCTCGTGGCGATGACTTCCTCGTACAGCCGCACATTTGTGCTATATTCTCCTGCTAACGTCTCAATACAGAGTTTCCTTTTAAGGCTTTAAGTCATGAAATATCAAACTGGGGAAGTCATAGTGATCCTGTGCCTCAGTGTAAGGGAATCTATGGTGATCCTGTGCCTCAGTGTAAGGGAATCCATAGTGATCCTGTGCCTCAGTATAAGGGAATCCATGGTGATCCTGTGCCTCAGTGTAAGGGAATCCATAGTGATCCTGTGCCTCAGTGTAAGGGAATCTATGGTGATCCTGTGCCTCAGTGTAAGGGAATCCATAGTGATCCTGTGCCTCAGTATAAGGGAATCCATGGTGATCCTGTGCCTCAGTGTAAGGGAATCCATAGTGATCCTGTGCCTCAGTATAAGGGAATCCATGGTGATCCTGTGCCTCAGTGTAAGGGAATCCATAGTGATCCTGTGCCTCAGTATAAGGGAATCCACAGTGATCCTGTGCCTCAGTGTAAGGGAATCCATAGTGATCCTGTGCCTCAGTGTAAGGGAATCCATGGTGATCCTGTGCCTCAGTGTAAGGGAATCTATGGTGATCCTGTGCCTCAGTGTAAGGGAATCCATAGTGATCCTGTGCCTCAGTATAAGGGAATCCATGGTGATCCTGTGCCTCAGTGTAAGGGAATCCATAGTGATCCTGTGCCTCAGTATAAGGGAATCCATGGTGATCCTGTGCCTCAGTGTAAGGGAATCCATAGTGATCCTGTGCCTCAGTATAAGGGAATCCACAGTGATCCTGTGCCTCAGTATAAGGGAATCCACAGTGATCCTGTGCCTCAGTGTAAGGGAATCCATAGTGATCCTGTGCCTCAGTGTAAGGGAATCCACAGTGATCCTGTGCCTCAGTATAAGGGAATCCACAGTGATCCTGTGCCTCAGTGTAAGGGAATCCATAGTGATCCTGTGCCTCAGTGTAAGGGAATCCACAGTGATCCTGTGCCTCAGTGTAAGGGAATCCATAGTGATCCTGTGCCTCAGTGTAAGGGAATCCACAGTGATCCTGTGCCTCAGTATAAGGGAATCCACAGTGATCCTGTGCCTCAGTATAAGGGAATCCACAGTGATCCTGTGCCTCAGTGTAAGAGAATCCATAGTGATCCTGTGCCTCAGTGTAAGGGAATCCATAGTGATCCTGTGCCTCAGTGTAAAGGAATCCATAGTGATCCTGTGCCTCAATGTAAGGGAATCCATGGTGATCCTGTGCCTCGGTGTAAGGGAATCTATGGTGATCCTGTGCCTCAGTGTAAAGGAATCCATGGTGATCCTGTGCCTCAGTGTAAGGGAATCCATGGTGATCCTGTGCCTCAGTGTAAGGGAATCCATGGTGATCCTGTGCCTCAGTGTAAGGGAATCTATGGTGATCCTGTGCCTTAGTGTAAAGGAATCCATGGTGATCATGTGCCTCAGTGTAAGGGAATCCATGGTGATCCTGTGCCTCAGTGTGAGGGAATCCATGGTGATCCAGTGCCTCAGTATAAGGGAATCCACAGTGATCCTGTGCCTCAGTGTAAGGGAATCCATAGTGATCCTGTGCCTCAGTGTAAGGGAATCCACAGTGATCCTGTGCCTCAGTGTAAAGGAATCCATAGTGATCCTGTGCCTCAATGTAAGGGAATCCATGGTGATCCTGTGCCTCACTATAAGGGAATCCATGGTGATCCTGTGCCTCAGTGTAAGGGAATCCATAGTGATCCTGTGCCTCAGTGTAAGGGAATCCATGGTGATCCTGTGCCTCAGTGTAAGGGAATCCATGGTGATCCTGTGCCTCAGTGTAAAGGAATCCATGGTGATCCTGTGCCTCAGTGTAAGGGAATCCTTGGTGATCCTGTGCCTCAGTGTAAGGGAATCCATGGTGATCCTGTGCCTCAGTGTAAGGGAATCCACAGTGATCCTGTGCCTCAGTGTAAGGGAATCCACAGTGATCCTGTGCCTCAGTGTAAAGGAATCCATAGTGATCCTGTGCCTCAATGTAAGGGAATCCATGGTGATCCTGTGCCTCACTGTAAGGGAATCCATGGTGATCCTGTGCCTCACTGTAAGGGAATCCATGGTGATCCTGTGCCTCAGTGTAAGGGAATCCATGGTGATCCTGTGCCTCAGTGTAAGGGAATCCATGGTGATCCTGTGCCTCAGTGTAAGGGAATCTATGGTGATCCTGTGCCTTAGTGTAAAGGAATCCATGGTGATCCTGTGCCTCAGTGTAAAGGAATCCACGGTGATCCTGTGCCTCAGTATAAGGGAATCCACAGTGATCCTGTGCCTCAGTGTAAGGGAATCCATAGTGATCCTGTGCCTCAGTGTAAGGGAATCCACAGTGATCCTGTGCCTCAGTGTAAGGGAATCCATAGTGTTCCTGTGCCTCAATGTAAGGGAATCCATGGTGATCCTGTGCCTCACTGTAAGGGAATCCATGGTGATCCCGTGCCTCAGTGTAAGGGAATCCATGGTGATCCTGTGCCTCAGTATAAGGGAATCCACAGTGATCCTGTGCCTCAGTGTAAGGGAATCCATAGTGATCCTGTGCCTCAGTGTAAGGGAATCCATGGTGATCCTGTGCCTCAGTGTAAGGGAATCCATGGTGATCCTGTGCCTCAGTGTAAGGGAATCTATGGTGATCCTGTGCCTTAGTGTAAAGGAATCCATGGTGATCCTGTGCCTCAGTGTAAGGGAATCCATGGTGATCCTGTGCCTCAGTATAAGGGAATCCACAGTGATCCTGTGCCTCAGTGTAAGGGAATCCATAGTGATCCTGTGCCTCAGTGTAAGGGAATCCATGGTGATCCTGTGCCTCAGTGTAAGGGAATACATGGTGATCCTGTGCCTCAGTGTAAGGGAATCCACAGTGATCCTGTGCCTCAGTGTAAAGGAATCCATAGTGATCCTGTGCCTCAATGTAAGGGAATCCATGGTGATCCTGTGCCTCAGTGTAAGGGAATCCATGGTGATCCTGTGCCTCAGTGTAAGGGAATCCATAGTGATCCTGTGCCTCAGTGTAAGGGAATCCATGGTGATCCTGTGCCTCAGTGTAAGGGAATCCATGGTGATCCTGTGCCTCAGTGTAAGGCAATCCATGGTGATCCTGTGCCTCAGTGTAAGGGAATCTATGGTGATCCTGTGCCTCAGTGTAAGGGAATCTATGGTGATCCTGTGCCTCAGTGTAAGGGAATCCATGGTGATATTGTGCCTTAGGCCCCTTTCACATGTCCATGTCTCCGGTACGTGAGGTGACAGTTTTCACACTTACCGGAGACACTGACAAATGTACAACAATTACACCTATTCAAATGAATGGGTCACTGCACGTGTCAGTGTGTTTCCATAGACCATGTGTCCGTGGCCAAAACACGCTGACATTTCCATTTTTTGCCATCATCGCGGACGGCAAATCGACCCACACACGGAGAACACACATTGATCCTCCGTGTGCCACGGACAGCCGCCGGGAAGAAGCGCTACTACAAGTGCCGGTCCCCGGCGGCTGGTGCTGACGCCGGCTGTGATCATTCTCCCCTGCGCTGCCGGTGAGCAGAGGAGAATGATGAGCGTTATATTAAAGCCCGAACGACAGCGGGTGGGGGCTGTGGAAGACCCCGATCATCCGACACCTGCTGTCGCTAATAGCAGTGACCGTAGGTGCGGATCCTCGGAGTGGCTACACAGCTCCATTTTTACTACTGTAATTTAGTCACTTGTGTGAATGACGCCTAAGGAACGGCGCAGCACAGTATTTACGATAGGCAAAGACCAAAACACTTTCTGGTTGTCCTAACCAAAGGGAACGCTCAGCCTGCGGCCGCCCGGCTGGGACCATTTCTTGTTTTCATTTTTATTTATTCTTCTTGTGATACAAATGACCCAAAATAAACTGTTACAGATGATACAAATGTTACTGACATTTCTATTGTTCTTTTGCTGCACAATAATAACTCAATGGCAGGATGTATTAACCCTTTGCTCATTTATTGCACCTTTCAGTTACTTCTTGTATTTATAGGATTATTTGATACATTTATATAATGATCCACCACATTGTATTTCTTTTCTTACCCCCAGATCACGATGTCGGAGCAGGCGGCAGTCGTTCATGACCTGGAGGATGATGATGAGTTAGATGGAAAGCTAAATTACAAACCTCCGCCCCAAAAATCTCTTCAAGAAATCCAGGAGCTGGATAAGGACGATGAAAGTTTAGAAAAGTACAAGAAGTCACTACTGGGAGCAGGGCCGGTGGTCACAGGTATGGCGTCTACACCAGTGGCTGAAGAGGGCGAGGACCACTGATGGTCACCTTCAGTGTGCATGCTGGTCGTCACCCAGCTCTCCGGACACCCATACCGGCACATACCGTACATCTACCCTTTAGGGTTTGTGCACACGGTGCGGAGTCTGCTGCAGATCCGCAGCAGTTCTGCAGGCAGTGTACAGTATAATGTTATCCTATGGGTTTTCAAATCCGCAGTGCACATGCTGCGGATTTTTCCGTGCGGAAAAGCTGCGGTTTGAAATCTGCAGCATGTCAATTCTTTCTGCGGATTCCGCAGCGGTTTGCCTCCTATTCCATTGTCCAGGTGTCAATCCGCATGGAAAAATCCGCAGGTGAATCCGCAGCGTGTGCACATACCCTTAATGTAGAGTGAAACTGAGTGTCAGTCTTCACTGTAGTTCTGGCATTATAATCGTGAACCAGGGAGCTCAGTATGAGCAGAGCCATAGGCCTAGATTCAACCAGTTTGTCGTACTCTGTATCCAGGTCTCACATCATACTGGCAGTGAGATGTTCTGCAGCTCAAGAGGAAGTGGTTTTATAGAGACCAGAATGCAATAAGCTGCGGCAGCCATCAGGAAATGTCTTAAAAAAAAGCAAATGGAAAGTTTCGCAAGAGTTTCTATAATCTCAAGATGCTGCAGAGCTGAACTCCTCACTGCACAGTTCACTGTCTGCAGACTGGAGGGAGCGGGTACATGGGGTGCAGAAGGCACTGAAGCCCCCCACTACATGAGAATCTGACCCCACCAGTCATCTATAACATTCCACCTATTACTGCTGACAACCTGCCTGTCCATCGTGTGTCAGCGGTTGTCAGCTCCGCCCCATGTTACTGGCTTTTCTCACACTGATTCTTGTGTCTTATAATTTAATATTTTTCAGACCCAAGTGCTCCGAATGTGACAGTCACTCGCCTCACACTAGTCTGCGACGCAGCGCCCGGACCCATCACAATGGATCTCACTGGTAACTAATAGAGAACGAGGATTATTATGGTTTTTAAATCAATTATTCAGTAAAAGTGAAATTGTATTTGCTACAGTTCTTCATGAACGTATCACTGCTTTTCTGATGTCACAGGAGACATAACAACCCTGAAAAAAGAAGCGTTCGCTCTGAAAGAAGGTGTCGAATACAAAGTGAAAATCTGCTTCAAAGTGAGTGAGAAATTATAAATGATTATACATAATTATACAGTCATTGCATTATATATCCTGCATTATACCCCAGAGCTGCACTCACTATTCTGCTGGTGCAGTCACTGTGTACATACATTACATTACTGATCCTGAGTTACCTCCTGTATTATACTCCAGAGCTGCACTCACTATTCTGCTGGTGCAGTCACTGTGTACATACATTACATTACTGATCCTGAGTTACATCCTGTATTATACCCCAGAGCTGCACTCACTATTCTGCTGGTGCAGTCACTGTGTACATACATTACTGATCCTGAGTTACATCCTGTATTATACTCCAGAGCTGCACTCACTATTCTGCTGGTGCAGTCACTGTGTACATACATTACATTACTGATCCTGAGTCACATCCTGTATTATACCCCAGAGCTGCACTCACTATTCTGCTGGTGCAGTCACTGTGTACATACATTACTGATCCTGAGTTACATCCTGTATTATACTCCAGAGCTGCACTCACTATTCTGCTGGTGCAGTCACTGTGTACATACATTACATTACTGATCCTGAGTTACCTCCTGTATTATACCCCAGAGCTGCACTCACTATTCTGCTGGTTGCTATTGTTATGACTGTTGGCAATATTTTGCGTATTCTCTGATCCGCTTACAGCAGCTTTCTGTAGGTGCAGTGATATCACTTGTTAAAATGAAATGGGAGAGTTCAGCTCTGAAGCTGCAGAAAGTGAATGTTCCATTTGCTGATTTTTTTCCTTTCTCTTGTAGGTAAATAAGGAAATCGTCTCTGGGCTGAAGTACGTGCAGCACACCTACCGCGCGGGGGTGAAAGGTAAATGTCAGAATGCAGGAGTAACACAGAGCGCTCAGAGCAGCGTTCCCTTCGCTGCTGATCCGCTCGCACCTCTGTTGGGGAACTCGCCGGTCTCGGTCTTCTCCCCTAAACCTGCATGTGTCGTTGCTGAGGATTTGTTACAATGTGTCTCTGATTCTGGACCTTTCTCCCATTTCTTCCGTCCAGTCGCTAAAGCCACGTTTATGGTGGGAAGTTACGGCCCTCGACCCGACGAATACGAGTTCTTGACGCCTTTGGAAGAAGCTCCGAAAGGAATATTAGCTCGAGGAACCTATCACAACAAGTCGTTCTTCACCGACGACGACAATCACAATCATCTAACCTGGGAGTGGAACCTGACCATCCGCAAGGAGTGGAGCGAATAACGGACTGAATCTAATGCTACAATGTTACTCCATGGAAACCATCAGCATGGATGATACCAGTGCGCTTCACAAAGCACATATTAGCCAATGCCTGCATCCACCACTAGGGGGAGACCTGTGTGCAGCTCATATCAGAAGGGATATTGGCTCAGTGGTTAGCACTGCAGCGCTGGGGCCCTGGGTTCAAATCCCACCAAGGACAACATCTGCAAGGAGTTTGTATGTTCTCCCTGTGTTTGCGTGGGTTTCCTCCGGTTTCCTCCCACATTGGGGAATTTAGATTGTGAGCCCCATTGGGGACAGGGATGATAATGTCTGTAAAGCGCTGTGGAATTAATGGCGCTATATAAATCAGTAAAATAAATATATAAAATAAATATATAATACTCTACCCAGATCGCCCCCTAGTGGCAGCCTTGGGCAGCCGCGTCTATGAGCGGAGGAATAGAGCTGTGTATTTAGAATGTAACGTGGCCGGGATTCATGAGGTTAATTCAGAAACGGTTCCAAATTATTTTTGCTTATTGATTCTTAGAATAGAAATTGTCGCAGGAGATCCGCTTTAAATGTTGCCTTTCAGTATCTGTATCCCCCTCCTCCAGCTTCTGCGGTGATAGGCCAGCTTGTGTTTTATGGTCTCAGCCAAATTACTCCAACCTCTCCTCTGTCTACATGGTCCTGGATATTATCAGTCAGTGACAACAGATCTACTGGATCCAGGCCTCCATATCTGATAGTGGATCACGTGGGGATCAGTTATGTCCTGTGCCCACAGATAACTCTCACACATCACATGGGGCTAGAAATGACGAGTTCTCAGAGCGCCGTCTAGTGGAGAGCAGAGGGATAGCAGGGTCCAAAGTTCTGTCCTGAAGGTGTCAGATAAGTTACATTGTATCCCCTGATAAACCCCTCACTATATACTGTCTATGATATATTCGCCTTCTGCTGTAGTGCGACATGCAGGGCTGGAGTATACGGCGGCTTCTGTGGTGACATAATACTTACTATGAAGGCGACTGTATACGGGATGAAAGCATAAGATGTATTTTGCTATGTTAATAAAAAAATTAATAAAAATCAGCGGCTCCTGGACCCTCATTAATATCTCTCAGCTCAGATCAATTAAAACTGCCATATGGCTGAACTGAGAGGGAATATAGTCCGACCACTGAACAACGAGAAGTTCTGTAACTTTCTTATAGACGTTGTTAAACTTTATTTTAAAGAGAAGCTAAACTTTTTCTTCTCTTATTATCCTTCAAGTATTGCAGAGTTATAAATTTTTCATTTAATTGCCATATTTTGCTTCCTTCTCTCCCAATCGCCATACTGTGGGGCTGATTCAGGTTTCTTTAGAAGCTGCCTTCAGCTGCTGCTCAGCACGATCTGTTCACTGCAGGCCAACAATCTGTACGGGACTTTCCTTCTTTCTGTATGGGAGCAGAGAGGCTCAGACAGGGGAAGTCCTGTACTCTAATTCTATGAATATAGTATATGGATTTTGCCGAGCAGCAGCTAAAAGCAGTTTTTAAAGGAGCTTTACATGGGCATTGACACAGCCCTGCAGCCTAGTGTTTGGGAGAGAAGAAAGTCACATAACATGAACTATATTACAGAAATGCCAAACTTTACAATGCCTGGAAAATAATTAAAAAAAAAAAAGTTTAGTTACACTTCAATCATGGTCAAGATGTCTGCTTGCTGTCAGAGAGCAGAAAAGCTTCTTGTTTCGAGGCTTTCATCCTGTTCTGACCTAGTCCTGCGCTGCAGCTCGTTACAGAGTATCAGCGAGTCCTGCACTTGTATCACATATATACAGTGGGTGCGGAACGTATTCAGACCCTTTGCTGAGAGTTGTTCTGAAGCCACTCCTTTGTTATTTTAGCTGTGTGCTTAGGGTCATTGTCTTGTTGGAAGGTGAACCTTCAGCCAAGTCCGAGAGCAGAGGTAGCAATAATGGCATGTATGGTGTGAGAGAACAGACATAGCCGTGACCGAGAGCAGAAAGCCACCAGCTAGGGATTATGGGGGTGACATACACAAAAGGGGCCCCTATGGGCCCTCTGCCGCACAATGGCCCTTCACAATACCCCCCTTATTGTGTCAGTGACAGAAGCGGCTCTGGGGAAGGTATTGGCCCCTGACTTCTTGGGACCCTGTGAGACTGCGCAGGTTGCACCCTTGGTATGTCCACCCCAGAGTATTACCCACAAATTGTTTCTGTATCTGAGTGGCCCCTGGGGGCCCCTAGACGGAGTCTTGCTTTAGTTACACCCTTGAATATCAGCCTTCCCTCATATTCCTGGACATGGCGCCACCAGGAGGGACGAAATGAATGAACTTCATCCAAGGGCGAGTTACAGCTCCGCTGAGATGTCGATGTCTTATCGCTGGTGGCAGATGTGCGGTTCTCAGGCCTCCGAGCTTCACGCTTCCACTAATGAGTCATCACTCGAGCCCTGCAGAGCGGACGGACGGACACCATGGCGCGACCCTCCTGCTGTATCCAGACCTCGCTGCTTCTCCTCTTGGTGAACTTCTCTGTGGCGGCAGAACCGGGGAACAGCACGGACATCGAGGGTGAGTCCTGCGGGTACTATAGGTGGTCCCCAACTCCAGCCCTCAGGGCCCCCAAGGAATCATGTTCTCAGGAGAACAGTGGCCCCCAACTCCAGCCCTCATGAGTCACCAACAGGTCATGTTCTCAGGAGAGCAGTGGCACCCAACTCCAACCCTCAGGGCCCCCAATCCATCATGTTCTAAGGAGAGCAGTGGCCCCCAACTCCAGGCCTCAGGGCCCCAACACTTCTTGTACTCAGGAAAGCAGTGGCCTCCAACTCCAGCTCTCACAGCCCCCCAACAGGTCATGTTCTCAGGAGAGCAGTGGCCCCCAACTCCAGCCCTCATGGGCCATCAACAGGTCATGTTCTAAGGAGAGCAGTGGCCTCCAACTCCAGACCTCACTGCCCCCAACAGGTCATGTTCTCAGGAGAGCAGTGGCCCCCAACTTCAGCCCTCATGGCCCCCAACACATCATGTTCTAAGGAGAGCAGTGGCCTCCAACTCCAGCTCTCATAGCCCCCAACAGGTCATGTTCTCAGGAGAGCAGTGGCCCCCAACTCCAGCCCTCATGGGCCATCAACAGGTCATGTTCTAAGGAGAGCAGTGGCCTCCAACTCCAGACCTCACTGCCCCCAACAGGTCATGTTCTCAGGAGAGCAGTGGCCCCCAACTTCAGCCCTCATGGCCCCCAACACATCATGTTCTAAGGAGAGCAGTGGCCTCCAACTCCAGCTCTCATAGCCCCCAACAGGTCATGTTCTCAGGAGAGCAGTGGCCCCCAACTCCAGCCCTCATGGGCCATCAACAGGTCATGTTCTAAGGAGAGCAGTGGCCTCCAACTCCAGACCTCACTGCCCCCAACAGGTCATGTTCTCAGGAGAGCAGTGGCCCCCAACTTCAGCCCTCATGGCCCCCAACACATCATGTTCTAAGGAGAGCAGTGGCCTCCAACTCCAGGCCTCACAGCCCCCAACAGGTCATGTTCTCAGGAGAGCAGTGGCCCCCAGCTCCAGCCCTCACGGCCCCCAACAAGTCATGTTCTCAGGAGAGAAGTGGCCTCCAACTCCAGGCCTCATGGCCACCAATGTTTCATGTTCTCAGGAGAGCAGTGGCCTCCAACTCCAGCCCCCAACACGCCATGTTCTCAGGAAAGCAGTGGCCTCCAACTCCAGCCCTCATAGCCCCCAACACGTCATGTTCTCAGGAGAGCAGTGGCCTCCAACTCCAGCCCTCAGGGCCCCCAACACGTCATGTTCTCAGGAGAGCAGTGGCCTCCAACTCCAGCCCTCAGGGCCCCCAACACGTCATGTTCTCAGGGGAGCAGTGGCCTCCAACTACAGCCCTCAGGGCCCCCAACATGCCATGTTCTCAGGATTTCCTTAGTAACTCACAGGAGCCAATATCTGACACCTGATAATAATCCCATCGCTTGTAATGAGGGAATCCTGAGAACTGATCTTCTGGGGCCCGGAGGACGGGAGCTCCAGGAATCAGCTGTGGAGGATGCGGTCATCAGGACTGGACCAGGCACCGTGCTTATAGTGGCACCTTTACCCCCAGACTGTGACTCCGCATCCAAAGCTTCTGGACTCCAGGAGCCTCATTTACCAACAGACTGAAAAACCCACATGTGAAGTATTCCCGCTCCATGTCATCCCTCCAATGACCCCTCATACCCCTCCCCTGGTCTCTCCACGTCTCATTCATCCCTCCTACACATCATCCATAGAAGCATTGGAGGCATTTTTCCAAGTTGAGTTCCCAGGTTGGACTTTTCTGGCAGTTTTGGTTCTGGAATTGTTAAACCTAATGTAACCCCTGACATGCCTGGTGTACCAGTGTAAGGAGACTTATAGGCCTTGGGAGCATTGCATGGCCTACAAGTCTCCGTACATTAACATGTCAGGCATGTCACTCTCCATAAGGTGAACTGTTACCCTTAAACCTTATTGCAAGGAGTCAAACGTATTCTATAAATCGGTTTATCCTTTACTGATTAGACTGGGAATTCAGAGGGGTATACTGGAAAATAATGGAATCTGTTTAATGCGGCTTTTGTACCCTCTGGGGTCTCTTATGACATTAATCACTATGTAATATAATAATAATGTAACAGTCGGGTGGAGGGATAAGTTGTAAGATGCTGTATACTTGCAGTCACCACTAGGGGGAGCTCATGGCAGGCTGATTGATGCTAGGATTGCTATTATTTCTAAATGTATACAATGTATTGTTCTGTAAACAAACTACAAAAAGCAAAGAAATCATTTGTGAATAGGCTCTTAAGTAATCCCTCCGGACAGTGTCCTGTGTCGCCCGTCTCCCCAGACACTGCTGCTGGGTTGTAGTGAATGGCAGCCAGGTACGGACTGGGACTGAAATCCAGCCCTGGCATTTGAAATCACACAGGCCCATGTTATTCCCGTCCCCAAGCACCAGATGAAATTTATTACTAATTTTACCTTGGATGGGTGTCTTAAGAACACCAATTCTGTTAACAAGGTAGCAGCCAAAGCAGCCCATGACCAGACAGGCCCTTCTGGCATTTGCCAGAATTGCCAAATGGCCAGTCCGGCCCTGATGGCAGCTGTTCTGGTTCTCAGGCATATCTCGGAGGCATCAGGTGGGCGACACGATCAGTTCTGTAATTTCCCAGGTGGAAAACATAAATTAATATAATCACTCATCATTAAATCAAAGCAGAGGAGAAACCACAGGGAGAACGTCCAGGGGGCTCATTACTAAAATGTGTTACACCCCAAACACCAAAGATTTCCCTTTACGATTCAGAATCAAAAATCTCCAGAGGAGCCGAAGACCCCAGAGACTGAACCAGCAGCAAGAAACCCGAGACAGAGATAATAAAACTTTCCATCAGACACCAATTGTTTATATCCAGAGAGATAATTATCCCCTAGATGATATTATATCCAAAGAGTATAAAAAAGAAATAGAAAAGAAAAAGTGAAAATAACTTCTCATGTTCTATCATCAACATAATGTCCAGAGTAAAATTACATTACTTATCCTGTATTATCCTCCAGAGCTGCGCTCACTGTGTACATACATTACATTACTGATCCTGAGTTACCTCCTGTTAGTATTATAACCCAGAGCTGCACTCACTATTCTGCTGGTGCAGTCACTGTGTACATACATTACATTACTGATCCTGAGTTGCCTCCTGTATTATACCCCAGAGCTGCACTCACTATTCTGCTGGTGCAGTCACTGTGTACATACATTACATTACTGATCCTGAGTTACATCCTGTATTATACCCCAGAGCTGCACTCACTATTCTGCTGGTGCAGTCACTGTGTACATACATTACATTACTGATCCTGAGTTACATCCTGTATTATACTCCAGAGCTGCACTCACTATTCTGCTGGTGCAGTCACTGTGTACATACATTGCATTACTGATCCTGAGTTACATCCTGTATTACACTCCAGAGCTGCACTCACTATTCTGCTGGTGCAGTCACTGTGTACAAACATTACATTACTGATCCTGAGTTACCTCCTGTATTATATCCCAGAGCTGCACTCATTATTCTGCTGGTGCAGTCACTGTGTACATACATTACATTACTGATCCTGAGTTACATCCTGTATTATACCCCAGAGCTGCACTCACTATTCTGCTGGTGCAGTCACTGTGTACATACCTTACATTACTGATCCTGAGTTACATCCTGTATTATACCCCAGAGCTGCACTCACTATTCTGCTGGTGTAGTCACTGTGTACTGTACATACATTACATTACTGATCCTGAGTTACTTCCTGTATTATACTCCAGAGCTGCACTCACTATTCTGCTGGTGTACTCACTGTGTGCATACATTACATTACTGATCCTGAGTTACATCCTGTATTATACCCCAGAGCTGCACTCACTATTCTGCTGGTGTAGTCACTGTGTACTGTACATACATTACATTACTGATCCTGAGTTACTTCCTGTATTATACTCCAGAGCTGCACTCACTATTCTGCTGGTGTACTCACTGTGTGCATACATTACATTACTGATCCTGAGTTACATCCTGTATTATACCCCAGAGCTGCACTCACTATTCTGCTGGTCCAGTCACTGTGTACATACAGTACTCATCCTGAGTTACATCCTGTATTATACCCCAGAGCTGCACTCACTATTCTGCTGGTGTACTCACTGTGTGCATACATTACATTACTGATCCTGAGTTACATCCTGTATTATACTCCAGAGCTGCACTCACTATTCTGCTGGTGCAGTCACTGTGTACATACATTACTGATCCTGAGTTACTTCCTGTATTATACTCCAGAGCTGCACTCACTATTCTGCTGGTGCAGTCACTGTGTACATACATTACTGATCCTGAGTTACATCCTGTATTATACTCCAGAGCTGCACTCACTATTCTGCTGGTGCAGTCACTGTGTGCATACATTACATTACTGATCCTGAGTTACATCCTGTATTATACCCCAGAGCTGCACTCACTATTCTGCTGGTGTAGTCACTGTGTACTGTACATACATTACATTACTGATCCTGAGTTACTTCCTGTATTATACCCCAGAGCTGCAGTCACTATTCTGCTGGTGCAGTCACTGTGTACATACAGTACTCATCCTGAGTTACATCCTGTATTATACCCCAGAGCTGCACTCACTACTCTGCTGGTGCAGTCACTGTGTACATACATTACATTACTGATCTTGAGTTACCTCCTGTATTATACTCCAGAGCTGCACTCACTATTCTGCTGGTGCAGTCACTGTGTACATACATTACTGATCCTGCGTTACATCCTGTATTATACCCCAGAGCTGCACTCACTATTCTGCTGGTGCAGTCACTGTGTACATACATTACATTACTGATCCTGAGTTACCTCCTGTATTATACTCCAGAGCTGCACTCACTATTCTGCTGGTGCAGTCACTGTGTACATACATTACATTACTGATCCTGAGTTACAGTACCTCCTGTATTATACCCCAGAGCTGCACTCACTATTCTGCTGGTGCAGTCACTGTGTACATACAGTACTCATCCTGAGTTACATGCTGTATTATACTCCAGAGCTGCGCTCGCCCTTCCATTATTGTTGGAGCTCACACATCTCCGCATTCCCTGCTTGTTCAGGGTCTGCTCAGGTTTATCCTTTGGCTTCTTGTGTTCGGGATGATGATATTTTGGGGTTTTCTTACAATTTCTGTCCTTGTTTCCACTTTAGTTCCTGCGGGAGGCGCCATAGTATTGGGCGATGTTCCTTCTGCCAGAGCCTTCATTGATTCCTTGGAGATCGCGGTGGTCGGGTTTTTCGTGGTAAGTTGACTTTCCTGCTCAGTAAATGGACATTAGTGCGGATTCCTGTTATTTACATGGTTCTGCTCTTTTCGGACAGGACCCGGAGAAGCCTGAATTTGAGTATTTTAATACGATTGCAAAAAATCATCCAGAATGGGATTACGGCATCACAACCAGCAAAGACGTCCTGAAGCACTACAAGATCCAGAGTAACGCCGTCTCCATATTCCGGCAGGTGATTGCTCCGCTCTATTTGGCATTTTGGTCTTTATAGTTCATTGTTCTGCTGACTTTCTGTCGGCTCTCAGCTCCTGCAGGTCTCCATGCTGCCCCCTGCTGGTTGAGCATATGTGCTGCACATGTCATTCCAAATGTCACTGGTTTCTTATAATCAGGATGCCCAACAAGAATGGAAGTAAATGGAATGTGCAAAACAAAATTACATGACATTTTGTTAGGTAAATCAATATGAATATTTATAAGGGGAATTTGAGCAGAATAATATCCGGACAAATACAATCACAATATATACAAAGTACAGAGAATTCCAACTATTCAATATGCAAATTGCCTCTTCAGAAAGAAAGAGGACTTTTACTCTACAGCGCCACCTATTGGTAGTAGCGATCCTACAAGTCACAATCAACCCTTTAACGAGTCTTGTAGTATGACTTAGGATACAAGCCAATTTGCATATTATTTTCCCAGAGGAGCATTGCACAGCGAATAAGTCTCCTTACCTTGACAAGCCACAGCTGGCATGTCACTCTCCGCAAGGAGAAACCTTACTTCTTAGAAACTATTCAATAGGAATTTATGGAAACAATCAGTGTAATATAACAGAGCCATCTAGTGGACAAATGAAGGTATGACCGAACTGCATAGTAAAAGCCCCAGGGTGTTCACACTGTATGTGCGTGAGGACAAACAGGTAGCAGCAAGGAATGAGACAAACTGAAAAAGGTGGAGATTAGTGATGAGCGAGTATCCTTGTTACTCAGGTTTTTCTGAGCATGCTCGGGTGTCCGCTGAGTATTTTGGCGTGCTCGGAGATTTAGTATTCGTCGTCTCATCTGCATGATTTGCGGCTGCTGGACAGCTTGAACACATGTGAGGAATGCCTGTTTGTTAGGGAAATCACAGGATTATTTTGCTGAATGCACATGATATTAATTAATAATAAAGCAAAAAGTGCAAAAGTGATCAAACAGCTTATTAACTAGCAAATATTGGACACGTGCAAAGCTAAGGCACCTGCAACAGATGACACAGAAACCATACATGAATGCAGCTAAATAAAGTGCAAGTGCATGAAAAAAGCAGGTGCAAGAAGGAAGGTGAGCGAGGAAGTGCAACAACCAAGTAATGCTTCAGTCCCTAAGATATGTTCCATGAAGATGAAACAAAACAGTTGAAAAGGATCCTGTGTGAATGTGCAGAACCGCAGGCGCAGGTTTCAGGCTGCAGCTTCGGCTGTGACCAGAGTGTAAAATGATGAATGGATTTTTTTTCCTTTTCTGATCACAGGCGGATAATTTCCGGGACGATATGGTGTTGGAGTTGGTAGAAGAACTTACTCCTGCCAAACTTTACCGCTTCCTCACCATCAATGACCTGAGACTGGTCACAGACTATAACCCCATGGTAAGAGATCGCTTCCTCCTGAAATCAGGAAGGCGCAGATGTAATATATCAGTAATATCAGGGTCTCTGCTTGCTGTCAGTGAAACATTCTCGTTTGCATCTAGAGGCTGGGAATCTGTACAGACCTCTTACTTTTCACAGCTGATCCTTTGTTGCAATGTATCCAGACAGCCTGGACATCAGACTAATCATTCTCAGCTGCTCTGATACATTGTAACAAGCTGTTATTCTGCTGCCATGTGACTGCAGAGGATTGTTTAGACCAGATACAAGTTATCTGGACAGGTATGATCTGCTGACGTCTTTATCTCACAGGGAATTGCTAGATTGGCTACGACTGTAACAAAACCTCAGCTGTGACACATATATGGGCAGGACAGGTCGTAAATGTTGTTTGCAACCATTTTCGGAAAATTACATTTGGCTGGTTGAGCAAAACATAGACAAAGATTAAATAGGTAACACAAGGCTGCAGGATCAGACTACACCGGGTTTGTTTGCAGTCTGTTACCATGGAGACGCATAGGCCTGCATAGCAGCTGTAAACACAAAACAGTTCTTGATTTCTGACTATGCAGCGCTGGATCAATAAGGGTTAAAAAGAAGACACAGTCTAAGCTGCAGGATGTAAATCTGGATATCTCCATTCACTGACAGCAAGTATAAATGATGAAGCAGACAGGAGCAGCGAGAGTCAGCAGAGGCGAGCGCTATAGGCGAGGAATAGCAGAGCGCTGAGCGCAGTGCCGGGTGTCTGGGCCTCCATGTAATCTGTGCCTCTCTCCTCAGACGGCCATCGGACTGATCGCCTCCAAAGTCCAGGTCCATCTTATCTTCTTCACTCACAAGGATGTGAAAGAACAGGAAGAAATAATGAGGGAATTACGGGAAGCGGCAAGGGATCTCCGGGGGCAGGTCCGGCATAAGTGGGAGCACCGCACGGACATTCACAGCAAGAAGAGACGAGACCCCAAAATATGGATCCCATAATCACTATCCTATACCAGACCCCATAACTCAGACTCCAATATTGAAACTGCTAATACATACCCCATTATTCAGACCAAACCCCATAATATAGACCCCAATATTCAGACTTGACCCCATAATATAGACCCCAATATTCAGACCAAACCCCATAATATAGACCTCAATATTCAGAACCGACCCCATGATATAGACCCCAATTTTCAGACCCGACCCCATGATATAGACCCCAATATTCAGACCTGACCTCATAATATAGACCCCAATATTCAGACCCATCCCCATGATATAGACCCCAATATTCAGACCTGACCTCATAATATAGACCCCAATATTCAGACCCATCCCCATGATATAGACCCCAATATTCAGACCAGACCCCATAATATTGACCTTAATATTCAGACCCAATCCCATAAGATAGACCCCAATATTCAGATCAAACCCCATAATACTGACCCCAATATTCAGAAATGACCCCATAATATAGACCCCATTATTCAGACCAGACCCCATAATATTGACCTTAATATTCAGACCTGATCCCATAACATAGACCCCAATATTCAGACCAAACCCCATAATATAGACCCCAATATTCAGACCAGACCCCATAACACAGACCCTAATATTAAAACTGCTAATACATACCCTAATATTCAGACTCGACCCCCATAATATAGACCTTAATATTCAGACCCGACCTCATAACATAGACCCCAATATTCAGGCCCGACCCCATAATATAGACCCCAATATTCAGACCTGACCCCATAATATAGACCCAATATTCAGACCCGACCCCATAATATAGACCCCATAACTCAGACTACAATATTGAAACTGCTAATACATACCCCAATATTCAGACCAGACCCCATAATATAGACCCCAATATTCAGACCTGACTCCATAATGCAGACCCCAATATTCAGACCCCATAATACAGACCCCAATAGTCAGATATCCATGGTCCCCATAATGCAGACCCCAATAGTCAGACCCGACTCCATAATACAGACCCCAATATTCAGACCAGACTGCATACTATAGACCCGAGTGTTCAGATACCCATGGTCCCCATCACCCACCATATTATTCTGCTCTCACACCGCAGCAGACCCCAATATTCAGACCATACCCCATAATACAGATCCCAATATTCAGAAACGACCCCATAATATAGACCCCATTATTCAGACCCCATAATACAGATCCCAATATTCAGAAACGACCCCATAATATAGACCCCATTATTCAGACCCCATAATACAGATCCCAATATTCAGAAACGACCCCATAATATAGACCCCATTATTCAGACCCCATAATACAGATCCCAATATTCAAAAACGACCCCATAATATAGACCCCATTATTCAGACCCCATAATACAGATCCCAATATTCAGAAACGACCCCTTAGTATAGACCCCAATGTTCAGATACCCCTGGTCCCCATCGCCCACCATATCATTCCGCTCTCACACCGCAGACCCCGTACCACACTTCCCATACAGACCACTCCATACTGACCGGACCCCAATATCAGACCCCATAACAGCGGATTCTTTTCCAGGTTCTGTTTGTGAAGATGGATGTGAGCACGAGGAACAATCAGAAGATCCTGTCGCGCTTCAAGCTGAAGAAGAGCGACCTCCCGCTCCTCTCCGTGTACGACACCGAGTCCAACCAGAAACGGGTCATGGCGCCCGGGGAGGTCACTGCCGCTGGGGTCAAGAAATTCTGCCTCGATTTCTTATCCGGTGTGAGGGTGAGTGGTCACTGAGAAAACCAGGGGTCTGTAGACTACGGGGGTCACCACAAGCCTTCGAGGGGAGCTCGTCCCAGTGCGGATTATGTCATTCATGATAAAGGCCCACAAAGCTGTCAATCAAAGGACTATACGTATGCCCCGCCCACTGGACTCCAGTGGCACATGGTGCAGTCCGGGCATCAGTTATGTCATGTGACTGATGGGAGGGGTCTTTGCTCATTTTTTTTTAATGTTTTTTCATGTTTTCTACATTTTCACTAAATATTTACATCAAAATTTGATTCTTTTCTAGGAGGAAGAATCAGAAAATGTGAAGACAGAATTATAACATTTAGAAGTTTGTTACTTTTCTGGAAATCTTTTTTTTTTCTTGTTCTTACAATTTTTAATTAAATCTTTTATTTACTGAGAAATTGTCATTAACCCCTGAGGTCCTGTGCGGAGTTAGGCGTCCTGCAGTTCCTGGAGTGAACACTAGAGGGTGTATGGCCTCAGAAGGAGGGAGGCCATTTCTCCATTATTGGGGCGCTGCTTCTTTAAGGGGCAGGTGCGGGTTGGAATGAGTCAATCTACCTTAATTGTAACATTTTCCTCAGTTTGTTACAAACTTTTTTTTTTTAATTTTAGTCTTTTGTTATGCAGATTTCAATATGTCATTGCCCCAAATTAGGATATTAAAGCCCTGCCCCTCGGACCGTCCTGCAAGGCCCGGCACCTCCTACTTTGGGGTGATTGTCAGCCGCCTCCTTTCCTGCTATTGCTGTGTCAGTCTTTACTGTTGCATTATCATTCTATTCCTGACACACGGCCGTGATGTAGGACCCTGCCCAGATGTAGCAGAGCCGCGCGGCTTGGCACTGGTGCCGGGTCAGTGATGTATACTCAGAGATCGTGTCGGGTGAGCGGGTCGCGGGTTCACAGCGGGGTATTTGTGGACAATGGCGCTGTGTCCGCTCGGCCTATTAATATTCAGTGTGGAAATATCGGTGACCACAGACAAGTCGCCATCCCGCAGGCCGATCGGTTATTTTCGGAGCCGTCTCGCTTCGCCCTGTCGACTCCTCACCTGGAGCAGGTAACAATTATACCCCACTTAGTCTATCGGGGCCGCATTAACCAGCGAGGTCCACCACAGCGTCGCTCAGGGGACATGTGACCCACAGATGTCACCTGCAGGGTCATTTACCCCGAAGACCTCGGACCCCACTAATATGACAGTGTGGCTCTGACCAACAGCTCATCCAGAATAGACTTCTTGCATCAATTCTTCGCCATTTGTGAGGGTCTGCTTGCTGTCAGTGAATGAAAACCTTTATACCCAGATACTAAGAATGTATCGGTGTGATGGCAAATCATAGAAATGTGTCAGGAAGAACAAAATCAGGAACAATGGTGCAAGTCATGAAAAGCTTTAAAGGGATCCTGTCAACAGGTGTCTCCTCCGTACCCAAAATTTCTGGCGCTGTTGCCTGACGTCATCCCCACGACTGGTTCTACTCTCGCACCTGCACAGTAGGGAACAAGACCTGCGCAGGAACAGGCAGAATGGACCCCTCATGTCAGGAGAGACGGAGACTCTGGAGCTCAGTCCGGAGACGCTTAGTCCGATGGCGCTCAGTCCGGAGACGCTCAGTCCGGAGACACTTGGTCCAATGGCGCTCAGTCTGGAGACTCTCAGTCCAGAGATGCTCAGTCCGGAGACAATCAGTCCGAAGACGCTTAATCCGAAGATGCTCAGTCCAGAGACGCTCAGTCCAGAGATGCTCAATCTGGAGAAGCTCAGTCCAGAGACGCTTAGTCTGATGGCGCTCAGTCCGGAGACGCTCAGTCCGGAGACGCTTAGTCCAATGGCGCTCAGTCCGAAGATGCTCAGTCCGAAGACGCTCAGTCCAGAGATGCTCGGTCTGGAGACGCTCAGCCCAGAGATGCTCAGTCCGGAGACACTCAGTCCAAAGACGCTTAATCCGAAGATGCTCAGTCCAGAGACCCTCAGTCCAGAAATGCTCAATCTGGAGACGCTCGGTCGGGAGACTTTTAGTCCGATGGCGCTCAGTCCGGGGATGCTCAGTCCGGAGACGCTTAGTCCGATGGCGCTCAGTCCGAAGACGCTCAGTCCGAAGACGCTTAGTCCAATGGCGCTCAGTCCGAAGATGCTCAGTCCGAAGACGCTCAGTCCAGAGATGCTCGGTCTGGAGACGCTCAGCCCAGAGATGCTCAGTCCGGAGACACTCAGTCCGAAGACGCTTAATCCGAAGATGCTCAGTCCAGAGACGCTCAGTCCAGAGATGCTCAATCTGGAGACACTCAGTCCGGAGACGCTTAGTCCGATGGTGCTTAGTCCGGAGACGCTCAATCCAGAGATGCTCAGTGCGGGGACGCTCAGTCCGAAGACGCTTGGTCCAATGGCGCTCAGTCTGGAGACACTCAGTCCAGAGATGCTCAGTCCGGAGACAATCAGTCCGAAGACGCTTAATCCGAAGATGCTCAGTCCAGAGACGCTCAGTCCAGAGATGCTCAATCTGGAGACGCTCAGTCCAGAGATGCTTAGTCTGATGGCGCTCAGTCTGGAGACGCTCAGTCTGGAGACGCTTAATCCGATGGCGCTCAGTCCAAAGACGCTTAATCCGAAGACGCTCAGTCCAGAGACGCTCACTCCGGAGATGCTCAATCCGATGGTTCTCAGTCCAGAGACTCTCAGTCCGGAGATGCTCAATCCGCTGGCTCTCAGTCCAGAGACTCTCAGTCCAGAGATCCTCAGTCTGGAGACGCTGAGACTGAAGATTCTCAGTCCAGAGATGCTCAGTCCAAAGTCCCTGTCCAAAGACCCTCAGTCCGGAGACATTCGGTCTGGAAACGCTCAGTCTGCAGATGCTCAGTCTGGAGACTCAGTCTGGAGACACTCAGTTCAAAGATGCTCACTCTGGAGTTGCTTAGTCCGAAGATGCTCAATCCAGAGACACTTGGTATGGAGACACTCAGTCCAGAAACACTTAGCCTAGAGATTGTTTCCGTACTAACCATCAGTACGGAGACACTCAGCCTGGAAACGCTCAGTCCGGAAATGCTTAGTCCGGAGATAACTCAAATTAACCTGATTTTAAGGCAATACCACAAAAAACACGTGAAAGAAAAAAAAAAAAAAAAAAAAATTTATATATATAACAATAATAATGAAATGGTTATAATTCTATTAGTATATCTTTTTCAACGTGTATAAGTGTGTGCCACTGGAAGAATGGTAGACCATTCGAGAAAAGATTTGTAAACCGAATCAAAGAAAAACCCAAATTTTGGTCAAAAAATGTATATAAAAATTAAATAAGATATACGAATAATAAAAAAGTCATAAAACAGATATACGATTAAAATACCCCTTTTAAACATTGGTTTCTCTCCTTGTTGATTGTTTTGCATCACCACATGGTTCTATGCACAGACACTTGTTTGAGCCTATATGGTCTCCATATATTTTATGTCACTTTTTTAAGGAGCCAATGTATAGAGGGATAAAATATAGTTATTTATTAATGGGGAACGCCGTGCTTTATTAACCTATATAGGTGTATATAAAATTCTTTTGAGCACACATCTTTTTTATATGTATTCGTATTACTATTACTCAATAAAGGTATTTTAATCGTATATCTGTTTTATGACTTTTTTATTATTCATATATCTTATTTAATTTTTATATACATTTTTTGACCAAAATTTGGGTTTTTCTTTGATTCGGTTTATTAGTCCGGAGATGCTTATCCCAGAGACATTTAGTCCAGAGAAGCTCTGTCTGGAGACGCTCACTCCGGAGATGTTTAGAACGGAGATGCTCAGTCTGGAGACACTCAGTCTGGAAATGCTCAGTCCAGAGATGCTCAGTCCGGAGACACATAGTCTGGAGACGCGCAGTCTGGAGATGCTTAGAACGGAGACACTCTGTCTGAAGACGCTCAGTCTGGAGACACTCAGTCTGGAAACGCTCAGTCCGGAGATGCTCAGTCCGAAGACGCTCAGTCTGGAGACGCTCAAACCAAAAACTCTCAGTCCAGAGATGTTCAGTCTGGAGACGCTCAGTATGAAGGTTCTCAGTCTGGAGACACTCAGTCCGGAGACGCTCAGTTCAGGGACACAGTCTGGAGGTACCCAGTCCGACGATGCTCAGTCCAGAGATGATCAGTCTGGAGACTTTCTGTCCGGAGACACTCAGTCCGGAGACGCAGAGTCTGCAGACTCTATATCCAAAGACTTTCGGTCCGGTGTTTCTCAGTCTGGAGACTCTTAGTCCGAAAACGCTCAGTCCAGAGATGCTCAGTTTGAAGGCGCTCAGTCCAGAGACACGGAGTCCAAAACTCTCAGTTCGAAGACACTCATTCTGAAGATGCTCAGTACGGAGATGCTCAGTTTAGAGTTGCTCAGTCCAGAGACGCTTAGAATGGAGATTCTCAGTTCGGAAACTCTCAGTCCAGAGATGCTCAGTCTGGAAACGCTCAGTCTGAAGATTCTCAGTCCGAAGATGCTCAGTCTGGAGACGCTCAAACCAAAAACTCTCAGTCCAGAGATGTTCAGTCTGGAGACGCTCAGTATGAAGATTCTCAGTCTGGAGACAGTATGGAGACACTCAGTCCGGAGATGCTCAGTTCAGGGACAGTCTGGAGGTACCCAGTCCAACGATGCTCAGTCCAGAGATGATCAGTCTGGAGACTTTCTGTCCGGAGACACTCAGTCCGGAGACGCAGAGTCTGCAGACTCTATATCCAAAGACTTTCGGTCCGGTGTTTCTCAGTCTGGTGACTCTTAGTCCGAAAACGCTCAGTCCAGAGATGCTCAGTTTGAAGGCGCTCAGTCCAGAGACACGGAGTCCAAAACTCTCAGTTCGAAGACACTCATTCTGAAGATGCTCAGTACGGAGATGATCAGTTTAGAGTTGCTCAGTCCGGAGACGCTTAGAATGGAGATTCTCAGTTCGGAAACTCTCAGTCCAGAGATGCTCAGTCTGGAAATGCTCAGTCTGAAGATTCTCAGTCTGGAGATGCTTAGAACAGAGACAATCAGTCTGGAGAGGCTCAGTACGGAGATGCTCAGTTTGAAGATGTTTAGAACGGAGATGCTTAGTCCAAAGACGCTCAGTCCAGATCCGGCTTTCCTAGGGACAGATGTATCCGACAGAAGGAATAATATTCACAGTATATGTTTCATTTTGGGGAAATGCTCTTCATCCTTCCTGAGAACTGAATGGTAAAGTGGTAATCCAGAACCCTGGTGGCCATGACTGCGGCTCACTGCCCCTCACTCTGTGGCTCACTGCCCTCCGCCCTGTGGCTCACTGCCCCCCACTCTGTGGCTCGCCGCTCCCACTCTGTGGCTCACTGCCCCCCACTCTGTGACTCGCTGCCTCCCGCTCTGCCGCTCGCTGCCCTACGCCCTGTGACTCACCACCCCCACTCTGTGGCTCACTGCCCCCCACTCTGTGACTCACTGCCCCCCACTCTGTGGCTCACTGCCCCCCACTCTGTGGCTCACTGCCCCCCACTCTGTGACTTGCCACCCCCACTCTGTGGCTCACTGCCCCCCACTCTGTGGCTCACTGCCCCCCACTCTGTGACTCGCCGTCCCCGCTCTGTGGCTCACTGCCCCCCACTCTGTGACTCGCTGCCCCCGCTCTGTGGCTCACTGCCCCCCACTGTGTGGCTCGCCGCTCCCGCTCTGTGGCTCACTGCCCCCCGCTCTGTGGCTCACTGCCCCCCGCTCTGTGGCTCACTGCCCCCCGCTCTGTGGCTCGCCGCCCCGTTCTGTGGCTCGCCGCCCCCGCTCTGTGGTTCGCTGCTCCCGCTCTGTGGCTCACTGCCCCCCGCTCTGTGGCTCACTGCCCCCCGCTCTGTGGCTCACTGCCCCCCGCTCTGTGGCTCACTGCCCCCTGCTCTGTGGCTCACTGCCCCCTGCTCTGTGGCTCACTGCCCCCCGCTCTGTGGCTCGCCGCCCCGTTCTGTGGCTCGCCGCCCCGTTCTGTGGCTCGCCGCCCCCGCTCTGTGGTTCGCTGCTCCCGCTCTGTGGCTCACTGCCCCCCGCTCTGTGGCTCACTGCCCCCCGCTCTGTGGCTCACTGCCCCCGCTCTGTGGCTCGCCGCTCCCGCTCTGTGGCTCACTGCCCCCCGCTCTGTGGCTCACTGCCCCCCGTTCTGTGGCTCGCCGCCCCCGCTCTGTGGTTCGCTGCTCCCGCTCTGTGGCTCACTGCCCCCCGCTCTGTGGCTCACTGCCCCCCGCTCTGTGGCTCGCCGCCCCGTTCTGTGGCTCGCCGCCCCCGCTCTGTGGTTCGTTGCTCCCGCTCTGTGGCTCATATCTCTTCCTATCTGACGTCCACCGACATCTGCACACCGTAGTGGCCCGATCTGGATCCTCTTCAATCTCTGCAGAACATCGCACCAGCCCACCCTGAGGAGAACGGCGCAGCTTTCCTAGGTCCAGATCTGCCGCCGTCCTGCTCCTGTGCCCACTATAGGGGTGTAAATGACACGCCATCCTCAGAACAGATAGAGGGCACTCCGGGGAGTGGAGCTTACACATTCTTTTGTCTATTTCCCACTTTTAGGGGGTCATTTGCTTTGTCCGATTGCGCCCCCTAGCTCAGCAGCACGAGCCCATGGCACAGATGCCCGGAGCTGAGAACTGGCCTGCATCCCTTTAAGAAGGCAGCGGATCCATTTACCACAGTGCGGGTCCTGATTGCACAATTTGGGGGGGTTTTCGTGTGTTATGAGGCAGGTGGGACGGCGGGATCTGGGGTTGGCGCCGCTCCAGACGTTCCTTCATGGAACATTAGTACAGTAAATTCTTTCTCTCGGGCAGAGGACGGTGGAAATGAAATCAGCAGCAATGTTTGCTTTCATGTGGTTACATTTAATTTCCATGTAAAGGAGAAAAACACGAAAGACGAAGTCTGGAGCAGAGGGAGAGGCGGCAGAAACCGCCGCTGATCCTAAAAATAGGGGATTGTCCAGAAACATAATAACAAGTGAATCAGAGGGACGATGGGGGCTTATTACATACCCCAAAACATTCAGTGTTACCAATTATGCAACATTTTACTACTTCCTGGATCCAGCCTGCAGTGTAAAGTATAGTGGTGCACATAGCTACGTCATGTCAGGGCAAGTACGTGCCGCTATTCTGCTGCCCAAGAACCACAGTCCATCCCCCGCTGCGACAAAGTCACAAGCGTCTTCTGCCATTTCAAGAAACTCAACGGTGTAAGAAAAGAGAAGAGACTGTAATATATCAGGAAATGTGCTTCCTTCTCCACTTCTAGACTCCACTTCTAGTGTTTTATCGCACCTCATCTTCAGCTGCACTGCTCACTACTGCTGTATAATGTCTTCTACACCGCTCCTGCTTTCTAGTATTTATCTCACTACAGACCAGGATCTTCAGCTACACTGCTCAGGGCTGCTGTATAATGTCCTCTACCACTGCTGCTTTCTAGTAAGTGTTTTATCTCACAATAGAGCTGGATTCATAACTAAAAAGCCCAGTACGGATGCATTATGTCCTTTATGCTGATGCATTTTCTCTCACCTCAGTGCTGTATTCACATCTGCACTGCTCAGTACTGCTGTATAATGTCCTCCATGTTGTAGCTGCTTAATATTTTGTACATAAAGGAGAGCAGGAATCCATCATGTCTGTGTCTGCTGTGTATGGGAGACATTATGGCAGCTTGTCTACATCCACCAGCTCAGTAACAACTGATAATTAGAGATGGGGTCTGCAGGAAGGAAACTGAAGAAATTGCAGGATACAAGTCACATCATGGCCAGACATTGAATTGTCCTTCCTGTTTACACTGGGCAGCCTCATCCTAAGCAGTCACCTGAACTACAGCTTCCCCATTAGCCAAGTGGCCCAGTGGCCTAATGGATAAGGCGCCAGCCTCCGGAGCTGGAGATTGTGGGTTCAAGTCCCATCTGGGTCGGAAATTTTAGGAACTTGCAAAATTCCTGAATAATTCCAGGGACATAATTTATGACAAGTCTGACAACGTCACACAATCATCATAGTCTTCAGTACAAAGAAGTCCCATCATGGGACATTTATTATGTGTTTAATCAGCATTTTTTCATTCTGGAAGAAGTGTCACGCAACAGCACAGAGTATTTTAGGAGAGGATTAGTGGCAGTGAGTGTATCATCTCCTCATGCATAGCTCCTAACCGTCCCCATTCTCCCGGGACAGTCCCGTTTTTGACCCCCCCCCCCACCCGCGCCCTGCCCAACACTCTATTTTTTCTCCGCACTGCACTGAGCCGCCACGCCCCCCCCATGCACCAACCCCATCCTTGCCCTCCCGCAGAGACCCACCACAGCCTCCAATGACGTTGCTAGGCTGTTCTGTGGCTGAGTATGCGCACAGGACCTGTGATGAGGTCACCAGAGGAGAGGAGTCAGGGGTCACATGATCAGGGGCCTCAGTGTGTGCAGGACTCTGCTGTGCTGGTTGTCATGGTGCTGGATGAGGTGAAGTTTCTGTGTGGGGTCAGGAGGGGTTTACAGGGAGGATGTAGCAGAGCTGTGTGTGTACAAGGTGTACGGAGCGGAGCCGAGTGTGTACGAGGTGTACAGAGCGGAGCCGTGTGTGTACGAGGTGTACGGAGCGGAGCCGAGTGTGTACGAGGTGTACGGAGCGGAGCCGAGTGTGTAAGAGTTGTGCGGAGTGGAGCCGCGTGCGTACGAGGTGTACGGAGCAGAGCCGCGTGTGTACGGGGTGTGCGGAGCAGAGCCGTGTGTGTACAAGATGTACGGAGCGGAGTCATGGGTGTACTTGGTGTACGGAGCGGAGCCGAGTGTGTACTTGGTGTACAGAGCGGAGCCGAGAGTGTATGGGGTATGCAGAGCAGAGCCATGTGTGAACGGGATGTATGGAGCTGAGCCAAGTGTGTACGAGGCATACAAAGCGGAACCATGTGTGTATGAGGTGTGCGGAGTTGTGCGTGTACACGGTGTATGGTGAGGAGCATTCATACCTCCCAAACGTCCCGGATCCAGCGGGACAATCCCGATTTTGAGAGTCTGCCCTGCTGTCCCAGCCAGGAGCTTACTTTTCCCGCGGACACAGGAGTACACGGTGGAGCCGCAAGGAGCACTTTAAAACTCACATATAACGGTCCACCGGAAGTGACGTGCTGGAAGGTGACCGGAAATTAGATAATTTCATGAGGAGATTGTGCCGGAACCAGGAATGCTTCAGATCCATCACCGTGTCCTCCTCCAACAGCGCAGACTGCAGGATCGCCTTGGAATCGGGGATGCCGGCCATGTGAGTGGATCATGATGTCCTGCATCGGGAGGTTCAGGTGGGCATTACAATAGGAGCCGGGCTGCTATAGTATCTTTATAGAATCTTTCTTTCTTTCTCTCTCTGCTTCTTTCTCTGTTCTTTCTCTCTCTCTCTGTTACTTTCTTTCTCTGTTTCTTTATCGCTCTCTGTTCTTTCTTTCCCTATCTTTCTCTCTCTCTTCTTTCTCTCTCTCTAATCTTTCTTTTTTCTTTCTCTCTCTCTGTTCTTTTTCTCTCTCTGTACTTTCTTTCTCTCTCTCTCTGTTCTTTCTTTCTATTTCTTTCCCCCTCTTTCTTTCTTTCTTTCTGTTCTTTCTCTTTCTTTCTTTAATTCTTTCTCTCTCTCTGTTCTTTCTGTCTATCTCTGTTATTTCTTTCTCTCTCTCTGTTCTTTCTTTCTATTTCTTTCCCCCTCTTTCTTTCACTCTCTCTGTTCTTTCTGTCTATCTCTGTTATTTCTTTTCCCTCTTTCTTTCTTTGTTTCTTTCTTTCTCGCTGTGTTCTTTGTTTTTCTCTTTCTTTCTCTCTCTGTTCTTTCCTTCTTTTTCCTCGTTCTTTCTCTCTTAGTTCTTTCTTTCCCCTCTTTCTTTCTCTCTCTGTTCTTTCTTTCTCTCTCTCTGGTCTTTCTTTTTTTCTTTCCCTTCTGTCTTTCTTTCTTTCCCCTTTCTTTCTCTCGCTTTCTGCTCTTTCTTTCGCTCACTGTTCTTTCCCCTCTTTCTTTCTCTCTCTCTGTTCTCCCTTTCTCTTTCTATCTCTGTTCTTCCTTTCCCCTCTTTCTTTCTTTCCTTGTTTCTTTTGCCTCTTTCTCTATCTCTGTTCTTTCTTTCTTCCCCTTTCTTTCTCTCTCTGTTCTTTTTTTCACTCTCTTTTCTTTCTTTCTTTCTTTCCCCTTTTTCTTTCTCTCTCTGTTCTTTCTTTGCCCTCTATCTTTCGCTCTCTGTTCTTTCTCTCTCTGTTCTTTCTTTTTTCTTTCCCCTCTTTCTTTCTCTCTATTCTTTTTTCCCCTTTCTTTCTCTCTCTCTTTTCTTTATTTATTTCCCCTCTTGTTCTCTCTCTCTGTTCTTCCTTTCTCTTTCTCTCTCTATTCTTTCTTTCGCTCTCTGTTCTTTATTTCTATCTGTTCTCTCTATGTTCTTTCTTTACCCTCTTTCTTTCCCATCTTTCTTTCTCTCTCTGTTCTTTCTTTCTCTGTCTCTGCTCTTTCTTTCTCTCTGTTCTTTCTTTCCTCTTTCTTTCTCTCTCTGTTCTTTCTTTCCCCTCTTTCTTTTTCTCTCTCTCTCTGTTCTTTCTTTCTTTTTCCTTTCTTTCTCTCTCTCTGTTCTTTCTTCTTTCTCTCTCTGTTCTTTCTTTCTCTCTTTGTTCTTTTCTTCTGTCCCCTCTTTCTTTCTCTCTTTGTTCTTTCTTTCTTTCCCCTCTTTCTTTCTCTATCTGCTCTTCCTTGCTCTTTGTCTCTGTTCTTTTTTCTTTCTCTCTGTTCTTTCTTTCTCTTTGTTCTCTCTCTGTTCTTTCTTTCCCATCTTTCTTTCTCTCTCTGTTCTTTCTTTCTTTCTCTCTATCTGTTCTTTCTTTCTCTCTGTTCTTTCTTTCCCCTTTTTTCTCTCTCTGTTCTTTCTTTCCTCTCTTTATTTTTCTCTCACTCTCTGTTCTTTCTTTCCCCTCTTTCTTTCTCTCTCTGTTCTTTCTTTCCCCTCTATCTTTCGCTCTCTGTTCTCTCTCTCTGTTCTTTCTTTTTTCTTTCCCCCCTTTCTTTCTCTCTGATCTTTTCCCCTTTCTTTCTCTCTCTCTGTTCTTTCTTTCTTTCCCCTCTTGTTCTCTCTCTCTGTTCTTCCTTTCTCTTTCTCTCTATTCTTTCTTTCGCTTTCTGTTCTTTATTTCTATCTGTTCTCTCTTTGTTCTTTCTTTACCCTCTTTCTTTCTTTCCCATCTTTCGTTCTTTATCTCTCTGTTCTTTATTTCTCTCTCTCTGTTCTTTCTTTCTCTCTGTTCTTTCTTTCCCCTTTCTTTCTCTCTCTGTTCTTTCTTTCCCCTCTTTCTTTCTATCTCTCTGTTCTTTCTTCTTTCTCTCTCTGTTCTTTCTTTCTCTCTCTGTTCTTTCTTCTTTCTCTCTGTTCTTTCTTTCTCTCTCTGTTCTTTCTTCTTTCTCTCTCTGTTCTTTCTTTCTCTCTCTGTTCTTTCTTCTTTCTCTCTCTGTTCTTTCTTTCTCTCTCTGTTCTTTTCTTCTGTCCCCTCTTTCTTTCTCTCTTTGTTCTTTCTTTCTTTCCCCTCTTTCTTTCTCTATCTGTTCTTCCTTGCTCTTTCTCTCTGTTCTTTCTTTCTCTCTCTGTTCTTTCTTTCTATTTGTTCTCTCTCTGTTCTTTCTTTCCCCTCTTTCTCTTTCTCTCTGTTCTTTCTTCTTTCTCTCTCTGTTCTTTCTTTCTCTCTCGCTCTCCTTTCTTTCTTTCTCTCTCTCTCTCTGTTTTCTTTTTTCTCTCTCTCTGTTTTCCTTCTTTTCCTCAGTACCCGTCAGTGTGCCCACAGTACCAGCCACTGTGCCCATAATGCCAGCCACTGTGCCCACAGTACCAGTCCGTGTGATCAGCAGTGCTAAATGGGTGTGGTTGGGTGTGGACATGGATGTGACTAGTTCTGAAATGGGTGTGGTTCGGGCATGGTCTAAAATTTGCCTTCTTTCCCTTCTTCAAAAGTTGGGAGATATGCCTCCTGAGCTCGTTAGGTGGTTCTCACTCAGCTTTCCTGGGCGGCTGATCAGCCTCGTTATACATGGGGTCATCCCTCTATATCAGTATATTAACAAGTATGGATCCCAGTAAAGATGGGTGACAACCTCTGAAGATCAGCAATGGCCGTCGGATTGGTTGTTGCCCATTTTATCAAGACGGTCACTTTTAATTTATGGAATATGAATCTGTAATCCAGACATGAAGAGCGCCTGATTTGCCTGCGGGGTCATTCTTGCTGCTGCTTTTTATGCACATTTTTCAGGCAAGGTAAATATATATTTTCTCTTCGGCTTTAATTTCTTCCATCTGCAACTTCCCGGTCCAGAAAGTGGGAGCGAGCGGATAAATAAGACATAAAGCAGGATCTGTGCAGCCCTGTGTGTGACCTGAGGGGCCCGGCCCTGATGCCAGCGAGGGCAGACGGCAGTCAGAACCTGTGCCAGTCACACACGGATGTCTGAGTCACCAACCGGCACCGGGGGGCAGCGGCGAGCGGTGCCAAAACCTGCACACCCGGGAAAAAGGAAATGTGTGCAGGTTATTAATGGTATCACTCCCACTATCTGCAGCCACTCACCAGAAAACACAAGTGATTCATGGACACGAAGAAATGACTGAAAATAAAGAAGAAAAATATTATATACAATAAAAACCCGAGGAAAACTGAAGTAACCAGAAAAAGCCGATCACAGCACTCTCCACCCGACCACGGCCCATCTGTTACTCAGCTAATGTGCCCAACACTCCGTGCTGAGAAGCCTCGTATTACATCAACATGCCAGACACACCTCTGAGAACCCAATACAAAGCTCCAAAGCTCCAGTGACGATCAAAGCTGTCAGTCAGCAGTCACCACTAGGGGGAGCTCTCTGTACACAGAGATACATGATAAGATCCTGTCTGCAGCCACCACTAGGGGGAGCAAATACCAATGGTGCTTATGGAGGAATTTTATAATGTATACCTAATAAGTGCTTTTGAATTACTTCCTGTATTAAACTCCAGAGCTGTGCTCACTATTCTGCTGGTGCAGTCACTCACTGTGTGCATACATTACATTACTGATCCTGAGTTACCTCCTGTATTATACCCCAGAGCTGCACTCACTATTCTGCTGGTGCAGTCACTGTGTACAAACATTACATTACTGATCCTGAGTTACATCCTTTATTATACTCCAGAGCTGCACTCACTATTCTGCTGGTGCAGTCCCTGCGTACATACATTACATTACTGATCCTGAGTTACATCCTGTATTATACCCCAGAGCTGCACTCACTATTCTGCTGGTGCAGTCACTGTGTGCAAACATTACTGATCCTGAGTTACATCCTGTATTATACTCCAGAGCTGCACTCACTATTCTGCTGGTGCAGTCACTGTGTACATACATTACATTACTGATCCTGAGTTACATCCTGTATTATACTCCAGAGCTGCTCTCACTATTCTGCTGGTGCAGTCACTGTGTACATACATTACATTACTGATCCTGAGTTACCTCCTGTATTATACTCCAGAGCTGCACTCACTATTCTGCTGGTGCAGTCACTGTGTACAAACATTACTGATCCTGAGTTACATCCTGTATTATACTCCAGAGCTGCACTCACTATTCTGCTGGTGCAGTCACTGTGTACATACATTACATTACTGATCCTGAGTTACAGCCTGTATTATACTCCAGAGCTGCACTCACTATTCTGCTGGTGCAGTCACTGTGTACATACATTACATTACTGATCCTGAGTTACATCCTGTATTATACTCCAGAGCTGCACTCACTATTCTGCTGGTGCAGTCACTGTGTACATACATTACATTACTGATCCTGAGTTACCTCCTGTATTATACTCCAGAGCTGCACTCACTATTCTACTGGTGCAGTCACTGTGTGCATACATTACATTACTGATCCTGAGTTACCTCCTGTATTATACTCCAGAGCTGCACTCACTATTCTGCTGGTGCAGTCACTGTGTGCATACATTACATTACTGATCCTGAGTTACCTCCTGTATTATACTCCAGAGCTGCACTCACTATTCTGCTGGTGCAGTCACTGTGTACATACATTACTGATCCTGAGTTACCTCCTGTATTATACCCCAGAGCTGCACTCACTATTCTGCTGGTGCAGTCACTGTGTACATACATTACATTACTGATCCTGAGTTACCTCCTGTATTATTCCCCAGAGCTGCACTCACTATTCTGCTGGTGCAGTCACTGTGTACATACATTACATTACTGATCCTGAGTTACATCCTGTATTATACCCCAGAGAAGCACTCACTATTCTGCTGGTGCAGTCACTGTGTACGTACATTACATTACTGATCCTGAGTTACCTCCTGTATTATACTCCAGAGCTGCACTCACTATTCTGATGGTGCAGTCACTGTGTACATACATTACATTACTGATCCTGAGTTACCTCCTGTATTATTCTCCAGAGCTGCACTCACTATTCTGCTGGTGCAGTCACTGTGTACATACATTACATTACTGATCCTGAGTTACCTCCTGTATTATACTCCAGAGCTGCACTCACTATTCTGCTGGTGCAGTCACTGTGTACATACATTACTGATCCTGAGTCGCCTCCTGCATTACACTCCAGAGCTGCGCTCTCGGTATACGTGCAGTGTTCTCTGGTGTATACACAGCTCCCTTCCTCTGTCTTGCAGACTCTTTATGTGACTTCTGATCTCAATATAAAGTTCTTTCATCTCTGGAATTATTTGCTGACATTGGGGATTCGGCATCTGGAGACGTTTCTGTGTTGTGTAACTGTATATAGGGGATGAATGTTCCGTGTTCTGCGTTCACCTCGTGTTTATATGTGAAGAACAGAACGTGATTCTTTCAGTGGTAAACAGAACGTTTAGATGGCGGCTCGGGGCGCGGAGATGACATTCGGGTAGGGGATCACTGGATCCATCAGATGTTACATAACAGACAGATCTCACGTCATTAACACACGAATGTCACCAACCAGCGCCGGCTATGGCTGCTGCTACCGGCATCACATAGAGCGGCGGCGGACACAGACCGGTCTCGGGCCCTTTGCAGCCCAATAACTCAATGCACAATTCCACCTGCTGAGGAGGTAGGGGCCCCTTATTTCTTGGGCCCCTGTGCGGCTGCACATGATACACCAATAAGACGTCCGCCGCTGACATGTCACCATGTAATCCAGACCCAGCTCTTCATGGATCACTGCTGACAACCAGCCTGTATCCATGGATGAGAGGTTGTCAGACCCCCCCCCCCCCGGTGACATCACTGATAGAATTTAATGACGTTTTTATTTTCGTCCTTGTGATGACTGGTCGCCACTGTTAGGCTATGTGCACACGTGCGGAATTGCTGCGGAAATTTCCGAGGCAATTCCGCAACTCCCTGCAGCGGGAAATACGCGGGAAATCCACGTGCGGAATTCCCACGAAAACCTTGGGATTTCCAAGTGTTTGACGAGTGTGACCAACTTTTTACCACTGAGGCGGCCTATGCGGCATCAATAGTTAAAGATAAAATGTGAAAAATAATTAAAAAAGTTAAAAATGGTGATATTCTCACCTTCCAGCGTCCCGCTCAGCGTCCCCAGGCCTCAGCGATGCTCCCGCCAACTCCCGTTCCCAGCGATGCCTTGCAGCAATGACCCCAGATCATGTAGCGTCACGCGAGACCACTGCGTCATTACAGGTCATTGTTGCAAGGCATCACTGGGAAGGGGAGTTGGTGGGAGCATTGCGAGGCCTGGGGACGCTGCGGGGGCCGCCGGAAGGTGAGAATATCACCATTTTTTATTTTAATTCTTTTTAACAGGGATATGGCACCCACAGCCCGGAGGACAGTCTCCTCTCCCCCCGCCCGTGGGTACCATCTGCACATGATCCGCTTACTTTGGGCATGGTGGGCACAGCCACATGCAGAATGTAAGCGGATCAATGCATTCCTATGTGTAATCCCCCAAAAAGGGCTAAGTACGTAAAAGCTCATCCATAAGGGTACAACAGAAATCCGAAAAGAGAAAAAATAGGACCAAAGAGCAATAGATAAAATAGTAAATTTTATTGTTTACAAAAATTGAGTAAGTAATATATGATATATAACAATACGAAAAAGGGAATCAGCGACACCTAGATGCCACATTCAGGCTAGCATTGGTATATGAAAGGGAAGATAGTAGGTAGAATTCATATACGACATACACCCAAACAATATACAATTGGCCCTAAGAGAAGAGCAATATAAGCGTACAAACAATAGCCGCCAGATAAGACATTTGTGAGTAGTGGAATAAACAAATATCTCGCTATTATTGAGTATAAAGGGCGATAGTGCAATGTAAGTGGTCCAAAATACGGACCTACAAATAATAGTGCGTAAGAGAAAATGTAGCCTGACAGCGAAGACAGCGTTCAGTAATACCGGCCATAAGAATACATAGCGGAGGTGTATGGAGGTAAGTGAAGTGATAAATGCATATAGCGCCAAAGAGCAACCTTGCTGAAATGTGGGCAGGAGGACCCTACGCGCGTTTCGCTTCTTTGCTTCTTCGGGGGGGGGGGCGTGAATATACCAAACCTAGTCTGAATGTGGCATCTAGGTGTCGCTGATTCCCTTTTTCGTATTGTTATATATCATATATTACGTATTTTATTCCATTTTTGTAAACAATAAAATTTACTATGTTATTTATTGCTCTTTGGTCCTATTTTTTTTCTTTGTGGATTTTTGCATTCCTATGTGTGCGGATTTTCCCGTGATTCCGCACAAAGAATGAGCATGCTGCGTCATTTTCCACGATGCGATTCCACAGCGGAAAAATACGCAGCATTAGCACAGCATGTGCGGAATGCCATTGAATTCAATGGGTTGCTTTTTGTATGCATTTTCGCTGCGAAAAAACGCGGCAAAAAACGCATAAAATCTGCAACGTGTGCACACAGCCTAAGTCTGCGGAGAGACGTAACCTACAGAAATGGCGCCCTCCCCTATCGGCGCTTTAAGAACCTTCTAAACGATTTTCCTGCACCTTCGCCCCCATAAGTGTCATCAGAGGGTCTGCAGCCAATTAAGGGCCATATGTGGTTTATGTCTGAAGCGTGGTCCGAGATTTCCTCCAGGAGGGAAGGATGTGTAAAGACTGAGGTAAGATCTGAGTGATCAGGAGGAAAACATGAAGGGGATGTAGGTGGAGGCTCAGGATAAATACCCCGGCACCCAGACGTTTCCTCACCAGTCCCAGCGGAGAACCAGACTTGTGAGTATTATATAGCATAGTATTACACACTATTCTCATAAAATGAACTGCTGTAATGTGACAGTGATATTTCTAGTAAGAAGTGCTGGCTCAGTGGTTACATGCACTGACCCTAGATACAGAGTCAGCCCCTGAGGACCATGCCTTTACTTTAGGTATATGATTAGTTATATTAATTGATTATATCCTGAATCATCCATAGTTACATGTCTGATAATGTAGTGGAGAAGCTGACTCAGTGGTTACATGCATTGACCTAGGACCCTGTCTGTCACTTTAGATATATGAGCAGTTATTCTGATTAATTATATCCCTAAGCTTCCATAGTTACCAGTCTGATAATGTAGAGTAGAAGCTGACTCAGTGGTTACATGCATTGACCTAGATGCAGAGATAGCTCCCGAGGACCATGTCTGTCACTTTAGGTAAATGAGCAGTTATATTGACTGATTATATGATGAATCTTCCATAGTTACCAGTCTGATAATGTAGAGTAGAAGCTGACTCAGTGGTTATATGCACTGACCTAGATACAGAGATAGCTCCCGAGGACCATGGCTGTCACTTTAGGTAAATGAGCAGTTATATTGATTGATTATATCCTTAATCTTCCATAGTTACCAGTCTGATAATGTAGAGTAGAAGCTGACTCAGTGGTTACGTGCATTGACCTAGATCCAGAGATAGCCCCCGAGGACCATGCCTGTCACTTTAGATGTATGAGCAGTTATTCTGATTAATTATATCCTTAATCTTCCATAGTTACTTGTCTGATAATGTAGAGTAGAAGCTGACTCAGTGGTTACGTGCATTGACCTAGATCCAGAGATAGCCCCCGAGGACCATGGCTGTCACTTTAGGTAAATGAGCAGTTATATTGATTGATTATATCCTTAATCTTCCATAGTTACCAGTCTGATAATGTAGAGTAGAAGCTGACTCAGTGGTTACGTGCATTGACCTAGATCCAGAGATAGCCCCCGAGGACCATGTCTGTCACTTTAGATGTATGAGCAGTTATTCTGATTAATTATATCCTTAATCTTCCATAGTAACTTGTCTGATAATGTAGAGTAGAAGCTGACTCAGTGGTTACGTGCATTGACCTAGATCCAGAGATAGCCCCCGAGGACCATGTCTGTCACTTTAGATGTATGAGCAGTTATTCTGATTAATTATATCCTTAATCTTCCATAGTAACTTGTCTGATAATGTAGAGTAGAAGCTGACTCAGTGGTTACATGCATTGACCTAGATCCAGAGATAGCCCCTGAGGACCATGGCTGTCACTTTAGGTAAATGATCAGTTATATTGATTGACTATATGATGAATGTTCCATAGTTATCAGTCTGATAATGTAGAGTAGAAGCTGAGTCAGTGGTTACATGCACCCGATAGAATATAGAATATTATTAGCTATATCTAAGCTATTAATAATTTAGTCTTCTAGTCTTATTTGTCTATTAAGCAGAGCTAGATCGGAGCCAATGGCGACCTCTGTAACTTGGGGAAAGGGAGAGCTGTGTAGAGATGGAGCTTCTGCAGGTGAGAGATGAATATCCAGACGGGTCCAGTAGATTGGATGTAACCTGCAATATCCTGCTCTGGAAACTGTGGCCTGAGGCATCAGGTGAATGGGTCTGAATGTAGCGGAGGCGGCTTAGTCTAGGAATTCATATCCGTGGACAGGTCGGGCTTAACCTTTTCATGCCCAGCGTGGTTTTGATTTTCCAGTGATGAGGAGCGCTTTCTGATAGACTTCGGGCTCAGTCATCGTTTCATTTGCTCCTTTTGTTTTTTTCTTGGTTTTGGTGTTTTTCTCCGTTGCTTTACGTCTGTTTTAAGCTTTCTCCTTTTCTCTTCTAGTATTCGCCTCTCTGTGGATGAGGTGTGGGGTGCACAGAACTTTTGGCAGATTCAAATTGTCATTTTTTTTAATGGTTTTATTAAAAAGGAAACATCATTTACCATGAAATCCATTCACATGAGAGTACAAGGATCCCAAAGTGTCAGACGGCGGCCTTGACCCCGAAAATCTTAGTTTTAAATATTTGTAGAAAAACAATTCTAACACGACTAAGCTATTAAGGAATGGGGAGGGAAAGTGAGGCTCCATGAGAAGCATGAAACTTTTACGCTTTTTTTTGCATCATTTTTACGGAACTTTCAACTTTTTGTCCTTAAAAAAAAAAACCAGATACAAATGTGAGGCGCATTTGGAGCAAACGGGGTTTGTCATTTTGATGAATTGGGTGTAAAAATCGTCAGCGAATAAAAGACGGAAAAACGAAAGTGACTTAAAAATGCAGATGATGAATGGGGCCCGTCATGTTTCCTTTTAGTGACATTGGAAGATCTCTGCTTGCTGTCAGTGAATGAAGACCCCGGATTCCATCTGGAGGCAGTGATACAGTTTATCCAGTGCTGATACATTGTAACAAACTGTCAGCTTTGTGCAGATGCTTCTTTGTGTGCATCAGCTAAGGTCACTGCCTCTGAATGTTAAGGAGAGTGTTCTCATTCACTGACAGCAAGCAGAGATCCTGACAATGGGGAGTAACACAAAGTCCATTAGTGAGATCAGCCCTTTCTGTTATACAGTGAATTAATATATGACAGGGAGGACCCTGCAATGTCTCATGGGGTACATGGGGGCACAATGTCAAAATCATCTGCCTCCAAGGGCTGATACTGGGCATCTAGCAGGTCATGGAGCTCCTGGGAGTTGTAGTTCACCTCCACAGGTTTATCCACTTGTTTATTTCGCAGGCTTATATAATATTTTTCACCTTTTGATATTTTCGTCACCGTCCCTCTCGCCGCCCCCCACCCTGGTATAACCGTGCCAGCACATACCTCTCAGCGTTCTTGGTGCCGCCCACCCCAGATGTTGGGTTTTATAGGAACGTTGCTCTCTTACAAGCAGTAATTACTCCTTATATCCCCAGCAGAAGATTTCCTTGTGGCAAGTGAAAAAGGAAAAATACACAAGACAAGTCAGCATGAAGACCCTGGCACTGCTCCTGGTCGTGGCTCTGGCCATTGCGGTCACCCTCGCATACGGTAACGATTATTTACTTGATTTCTTCGAAGAAAAAACTGCAAATTATCTGAAATTCTAAATACTAGAGCACCTGGAGGCCATAGACAGGACACAAGCTGCTGTAACCAGAACCATAGACAGGACACAGGCTGCTGTAACCAGAACCATAGACAGGACACAAGCTGCTGTAACCAGAACCATAGACAGGACACAGGCTGCTGTAACCAGAAACATAGACAGGACACAAGCTGCTGTAACCAGAACCATAGACAGGACACAAGCTGCTGTAACCAGAACCATAGACAGGACACAGGCTGCTGTAACCAGAAACATAGACAGGACACAGACTGCTGTAACCAGAACCATAGACAGGACACAGGCTGCTGTAACCAGGACCATAGACAGGACACAGGCTGCTGTAACTAGAACCATAGACAGGACATAAGCTGCTGTAACCAGAACCATAGACAGGACACAGGCTGCTGTAACTAGAACCATAGACAGGACACAGACTGCTGTGACCAGGACCATAGACAGGACACAGGCTGCTGTAACCAGAAACATAGACAGGACACAGACTGCTGTAACCAGAACCATAGACAGGACACAGGCTTCTGTAACCAGGACCATAGACAGGACACAGGCTGCTGTAACTAGAACCATAGACAGGACATAAGCTGCTGTAACCAGAACCATAGACAGGACACAGGGTGCTGTAACCAGGACCATAGACAGGACACAGGCTGCTGTAACTAGAACCATAGACAGGACACAGGCTGCTGTAACCAGGACCATAGACAGGACACAGGCTGCTGTAACTAGAACCATAGACAGGACACAGACTGCTGTGACCAGGACCATAGACAGGACACAGGCTGCTGTAACCAGAACCATAGACAGGACACAGGCTGCTGCAACCAGAACTATAGACAGGACACAAGCTGCTGTAACCAGAACCATTGACAGGACACAAGCTGCTGTAACCAGGAACATAGACAGGACACAGGCTGCTGTAACCTGAACCATAGACAAAATAATAATAATAATAACAATAAATTTTATTTCTATAGCGCCGACATATTCCGCAGCACTTTACATTTCAGAGGGGACTTGTACAGACGATAGACATTACAGCATAACAATAATCACATAGATCATAACAGATACCAAGAGGAGTGAGGGCCCTGCTCGCAAGCTTACAGTCTATGAGGAAAGTGGGAGACACGAAAGGTGGGTGGTAACAGTTGCCCTGATTGTTTGGACCAGCCATAATGTTAAGTGTGTATCAGTACAGACACAGAGGGCTAATGGATGCATAAAGCATGTGGGAACATGATGCGGGGAACCTGGTTATGGTAAAAACTTTTGGCTGTGCCACACAGGGATAGGTTAGGTTAATGCGTTGAGGCGATAGGCCAGTCTGAATAAATGAGTTTTCAGGGCACGCTTAAAATTGTGGGGATTGGGGACTAATCGTATTGACCTGGGAAGTGCATTCCAAAGAATTGGCGCAGCACGTGTAAAGTCTTGGAGACGGGAGTGGGAGGTTCTGACTATTGAGGATGCTAACCTCAGGTCATCAGCAGAACGGAGGGCGCGGGTAGGGTGGTATACTGAAACAAGGGAGATGTAGGGTGGTGCTGAGCCATGGAGGGCTTTGTGGGTGAGGGTAATAAGTTTGTACTGGATTCTGGAGGGGATGGGTAGCCAGTGTAATGACTGGCACAAGGCAGAGGCATCTGTGTAACGATTGGTGAGGAATATGATCCTGGCTGCAGCATTCAAGACAGATTGGAGAGGGGAGAGTTTGGTAAGAGGGAGACCGATTAGAAGGGAGTTACAATAGTCAAGACGAGAATGAATAAGAGAAACAGAGTTTTTGCGGAGTGAAAAGTAAGAAAAGGTCGAATTCTAGAAATGTTTTTGAGGTGCAGATGACAAGATCGAGCCAGTGATCGAATGTGGGGGGCAAAGGAAAGCTCGGAGTCAAGTATGACCCCAAGACAGCGGGCATGTTGCTGGGGAGTAATAGTGGAACCACACACGGAAATGGCAATGTCGGGTGTAGGTACATTAGTAGCGGGAGGAAACACAAGGAGTTCAGTCTTTGACAGGTTCAGTTTCAGATATAGTGAGGACATGATGTTAGACACAGCGTTTAGACAATCGCCGGTGTTTTCTAGAAAGGCTGGCGTGATGTCAGGAGAAGAAGCGTATAATTGGGTGTCATCAGCATAGAGATGGTACTGGAAACCAAATCTACTGATTGACCAATAGGGGCAGTGTACAAGGAGAAGAGGAGGGGGCCTAGAACCGATCCTTGAGGAACCCCAACAGTAAGGGGAAGATGAGAGGAGGAGGAACCGGCAAAAGATACAGTAAAGGAGCGGTCAGAGAGATAGGAGGAGAATTAGGAGAGAACGGTGTCCTTGAGGCCGATGGAGCGGAGCATAGTGAGGAGGAGCTGATGATCCACAGTGTCGAATGCTGCAGAGAGATCCAAGAGAATTAGCATGGAGTAATGACCATTAGATTTAGCTGTTAGTAGATCATTAGAGACTTTAGTGAGGGCAGTTTCTGTAGAGTGTAAAGAGCGGAAACCGGATTGGAGAGGGTCGAGAAGAGAGTTATCAGAGAGACAGCGGATCAGACGGGAGTGGACCAGGCGTTCCAGGAGTTTAGAGATGAAGGGAAGATTAGAGACAGGTCTATAGTTAGTGGCACAGTTTTGGTCGAGGGATGGTTTTTTAAGTAGTGGATGTATGATGGCATGCTTAAATGAGGAGGGAAAAATACCAGAAGAGAGAGAGAGGTTAAATATTTTAGTTAGGTGAGGGGTGACTGCAGGGGAAAGGGACTGGAGGAGATGTGACGGAAATGGGTCACTGATGCAAGTAGTTGGGCGAGAAGATGCAAGGAGCCTGCTCACTTCTTCTTCTGTGACTGGTTCAAAATCAGAGAGTGAGCTAGATGCAGTGGGGGAGGGAGGACAGTGCATGGTATGAGGTGATTGGGAGATAATTTCCTGTCGGATCTGGTCAATTTTTTCTTTGAAGTAATTGGCCAGATCGTCAGCTCGGAGCTCCGTGGTTGGGGCCTGTACTCTTGGGTTGAGCAGGGAATGAAAAGTGTCAAAGAGAGGTTTCGGGTTATTGGACAGTGAGGTGATGAGGGTGTTGAAATAGGTTTGTTTGGAGAGGTGAAGGGCAGTGTTGTATGTTCGAAGCATAAACTTATAATGGATGAAATCTTCGGGTTGGTTGGATTTTCTCCACAGACGTTTGGCGCACCTGGAGCACCGCTGCAGGAAACGTGTTTGCACCGTGTGCCAGGGTTGTCGCCGTCTGTGTTGTGGTGTTCTATTTATAGGAGGAGCAATTTCATCCAGGGCAGTTTGAAGTGTTTCATTGTAATGCTTCAGTGCAGAATCAGGACATGAGAGGGAGGAGATAGGGGCCAATGAAGACTGCAAGTTCTTCATAAGTTTCTGGGTGTTAATGGCCTGTATGTTTCTATAAGTCTGGACAGTGGGGGTGACCTGAGCAGCCGGGCAGTTCTTTATAGAGAATGAAAGAAGGTTGTGGTCAGAGAGCGGGAGAGGGGAGTTTGTGAAATCATCCACTGCACAAAGCCGAGAGAAGACCAAGTCGAGGGAGTTTCCGTCTTCATGCGTTGGAGAATTAGTAAGCTGCGAAAGGCCAAATGAGGAGGTTAGAGATAAAAGGTGAGTAGCAGATGGGGAGAGGGGAAGAGCAATGGGGATGTTGAAATCGCCCATGATGAAGGTAGGGATGTCACAGGAGAGAAAATGTGGAAGCCAAGTGGCAAAATGATCCAGGAATTGATGGGAGGGGCCGGGAGGACGATATACCACCGCCACTCGCATGGAGAAGGGGGTGTAGAGTCTGACGGAATGGACCTCAAAAGAAGGGAAGACAAGTGAGGGCAGTTGAGGGATAACCTGAAAGCTACATTTTGGTGATAGGAGCAGACCAACGCCAATATATAAACAGGCTGCTGTAACCAGAACCATAGACAGGACACAGGCTGCTGTAACCAGAAACATAGACAGGACACAGACTGCTGTATGCAGAACCATAGACAGGACACAGGCTGCTGTAACCAGAACTATAGACAGGACACAAACTGCTGTAACCAGAAACATAGACAGGGCACAGGCTGCTGTAACCAGAAACATAGACAGGACACAGGCTGCTGTAACCAGAACCATAGACAGGACACAGGCTGCTGTAACCAGAAACATAGACCGGACACAGGCTGCTGTAACCAGAAACAGACAGGACACAGACTGCTGTAACCAGAAACAGACAGGACACAGGCTGCTGTAATCTGAGCTATACACAGGACACAGGCTGCTGTAACCAGAAACATAGATAGGACACAGGCTGCTGTAACCAGAAACATAGACAGGACACAGACTGCTGTAACCAGAACCATAGACAGGACACAGGCTGCTGTAATCTGAGCTATACACAGGACACAGGCTGCTGTAACCAGAACCATAGACAGGACACAGGCTGCTGTAACCAGAACCATAGATAGGACACAGGCTGCCTAACCTGAGCTATAGACAGGACACAGGCTGCTGTAACCAGAAACATAGACAGGACACAGACTGCTGTATGCAGAACCATAGACAGGACACAGGCTGCTGTAACCAGAACTATAGACAGGACACAAACTGCTGTAACCAGAAACATAGACAGGGCACAGGCTGCTGTAACCAGAAACATAGACAGGACAGAGGCTGCTGCATAAACTTAACACTGACACTTTTCTTCCTTATCCAGACTCATATGAAAGCCACGAGTCCTACGAACGTTATGGTAAGAAGAACGATTTGTTTACAAAATAAAGATATAAGAAAGATTGCAGGACTCCTGCTTGTATCTGAGGGGTTGTTACAGTGTATCAGGGTAAACAATTCTTTGCTCTCTACCTCTGCTTTCTTTATGTATTTCTCTTCTCTCTGCTGTCTGACCTGTATTCTATACACATCATCACTCTTATATTTTTGCTGCAGATCCGTTTGTTAACTCAAGAAATGCCAACTCCTTCATGCAACGGAACGTGCGAATGAATGAGCGGTAAAAAGAACGGCGCGCACAATAATCTGACACTCTGTGCCGGCACATACAGATTACACACGACTAGAGCCTATAGACTATAGTATTACTGCAGAGCTGCATTCACAGGTGTTAGACTCCAGCCACATCCAGAGCTGCATTCACAAGTGTTAGACTCCAGCCACATCCAGAGCTGCATTCACAAGTGTTAGACTCCAGCCACATCCAGAGCTGCATTCACAAGTGTTAGACTCCAGCCACATCCAGAGCTGCATTCACAAGTGTTAGACTCCAGCCACATCCAGAGCTGCATTCACAAGTGTTAGACTCCAGCCACATCCAGAGCTGCATTCACAAGTGTTAGACTCCAGCCACATCCAGAGCTGCATTCACAAGTGTTAGACTCCAGCCACATCCAGAGCTGCACTCACAAGTGTTAGACTCCAGCCACATCCAGAGCTGCATTCACAAGTGTTAGACTCCAGCCACATCCAGAGCTGCATTCACAAGTGTTAGACTCCAGCCACATCCAGAGCTGCACTCACAAGTGTTATACTCCAGCCACATTCAGAACTGCATTCACAAGTGTTATACTCCAGCCACATCCAGAGCTGCACTCACAAGTGTTATACGCCAGCCACATCCAGAGCTGCATTCACAAGTGTTATACTTCAGTCACATCCAGAGCTGCATTCACAAGTGTTATACTCCAGCCACATCCAGAGCTGCACTCACAAGTGTTATACTCCAGCCACATCCACAGCTACACTCACAAGTGTTATACTCCAGCCACATCAAGAGCTGCACTCACAAGTGATATACTCCAGCCACATCCAGAGCTGCACTCACAAGTGTCATACTCCAGCCACATCCAGAGCTACACTCACAAGTGTTATACTCCAGCCACATCAAGAGCTGCACTCACAAGTGATATACTCCAGCCACATCCAGAGCTGCACTCACAAGTGTTATACTCCAGCCACATCAAGAGCTGCACTCACAAGTGATATACTCCAGCCACATCCAGAGCTGCACTCACAAGTGTCATACTCCAGCCACATCCAGAGCTACACTCACAAGTGTTATACTCCAGCCACATCAAGAGCTGCACTCACAAGTGTTATACTCCAGCCACATCCAGAGCTGCACTCACAAGTGTTATACTCCAGCCACATCCAGAGCTGCACTCACAAGTGATATACTCCAGCCACATCCAGAGCTGCACTCACAAGTGTCATACTCCAGCCACATCCAGAGCTGCACTCACAAGTGTTATACTCCAGCCACATCAAGAGCTGCACTCACAAGTGATATACTCCAGCCACATCCAGAGCTGCACTCACAAGTGTTATACTCCAGTAACATCCAGATCTGCACTCCCTGGTTATTTTCTATAGCTAGTGTCACAGTTCTTATGGAACAGTTCTTCAAATGATGGAATTGGTTTCTAAACTATTTTTTCCTCTGTTGATTTACTCAATGAAATGATTCAGGAAACTAGAAGCAGTATGCAGCTCTGGATGTGACTGGAGTAGAATAGCTCAGAAGTGTTAGCTCGTGTTCTGTAGAGATCTAATCCATGACACATTGTGGAGTTGCCCTTTAAGCGCTGCTCTTGTCATTGCTACTTATGTCATTTCCCGTTTATCCAGACTTCGTGCCAAGAGCCCCTGGGAACGCCAGCGTGAGACGTGCGAGGAGTACAACCCCTGCGAGCGCTACGCCATGCGACACGGCTGGGGAGCGGCTTACAAGCGATACTTCGGACAGCGCAACGGCGGGAGATACTAGGAGATGATGGGCCCTGCGCTATTCCGCCAGTTTCTCTTTCATTGTTGAGTTTTATCGTCTGCACCTTACAATCAGCATTTTTCATATATTGTCATAATTCTGGGGGGATCCAGGACGGGGACACGATATCCGCACCCGATTCCGGGGCTGTAAATAATCGCTTCACTGTGGAAACATAAGTACAAGAAATAAAAATCTGCTTTATAACCGGTGTCACCTGTCACATGGCGCGAAAACCCGGAATGTGTGAGTCTCCATAGCAACCATTGTTACTTTTATTAATTAACAAAATATAAAGTGACTGAAGAGAAATGTAATATCAGCATATGTTCACCGACAGCACTTCAATAGAGAGATGCACATTCTGGTCCAATGACCCAATTGGAGCATATACCATCAGATAGAAAAGAAGAACAGCATCCCTTCCAGGTGATTAGAAGTTTTCAAAAACTTGACAAAGACCTGCAAAGGTCGAAATGTTGTATTTTGGCAGAATAAAGTTTTTGAAAACTTCTAATCACCTGGAAGGGAGGCTGTTCTTTTCTATTTGAAGAGAAATGTAAATCTCATCAGTATCTGGTGACCGCCCGTCGCCTCGATCATCAGTATCTGGCGCCTGCCCATCTCCTCCATCATCAGTATCTGGTGAGCGCCTGTCACCTCCATCATCAGTATCTGGTGACCGCCCCTCTCCTCCATCATCAGTATCTGGTGACCTGTCATCTCCTCCATCATCAGTATCTGTGGTGCCCGCCCGTCGCCTCCATCATCAGTATCTGGTGAGCGCCTGTCACCTCCGTCAGTATCTGGTAACTGCTTGCCTCCATCATCAGTATCTGGTGACCGCTCGCCTCCTCCATCATCAGTATCTGGTGACCGCTCGCCTCCTCCATCATCAGTATCTGGTGACCGCCCGTCGCCTCCATCATCAGCATCTGGTGACCGCCCGTCGCCTCCATCATCAGTATCTGGTGACCGCTGTCATCTTCATCATCAGTATCTAGTGACTGCCCCTCGTCTCCCTAATCAGTATCTGGTGACCTCCCATCGCCTCCATCATCAGTATCTGGTGACCACCACTCCCATCCATCATCAGTATCTGGTGACCGCTCGCCTCCTCTATCATCAGTATCTGGTGACAGCCAATTGCCTCTGTTATCAGTATCTGGCGATTGCCCGTCACTTCCATCATCAGTATCTGGTGACCGCCCGTCTCCTCCATCATCAGTATCTGGTGACCGCTCGCCTCCTCCATCATCAGTATCTGGTGACCGCCCGTCGCCTCCATCATCAGTATCTGGTGACCGCCCATCACTTCTCCTCCTCACTTGTACACTGGTTATAGATAATCTCGGCAGGATTTTGGGCCAAACATCTTGGAGATCTGACCCCTGGTCTCCTGTGGATGAGGCTTGTGCGGATCCTTCATCTGATCCCAGACAGATGGGATGATGTGAGTTCAGGATTCTGGGGGCCGGATCATCACCCCCAGGACTCCTCATCATTAATGACAGTGACTGGATGTTGGGGGTCGTGGTCCGGCTGCAGAATACATTTGGAGCCGTTAGTCGCCTCCTGATGACATCACATGATGGGTCGGTGTGTGCCCGGATTTCACACCATTAATCCTGACTAAACACACAACTCTATGTGCTGAAATGCAGCCGCTGACCTGCCGGACCCTCTGCGTCACTGCTCCTGCAGACCCTCCTTCTTGTGCCGCTCTCCAGCCTTTGTTATAATCTGCTTCTGTTACAGCCAAATATACTCCTCAGTCCCGACACCTGCTGACATTATCTGCCCCCTGGTTCCTGAGTTTTCGTGCAGAGTTGAGTCACTTGCTCCCATGTAGATGGTTTGGGGTTTTGGCCACAATTCTTCCATGAAGAAGACTCCTGGCCGCACTTCTCCGCACAGTTCTGAGCTGATGGCACTGCTGGACATCTCCATGCTGTGTCTCATCTCTTTCACTAAGTCACTGTCATGACTCCATCTGAGCACAGCTGATGGTGTGGGGAGCTATTCTTGCAGCCGGGCTGAACTGCGAAGACCTCTGGACCGTGGGAAAATGCCAGTGATGAGGTCACAGCAGATCAAGATCAGTGTCTATACAGCAGATCATCATGAGAAATTATCATGGTGATCTGCTATGAAGACACTGAGCATGAATGGCGGCGACCTCTTCACTGGCATTTTCCCACGGTCCAGAAGTCAGAGCTGGTCAAGCAATGAGGGAACGCAGACTCAGTGATGTTACCGCTAGTCACTGAAGCTCCGGGCCCAGCAGCTCATTCACCAGTGGTTTATCATCTGGGGCAGTCGTATCTTGGCACCGTCCTGGTAGAAAAATGTATGTTCCCCAGATATGGATTACGGCGTGAGACACAACGCCGGACAGGTATGGTATATTGTTGGTTTATTATTATATATTCATTACAGGAGATCGAGGGCTTCGCATGGATTAGGTGTGGTTGTAAGTATGGTTTAATTAAGAACAATAAAGGAGTCTGTGTCTTTATTTCAATTAAAGGATTTTTAACTGGGTGTCTGTGTTTTCTTTACAATTTGACTATGGGGTCAGTAATAGGGGCGTCTTATTGACGCCTCTCCATTACTAACCTGGGGGCTTGATGTCACAAAGGTGACATCAACCCCCACAACTATTACCCCATATGCCATAACTACAGGGCAGTGGGAAGAGAAAGGCTATGTGCCAGTATTGGCGCATCTTAGGGATGTGCCTTTTCTGGGGTGGCTCTGAGAGCTGATGTTTTAAGGCGGGGGGGGGGCCAGGATCCATGGTCCCTTTCTAGGCTATTAATATCAGCCCTCAGCTGTCTGCATAGCCATTGCTGGCTGTTAATTATAGGGGGACCCCACACAATTTTTTTCAGTAAAATAATCTTTTATCCATTAAATACATGTCCAGAGTTTTGCACACACACTATACTCATTGTATTTGTCACTGACATGTACATATCTACCTATTCTATATGGATTTACTGTATGTGATCCATCTCTCCTAACCTGTCGGCTCCTGCAGTGATTTTACAGAATCCGACAAATTAATTACCGTCTATTCTTCTATCTCTCTCTCTCTCTGCAATATAAATACATATACTGTATATGTGTGTGTCACTGACATCTATATATATATATATATATCTATTCTATTCTAACCTGTCAGTGTGATTTTACAGTAGCTGGACATGAGTTGCTGACTTCTCAAAGGACACCGGTGCGTAAAAATCAGCACTCGCATGGTGCGAGTGCTGAGGGATTTTTTTCTCGCACCCATTGACTTTCATTGACGAGTCTCGTCCGAGATACGCAGCATGCTTCAATTTTTTTCTAAGTCCGTTTTCAGCTGAGAAAAAAAATCGCAGATGAGATGTCACCCATTGAATAACATTGGTCACAGTGCAATCCGATTTTATATCGCAAATTAGTATGAGCCCTTAGGACGGATCTGACTGATAGCGATACATGAAATTCTGCACTCCCGCTAGATACTGAGAGCGGCAGGATCCCGAGCCCAGAAACTGTGTGACTTTATGAACACGGCTGATAGGCCAAGACATCCATAACCCCATCCAAGAATGAGCTGACACCCCAAGAATTTGGCTATGGGAACAAAGAATAAAAGCCTCTATTATATAAGAAGCCATAATACAAAGCAGACAGCAGATAAGGAGGACGCAAATCACAGCTGTGCAAGGAAAAGTGACACAGATCGCCATGAAGAAGCTGATTGTCCTCTCCTTGCTGGGGATAATGGCCGGATGCCTCTCCCTGAAAGGTGAGAAACGCTGATATTAAAGGAGCAGTCACAGGAAAGTACAGCGCTTAAAGAAAGCCAGGATCGTGGGGGCAGGGAGATCCCTACAACTGGGAGTAACAGATTGTAGTCTCCTGTCCTACAGTCTCCTCCCCCAGTAATGGCTGATAACAGGGAGTAATAGATTGTAGTCTCCTGTCCTACAGTCTCCTCCCCCAGTAATGGCCGATAACAGGGAGTAATAGATTGTAGTCTCCTGTCCTACAGTCTCCTCTCCAGTAATGGCTGATAACAGGGAGTAATAGATTGTAGGTCTTTTTTATTATTATAAAATCCTTCACGACGTTACAAAATAGAACACAACAGAACAAACATAGAACAAAAACTCCAATCAGAAACAATATGACAAAATCAGACACAAACACAAAGAAATAAACAAGAAATGGAAACAATAAGGGAAATTCTCGACCTACAAAACGGGAAAAGAAAATTAAATTAAAGAAACAAGAAATTAAAAACTAAAAAAAAAACAAAAAAGGAACAAAATTACAATAATTACACCAGCACCCCCTTAAAATAATAAATAAATAAAATCATGTAAAACCCCCGACCCAGCTCCATTCACACTATTATATACACCCCATGAACTACATTTACACCGTCCTATATACAATACTATATACACTATATACAATATAAACATATGACACCAGTCCGAATATTGTACAAGACACACCTAATACCCTCTGGTCCCACTGCCTTACCTCACAGCCTCCCCCTTACACCGCCACATTCACACTTATGACAAACCTAATTACAAACATAGTATAGAAAATTAACAATATTTATATATTTTTCCTTTTATTTATTTATTTATTTATTTATTTTTTTTTTAACACTATATATAAAACACACATCTACTCTATCTATCCCACCACCCCTGATCCAGCTCTGGCCACAAAGTTCAGGATTTCTCCGAGCTAGGATCAGGCCCCAAAGTTTTTCCCCAGGCGGGGCCTGGACCAGGCCAGATCAGTCTCTTATCACCGCTGTTGAAAACCCCCCATCCCCCCAATCCCCCCACCCAACCTAACTAAGACCCTCTATTATACACAATATATACAATACATACTTTACGCTATATACAATATATACATAAACCAACATTACAGAACATAACCTACGTACTCACCACTTAAGGCTCAAGTTCGATGCTTGCAAACCTTCTATTCAGGAGACTGAAATTCAAAACAAAACTCTAGAGTGAAAAGGCATCAGCCCACCACCAGGATATAGGAGTACTAACGGACTAAGGCACCCCGAAGGAGAAACCCCTCCAGAGATGGGCCGCCCTCCGGGCACCCAGTCTTTCATACTCCAGAGAATGGACCTTCACCAGGGCACCTAGGATGCTGCTATAAACTTCGTCTACACGGAGGATTTTACTCTGCGTCGAAACTAAAACTCGTGCGTTCCACGTGAAGTACCTGACCACTGCGCTGACTATAAATAAAGTGACTCTGTCCCTTCTCCCGAGGTCTCCGAACGCTCCATAGGCCCACTCGGCATAGGACAGAGTAGCCAGCCGCGGCCAACCAATGGAAGCTCCCACCCTGTTGTACACCTCTGTATTAAAGGGACAATGAAGCAGGAAGTGCTCCATGCTTTCCAGCATGTTAGCACAAGCCTCACGGGGGCAATTCCTGTCCTCGGAGCTCCTGTACTTCAGATTGTCCCTCACATACAACTTACCTTGGAAGCAGCGCCAAGTCAAGTCCCAGTACTTCTTGGGGATCCTATTAGAATTTAACAAACTCAACCCAACCTCTAGATCCCGACTTGGGCAGTCCTTGAGGACCAATGGACTCTGAAAATGCGAAAGCAAGACCCGCATGTCGAGGAGTTTCCTCGGTAGGGACCTCACCTCCCACATTCCCAGACCCCACCGGCGCATCATCTTCAGAACCGGGGTAACATAAGCCGGGAGATGCCCATGCGGTGTGCGAAGATCCTTCAATCTTCCCCCTGTCTCCCATTCCTGGAAGAAAGGCTGAAACCATCCCTTGCAGGAGAATACCCACGGAGGAGCCCTCTCTTTCCAGAGGTTTGCCACGTTGACCTTCAAAAAGGTGTTCACTAGGAACACCACGGGGTTCACCATATTCAACCCCCCTAGTCTCCTCGTGCGGTAAGTGACCTCCCGCTTGACTAGGTTCAGTCTATTCCCCCATAACATCTGAAAGAACAGACTGTAGACCCGAGTCCAGAGAGGCTCTGGCAAGACACAGACGCTGCCCAGGTAGATTAGTAAGGGGAGCAGGAAAGCTTTGCACAGGCCAACCCTTTCCCTCAGGGTCAAAGACCAACCCTTCCATTGGTCCACTTTTTGAGCGACACCTTTGATTCTGCCTTCCCAGTTTTTCGTGGGGTAATCACCCTGACCAAATTCGATGCCTAGGACTTTGGCGTGTTCTTGGGGTTCGGGGAGGGTGTCCGGAAGATCAAACCCGGGATCCCCGCCTCCCAGCCAGAGACTCTCACACTTGTCCTGGTTGATCTTGGACCCGGAAGCCTCCGAGTAGCTCTCCACTTCTGACATCACCACCATCGCCTCCTCTCGCGAAGAAACAAAAACGGTGACATCGTCCGCGTAGGCCACTACCCTCAGGATAGCCTCTGGCGCCACCCCGCCCATCCCCACCCCCGCCAACGGTCCACACTCGATCCTTCTGAGGAAGGGATCGATCGCAAACGCGTACAGCAATGGGCTAAGAGGGCAGCCCTGACGGACACCAGATCCTACCCCGAAAGGTTGTCCAATCCACCCATTTACCAGAGGGAAAGTCTCAGCCCCAGCGTATAAGGTCTTAAGCCAGTCCACAAACCCCCCAGGCAGACCGTACCTCAAAAGAGTGGACCAGAGGTACTCGTGGTCAACCCGGTCAAAAGCCTTTGCCTGATCCAGGGTCAGCAGGAACCCCTTCCAAAGGCCCGCCCTGCCTTGCTCCACGGCCTCTCGGACACCCAGAACAGCACTGAAAGTGCTACGGCCAGGAACGCAACAGTTCTGAGCCTCTGAAAGCAGCCGCGGCGCAAACTTCACCAGCCTGTTGAAAAGTATCTTAGCCAAAACCTTCCTGTCCACATTGAGAAGTGCTATGGGACGCCAATTCTCAATGTGTGACGGATCCTTACCCTTTGACAAAATGATCAAAGCTGACCTCCTTAATGATCTCGGCAGGGTGCCCGAGGAGAGACACTCATTAAACACCTGAGTCAAGAGGGGAACCAAGGAGTCCCTAAAGGTCCTAAAGAACTCGGATGTTAAGCCATCCGGACCTGGTGATTTTTTGGGCCTGAGCCCATCGATCGCCAGTCTCACTTCCTCTTCTTTGATCGCTTCTGCCAAAACGTCCAGCGAGAGGTCAGCCCCTGGCTCCGGAACAGCTTCAGCCAGGAAAGCCGACATCCTGTCACGATCCAGTTCCCTCCTTCCCAAGAGGTGTGAGTAGTATGAACTGACGACCTCCAAGATCCCTGATCTGGACCTCTTCAAGGATCCCGTACTGTCCATCAGCCCCGTCACTATCTTACTATTCACTGACATCTTGCAGCTTCTGTAAGGGTCGGGCGAGTAGTACTTCCCGTAGTCCCTCTCAAAAACCAAAGATGCGTGCCTATCGTACTGACACCTCTTCAGCAAGGACTTCACACCGGAGATCTCCTCGCGGCTACCTCCAGTCGAGACAAGATGCTCGAGTCTCCTCCTCAGGCTCTGATACAGGCGATCCCTGTTCAGGCTTCTGAGGTTCGAGAGTTGCCGGAAGAATTTCGCCACCCGATGTTTGAACATCTCCCACCACTCTGACTTAGTGTTACTTAGGCCCAGCAGTGGTACCTGGCTCTGAAGAAAATCCTCAAAAGACCGTCTTACAGCTTCTTCCTCAAGGAGTGATGAATTCAGCTTCCAATAACCTCTTCCCATCCTAGGAGTCTCTGTAACGTTCAGAGAAAACATAATCAAACAGTGGTCGGAGAACTCCACCTCCACAACCGACAACGGCGAGGAGACGGCTTCCTCCTTCAAATAAAACCTATCTATCCTAGACCTGCACTGACTACCTCTAAAAAAGGTGAATCCCGTGCTGCCTGTGTTGTGCCGGATGTGGACATCCACTAGGCGTGCCTCACTTACTATCCTGTTTAGCGCGACGCAATCATAAGTCAGCCGGTCCCCAGAACCTCCTCTATCACAGGGTCTCGTGACGTTGTTGAAATCCCCTCCAAAGACCACCTGCCGACTTGAAAATAAGAAAGGTTTGATCTTCAAGAAGAGACATTTGCGGTCCCACTTGGATTGGGGACCGTAGATGTTAATGAGCCGAAGCTCCTGTCCCCCCATGGAGACATCTAGGATCAAGCATCTCCCCATTTCTAATTCAATTAATCGTCTGCATTCAACCGCTGCGGTCTTAAAAAGGACCGCCACACCGCTATACGGCTCGGCCGCAAGAGACCAGTAGGAGGGCCCATGCCTCCACTCCCTCCTTGCTTTATGCATGGTTGATAGGTCAGCCAACCTGGTCTCCTGCAAAAACAAAATGTCGGCATCAAGTTGGCCGAGAAAATGAAAGGCCGTGTACCTTGCCGCTTCTGACTTTATGCTGGCAACATTAATGGTTGCCAGCGTCAACGGTGTGGGTGCCGCCATCATGATTGATTGGATTAGATAGCCTTTTTCTTCCCACCCCCAACAGCTTCACCCTCTTCCTCAGACAATGATGAGCTTTTAGTGCGCTTAAGACACACAGACTCATCCATTCTCTCCTTACATACACTCTGGCCCTTGTCTGGTGGTCCCGAGGTAGTCCCCCCCCAGAGGGCCCTTTAATTGCTCCCTGAGAAGAAGACTCAGCGACCCCCTGAGCCCCAACATCCCTGTCCGCTACCTCCGGCTCCGGGCCCCTGTCCTCCCCCTCTGCAGGGGAGTCCTGGAGGGCCCCGAACCGGTTGGAGAGATCCACCAGAGGGGGGGCGGCTGGACCTTCCAATGGCACCTGGATCAGGGCCAGAGAATCAGAGGGGTCGCACTCCAGAGCGGAGGCTCGAGACCCGGACCCACTCCTACCCTTGGTTGTTTTCCGGTTACCCTTTTTCCTTTGTTGTGACCATTCCCCCTCTCCCTCATCCAGACTGTCACCGGATGAGGGTTCCTGGGAGGACATGGCGTCTGCCTGCTCCTCCCTTTCAAGTCTCCTGACTTCCTCACTCAATTCGCTGTCTTTAGGATCCTCAGCTGCAAGTGAAGTACCTGGGTCAGGGTTTAGGGTCATTACTCCCTGCCCCCTGTTCCCATGGCGTTGCTCCTGCCGCCTGATGTTGGATGGCGGCAGCTTGCTCCTCACCGGTTCCCTGCCTCCTCCGCCCCTACTGGTCCCTTCACCGGCAAGATTAGTCCCGGCTTTCGCCTGTCCCTCACTCGCCGCTTTCAGGACTGCATTGGCAAAGGAACGCGGACAGCGACTGAATGGATGACCGAGGTCACCACACAAGTTACACCTAATCCTGCCACAGGTAGCAGCGAGATGGCCAAGGTCCCCACACAGTGCGCACTTCTGGGTGGTACACTGCGCACTGAAGTGTGTGGGGCTGCCGCACCTGTGACAGACCTTAGGCTGCCCCTGGTAGAAAATCAGGATCCTGTCCCTCCCCAAAAATGTAGAGGAAGGTATATGGGTAACAGTGTTTCCTGAAACCTTCAATTTCACCATGAAGGTCCAGGCCCCTGACCAGATACCATGGTCGTCGTGGGTCTTCTCAGGAATGCCGACGATGTCGCCATATCGACCAATCCAGGTGGAGATGTCCATGCAGGAAAGTGACTCGTTACTGGTCAAAACGGTCACCTTCCTGACCGAGTTCTGGCGGGATATTGCGACAGGGACGAAACCTTGCCATTCGGGGCGACCCCGAGCCAGCTCATGGCGAGACCAAAAAAGCTCAAGGCCCTCCGGTCTCACGAAGCTGACATCGAAGTAGGAGGTCCCATAGGGATGGATCAAGGCAAAGATGTCGTATGCCGCGAAGCCCATCCCCAGCAGGAGCTCAGCAACCTTTGACCGATCAGGACAGGCATCCTTGCTTACCCACTGGAGACGGGCCACGTTCCTACGGTTACTCCTCTGCCCCGGTGTCGGCAGAGACCAGACAGTCTCTGCCCCTCTATCTCGGAAGGCGGAAAGACCGTGTCTCTCTATCCAGAAAGACAGATCAACCTCCCTCCCCTCTACATTGATGGAACTCTCCCCTTTCTTCAGGGCGTCCAGGAAGCGCTGCTGCAAGTCACCGTCCTCGGGGCCACCAGACAAGGGCGCACTACTACCCCCAGCAGTGACAGCCCCCGAATAGCTAGGGGCTGAAGCCCTCGCCACCGCTGGGGGGGCAGTGGGACCACTACCTACTTCCCCTCCACCAACACCAGTGCTGCTCTCCTCATTCACTCCACCAATACTCCCATCATTTGCGGCACCACAACTCCCATCATTCACTCCACCACTATTCCCACCATTCACTCCAGCAGTACTCCCATCATTTGCGGCACCACATCTCCTATAATAATAATAAATTAATAATAAATTTTATTTTTATAGCGCCGACATATTCCGCAGCACTTTACATTTCAGAGGGGATTTGTACAGACAATAGACATTACAGCATAACAATAATCACATACAGTAGATTATAACAAATACCAAGAGGAGTGAGGGCCCTGCTCGCAAGCTTACAGTCTATGAGGAAAGAGGTAGACACGAAAGGTGGGTGGTAACAGTTGCCCTGATTGTATGGACCAGCCATAATGTTAAGTGTGTAACAGTACAGACACAGAGGGCTAATGGATGCATAAAGCATGTGGGAACATGATGCTGGGAACCTGGTTATGGTAAAATTTTTGGCTCTGCCACACAGGGATAGGTTAGGTTAATGTGTTGAGGCGATAGGCCAGTCTGAATAAATGCGTTTTCAGGACACGCTTAAAATTGTGGGGACTGGGGACTAATCGTATTGACCTGGGAAGTGCATTCCAAAGAATTGGCGCGGCACGTGTAAAGTCTTGGAGACGGGAGTGGGAGGTTCTGACTATTGAGGATACTAACCTCAGGTCATCAGCAGAACGGAGGGCGCGGGTAGGGTGGTATACTGAAACAAGGGAGGAGATGTAGGGTGGTGCTGAGCCATGGAGGGTTTTGTGGGTGAGGGTAATAAGTTTATACTGAATTCTGGAGTGGATGGGTAGCCAGTGTAATGACTGGCACAAGGTAGAGGCATCGGTGTAACGATTGGTGAGGAATATGATCCTGGCTGCAGCATTCAAGACAGATTGGAGAGGGGAGAGTTTTGTAAGAGGGAGACCGATTAGAAGAGAGTTACAATAGTCGAGACGAGAATGAATAAGAGAAACAGTAAGAGTTTTTGCAGAGTCAAAAGTAAGAAAAGGTCGAATTCTAGAAATGTTTTTGAGGTGCAGATGACAAGAGCGAGCCAGTGATCGAATGTGGGGGGCAAAGGAAAGCTCGGAATCAAGTATGACCCCAAGACAGCGGGCATGTTGCTGGGGAGTAATAGTGGAACCACAGACGGAAATGGCAATGTCGGGTGTAGGTACATTAGTAGCGGGAGGAAACACAAGGAGTTCAGTCTTTGATAGGTTCAGTTTCAGATATAGTGAGGACATGATATTAGACACAGCGTTTAGACAATCGCCAGTGTTTTCTAGAAAGGCTGGCGTGATGTCAGGAGAAGAAGCGTATAATTGGGTGTCATCAGCATAGAGATGGTACTGGAAACCAAATCTACTGATTGTTTGACCAATAGGGGCAGTGTACAAGGAGAAGAGGAGGGGGCCTAGAACCGATCCTTGAGGAACCCCAACAGTAAGAGGAAGGTGAGAGGAGGAGGAACCGGCAAAAGAAACAGTAAAGGAGCGGTCGGAGAGATAGGAGGAGAACCAGGAGAGAACGGTGTCCTTGAGGCCAATGGAACGGAGCATAGTGAGGAGGAGCTGATGATCCACAGTGTCGAATGCTGCAGAGAGATCCAAGAGAATTAGCATGGAGTAATGACCATTTGATTTAGCTGTTAGCAGATCATTAGAGACTTTAGTGAGGGCAGTTTCAGTGGAGTGTAAAGAGCGGAAACCGGATTGGAGAGGGTCGAGAACAGAGTTTTCTGAGAGATAGCGGATAAGACGGGAGTGGACCAGGCGTTCCAGGAGTTTAGAGATGAAGGGAAGATTAGAGACAGGTCTATAGTTAGCGGCACAATTTTGGTCGAGGGATGGTTTTTTAAGTAGTGGATGTATGATGGCATGCTTAAATGAGGAGGGAAAAATACCAGAAGAGAGAGAGAGGTTAAATATTTTAGTTAGGTGAGGGGTGACAGCAGGGGAAAGGGACTGGAGGAGATGTGACGGAAATGGGTCACTGGTGCAAGTAGTTGGGCGAGAAGATGCAAGGAGCCTGCTTACTTCTTCTTCTGTGACTGGTTCAAAATCAGAGAGTGAGTTAGATGCAGTGGGGGAGGGAGGACAGTGCATGGTATGAGGGGATTTGGAGATAATTTCCTGTCGGATCTGGTCAATTTTTTCTTTGAAGTAATTGGCCAGATCGTCAGCTCGGAGCTCAGTGGTTGGGGCCTGTACTCTTGGATTGAGTAGAGAATGAAAAGTGTCAAAGAGACGTTTCGGGTTATTAGACAGTGAGATGATGAGGGTGTTGAAATAGGTTTGTTTGGAGAGGTGAAGGGCAGTGTTGTATGTTCTAAGCATAAACTTAAAATGGATGAAATCTTCGTGTAGATTGGATTTTCTCCACAGACGTTCGGCGCACCTGGAGCACCGCTGCAGGAAACGTGTTTGCACCGTGTGCCAGGGTTGTCGCCGTCTGCGTTGTGGTGTTCTATTTATAGGGGGTGCAAATTCATCCAGGGCAGTTTGAAGTGTTTCATTGTAATGCTTCAATGCAGAATCAGGACATGAGAGGGAGGAGATAGGGGCCAATGAAGACTGCAAGTTCTTCAGAAGTTTCTGGGTGTTAATGGCCTGTGTGTTTCTATAAGTCTGGACAGTGGGGGTGACCTGAGCAGCCAGGCAGTTCTTTATAGAGAATGAAAGAAGATTGTGGTCAGAGAGCGGGAGAGGGGAGTTTGCAAAATCATCCACTGCACAAAATCATTCACTCCACCACCTGTCCCATCATTCACTCCACCAATACTCCCAACGTTTGCGGCACCACAACTCCCATTATTCACTCCACTACTTCTCCCATCATTCACCCCATTACCACTGTTCTCTGCACCTTCCACAGTCACCTCCATTCCCTCCTCCCTTGTGTCTGCAGTCTCTGCACTCACACCTGCTGGGTCGGGGGAGCGGTGCAGCACCACACCCGTTTTCATTAGCTCAGTGCTGACATTGTGCAGTTCTTTTGGAGCACTGTGCCCCTTATTGTCCTGGGCTGCCTGCCCTGTAGCCACAGACTTCGGGGTGCTGGTATCACATTTTGGGGCATGCTGTCCCCCTGTCACAGCAGAGCGCACAGTGTTCCTTGCTGATGATGTTCCCTGCTTTTGCTGTGCATTTTTTTTTTCCTGTGGCTCTGTCTCAGCTGCGCGCCTCCTCTCCTCTGTTGAGGCGCACTGCGCCCCTGTCACAACAGTGCGCCCCCCTTTTGCAGCACCATGCTCCTCGGCCCTGCCCCCCACAGCCCCGGCGTCGGCCGGCTCAGCTGCAGTGAGCAGGGATGTAGTCTGCCCACACCGTTCCCCTTTCGCAACGGCGTGGACATCCCCCCCGCTCTCCTCGGCCCCGGTGATAACTGGCTTAGCCGCAGCAGGCAGGGAGGGAAACTCCACGGGGTCCCCTATGTCCGGCGCCGTGAGTACCTCCACAGCCTCACCCCCTGCACTGTTCCCCGCACAGACGGCAGCATTGCCGGACGTCCTCCTCCTCTCCCCACCTTGCCTATGCCCCGGACCCACTGCAGAGCCCGTGCTTTTAGGTTTGTGGGGTTTACACAGGAGGTGGTAGGTGTAACATCAGACATTGGTACATATTTGTAACTCACCACCTCCTGTGTCATCTTTTTTGTCTTCCTCCTCTTTTTGGTCTCCTCCGCTGGCTCGTCCTCCCCGAAGGAGAATCTGGTCAGGTCCACAGGAGACTCCAGCTCTCTGATCTCCCTCAACAGACCGCACTCCTCCTCTTCCTCCGCTGACACTCCAGCATGGGTTGTCGGAGTCCTCTGCCGTGTCGGGAGGCCGCTTCCTTGCTGGCTCTGCGACTCTTTCTCCTGGCTTGTTCCAGCACGAGAGACTCCAGCCACGACTTCATCATCCTCCTCCTCCTCGCTTAGGACGCCGGCTGGCAGTTCTCCCGAGGTATTTAACCCCTTCATTTCAGAGAACCGCCGCTGGTTCTTAAACCTCTCCAGGAAGGGACCTGCGCTTTTCTCAATCCCCTCCCGGAGGAGCACTAACCGGACCACCTCATCTCTGAGGGCTTTAAACCTCTGGGAGGTCGCGGGTCTTTCCTTGTTAGAGGCACGGGTGTTCAGGATCCGTGCCTCCCGCAGCTGCTCCTTCAGCCCGGTCAGTGCTTTGCCGGCGTCCTCGTACTCTCGCAACATGGCGACCACTCGGGAGGAGAAGGAGCTCGTGGACTCGCTGGAGGTCATCTCGCCCCATGATGTTGCTGGGCTTTTCTTCCTGGGGCTTGGGGTGCCCCTGTCTCCCTCTCTGGGCGGACGATGAGCCGTCTCGGGGTTGGAGTAGGTGGGTACAGTCTTTCTCATCCGACCAGATCTCCTCACGCCCTCCTGGGCCGGTTGCTGCTGCTCTCTGTCCCCCGCCGGCACAGACCGGGGAACAGAAGCCTGGGAAGCCATGCCTGGCTCCCAGGAAGCCTGCCTCTCCCTGGGGAGAAGAGAGGCAGACTCTGGGCCTCCTCCTGGAAGTCCTGGAGCTCACAAGACAGGTGCTGCTCTCAGCAGGGTGTGACTGATTGTGGGCACCTGTCCTACAGTCTCCTCCCCCAGTAATGGCCGATAACGGGGAGTAATAGATTGTAGTCTCCTGTCCTACAGTCTCCTCCCCCAGTAATGGCTGATAACAGGGAGTAATAGATTGTAGTCTCCTGTCCTACAGTCTCCTCCCCCAGTAATGGCTGATAACAGGGAGTAATAGATTGTTGTCTCCTGTCCTACAGTCTCCTCCCCCAGTAATGGCTGATAACGGGGAGTAATAGATTGTAGGTCTTTTTTTATTATTATAAAATCCTTCACGACGTTACAAAATAGAACACAACAGAACAAACATAGAACAAAAACTCCAATCAGAAACAATATGACAAAATCAGACACAAACACAAAGAAATAAACCAGAAATGGAAACAATAAGGGAAATTCTCGACCTACAAAACGGGAAAAGAAAATTAAATTAAAGAAACAAGAAATTAAAAACTAAAAAAAAAAAAAAAAAACGAAAAAGGAACAAAATTACAATAATCACACCAGTACCCCCTTAAAATAATAAATAAATAAAATCATGTAAAACCCCCGACCCAGCTCCATTCACACTATTATATACAACCCTGAACTACATTTACACCGTCCTATATACAATACTATATACACTATATACAATATAAACATATGACACCAGTCCGAATATTGTACAAGACACCAGAACACACCTAATACCCTCTGGTCCCACTGCCTTACCTCACTGCCTCCCCCTTACACCGCCACATTCACACTTACGACAAACCTAATTACAAACATAGTATACAAAATTAACAAAATTTATATATTTTTCCTTTTATTTTTCATTTTTTTTCCTTTTTTTTTTTTTTTTTAACACTATATATAAAACACACATCTACTCTATCTATCCCACCACCCCTGATCCAGCTCTGGCCACAAAGTTCAGGATTTCTCCGAGCTAGGATCAGGCCCCAAAGTTTTTCCCCAGGCGGGGCCTGGACCAGGCCAGATCAGTCTCTTATCACCGCTGTTGAAAACCCCCCATCCCCCCAATCCCCCCACCCAACCTAACTAAGACCCTCTATTATATACAATACATACTTTACGCTATATACAATATATACATAAACCAACGTTACAGAACATAACCTACGTACTCACCACTTAAGGCTCAAGTTCGATGCTTGCAAACCTTCTATTCAGGAGACTGAAATTCAAAACAAAACTCTAGAGTGAAAAGGCATCAGCCCACCACCAGGATATAGGAGTACTAACGGACTAAGGCACCCCGAAGGAGAAACCCCTCCAGAGATGGGCCGCCCTCCGGGCACCCAGTCTTTCATACTCCAGAGAACGGACCTTCACTAGGGCACCTAGGATGCTGCTATAAACTTCGTCTACACGGAGGATTTTACTCTGCGTCGAAACTAAAACTCGTGCGTTCCACGTGAAGTACCTGACCACTGCGCTGACTATAAATAAAGTGACTCTGTCCCTTCTCCCGAGGTCTCCGAACGCTCCATAGGCCCACTCGGCATAGGACAGAGTAGCCAGCCGCGGCCAACCAATGGAAGCTCCCACCAAGTTGTACACCTCTGTATTAAAGGGACAATGAAGCAGGAAGTGCTCCATGCTTTCCAGCATGTTAGCACAAGCCTCACGGGGGCAATTCCTGTCCTCGGAGCTCCTGTACTTCAGATTGTCCCTCACATACAACTTACCTTGGAAGCAGCGCCAAGTCAAGTCCCAGTACTTCTTGGGGATCCTATTAGAATTTAACAAACTCAACCCAACCTCTAGATCCCGACTTGGGCAGTCCTTGAGGACCAATGGACTCTGAAAATGCGAAAGCAAGACCCGCATGTCGAGGAGTTTCCTCGGGAGGGACCTCACCTCCCACATTCCCAGACCCCACCGGCGTATCATCTTCAGAACCGGGGTAACATAAGCCGGGAGATGCCCATGCGGTGTGCGAAGATCCTTCAATCTTCCCCCTGTCTCCCATTCCTGGAAGAAAGGCTGAAACCATCCCTTGCAGGAGAATACCCACGGAGGAGCCCTCTCTTTCCAGAGGTTTGCCACGTTGACCTTCAAAAAGGTGTTCACTAGGAACACCACGGGGTTCACCATATTCAACCCCCCTAGTCTCCTCGTGCGGTAAGTGACCTCCCGCTTGAGTAGGTTCAGTCTATTCCCCCATAACATCTGAAAGAACAGACTGTAGACCCGAGTCCAGAGAGGCTCTGGCAAGACACAGACGCTGCCCAGGTAGATTAGTAAGGGGAGCAGGAAAGCTTTGCACAGGCCAACCCTTTCCCTCAGGGTCAAAGACCAACCCTTCCATTGGTCCACTTTTTGAGCGACACCTTTGATTCTGCCTTCCCAGTTTTTCGTGGGGTAATCACCCTGACCAAATTCGATGCCTAGGACTTTGGCATGTTCTTGGGGTTCGGGGAGGGTGTCCGGAAGATCAAACCCGGGATCCCCGCCTCCCAGCCAGAGACTCTCACACCTGGTTGACCTTGGACCCGGAAGCCTCCGAGTAGCTCTCCACTTCTGACATCACCACCATCGCCTCCTCTTGCGAAGAAACAAAAACGGTGACATCGTCCGCGTAGGCCACTACCCTCAGGATAGCCTCTGGCACCACCCCCCCATCCCCACCCCCGCCAACGGTCCACACTCGATCCTTCTGAGGAAGGGATCGATCGCAAACGCGTACAGCAATGGGCTAAGAGGGCAGCCCTGACGGACACCAGATCCTACCCCGAAAGGTTGTCCAATCCACCCATTTACCAGAGGGAAAGTCTCAGCCCCAGCGTATAAGGTCTTAAGCCAGTCCACAAACCCCCCAGGCAGACCGTACCTCAAAAGAGTGGACCAGAGGTACTCGTGGTCAACCCGGTCAAAAGCCTTTGCCTGATCCAGGGTCAGCAGGAACCCCTTCCAAAGGCCCGCCCTGCCTTGCTCCACGGCCTCTCGGACACCCAGAACAGCACTGAAAGTGCTACGGCCAGGAACGCAACAGTTCTGAGCCTCTGAAAGCAGCCGCGGCGCAAACTTCACCAGCCTGTTGAAAAGTATCTTAGCCAAAACCTTCCTGTCCACATTGAGAAGTGCTATGGGACGCCAATTCTCAATGCGTGACGGATCCTTACCCTTTGACAAAATGATCAAAGCTGACCTCCTTAATGATCTCGGCAGGGTGCCCGAGGAGAGACACTCATTAAACACCTGAGTCAAGAGGGGAACCAAGGAGTCCCTAAAGGTCCTAAAGAACTCGGATGTTAAGCCATCCGGACCTGGTGATTTTTTGGGCCTGAGCCCATCGATCGCCAGTCTCACTTCCTCTTCTTTGATCGCTTCTGCCAAAACGTCCAGCGAGAGGTCAGCCCCTGGCTCCGGAACAGCTTCAGCCAGGAAAGCCGACATCCTGTCACGATCCAGTTCCCTCCTTCCCAAGAGGTGTGAGTAGTATGAACTGACGACCTCCAAGATCCCTGATCTGGACCTCTTCAAGGATCCCGTACTGTCCATCAGTCCCGTCACTATCTTACTATTCACTGACATCTTGCAGCTTCTGTAAGGGTCGGGCGAGTAGTACTTCCCGTAGTCCCTCTCAAAAACCAAAGATGCGTGCCTATCGTACTGACACCTCTTCAGCAAGGACTTCACACCGGAGATCTCCTCGCGGCTACCTCCAGTCGAGACAAGATGCTCGAGTCTCCTCCTCAGGCTCTGATACAGGCGATCCCTGTTCAGGCTTCTGAGGTTCGAGAGTTGCCGGAAGAATTTCGCTACCCGATGTTTGAACATCTCCCACCACTCTTAGTGTTACTTAGGCCCAGCAGTGGTACCTGGCTCTGAAGAAAATCCTCAAAAGACCGTCTTACAGCTTCTTCCTCAAGGAGTGATGAATTCAGCTTCCAATAACCTCTTCCCATCCTAGGAGTCTCTGTAACGTTCAGAGAAAACATAATCAAAAAGTGGTCGGAGAACTCCACCTCCACAACCGACAACGGCGAGGAGACGGCTTCCTCCTTCAAATAAAACCTATCTATCCTAGACCTGCACTGACTACCTCTAAAAAAGGTGAATCCCGTGCTGCCTGTGTTGTGCCGGATGTGGACATCCACTAGGCGTGCCTCACTTACTATCCTGTTTAGCGCGAAGCAATCATAAGTCAGCCGGTCCCCAGAACCTCCTCTATCACAGGGTCTCGTGACGTTGTTGAAATCCCCTCCAAAGACCACCTGCCGACTTGAAAATAAGAAAGGTTTGATCTTCAAGAAGAGACATTTGCGGTCCCACTTGGATTGGGGACCGTAGATGTTAATGAGCCGAAGCTCCTGTCCCCCCATGGAGACATCTAGGATCAAGCATCTCCCCATTTCTAATTCAATTAATCGTCTGCATTCAACCGCTGCGGTCTTAAAAAGGACCGCCACACCGCTATACGGCTCGGCCGCAAGAGACCAGTAGGAGGGCCCATGCCTCCACTCCCTCCTTGCTTTATGCATGGTTGATAGGTCAGTCAACCTGGTCTCCTGCAAAAACAAAATGTCGGCATCAAGTTGGCCGAGAAAATGAAAGGCCGTGTACCTTGCCGCTTCTGACTTTATGCTGGCAACATTAATGGTTGCCAACGTCAACGGTGTGGGTGCCGCCATCATAATTGATTGGATTAAATAGCCTTTTTCTTCCCACCCCCAACAGCTTCACCCTCTTCCTCAGACAATGATGAGCTTTTAGTGCGCTTAAGACACACAGACTCATCCATTCTCTCCTTACATACACTCTGGCCCTTGTCTGGTGGTCCCGAGGTAGTCCCCCCCCCCAGAGGGCCCTTTAATTGCTCCCTGAGAAGAAGACTCAGCGACCCCCTGAGCCCCAACATCCTTGTCCGCAACCTCCGGCTCCGGGCTCCCGTCCTCCCCCTCTGCAGGGGAGTCCTGGAGGGCCCCGAACCGGTTGGAGAGATCCACCAGAGGGGGGGCGGCTGGACCTTCCAATGGCACCTGGATCAGGGCTAGAGAATCAGAGGGGTCGCACTCCAGAGCGGAGGCTCGAGACCCGGACCCACTCCTACCCTTGGTTGTTTTCCGGTTACCCTTTTTCCTTTGTTGTGACCATTCCCCCTCTCCCTCATCCAGACTGTCACCGGATGAGGGTTCCTGGGAGGACATGGCGTCCGCCTGCTCCTCCCTTTCAAGTCTCCTGACTTCCTCACTCAATTCGCTGTCTTTAGGATCCTCAGCTGCAAGTGAAGTACTTGGGTCAGGGTTTAGGGTCATTACTCCCTGCCCCCTGTTCCCATGGCGTTGCTCCTGCCGCCTGATGTTGGATGGCGGCAGCTTGCTCCTCACCGGTTCCCTGCCTCCTCCGCCCCTACTGGTCCCTTCACCGGCAAGATTAGTCCCGGCTTTCGCCTGTCCCGCACTCGCCGCTTTCAGGACTGCATTGGCAAAGGAACGCGGACAGCGACTGAATGGATGACCGAGGTCACCACACAAGTTACACCTAATCCTGCCACAGGTAGCAGCGAGATGGCCAAGGTCCCCACACAGTGCGCATTTCTGGGTGGTACACTGCGCACTGAAGTGTGTGGGGCTGCCGCACCTGTGACAGACCTTAGGCTGCCCCTGGTAGAAAATCAGGATCCTGTCCCTCCCCAAAAATGTAGAGGAAGGTATATGGGTAACAGTGTTTCCTGAAACCTTCAATTTCACCATGAAGGTCCAGGCCCCTGACCAGATACCATGGTCGTCGCGGGTCTTCTCAGGAATGCCGACGATGTCGCCATATCGACCAATCCAGGTGGAGATGTCCATGCAGGAAAGCGACTCGTTACTGGTCAAAACGGTCACCTTCCTGACCGAGTTCTGGCGGGATATTGCGACAGGGACGAAACCTTGCCATTCGGGGCGACCCCGAGCCAGCTCATGGCGAGACCAAAAAAGCTCAAGGCCCTCCGGTCTCACAAAGCTGACATCGAAGTAGGAGGTCCCATAGGGATGGATCAAGGCAAAGATGTCGTATGCCGCGAAGCCCATCCCCAGCAGGAGCTCAGCAACCTTTGACCGATCCGGACAGGCATCCTTGCTTACCCACTGGAGACGGGCCACGTTCCTACGGTTACTCCTCTGCCCCGGTGTCGGCAGAGACCAGACAGTCTCTGCCCCTCTATCTCGGAAGGCGGAAAGACCGTGTCTCTCTATCCAGAATGACAGATCAACCTCTCTCCCCTCTACATTGATGGAACTCTCCCCTTTCTTCAGGGCGTCCAGGAAGCGCTGCTGCAAGTCACCGTCCTCGGGGCCACCAGACAAGGGCGCACTACTACCCCCAGCAGTGACAGCCCCCGAATAGCTAGGGGCTGAAGCCCTCGCCACCGCTGGGGGGGCAGTGGGACCACTACCTACTTCCCCTCCACCAACACCAGTGCTGCTCTCCTCATTCACTCCACCAATACTCCCATCATTTGCTGCACCACAACTCCCATCATTCACTCCACCACTATTCCCACCATTCACTCCAGCAGTACTCCCATCATTTGCGGCACCACAACTCCTATCATTCACTCCACCACCTGTCCCATCATTCACTCCACCAATACTCCCAACGTTTGCGGCACCACAACTCCCATTATTCACTACACTGCTACTCCCATCATTCACCCCATTACCACTGTTCTCTGCACCTTCCACAGTCACCTCCATTCCCTCCTCCCTTGTGTCTGCAGTCTCTGCACTCACACCTGCTGGGTCGGGGGAGCGGTGCAGCACCACACCCGTTTTAATTAGCTCAGTGCTGACATTGTGCAGTTCTTTTGGAGCACTGTACCCCTAATTGTTCTGGGCTGCCTGCCCTGTAGCCACAGACTTCGGGGTGCTGGTATCACGCCTAGGGGCATGCTGTCCCCCCGTCACGGCAGAGCGCACAGTGTTCCTTGCTGATGATGTTCCCTGCTTTTGCTGTGCATTTTTTTTTTCCCGTGGCTCTGACTCAGCTGCGCGCCTCCTCTCCTCTGTTGAGGCGCACTGCGCCCCTGTCACAACAGTGCGCCCCCCTTTCGCCGCACCGTGCTCCTCGGCCCTGCCCCGCACAGCCCCGGCGTCGGCCGGCTCAGCTGCAGTGAGCAGGGATGTAGTCTGCCCACACCGTCCCCCTTTCGCAACGGCGTGGACATCCCCCCCGCTCTCCTCGGCCCCGGTGATAACTGGCTTAGCCGCAGCAGGCAGGGAGGGAAACTCCACGGGGTCCCCTATGTCCGGCGCCGTGAGTACCTCCACAGCCTCACCCCCTGCACTGTTCCCCGCACAGACGGCAGCATTGCCGGACGTCCTCCTCCTCTCCCCACCTTGCCTATGCCCCGGACCCACTGCAGAGCCCGTGCTTTTAGGTTTGGTGGGGTTTACACAGGAGGTGGTAGGTGTAACATCAGACATTGGTACATATTTGTAACTCACCACCTCCTGTGTCATCTTTTTTGTCTTCCTCCTCTTTTTGGTCTCCTCCGCTGGCTCGTCCTCCCCGAAGGAGAATCTGGTCAGGTCCACAGGAGACTCCAGCTCTCTGATCTCCCTCAACAGACCGCACTCCTCCTCTTCCTCCGCTGACACTCCAGCATGGGTTGTCGGAGTCTTCTGCCGTGCCGGGAGGCCGCTTCCTTGCTGGCTCTGCGACTCTTTCTCCCGGCTTGTTCCAGCACGAGAGACTCCAGCCACGACTTCATCGTCCTCCTCCTCCTCGCTTAGGACGCCGGCTGGCAGTTCTCCCGAGGTATTTAACCCCTTCATTTCAGAGAACCGCCGCTGGTTCTTAAACCTCTCCAGGAAGGGACCTGCGCTTTTCTCAATCCCCTCCCGGAGGAGCACTAACCGGACCACCTCATCTCTGAGGGCTTTAAACCTCTGGGAGGTCGCGGGTCTTTCCTTGTTAGAGGCACGGGTGTTCAGGATCCGTGCCTCCCGCAGCTGCTCCTTCAGCCCGGTCAGTGCTTTGCCGGCGTCCTCGTACTCTCGCAACATGGCGACCACTCGGGAGGAGAAGGAGCTCGTGGACTCGCTGGAGGTCATCTCGCCCCATGATGTTGCTGGGCTCTTCTTCCTGGGGCCTGGGGTGCCTCTGTCTCCCTCTCTGGGCGGACGATGAGCCGTCTCGGGGTTGGAGTAGGTGGGTACGGTCTTTCTCATCCGACCAGATCTCCTCACGCCCTCCTGGGCCGGTTGCTGCTGCTCTCTGTCCCCCGCCGGCACAGACCGGGGAACAGAAGCCTGGGAAGCCATGCCTGGCTCCCAGGAAGCCTGCCTCTCCCTGGGGAGAAGAGAGGCAGACTCTGGGCCTCCTCCTGGAAGTCCTGGAGCTCACAAGACAGGTGCTGCTCTCAGCAGGGTGTGACTGATTGTGGGCACCTGTCCTACAGTCCCCTCCCCCAGTAATGGCTGATAACGGGGAGTAACAGATTGTAGTCTCCTGTCCTACAGTCTCCTCCCCAGTAATGGCCGATAACGGGGAGTAACAGATTGTAGTCTCCTGTCCTACAGTCTCCTCCCCCAGTAATGGCCGATAACAGGGAGTAATAGATTGTAGTCTCCTGTCCTACAGTCTCCTCCCCAGTAATGGCTGATAACGGGGAGTAATAGATTGTAGGTCTTTTTTATTATTATAAAATCCTTCACGACGTTACAAAATAAAACACAACAGAACAAACAGAACAAAAACTCCAATCAGAAACAATATGACAAAATCAGACACAAACACAAAGAAATAAACCAGAAATGGAAACAATAAGGGAAATTCTCGACCTACAAAACGGGAAAAGAAAATTAAATTAAAGAAACGAGAGATTAAAAAACTAAAAAACAAAACGAAAAAAGAACAAAATTACAATAATTACACCAGCACCCCCTTAAAATAATAAATAAATAAAATCATGTAAAACCCCCGACCCAGCTCCATTCACACTATTATATACAACCCTGAACTACATTTACACCGTCCTATATACAATACTATATACACTATATACAATATAAACATATGACACCAGTCCGAATATTGTACAAGACACACCTAATACCCTCTGGTCCCACTGCCTTACCTCACAGCCTCCCCCTTACACCGCCACATTCACACTTACGACAAACCTAATTACAAACATAGTATACAAAATTAACAATATTTATATATTTTTTCCTTTTTTCCCTTTTATTTATTTTTTCCTTTTTTTGGGATTTTTTTTTATTTTTTTTTTATTTTTTTAACACTATATATAAAACACACATCTACTCTTAACTATCCCACCACCCCTGATCCAGCTCTGGCCACAAAGTTCAGGATTTCTCCGAGCTAGGATCAGGCCCCAAAGTTTTTCCCCAGGCGGGGCCTGGACCAGGCCAGATCAGTCTCTTATCACCGCTGTTGAAAACCCCCCATCCCCCCAATCCCCCCACCCAACCTAACTAAGACCCTCTATTATACACAATATATACAATACATACATTACGCTATATACAATATATACATAAACCAACGTTACAGAACATAACCTACGTACTCACCACTTAAGACTCAAGTTCGATGCTTGCAAACCTTCTATTCAGGAGACCGAAATTCAAAACAAAACTCTAGAGTGAAAAGGCATCAGCCCACCACCAGGATATAGGAGTACTAACGGACTAAGGCACCCCGAAGGAGAAACCCCTCCAGAGATGGGCCGCCCTCCGGGCACCCAGTCTCTCATACTCCAGAGAACGGACCTTCACCAGGGCACCTAGGATGCTGCTATAAACTTCGTCTACACGGAGGATTTTACTCTGCGTCGAAACTAAAACTCGTGCGTTCCACGTGAAGTACCTGACCACTGCGCTGACTATAAATAAAGTGACTCTGTCCCTTCTCCCGAGGTCTCCGAACGCTCCATAGGCCCACTCGGCATAGGACAGAGTCGCCAGCCGCGGCCAACCAATGGAAGCTCCCACCCTGTTGTACACCTCTGTATTAAAGGGTGAGTAATAGATTGTAGTCTCCTGTCCTACAGTCTCCTCCCCAGTAAAGGCTGATAACGGGGAGTAATAGATTGTAGTCTCCTGTCCTACAGTCTCCTCCCCCAGTAATGGCCGATAACAGGGAGTAATAGATTGTAGTCTCCTGTCCTACAGTCTCCTCTCCCAGTAATGGCTAATAACGGGGAGTAATAGATTGCAGTCTCCTGTCCTACAGTCTCCTCCCCAGTAATGGCTGATAACGGGGAGTAATAGATTGTAGTCTCCTGTCCTACAGTCTCCTCCCCAGTAATGGCTGATAACGGGGAGTAATAGATTGTAGTCTCCTGTCCTACAGTCTCCTACCCCAGTAATGGCTGATAACAGGGAGTAATAGATTGTAGTCTCCTGTCCTACAGTCTCCTCCCCAGTAATGGCTGATAACGGGGAGTAATAGATTGTAGTCTCCTGTCCTACAGTCTCCTCCCCCAGTAATGGCTGATAACAGGGAGTAATAGATTGTAGTCTCCTGTCCTACAGTCTCCTCCCCCAGTAATGGCTGATAACGGGGAGTAATAGATTGTAGTCTCCTGTCCTACAGTCTCCTCCCCAGTAATGGCTGATAACGGGGAGTAATAGATTGTAGTCTCCTGTCCTACAGTCTCCTACCCCAGTAATGGCTGATAACGGGGAGTAATAGATTGTAGTCTCCTGTCCTACAGTCTCCTCCCCCAGTAATGGCTGATAACAGGGAGTAATAGATTGTAGTCTCCTGTCCTACAGTCTCCTCCCCAGGTATGGCTAACAGGGAGTAATAGATTACAATTGTTTCCTTCTGTTTACATCCCTCGTGTCGATCGTCTTTGTCATGCTGCTGCAATGCAGATAGGTGCAGGCTCCACTAGATGGCAGTAGAGAGGAAGCAGGACTGTGCCTAAACAGAGCTGGCCTGCAGTACCGTAGTGAGGCTACCACGTGGCAGCAGAATAGTCAAACAAACGGGGTCAAATCCTAGACTGTAGCGCACCAAAGGAATAAGCAGACTCATGGTCAGAGACAAGCCAGCAAATCGGTAACGGTCAGGAGTGGATAAGCCAAAAGATAAAATACAGAAGCAGGTCAGGATACAAGCCAAGTCAAAACCAGGAAGTCAGCACATTAAAGAGAAACAATGAGTCAGGACGGGAATGGGGGAAAACAGAGACACGGGTTCAGACAGCAAACGCAGCAGGAGAAATCAGAGCAACCAGAGTCAGCTACAGCAGCCCTAGGCAAAAACTATAACTGACATCACCTGCAGGAAACAGCGGCAATAAATAGCCAACCTGAACCAAGACTGGGGCTGGGAAAGGTTAACCCTTACATGACTAGACCAGGAAAAATGGAAAACAGGACTCAAAACCCGGTCTGGATCATGACAGTCTTTACCCAGATAATACACGACTGTGGCGCAGATTTCCGACCTCTGATTGTTTCAGTAATTTATAAATTAAATGTTTCCACAAAAATAGCAAAAGGTTGGAGTCTACGAAGAGTAATCAGGAGGCTGAGATACAACTGAGATATGTAATGATGTATAGTAGGTTTCTATGAAGACAGTGGCTAGATGATAGAGTCACAGACACAGGTATACGTGAAAGTAGTTTGTATTAAACAAGCAGCACAGAACAGCACAGGTGCTGGCGGAGCCAGATAATGACAGCAGTGGTAACAGCAGCAGAACTCAGTCCAGTAGATAGCAAGTTGTACACCAGCACTATGTAGATGTAAGCAGACACAGTCTTAAGAATGCAGGCAAGGACAGTCACTTAGCCCTCTCCCTTGCGGGAGGGGAATCTTCGGGCACAGTGCAGTGGCAGAGAAAGTCACTAGGTAATTGATACTGGATGTGCAAAGGTAGCAGTGATAGTCTCTCAGGTGGAACGCACACAGCAGTCAAGATCTTCAGCGCATACCGTGAGTGCTGTAGTAGCGGTGAGCGGTGGAGGCAGGGCTGGAAGGAGCCTTCAGGCCGACACCGTCAGAAGGTCCAGGCAGCGGCAGTAGGCAGCAGGTAATCCAGGTGGATTCAGCAGGAAGGAAGGAGGTAGCACAGCGTGCAACTCCCAGCTAGCAGATCAGGTACAGAACGAGATATACAAGCAAGGTAGTCACGTCCAGGAAAGCTATTTAAACCCGGCGGGCGGGACCAACAGGCGGTGATGTCACAGGAACCAGTATGGCCGAACGAAGCCAGGCTTAAGGGCAACAGTAAGGGCAAAGTCCGGAACACAGCAGAATAGGAACGATGCTTACAAGATACCAGTGTGAGGTGTATAGGATTAGATACACAGCTCAGCAGTCAGTATCACACAGGAGAGGATTAGATACATGGCTCAGCACACAGTATCACACAGGATAGGATTAGATACACAGCTCAGCAGTCAGTATCACACAGGATAGGATTAGATACATGGCTCAGCAGTCAGTATCACACAGGATAGGATTAGATACACGGCTCAGCAGTCAGTATCACACAGGATAGGAATAGATACACGGCTCAGCAGTCAGTATCACACAGGATAGGATTAGATACACGGCTCAGCAGTCAGTATCACACAGGATAAGATTAGGAATACGGCCGAGTCTCGCATGGTAATACCCGGCACTCAGGAGCGGAGCGTGCAGCTGCATAGAAATAAATGGAGCCGCACGCTCTGCCCCCGTGTGCTGACAGCAGTGCCGGGTATTACCATGCGAGACTCGGCCATATTCCTCGCATGTGTGATCCCGGCCTAAGGCCGGGATCACACTAGAGAGGAATACGGACGAGTGAGAGGCGTTAAAAGCACGCATTACACACGGACCAATGATTCTCTATGGGTTTGCTCCCAACAGCCGTATATTTCTCATCCGTATTCTACGCTCCGTGCCACTCGCAGCATGCTGCCATTGTCAGTGTACTCCGCCCGTAGTACGCCAATGCAAGTCTATGGGTGCGCAAAAAATACGGATTACACACGGACTACACGTCTGACTTGCGACAAATACGCAGGTCTTTTGGCTGGTGATAGGAAATGGGCCAATCCATCATCCGGAAGCTTAGACATGCAAATGAGCTCAAAAACCGCTCCAGACATCCAGGCAGTACACCTCCACGGAGTACAGCAGCGTCATGGCGCCATATTTCCTCAATGTGGAGATGCTCATTGTCCTGGTGCAGGAGCGGCCAGAACTCTGGGACCAACGTGATGCAAATTATGCGAACCGGACAAGAAAGGAGGCGTCATGGAGGCGCATATGTCGCCAGATGTTCCATAATTTTGGTGATTGCCCACATGAGGAGCAGCAGAAACTGAGTAAGTACAAGGCCAAAAACAGTTTAAAAATACCTCACATCAAAAGATGCATATAGAATGCCCCCCCCCTTCCTGTGCATGTTCTTTTTGCCTCATGAGGCGGGTAGATTTTGATGTGACACATGGTTTTACATCGCCATAATTTGGCCCAGGCAACAAGCTCCTCATCCTCCTAGCCAACCAAGTTATTAAGTGTAGTTACTTGATACCTGAACTATTGTGACCCTGTGTATCTGGCCTGGATGCCCCAATTATATATGCCACCCTGGGTAGAAAGCACACCCCAGAAGGCCACATGCCTAGACTACTGGTTGCAAATGTGACCTATCAAATATGTGAACTTGAGAATATTTCCTGTCACATTGCAGTGGATGATGTGATGAAACGCTGGTGCAGCATCCGCGACCAATACCGCCGGGAACGTCAGCAGCGGTCCAGGAGTGGGGATGCGGGCCACATAAAGAGGAAATACATCTATTATGACCGCCTCTCCTTCCTCGCCCCAATTCTGGATCTGAGACCGTAAGTAGATACCTCACACCACATTACACAGATACTTTACAGGGCCAAAAATATTGATTTATTTTTGGCTCTGTTCTATTTCATAACAGAACTCAGTCCAACCTTACGGATAGAGGAACGGGCTCAGAGACAGAGCCCATAATTGATCCTGTAGGGGATGAGGTGGCGGGCCCATCTTCTCCCCCTACAAGCATGGGTGAAGAATCCTCTCAGGAGAACCCATTGCCTGCCCCTCAAACCCCACCACCAGGACCGTCTGCTGCTGGCCCATCACCCATACTGGAGGAACAGGGCAACATGAGCAGCAGCCCAACTGCCCAGATCCGGGGCTCCCCACAGCCTGCTGGACCATCCCGGCGAGGACGAAGAAGGCGCCAGATCCCTGCACAAGATACCCGGACCAATGTGGACACAGGGGTCTTCAACTATCTGGCTAGAGTGAATACAGATGATGGCGAGGAGGCATATTCACGTGGCCTGGCCCTTTATCTTCGGGCCCTTTCCCGTGAGGTGAGGCTCCGTATTCGAGGATGTTTTCAGATCCTGCTTGATGCAAGCACACCCCCAATACCCCATATGAGTTGTTTGAATATCTGGAGAGGTGGCAGCTTTCCCCCCGAAATCTAATGCGCATGAGACCACCCACATACATGCTTGCTCAAGCAGGCTCTGAGGATCCTCAGATACGTGGGCCTACACCTCACCCCCTTCCTCCTCCTACCCAACTTTCACAACAGCAGCCACATATGTCTGGCTCTAGTCAACCTCACCAATATGGCCACTTTTTCCCACCCAGTGTTGGAGGCTGGTCCCAACCTGGTTGGGGACGACATGGCTATATTGGTGGGTATGAGACACGGGCCTACCCGAGCCAACAAGATGCCCCTCTCCAGTATCACTCTGGCCAGTACCAAGCCCAATCTCAGGAGGCAGGACAATTCCCACATCATGAGCAACGGTATGTCCCCACACAGGGCGATGTTGGCCAAAGTAGCCAGCAGCAACCACAGGCTGCTCTTCCGCCTTCTCCTCCCTCGACGTCCCAAAATTTATAATGTAGCCATTTTGGTATTGCATTATGTTGTATTTTTGTTTTTGTATGAGTGAAAAATTGTTTGTAAAAAAATGTTCACATCTGCAAAAAGGCCAATTTGCCACATTGCCACAGTTATCATATGGCAATAATATGTTTTGATTTAAAAAAAACAACAACAAAAAAAAGGGTCAAGTAAACATTTGGCTACTACATTTTACGTCTCTGTCTCGATTCTAAAAAACCGTGTCAGCAAACTAACATACGCTTACCAATGCAATGAAACAGTCATAGAATCAGAAGGGGTAGAAATATATATATTTACACAGACATAAACCACAAAATTATAACATAGACACAGCATGCTCTTGCCAAGAAGTTTCCCCCTCAGGTGACATAAAGTAATTAGTGAAAATATCACGCACATTAAGGCCAGAGAGCTGTCTACGTTGAGGGTTGATAGGTGGTCTCACCCTGCGCACATTGTCCGGCCTATGCACAACACCACCAGAGGAGGAACAATCATGTATCCTGGTGAAGTTATGCAGAACCACACAGGCTTTCACTACTTCATTAACATTTTGTTCACTCAGCTGAATGACAGACTGGAGTACTCGCCATTTGGCATAAAGAATGCCAAAGGAACACTCCACCAGTCGCCGAGCACGTGATAGGCGCAAGTTACAAATTCTGCGCCTGTGGTCAAGGTTGCGCCGGGGATATGGCCTCATGACATTGCGCGTTAACTGAAAGGCCTCATCTGCCACAAGGACATGAGGGACAGATTCTTGAGTGGAGCCTGGTAGCTGGCGTGGTGGTGGTAGATCCAACTGGTTGGTGCATAGCTGCCGAGCCATAATGGAAGTATTAAAGACTCAAGAGTCTCCCGTCCTTCCATAGGCCCCAATGTCAACAATTATAAACTTGTATTGAGGGTCGGCCAGAGCCAACAATACAACAGAAAAGTATTGTTTATAATTGAAGAATTGGGAGCCAGAGTTCGGCAGCTTACGCACCCGGATATGTTTGCTATCAAGGGCCCCAATACAATTAGGAAACTGGCAGTCCTCCTCAAAGTCCCTTGATATTCTCAACCAGTCTTCCATCCTGGGCTCGAGCATGACCACTTGATGGAGTCTTGTCCAGATTTCACTACATGTCGTCCTGACTATGCCAGATATGGTTGATCTTCCAATGAGAAACTCATGGTGGAGGGCGGCATAAGACAGGCCAGTGGACAGGAAACTGTAGAACAACAGAAATGGATAATTTTAGAATGCATAAAGTCCAAAAACATCAGTTACATGCCGACCAAACTTGGGAGGAATTGAGATAGAATAACACACACATATTTTGTTGCACAATGACTACATGATATTCAGTACATCTTACACACAACATTCTGGTCTCTAAGTTTCAACATATCTGGAATAAGATGAGGGCATTAAACTTATTCCATGAAGCAAAAAATACAGACTTTGGGCAACACATCATCAACATAGAGAATGTGGTTGTGTAGTACATACCGTATTGTGAGTAGAAGTCGCTCCTCTGCAGATATCGCTTTGCGCATCCTTGTGTCCTGAAAGGTGATCCCAGGGCGCACTGTCTCCAAGAGTCGATCAAATGTGGAAAAGCTCATGCAACAGTATTGGTAGAATTTAGCCGGATGCTCCCGCAGAGAAGAATAGAGGCGGTGAAAATGACCTCTTGTGAGTGGTTGCCTCAAAAGTGGATGGACCCACATGCGTCTCCTCCTCCGCGGATCCACTATCACTGGGTATGGTTGACCAAGGCGCCGTGACAAAAGCCAGTTGAAGAGAACCTGCTCAGTTGTGTTGAAACTCAGACTCTCTGCCATGTTGCACATACAACAGCAGCACACCTAGTGAAGGCAAGGTCACAAATGGACAGAATGGAGGCAGCCACCTATTCCTGAGGCAATAAATAGGGTGCAGGCTAATGATTTAGTTAGCAGGCCTCAAAACCATTAAATGTCCATTTTGCAAGCCTGCGAGAAAATCTCGCCATACGGATTACATACGGATGCTGACATGCGCAAAATACGCGACCGCACCTTGCTTACGGATGACATACGGAGCACTATTTAGGGGTCATTCATCCGTATTACGCCTGTAAACTACGGACCGTATTTTGCGTTGGTTAGTGTGACCCCGGCCTTACGCTGACACGTCTTTGATTAGCTCCAGCGCCATCGTGTGGCCAGAACACATTTTTACATCTAGTCTGAGTTTTGGACCCGGCCTCCATTTCTCCCTTTATGATCAGCAGCTAAACCATCTCTTATAATTTAATATTTCTAACCTTACACTGCAGACTGCAACTATTTGTTTCTTTTTATTGCAGGTGATGAACCCTCAGGTGAAAAGTCAAGGAAGTTGTTAAATGGTCAAGGTAACAGCCATCATCCTAACATAAATGCATTCTTCTGCTGAAATACTCTGTGCTGCTGAGGGACCCTGCTCCTTCCATTCTGTAACTTCTTCCCTATGACCTCCTACAACCGGCACACTCCTGTCCTGAAATGCACTGTGCTGCTGAGGTCTCTGCTCTTTTCCACCATGTAACTCTCAGTCTGCTCCCTGACCCGTCATCACATTTGTCCATCGCCTTCATTTTTACTTTGCCTTTTTCTTCCCCTTTAAGACGTTCTGATGTCGCGGAGCTCAGCAAACTCCGTCATCAAGAGGCACCGGCGCTCCTATGACTTTTTAGAAAGGTGAGGCTTGTGACGGGTCTCTGCACCCCAATACTGCGCTCACAGGGACTCGGGTCTGTCCAGTGTGAGCCCCGATGGCTCCACGTATGCTCCACTTTGCATAGAAAGTAGATTGTGAGCTCCTGGGGTCAGGGATGATGAGAGTGATCCATCCTGGGTGTATGACAGACACTACATTACGAGTGATACAAGAATCTTTGTGAAAACGTCTGGAGAAATCTGGGCAGCAAGTGATAAAAGTGCTGAAACGCCACAATGGCCGTAATAGTTGTTACCAGCTTTCCCCAAAAAAGTGCTGCTGGAGAATGACAACTCCTAACATTCTATCCATTGTGCTCTTTCTTGTATTTTAGGTTCTTTCTGAGAATAAAGCCTCCTCTGGAGATAAAGATGGAGCAGTGTGAGAACTACCGACCCTGCGATCAGCTGTCAGAGAGGGTCGGCTTCTACCCGGCCTATCAGAGATACTTTGGGCGCGTGTGAATCAAGAGCCATGAGCCAAGGAGGCACGGACCCCAAATCTGCAGCTTTGAGGATCCCTATATCATCTAACGCCAAATAAGACGCGTGTGACCCGATATAAGTGACCCAGTACACCCCATGTAATAAGATGTGTGTGACCCCATATGTGACCCTGTACACCCCCGTGTAATAAGATGTGTGTGACCCTGTACACCCCCATGTAATAAGATGTGCGTGACCCCATATGTGACTCTGTACACCCCCATGTAATAAGATGTGTGTGACCCCATATGTGACCCTGTACACCCCATGTAATAAGATGTATGTGACCCAATGTGACCCTGTACACCCCATGTAATAAGATGTGTGTGACCCTGTACACCCCCATGTAATAAGATGTGTGTGACCCTGTACACCCCATGTAATAAGATGTGTGTGACCCCATATGTGACCCTGTACACCCCCTTGTAATAAGATGTGTGTGACCCTGTACACCCCCATGTAATAAGATGTGCGTGACCCCATATGTGACCCTGTACACCCCCATGTAATAAGATGTGCGTGACCCCATATGTGACCCTGTACACCCCCGTGTAATAAGATGTGTGTGGCCCTGTACACCCCCATGTAATAAGATGTGCGTGACCCCATATGTGACCCTGTACACCCCCGTGTAATAAGATGTGTGTGACCCCATGTGACCCTGTACACCCCATGTAATAAGATGTATGTGACCCTGTACACCCCATGTAATAAGATGTGTGTGACCCTGTACACCCCCATGTAATAAGATGTGTGTGACCCTGTACACCCCATGTAATAAGATGTGTGTGACCCCATATGTGACCCTGTACACCCCCTTGTAATAAGATGTGTGTGACCCTGTACACCCCCATGTAATTAGATGTGCATGACCCCATATGTGACCCTGTATACCTCCGTGTAATAAGATGTGTGTGACCCCATATGTGACCCTGTGCACCCCATGTAATAAGATGTATGTGACCCCATGTGACCCTGTACACCCCATGTAATAAGATGTGTGTGACCCTGTACACCCCCATGTAATAAGATGTGTGTGACCCCATATGTGACCCTGTACACCCCATATAATAAGATGTGTGTGACCCCATGTGACCCTGTACACCCCATGTAATAAGATGTGTGTGACCCTGTACACCCCATGTAATAAGTGTGTGACCCCATATGTGACCCTGTACACCCCATGTAATGTGTGACCCCATATGTGACCCTGTACACCCACATGTAATAAGATGTGTGTGACCCCATATGTGACCCTGTACACCCCCATGTAATAAGATGTGTGTGACCTCATATGTGACCCTGTAACCCCATGTAATAAGATGTGTGTGACCCCATACACCCCATGTAATAAGACGTGTGTCCCAATATAAGTGACCCTGTACACCCCATGTAATAAGATGTGTGTGACCCCATATGTGACCCTGTACACCCCATGTAATAAGACGTGTGTGACCCAATATAAGTGACCCTGTAAACCCCCCATGTAATAAGACATGTGTGACCCCATATAAGTGACCCAGTACACCCCATGTAATTAGACGTGTGTGACCCCATATAAGTGACCCCGTACACCCCATGTTATGCTTGATATGTAGATCATTTCAGAGCCAACTACATAAACTTTTACTGAAGCATAAATTCGGTCAGAATATTTCATTTCACAAACATACCAGAAATAGGAAAAAAACACTAAAAATGTCTCCATAATCAGCAAAGGTAGAAGGAAAATTGCTACAGGGGCTTCTCACTAAACTAGAATGTCATCAAAAAGTGAGTTTATTTCAGTTCTTCAACACAGACAGTGCCTCTCCTCTATTCTATAGAGTCATTACACACAGAGTGATCTATGTCACGGGTTTATTTCTGGTAATGTTGATGATTACGGCTTACAGCCAATGAAAACCCAAAAGTCATTATCTCAGTACATTAGAATACTTTATAACACCAGCTTGATAAATGATTGTAAAGTCTGAAATGTTGTCCTACTGAAATGTATGATCAGTAAATGCGCTCAATACTTGGTCGGGCTCCTTCTGCATCAATTACTGCATCAATGCGGTGTGGCATGGAGGCGATCAGCCTGTGGCACTGCTGAGGGGTTATGGAAGCCCAGGTTGCTTTGATCGCAGCCTTCAGCTCGTCTGCATTGTTGGGTCTGGTGTCTCATCTTCCTTGGACCACTGACAACAGTCCGGTTTTTCTTCTCCTTGGCCCAGGTAAGACACTTCTGGCGTTGTCTATTGGTCATGAGTGGCTGACACAAGGAATGTGACACTTGTAGACCATGTCCTGGAGACGTCTGTGTGTGGTGTGAAGCAATGGCTCCAGCAGCAGTCCACTCCTTGTGAATCTCCCCCACATTACTGAATGGCCTTTTCTTAACAATCCTTTCCAGGCTGCGGTTATCCCGGTGGCTTGTGCACCTTTTTCTACCACACTTTTCCTTCCACACCACTTTCCATTAATATTCTTGGATACAGCACTCTGTGAACAGCCGGCTTCTTTAGCAATGACCTTTTGTGGCTTCCCCTCCTTGTGGAATGTCAGTGACTGCCTTCTGGACATCTGTCAGGTCAGCAGTCTTCCCCATGATTGTGGAGCTACTGAAACAGACTAAGGGACCTTTATAAACGCTTAGGAGCCTTTACAGGTGTTTTTTTGTTAATTATTCCAATTTACTGAGATAATGACTTTTGGGTTTTCATTGGCTGTATACTGTCCTCATACACGTTAGCACAGTGTGTAATGAAACATGTACAGTTGTGGCCAAAAGTATTGACACCCCTGCAATTCTGTCAGACAATACTCAGTTTCTTCTTGAAAATGATTGCAAACACAAATTCTTTGGTATTATTATCTTCATTTAATTTGTCTTAAATGAAAAAACACAAAAGAGAATGAAGCAAAAAGCAAAACATTGATCATTTCACACAAAACTCCAAAAATGGGCCAGACAAAAGTATTGGCACCCTCAGCCTAATACTTGGTTGCACAACCTTTAGCCAAAATAACTGCGACCAACCGCTTCCGGTAACCATCAATGAGTTTCTTACAATGCTCTGCTGGAATTTTAGACCATTCTTCTTTGGCAAACTGCTCCAGGTCCCTGATATTTGAAGGGTGCCTTCTCCAAACTGCCATTTTTAGATCTCTCCACAGGTGTTCTATGGGATTCAGGTCTGAACTCATTGCTGGCCACCTTAGAAGTCTCCAGTGCTTTCTCGCAAACCATTTTCTGGTGCTTTTTGAAGTGTGTTTTGGGTCATTGTCCTGCTGGAAGACCCATGACCTCTGAGGGAGACCCAGCTTTCTCACACTGGGCCCTACATTATGCTGCAAAATTTGTTGGTAGTTTTCTGACTTCATAATGCCATGCACACGGTCAAGCAGTCCAGTGCCAGAGGCAGCAAAGCAACCCCAAAACATCAGGGAACCTCCGCCATGTTTGACTGTAGGGACCATGTTCTTTTCTTTGAATGCCTCTTTTTTTCTCCTGTAAACTCTATGTTGATACCTTTGCCCAAAAAGCTCTACTTTTGTCTCATCTGACCAGAGAACATTCTTCCAAAACGTTTTAGGCTTTTTCAGGTAAGTTTTGGCAAACTCCAGCCTGGCTTTTTTATGTCTCGGGGTAAGAAGTGGGGTCTTCCTGGGTCTCCTACCATACAGTCCCTTTTCATTCAGACGCCGACGGATAGTTTGGGTTGACACTGTTGTACCCTCGGACTGCAGGGCAGCTTGAACTTGTTTGGATCTTAGTTGAGGTTCTTTATCCAACATCCGCACAATCTTGCGTTGAAATCTCTTGTCAATTTTTCTTTTCCGTCCACATCTAGGGAGGTTAGCCACAGTGCCATGGGCTTTAAACTTCTTGATAACACTGCGTACGGTAGACACAGAAACATTCAGGTCTTTGGAGATGGACTTGTAGCCTTGAGATTGCTCATGCTTCCTCACAATTTGGTTTCTCAAGTCCTCAGACAGCTCTTTGGTCTTCTTTCTTTTCTCCATGCTCAATGTGGTACACACAAGGACACAGGACAGAGGTGGAGTCAACTTTAATCCATGTCAACTGGCTGCAAGTGTGACTTAGTTATTGCCAACACCTGTTAGGTGCCACAGGGAAGTTACAGGTGCTGTTAATTACACAAATTAGAGAAGCATCACATGATTTTTCCAACAGTGCCAATACTTTTGTCCACCCTCTTTTTTATGTTTGGTGTGGAATTATATCCAATTTGGCTTTAGGACAATTCTTTTTGTGTTTTTTCATTTAAGACAAATTAAATGAAGATAATAATACCAAAGAATTTGTGTTTGTAATCATTTTCAGGAAGAAACTGAGTATTATCTGACAGAATTGCAGGGGTGTCAATACTTTTGTCCACAACTGTAGCTAAACCCTCCGTCTTCTTTAACAAAAAGAGGCTGTGAAGTTGTAACCTTCTTTACTGATTATGTGACAGGAAAAGGTGAAACTATAGGCTCCAATAACAGGAGCATTTCAGAATATATAACTGTACAGTGCCTAAAATACAGATAGTCTGCGATACACAGTAACATGAGGTAATAATAATTTTAAATAATGATCTTTATTTTTAGATAGCGCTAACATATTCCGCAGCGCTTTACAGTTTGCACACATTATCATCACTGTCCCCGATGGGGCTCACAATCTAAATTTCCTATCAGTATGTCTTTGGAATGTCGGAGGAAACCGGAGTGCCCGGAGGAAACCCACACAAACATGGGGAGAACATACAAACTCCTTGCAGATGTTGTCCTTGGTGGGATTCGAACCCAGGACCCCAAGCACTGCAGGTAATATACAAGCTGATGATTACCTAACACAGCAAACATGCTGATAAACACAGGACTGTAACACACAGATAGTGACTTACCAACTATGCTTAGAGCAGGCTGTTTACAAGGATGACAAAAACGAGTGGTGTGTTTTATCCTCAGCAGCATACAGGAACAATGGCTGCTCTTCCTTCACAATATAAATAGGAAGGATTAATATACACAGAAAATACAATGTCTGTAATTACTGAGACACAAAAATGATTAAACTTAACAGCAATTATACTGCTAGGACAGGACAGGGCTGTAAGCCATAATCACAACGTGACATAGATCACTCTGTGTATAATGACTCTATAGAGGAGAGTCACTTTTTAAATTAATTGAAATAAATTAACTGATAATCTAATTTAGCGAGAAGCCCCTGTATAAGTGTTAGTGATCCAGCAGTGATCACGGGGCTGCTGATTATGGGAAGTGCTCCAAGAAATAACTTTATTCACAAAATTTGCACCCCAGTGCCGAAATCCCCAGTATCAACCAGAGTCCTGCAATTAACAAAGAGCAGTACAAGGCTCGGGAGCCAGAGATGCAGGGACCAGCCCAGAGAAGTGGTGAAAGCAGCGTCAGCGCAGAGCTCAGGCCGGTGCCCGGACACAGAGCGGGCCACGGACCAAATGGTGGTAAAGGACAAGACTGAGATCAGATCCAGAGGATTAATGAAAACCGACCAGTAAATGTGTAACAGACCGTAAAGAAAAGGTGTGTGGCACTGAGAATGGGGGACAGTCACACAGTATAGTGACAAGTGTCCGACTGACAGTGCGTCCAATATTCCACAGAGGATGTTCAATGGGATACGGTTATTACAGCGAGGGCTCCAGCCGGTAGAGACCCTCTACCGTCTCCAACGGCCCAGACAGGTCAAGTGATTTCACTATAATCTTTAGTACAGACGACTCCACGATCCTCAAAGCCCCAACGCGCTCCAGAACATCGGTTTCCTTGTACTTTCTAAAGCCATGCTTCACTACAGAAATCGTCAGTGACGGCCTCCTCTTCCTCCCGTATTCATGCAGTGTTGCTGGAGACGGCCTCCTCTTCCTCCTGTATTCATGTGTTGCTGGTGACGGCCTCCTCTTCCGCCCGCGTCCATGTAGTGTCGCTGGTGACGGCCTCCTCTTCCTCCCCGTCCATGTAGTGTCGCTGGTGACGGCCTCCTCTTCCTCCCGCGACCATGTAGTGTCGCTGGTGACGGCCTCCTCTTCCTCCCGCGACCATGTAGTGTCGCTGGTGACGGCCTCCTCTTCCTCCCACGTCCATGTAGTGTCGCTGGTGACGGCCTCCTCTTCCTCCCGCCTCCATGTAGTGTAGCTGGTGACGGCCTCCTCTTCCTCCCGCGACCATGTAGTGTCGCTGGTGACGGCCTCCTCTTCCTCCCGCGTCCATGTAGTGTCGCTGGTGACGGCCTCCTCTTCCTCCCGCGACCATGTAGTGTCGCTGGTGACGGCCTCCTCTTCCTCCCGCGTCCATGTAGTGTCGCTGGTGACGGCCTCCTCTTCCTCTCGCATCCATGTAGTGTCGCTGGTGACGGCCTCCTCTTCCTCCGCGTCCATGTAGTGTCGCTGGTGACGGCCTCCTCTTCCTCCCGCGTCCATGTAGTGTCGCTGGTGACGGCCTCCTCTTCCTCCCGCGTCCATGTAGTGTAGCTGGTGACGCCCTCCTCTTCCTCCCGCGACCATGTAGTGTCGCTGGTGACGGCCTCCTCTTCCTTCCGCGTCCATGTAGTGTCGCTGGTGACGGCCTCCTTCCTCCCGCGACCATGTAGTGTCGCTGGTCACGGCCTCCTCTTCCTCCCGCGTCCCTGTAGTGTCGCTGGTGACGGCCTCCTCTTCCTCCCGCGTCCATGTAGTGTCGCTGGTGACGGCTTCCTCTTCCTCCCGCGTCCATCTAGGGTCGCTGGTGACGGCCTCCTCTTCCTCCCGCGTCCATGCAGTGTCGCTGGTGACGGCCTCCTCTTCCTCCCGCGTCCATGTAGTGTCGCTGGTGACCGCCTCCTCTTCCTCCCGCGTCCATGTAGTGTCGCTGCTGACGGCCTCCTCTTCCTCCCGCATCCATGTAGTGTCGCTGGTGACGGCCTCCTCTTCCTCCCGCATCCATGTAGTGTCGCTGTTGACGGCCTCCTCTTCCTCCCGCGTCCATGTAGTGTAGCTGGTGACGGCCTCCTCTTCCTCCCACGTCCATGTAGTGTTGCTGGTGACGGCCTCCTCTTCCTCCCGCGTCCATGTAGTGTAGCTGGTGACGGCCTCCTCTTCCTCCCACGTCCATGTAGTGTTGCTGGTGACGGCCTCCTCTTCCTCCCGCGGCCATGTAGTGTAGCTGGTGACGGCCTCCTCTTCCTCCCACGTCCATGTAGTGTCGCTCGGCCTCCTCTTCCTCCCGCGTCCATGTAGTGTCGCTGGTGACGGCCTCCTCTTCCTCCCGCATCCATGTAGTGTCGCTGGTGACGGCCTCCTCTTCCTCCCACGTCCATGTAGTGTCGCTGGTGACGGCCTCCTCTTCCGCCCGCGTCCATGCAGTGTCGCTGGTGATGGCCTCCTCTTCCTCCCACGTCCATGTAGTGTCGCTGGTGACGGCCTCCTCTTCCTCCCACGTCCATGTAGTGTCGCTGGTGACGGCCTCCTCTTCCTCCAGCGACCATGTAGTGTCGCTGGTGACGGCCTCCTCTTCCTCCGGCGTCCATGTAGTGTCGCTGGTGACGGCCTCCTCTTCCGCCCGCGTCCATGCAGTGTCGCTGGTGACGGCCTCCTCTTCCTCCCACGTCCATGTAGTGTCGCTGGTGACGGCCTCCTCTTCCGCCCGCGTCCATGCAGTGTCGCTGGTGACGGCCTCCTCTTCCGCCCGCGTCCATGCAGTGTCGCTGGTGACGGCCTCCTCTTCCTCCCACGTCCATGTAGTGTCGTTGGTGACGGCCTCCTCTTCCTCCCACGTCCATGTAGTGTCGCTGGTGACGGCCTCCTCTTCCTCCAGCGACCATGTAGTGTCGCTGGTGACGGCCTCCTCTTCCTCCGGCGTCCATGTAGTGTCGCTGGTGACGGCCTCCTCTTCCTCCGGCGTCCATGTAGTGTCGCTGGTGACGGCCTCCTCTTCAGCCCGCGTCCATGTAGTGTCGCTGGTGACGGCCTCCTCTTCCTCCCACGTCCATGTAGTGTCGCTGGTGACGGCCTCCTCTTCCTCCCACGTCCATGTAGTGTCGCTGGTGACGGCCTCCTCTTCCTCCCGCGTCCATGCAGTGTCGCTGGTGACGGCCTCCTCTTCCTCCCACGTCCATGTAGTGTCGCTGGTGACGGCCTCCTCTTCCTCCCACGTCCATGTAGTGTCGCTGGTGACGGCCTCCTCTTCCTCCCGCGTCCATGTAGTGTCGCTGGTGACGGCCTCCTCTTCCTCCCGCGTCCATGTAGTGTCGCTGGTGACGGCCTCCTCTTCCTCCCGCGTCCATGTAGTGTCGCTGGTGACGGCCTCCTCTTCCTCCCGCGTCCATGTAGTGTAGCTGGTGACGGCCTCCTCTTCCTCCCGCGACCCTGTAGTGTCGCTGGTGACGGCCTCCTCTGACGGCCTCCTCTTCCTCCCACGTCCATGTAGTGTAGCTGGTGATGGCCTCCTCTTCCTCCCGCGACCATGTAGTGTCGCTGGTGACGGCCTCCTCTTCCACCCACGTCCATGTAGTGTAGCTGGTGACGGCCTCCTCTTCCTCCCGCGACCCTGTAGTGTCGCTGGTGACGGCCTCCTCTTCCTCCCACGTCCATGTAGTGTAGCTGGTGATGGCCTCCTCTTCCTCCCGCGACCATGTAGTGTCGCTGGTGACGGCCTCCTCTTCCACCCACGTCCATGTAGTGTCGCTGGTGACGGCCTCCTCTTCCTCCCACGTCCATGTAGTGTAGCTGGTGACGGCCTCCTCTTCCTCCCGCGTCCATGTAGTGTCGCTGGTGACGGCCTCCTCTTCCTCCCGCGTCCATGTAGTGTCGCTGGTGACGGCCTCCTCTTCCTCCCGCGTCCCTGTAGTGTAGCTGGTGACGGCCTCCTCTTCCTCCCGCGACCCTGTAGTGTCGCTGGTGACGGCCTCCTCTGACGGCCTCCTCTTCCTCCCACGTCCATGTAGTGTAGCTGGTGATGGCCTCCTCTTCCTCCCGCGACCATGTAGTGTCGCTGGTGACGGCCTCCCCCTTCCACAACCACGCTCTCACGTCGGCTCTCGAGTTCTGCGCCGTTCAGAAGTCACATGACCACCCGTGATTGACTGCAGCGGTCAGGTTACTAGAGAGGGCATCACTGGAGACCCGACCTGACACAGCTGAGGACACAGGCGTGTGCCCTGTATCTGTGATAACCAGTCCTGCCCTGTCCACCACGTGCGCCACAAACACAATAGGATGAAGCAGGTCCCACACAGAAATGTCCGCGGCTCTCGGAGCCATTGGGTCTAATGTATCTATGTCGCATCCTCTGCTGAGCTACGGAAACATGGCCGCCCGGAGAGGTCTGACTGCTGCTCACGTGACTGGTTGCCTCAGTGACCCCGGAAGTAGATGCGTTGCCTGGACACGGAAGCGGAAGTGCGGCTCTGCGCCGCGGAGCTTGTGGTGGTGGAGCAGACGCGGAGGTGAGGTGATCAGATCGGCAGATGTCGGCCGATGTGCGCAGACTTTGTACACACATAACGGCACGGCCGCATCGCTCCGTGTCCCGGGGCCGCTGAGAGGGGCTGTCCTCTCCATCCATAGTGTGTGACTGCACCGCGCGTCCTCCTCTCACCGTGTGCAGGAGCCGGGAGCGTCCAGCAGTGCACCCTGCCCTCCTCACAGCTGAGGGTTTGTTCCATTGTGTCCAGTCCTATAATCCGTCACCGGACATGGGCTAAAGGGGGAAACGACGGAACCAGACCCGAGAAATGACCGATCACTGTCTGCTCCATCACAGGTGTCCAGTGTGCGCGCGAGGAAGAGGAAGGCGGCAAGATGGGGCGAAGGTCCACCTCCTCCACCAAGAGTGGGAAGTTCATGAACCCCACAGATCAGGCCCGTAAGTGACCGACACCGAGCAGAAGCCTGAGCGAAGCTCCGGAGTATAATACAGACTATGTGATGTGTGTACACAGTGACTGCACCAGCAGAATAGCGAGTGCAGCTCTGGAGTATAATACAGGATGTAACTCAGGATCAGTAATGTAATGTATGTACTCAGTGACTGCACTAGCAGAATAGCGAGTGCAGCTCTGGGGTATAATACAGGATGTAACTCAGGATAAGTAATGTAATGTGTGTGCACAGTGACTGCACCAGCAGAATAGTGAGTGCAGCTCTGGAGTATAATACAGGAGGTAACTCAGGATCAGTAATGTATGTACACAGTGACTGCACCAGCAGAATAGTGAGTGCAGCTCTGGAGTATAATACAGGATGTAACTCAGGATCAGTAATGTAATGTCTGTACACAGTGACTGCACCAGCAGAATAGTGAGCGCAGCTCTGGAGTATAATACAGGATATAACTCAGGATCAGTAATGTAATGTACGTACACAGTGACTGCACCAGCAGAATAGTGAGTGCAGCTCTGGAGTATAATACAGGATGTAACTCAGGATCAGTAATGTAATGTATGTACACAGTGACTGCACCAGCAGAATAGCGAGTGCAGCTCTGGAGTATAATACAGGAGGTAACTCAGGATCAGTAATGTAATGTATGTACTCAGTGACTGCACCAGCAGAATAGTGAGTGCAGCTCTGGGGTATAATACAGGATGTAACTCAGGATAAGTAATGTAATGTATGTACACAGTGACTGCACCAGCAGAATAGTGAGTGCAGCTCTGGAGTATAATACAGGAGGTAACTCAGGATCAGTAATGTAATGTATGTACACAGTGACTGCACCAGCAGAATAGCGAGTGCAGCTCTGGAGTATAATACAGGATGTAACTCAGGATCAGTAATGTATGTACTCAGTGACTGCACTAGCAGAATAGCGAGTGCAGCTCTGGGGTATAATACAGGATGTAACTCAGGATCAGTAATGTAATGTGTGTGCACAGTGACTGCACCAGCAGAATAGTGAGTGCAGCTCTGGAGTATAATACAGGATGTAACTCAGGATCAGTAATGTAATGTATGTACTCAGTGACTGCACTAGCAGAATAGCGAGTGCAGCTCTGGGGTATAATACAGGATGTAACTCAGGATCAGTAATGTAATGTGTGTGCACAGTGACTGCACCAGCAGAATAGTGAGTGCAGCTCTGGAGTATAATACAGGATCAGTAATGTAATGTATGTACTCAGTGACTGCACTAGCAGAATAGTGAGTGCAGCTCTGGGGTATAATGCAGGATGTAACTCAGGATCAGTAATGTAATGTATGTACACAGTGACTGCACCAGCAGAATAGCGAGTGCAGCTCTGGAGTATAATACAGGATGTAACTCAGGATCAGTAATGTAATGTATGTACTCAGTGACTGCACTAGCAGAATAGCGAGTGCAGCTCTGGGGTATAATACAGGATGTAACTCAGGATCAGTAATGTAATGTGTGTGCACAGTGACTGCACCAGCAGAATAGTGAGTGCAGCTCTGGAGTATAATACAGGAGGTAACTCAGGATCAGTAATGTAATGTATGTACACAGTGACTGCACCAGCAGAATAGTGAGTGCAGCTCTGGAGTATAATACAGGAGGTAACTCAGGATCAGTAATGTAATGTATGTACACAGTGACTGCACCAGCAGAATAGTGAGTGCAGCTCTGGAGTATAATACAGGAGGTAACTCAGGATCAGTAATGTATGTACACAGTGACTGCACCAGCAGAATAGTGAGTGCAGCTCTGGAGTATGATACTGGATAAGTATATGCACAGTACTTCAGTAGCTCCACAGTTTGAGGCCAGTGGTTATAATGTGTTTCTGTATATTAGGATCGCATTTGGATTTCTCGTGTAATTCCTCCTGTTGGATGTGACTGGGATGTCTGTACTGATCATTTTCTCTGTTCTGCCCCCTGTAGGAAAGGAGGCGAGGAAGCGGGAGCTGAAGAAGGTGAGGTCTTGTCAGTAGTGACTGCAGTGATGTTCGGCTCCTGTTCTGCATCTGATGATTGAGACGTGACGTCCTGTGGACGATGAGTCTTCTGTGCAGTACTTGGGTTTCTCCCGTGAGTTCAGCGCGGTGGTATAAGTTGGTGATATATTAAGATCCTTTTGCTATGCTTGTTTCCCATGTAGAACAAGAAGCAGCGGATGATGGTGCGAGCGGCGGTGCTGAAAATGAAAGACCCAAAGCAAATCATCCGAGACATGGAGAAGCTGGATGAGATGGGTGAGTGCTGTCTCCGAATCTCCAGCTGAGTCAGTGGGGGTCTGACTGATTTGTGGTATAAAGGGGCTTGGAAAAAACAAATAGCCTCAGTTCCACTGTCTGCATGACATCATGATCAAGTAGGGATCTATAACTGCGTTCATCCAGGGCCTGCTGCTTCACAAACGGAGCACACAAGTCCTAAAGTGTCGCTGTTGGTTTCAGCTGGCTCCACGTACTGACGAATTCTCTTTTTTTCAGAATTTAACCCCGTGCAGCAGCCGCAGCTGAACGAGAAAGTTCTCAAAGACAAAAGAAAGAAACTGAGGGAGACGTTCGAGCGCATCCTGCGTCTGTACGAGAAGGAGAACCCCGAAACGTACAAAGAACTGCGCAAAATCGAGCTGGACTACGAGCACAAGCGGGCGCAGCTCAGTCAGTATTTCGATGCCGTTAAGGTGCGGGCCGTCTCCGTCCTCCGAGGAAAAGAGTTCTGTCGTTATTTTCTCTGCGCTCCCTAATTATTTTCAAGCTCTCTGCTGTAAATCCGAGAACTCCGAATAGTTGTTGAATGTTTTGTGTTGCGTTGGCTGTGCCTCGTGACAATCTGAAGGACCAGAAAACTTGATAATCTATTTGGAGAAGGAATCGGTGAATGTTCTTGTACTTCTCAGAGCTGTGGGTTTGTAGCCCATTAGTGATGGCTGCTGCGCGCTCTCGCTATATGGAGTGAGTGCAGTTGATGGCTGTTACACCGCCGGCACCCGAGTGTGACATCAGCATGGCCACCATCGCTGCTAAGCCCATCGAGCCCCATGTGACGCGATTGGGCTCTACTTTATAGGAGACACGGGATATTACAGTGTACATCAATATTATCGTACTGCATAAGTCATCTCCGATCCTTGTCCTCTGAGAGCACCATGATGGAAAAAAAAGCTATGAAAGTTTATCCCCTTCATGACTGGGCGATATTTCTTTTTTATGTTTCTATTTTTAAACTGGAGCGAATGGAGCGAGCTCTGGTCTCCACCGAAAAGTAAAGCTACAGGTTGACAAGCAAAGAAACATCCCCCCCACACACACACAAACAGCGACATTGACGAGAAAATAAAAAAGATAGCAATTCCGCCAAAAGTTAGATTTTATTTTACAAAGTTCTGAATTCTTTTAACTACTGAAGTTAAAAAGAAACAAATCCCTTTGTCATTTTGGTCTCGCTGTGCTTGTACCTACCCGGGAATCACACACAAAAACCTAAAAACATCGTTCGAATGGGGGGTAAACTGAAAGACTGTAAGAATACATTATACGGTAAAGTGAATGATGTCAGTGTCAATTGTCCTGCAAATTAATAATTCCTCGGAGCCATACAGAGGCGGAAAAATAAAAAAAAGTCACGGCTCTTGAGAGAGTAGAGGAAAGCAACCAAACGTGTAAAAATGAAATATTGCCTGGTTCTTAAGGGGTTAAAAAATGTATTTTGTCAAAGCAACACAATAGCACATCCCAGACTGACCTGATACAGTGTAACAAACCCCTCAGCTGTGTAAACCTGCCCCTGTCCAGGAGAGGTGTTACCGAGTCTACTCGGGGGGGTTCTCTGTTATCTGACGTCACTTGTCGGGTTTCTGTCCGCAGAACGCCCAGCACGTGGAGGTGGAGAGCATTCCCCTGCCGGACCTGCCGCACGCTCCCTCTAATATTCTGATCCAGGACATCCCCCTCCCCGGGACGCAGCCGCCCTCCATTCTGAAGAAGACGTCTGCCTACGGGTGAGTGTACCGCCATGATTGGCGCTCATTCTCTTTAGGCCGGCATCCACCATGACGTAACGCTGCTCTCCGCCCCTAGGCCCCCCGGCCGCGGAGTCACTTTGCCGTTCCCCCCAGGACATGGGGTTCCTCGTTTACCCCCAGGGAAGAAGCCTCCTGGGCCGCCGCCCGGTCCTCCCCCGCCACAGGTGCTGGCTATGTATGGGCGCAGGGTCGGATTTGCTTTGGAGAACATAATGAGAAGAAGAGAGGATGAGAGGTACAGTCCTGAGGGAGGTGAGTGCCGGTATTGGGGTCCCAGCTGAGGGGACGTGGCAGACTCCCCAGGATATATGGTGGTCTCCCATCAGGGGCTGCTTCACCCTTTCCTGAAGGGGCAATTTTTATTTTTGCGCTTTCATTCGCGCACCCCCACTGCTTCCATGGATCATTGCGTTATGTTACTGCCAACATCGCTGTACGGGCTCGTTTTTTCCAGGGCTGTGGAGTCGGTAAGCCACAGTTGCGACTCCGGCTCCGACTCCTTCATAAATGGCCAATTCATAACAACAAATTTACTGTTGTAAAATATTAAACATCGTGCTTATTCAGTTTCTCACCATCATATAAGTAATCAGACCACTTAGAGAAAAAACTACATTTATTAGAATACAATTAGAATATAGCAAATAACTTTTATAAACTTTTCTAAACTGTAAGTAAATATGCAATAAACACTTTTATGCAGTTAATAAGAAGAAATCTATAAATTTGTCCTCAGAAAAAGTATTGCCTCTGTCAGATCCTCCTTCATGGATGCTCTCAAATCTGATCTAATTATTTTGAGAGCAGAGAACAACCTCTCTACACTAACTTGTGTTGGTGGCAAAGCAGTAACCACTCGGGCAACATCTCTGACAATGTCAGGATGCAGAGGAATCGCTTGTTGCACTGTTATTTTTGATGAACGGTCAAATTTCTCAATTTCTTTTAGTGCACATGAAAAATTCTGCTGAAATGTACTGGCTGTGTTCCTTGATGGGGATGACTCTTCTTCTATGCGGGAACGCTTTGCACGGTCCTTGTGATCCAAATATTTTTCGAAATTAAATTCTTCATCAGTTGATGATGAGGGTGAAGATGTGGCAGGACGACCAAATTCTTCTTGTTCCTCCTGACTGTTCTGCAACCCTTTCATCCTTACTGCTATTTCAAACAGAGCTTCTTTTCCTTTACTTAGCTGTTGATCATCTAGAAGAATCCGATGCATTGGGTCTACATAAACAGCTGCCAAAAGAATATAATAATAATAATAATTTTTATTTATATAGCGCCAACATATTCCGCAGCACTTTACAATTAAGCGGGGACATGTACAGACAATAAATTCAATACAAGTTAAGACAATTCAAACAATGACATTAGGAGTGAGGTCCCTGCTCGCAAGCTTACAATCTACAAGGAAATGGGGGGACACAGTAGGTGAGAAATGCTTGTTAATTCAGGTCTGGCAATTATAATAGGGATTTTCATATAAAGCTGCATGATCCGGTCATCAGCCCGTGTGTTTAAGTGCAATAGACAAGTATCAAGTGCAGTTATCATGTGCATGAAGGGTGTGGAGACAGATGAATAGTAGGGTGCAGATTCAGAATAATATTTGGAAGGAGGGAACAGGGCAAAGTTAGCTTGCTGAGTAGTTGATGTGATAGGCTTCTTTGAAGAGATGGGTTTTCAAAGCGCGCTTGAATAGGTCAGGGCTAGGTATCAGTCTGATCGTCTGGGGAAGTGCATTCCAGAGAGCTGGAGCAGCACGAGAGAAGTCTTGGAGACGGAGGTGCGAGGTTCGGATTACGGGGGATGTAAAGAATGTTATTTTGTAATAGTAGCTCCTCTCTCCGTTTCATTGATGTAGCAATGCCACTTGCAATTAACCCTCCTCTTTGGGACAGGCGAAACATCAGGTTCTTCCACTCCTTTAAGAAAATACCTGGAGTTAAGTCCTCTGCTTGTAATTTTTTAGTCACTGTAAATGGGTGCTCTAGCAATTTTTCCAGCTCAGTCACCTGATTCCACTGACTTTCATTTAGCGTCAGTTGAGGGTTAGCCATGTCTACAAGAAAGGTTTTCAGTTCAACCAAGCGCTGAATCATTAAGTAAGTACTGCCCCATCGTGTGGCTTGATCAATAATTGCCCCTTTTCCAGCACGTCTCTTCAAAATTGAGTCAACTTTAGGGGTTCTGGCAACAGTAGCCAATTTTCTCACCTTGCCAATCAGTGCAGCAGCATGTCCTTCTTGCAGACTGTCTCTTATAGCCAGCTGTAGCGTATGCACAACACAGCGCATGTGATGAATGAAAGAACATATTGACACAGTTTCAACAAGATCATCTAAACTATCATGTTGCTGTTCATCTGAAGCAACTTCAGTTTGCTCCTCAGTTACAATACTGTGTTCCTCTATTTCAAACATTTCTGTGTCTGTGGACCCAGAATGTTCTTCTAGCTGCTGGTCACCATCATTACTCTCATTCATTAGCTTAATAGTACTTATCATATTTGAAGCATTGTCAGTTACGACAGAAAGAACTTGCTCTTTTTTCAGTTCATAGTCTTGCAGAACCTTTTCCACCAAGACCTGGAGAAACTCACTGGTGTGATGAGCTTTTTTTTGTCTTTTACTGCCAATGTCTTGGTAACTATTTCATTTTTGTCACAAACAAATCGGACATTGATGGCAAAATAGTTCACTCTGTGATGTGTGCAGGCATCCATTTTAAGAAACAGAAAGCGTCCCTTGAGAGTTTTTTTAAGTTCTTCCTTTTGTTTAAAAGCTTCTTCGATTACTAATTTTCTAATACTCTCTCCAGAGAAACACCAAGCTTGCGGGCCATTTCCCCATTCAGACACATAAAAGCTGGTCGTGAAAATAATGAAATAGGCACACTATCCTTTACAACAAGCTCTATGATCTGTTTTTTAAATGTATCTACTGTCATTGTCACAGTAACTTTGTCAGTGACAAAATATCTTGCAACTGATGGCTGCAAAGTTCTCTGCTCCTTTGTTTGGCTGGAAGAGCTGGGCACTGGTTCATTGGTTTGGATGCAGTCTTTCTCATCCACTGCTTTCAGCACTTCTGGATGAAAGCGCTGTAAATGTCTCTTTAGATTAGAAGCTCTGGTAGGAGCATTTTTATCTTTGCCTGAATATGCACTCATCTTGGCTTCACAGCATTTGTTTTCGTCTGGATCATTTGTCATACACTGACAGACATAATGTTTTCTATCTTGAGTGATGGTGAAATGTTCAAATACAGCTTATTTAATGTGATGCTTCTTTGACATTCTCAGGTTTTTAATTCTGCATTCACAATCCAAATGACAATTGTTTTTCCTAAAAACAATTGTACAAAATTATTGCCAGGTCGTACAACTAAAATATAGTGGTCAGTAATACTGTTATTATTCCTCATGTACTCACAGTTAACTGATGCAAAGTTTGTTGAAAGGATAATACTTCTTACAGTCTTCCTCTTCTGAGTAGCAGGCAGCTGTGAGATGCTTGGAAGACGCACACCTAGTATGATCTAGTCTAGAGGAGGAGCTTTACTACTAAGAATTTGCAACACATTTTCACTTTCAGTTTCATACATTGTAAGTAGGGGGGTTGGGGCAGCATGAGGTTAACCAAGTATAAGATTAGATAAGGGCAGTGGAGAACAGTGACACACAAGAAGTAAGAAATGTCTCTATCTCCAGCAGAACTGCTTATCACTGTTGTTCATAGTTTGATAGAACATATATATTTGAGTAACATTTATAAAATTCATATGAAAGTTCAATTATTAAATATTAATACTTTTTTTTTTAAAGCTGGAGTCGGAGTCGGTACATTTCTACCGACTCCGACTCCAACCAAAACTAACTCCGACTCCACAGCACTGGTTTTTTCACCGGACGATTTGTGATTTTTAATGACATCGTTCACTTTACCATAAACTATAATGAAATTTGGGGGAAATGTGAAACAAAGGGAAGAATGCAAATCCACCATTGTATCATAGAGCTTTGCAGGGTAAATCTGAGCCGGTGTCTAGAGTCTTCAGGGCGGTGTCATTGCAGCGATGCCAGACATGGGGGTTTTTTTTTTCGTTTTTTTTAAATCGATGGAGTGAAACGTTTTTTATGGACACGGTGATAACAAATATATGTAAAAAAAATTTTAATCTGAAATGGGAGTCACTTCATACTTGTGTATATATATTTATATTCTTTACTTTTTATTTTTATACTTTATACTGATATATAGCTGCTGTATAACTCTGCTCCCACCCCTGAGATAGGACGCACATTTTATGGTGGCAGTGAGTTACAGGGGTTGCAATATGGCGTCCACTGCAACTACTTAAAGCCCCGGCCAATGCTGCCAACTGCTGGTGAAGTGTAGTGTTACATGTTTCCATTGACATGGCTGGCCTGGGTCCGCTCTTTGTGATATCGGGAGGCTGGGAGAGGTGTATAAATATCGCCCCCATTAATGGACTCTGTCCTCCATGCAGGGCCGGCGTGTATAAGCGATCATGTCTACATACATCCCCACCCTGACGCCTTCTCTTTGATCTGCCGCTCGCATCTCTTCAGGGCTGAAAAGTCACCATGACATTTCCAGCTCCAGTGAGGATGAGGACTATCCCAACGACATGGAGCAGGATAGGGAAGATGAGGGCAGCAGCGACGAGGACAGCGACAGCAACCACTCAGACGGCCAGGACAGCGACGGCGCCGAGTTCTCTCAGCGGGATGACGAAAAGAAAGCCGGCGGAGACAAGAAGGCGGCAGGTGAGCCCCCCACACTCCTCAGTCCGGGATCAGGCTCTACTTTTTCCAGGGTCTGTATTCGGGTTTAACCCTTTGCGCGTTCCTGCTTTATCGTAACGTGAAGAGTCTTAGTCTCCTCAGCAGAAGGGATTATGTGGATTTGTTTGAGCTGCTGATCATTAAAGAGGTCAAATTCAGAGGATTAATCAAATATGTGAGAACACATGAACCTACAAAAATATTATTTATATGGATTTAGAAAGCGGGTCAGATAATGAGATGTAACCTGAGATGATCCTTCTAATCTGCTGCAGAAAATCCCCATTACCATGACGCAGTTTCCTTTTCCTTTGTTTTTCTTCTTTTCAAATATTTTTTAATTTTATTTTTCTTCTCATAGAATAAGAAGATTCTACATAAATAATATTTCTATTACTCTTTTTTTTCACCTTACTGCCGCTGCATATAGTCTTAAGAGTAAGTTGCCCTTAATAACAATGACGTTCACATAGAATTCAGAGTTCGATTCCATCTTATTTATTTTATTTTATTTCTTTAATATAGAAGCGTTAACAAGAAAGTAATTTTATTCTTTGTACAATTTTGTTCACATTTTATCTTCTTACATTCTTGAAACCGTGATTATTGATAGATATCAATGTCAGTTGAATGTTACTAACCGCCACTTCCATGATCTCTGACCCGTCGCTGCTGTCAGCTGCTGCCTCGGCGCCTCTTATGTGAAGTTTACCCATGTTACTTGCTGTCAATAGGTTCCTGTACAGTTTCTCCTGAGGAAGAAGTGTATTGTACAAAACCATATATGTAATTAATCCTCTGAATCTGACGTCTTCAATGATCAGCAGCGCAAAAGAGTCCACAAAATCCCTTCTGGTTTTTATTGCGAGTGGATCCTCACCAGCTGAAAAACAGTTTAAAACACACAATTCTGTGGATCATTTGAGCAAAATCTGCTAATTCTGAATTTTTATCGGATAAGGCCCTATTACGCTATTTTTTTTCTCCCGCCTGTCTACTTCATCTCCTCAGGTCACAGCGTGCGATTTGCTGATGCTGCAGAAAAGCCTCGTAAGAAAAAGAAGAAAAATGTCAAGGATCTGACTCCCCTTCAAGCTATGATGTTACGTATGGCAGGTAAGTCCGCTTGATCCTTTCCACTGAGGACATCAATGGCTTGAGACACTCAACTTTCCCAGTCTCCTGATTGGCAGACATGCCTGGAATAAACATGGCACCTTTACAGAAAGTCCATCTGTCGTTCATAGATCACAACTAATGTCAGGAGAAACCACTTGTCTGGTAACACGTCATTAATCCGCAGGTCAGGAGGTCACAGAAGAAGACAATGAACAGGAAGTCGAAGAATACTCTTCATCTTCCTCATCAGAAGAGGACTCGGGTTCCGAGGAGGAGCAGCAGACCGAAGAGCCCAAAACCGAATCTGCTGAGAGCAGCTCCTCCTCTGCACCAATCACTGTACCCCCACCCGTTACCGTCCCACCACCGCCCTTGCAGATGCCGCCGTCCATCATGACAGGGCCACCTCCATTGGGTCCACCTCCAGTTCCACCTCTCCGACCACCTGGTCCCCCAACAGGAATGCCACCAGGACCACCTCCAGGTAATATATGAGTGGACGCAACATGACCGATGTGTTCTCAGCCGAAAATATAAAATGACAATGTAACCACTCTATGCTGTCTATTTCAGGTGCACCCCCATTCCTAAGACCCCCAGGACTCCGTGGACCTCCACCACGACTTTTACCTCCAGGACCTCCACCTGGCCGTCCTCCAGGCCCACCTCCAGGTCCTCCGCCTGGCCTGCCCCCAGGTCCTCCACCCCGTGGGCCCCCGCCAAGGCTACCCCCACCTGGACCTCCAGGTATATTTTTATTATTGAGTGGGCATCTTTGCAGACATTAAACTGCATTGGCCATAATATATAGCGGGCCATGGGATGCTGCATGGATCCCTGCGTGAACTAACGCGTCAGTTGGCCATGTCCTGTACACTGTGAAGACCCCACTGCAGTGAGGTTACAGCGTACAATATGGACTGTGACCCCAGTAACGCAACAAGTCAATGACGTACATGAGAAACATTGATTACCTCTTCATCTCTTCCTGTCTGTGCAGGTATGCTCCCTCCTCCTCGTCCCATGATGCGGCCCCCCATGGTTCCTCCTCCCGGCACCGTCCCCCCAGGCCTTTACCCTCCAACAGCATTGGCAAACCCTGGAGTGTTGAGTGCACCTCCCAGCTTGATTCAAAGACCCAAGTCAGACGATGGAGGTGCCACCATTGAGAAGAAAGCCACCGCCACCATCAGCGCCAAACCACAGATCACAAATCCCAAGGCTGAGGTAACACGCTTTGTACCCACCGCACTCCGAGTGCGCAGAGAAAATAAAGGCGCCCCAACCTCAGCTCCCACCAAAAAGCAAGAGGAGGAAGTGGTGCGGCCGGCGGTGAAAACAGGTCCCAAGGCTGGAAACCCAATGCCCGTGCAGACCAAGGACGATATGTATGAGGCGTTCATGAAAGAGATGGAAGGGCTGCTATAGGGCCGGTAGTGAAATGTACTGTGAAGGTCACCCCCTGTGCAAGGCACCACCCTCGCCATCTGTGCCCACTCCATCACCGGCCGCCCTCTGCTCCTGTAGAGCTGATGTCCTCGTGTTAGGATTACTGCGGATCGTAGTCCGGTTCTATGTTCTTTCCACATCAGATGCAGTTTAGGTCCATTATGTCGACCATTTACATTTATTTTTAAAGTCTTGGTATTAAATGTGTGATATAAACTGCTGCGCTGTGTGCGGCTCTGTGGGGATTCGAAGGGCAGTCACTTGGATACCGATCCAGGAGAACAACCATCTGAGCTGCTGACATCCGGTCATAAGACCTTTACAGCTGTGGGTCAGGCATGGTGTTCTGTGCGGTCTGCAGTGTATGCTGCACACATCTGACTGATGCCCAGGGAGTGACGGGCATAGGGACCACGAATTGGAGCACGACTCGCTGAGTAATGGAGGATCCCAGGCGCTGGTCCTGCTCTGGGCACAGCTGCATCCTACATCCGGGCAGGGGCTCGTGCATCTGCACCAACACATTCTGCATAGTTGGCCTTTACTCTGCTTTATCAGTCCAGGTCTATGTGCTGTACAATTACAGGGTGTGGCCCACAATAGGATAATAGAGGAGAACACTTCACATTTTTCACTCTGTTTCATTGCAGCCATTTGGTAAATTCAAAAAAGTCGGGCCACTCTGCCATAAAGGCCTGACTGGTGGAGGGCTGCAGTGATAGTTGACTTTGTGGAACTTTCTCCCATCTCCCTACTGCATCTGTGGAGTTCAGCCACAGTGATCTTGGGGTTTCTCACCAAGACTCTTCGCCCACGATTGCTCTGTTTGGCTGGACGGCCAGGTCTAGGAAGACTTCTGGTGGTCCCAAACTTCTTCCATGTAAGGATTATGGAGGCCACTGTGCTCTTAGAAACCTTGAGTACTGCAGAAATTATTTTGTAACCTTGGCCAGATCTGTGCCTTGCTACAGTTCTGTCTCTGAGCTCCTTGGTCAGTTCCTTTGGCCTCATGATTCTCATTTGGTCTGACATGCACTGTGAGCTGTGAGGTCTTATATAGACAGGTGTGCGCCTTTACAGATCAAGTCCTATCAGTTTAATTACACACAGCTGGACGCCAATGAAGGAGTAGAACCATCTCGAGGATCACAAGGAAATGGACAGCATGGGACATAAATGTGTGTCTGAGCAAAGGTGCTGAATACTTATGATCATGTGATATTTCAGTTTTTTTTAATTTGCAAAAAATTCTACATTTCTGTTTTTTCAAGTCATGATGGGGTGCAGAGTGTACATTAATGAGGAAAGCAATGAACTTTTTTGAATTTAACAAATGGCTGCAATGAAACAGAGTGAAAAATATAAAGGGGTCTGAATACTTTCTGTACCTACTGTATACACTGCTCAAAAAAATATAAAGGGAACACACAACACAATGTAACTCTACGTCCATCACACTTCTGTGAAATCAGCCTGTCCAGTTATGAAGCAACACCTATTGGGAATCAATTTCTCCTGCTGCAAATGGAGCAGGTAGAAATGATCAGCAATTGTTCTCATCTTTCTTGGCTGTTGTTTTGGTCACTTTTGCATTTTGTCATTGCTCTCCCTTCTAGAGGTACAGTACAGTAGCATGAGGCGGTGTCTACAACCCACAGACGTTGTTCAGGTAGTGCAGCTCATCTAGGATGGCACATCAATGTGAGCTAAGACAAGGAGTGTAGTTGTCTGTCAGTACAGTGTCCAGAGCATGGAGCAGATATCAGGAGACATGGAGGGGGTCGCAGGAGGGCAACAACCCACTGCATCCTCCTTTATGCAAGGAGAAGCAGTGCCAGAGCCCTGCAAACTGACCTCCTGCAGGCCACTAACATCCATGTGTCTGTTCAAACTGTCAGAAACAGACTCCATGAGGGTGGTCTGAGGGCCCGACGTCCATAAGTGGGTGCTGTGCTTACAGCCCAACACCGTGCAGGGCAATTGGCATTTGCCAGAGAACACCAAGATGGCAGATTTGACATTGGTGCTCTGTCCTTTTCACGGATGAGACCAGGTTCACACTGAGCACTTATGACTGAAGTGACAGAGTCCAGAGACGCGGTGGAGAGCGATCTGCTGCCTGCAACATCCTCCAGCATGACCGGCTTGGCTGTGGGGCAGTAATGGTGTGGGAAGGCATTTATTTAGAGCAGGGGTGGGGAACCTTTTTCCAACCGGGGGCCATTTGGAAATTTCTACCATCATTCGGGGGCCACACAAAAGTGATCACCTTGAAAATAACCCCGGTATATTTAGTCAAACAATTATGGTAACTCACCCTTAATGTGACAGCTGGAGCTGCTTCTCTTTGGTGCAGCTGTGATGTTAGGTGTTACTGATCATGTTGCTTCTCACAACTACTTTTCCAGGTTTGTGTCGGCCAGGAGAGCAGTCAACTTTTTGGCATAATAAGTTTTGTAAATCATAAACATCGCATAGGAGACGCTGGGACTACTGTATATACATCACATAGGAGACGCTGGGACTGCTGTATATACATCACACAGGAGACGCTGGGACTGCTGTATATGCATCGCACAGGAGATGTTGGGACTGCTGTATATGCGTCGCACAGGAGACGCTGGAACTGCTGTATATGCATCGCACAGGAGACACTGGGACTGCTGTATATACATCACATAGGAGACGCAGGGACTGCTGTACATACATAACATAGGAAACGTTGAGACTGCTATATATGCATCACAGGACACTCTGGGATCATATAAATTACACAAAGGGCTGGGGGGCATAGACATCACAGTAGATGCTGGGACAAATCACCAGGGAGGCTGGGGGGAATAGACATCACTGAGGGGCTATGTACATAACTAAAAAGCACAGACAGCACAGGGGGTATATATGTCCCTGAAGGGGGAATATGTATCACTGGTGGGGTCACATACATCACTGGGGGCTATATACAGCACTCGGGGCTATATATATCACAGGTGGTGGGATATATAGTACTCGGGGGGGATATACAGCACTTTCGGGGTACATGCAGCACTGGGGAATATACACATCACTTGGGAGTACATACGGCTGTGGGAGGGGGGATATACAGCACTGGGGGGGGACAGGGATCCTCGAGGAGGCACATAGATCACTGGGGTGGGGGGTTCACAGATCACCCGGGGGACAGATCACAGAGGAGTGACACGAAGATCACTGGTGGGGTACAGAGATCACAGGGGTGCACATAGCTGGGGCGGCACAGATCACGGGTGTACATAGCTGGAGGGCACAGATCACATGGGGAAACATCTGGGGGGGCACAGAGCTGAGGGGCATAGATCACCAGTAGAAAAGCGCACAGCTGCCGGCATAGAGATCCCTGGGGAGGCACAGCTGCCGGCACGCACAGAGATCATGTGGACTCTGGCAAGCAGCTCCTCTTCCAGGACAGGAGAGCATTGGGTGCTAGCCCCGCCTACCCCGACGCTAACCCTGCCCACCCAGATGACGTCTTCATTCATGTGCAGTTCATTCTGTAATGAATGCTGCGTGCCGTGCACTTGGGGATCAAAGGGCTGACAAGATACGGCTGCCGTCCGAGCATTGGGTACGCCGTGACCTGCCAGCGGGCCGCATGCGGCCCGCGGGCTGGAGGTTCCCCACCCACCCCTGATTTAGTGGGTCATACAGCCCTCCATGTGCTCGGCAGAGGTAGCCTGATAGCCATTAGCTACCGGAATGAGATCCTCAGACCCATTGTGAGACCATATGCAGGTGAACTGGGGTCCTCCTGACACATGACAATGCTAGGCCTCATGTAGCTGAAGTGTGTCAGTAGTGTCTGCATGATGAAGGCATTGATGCTATGGACTGGCCCGCCCGTTCCCCAGACTTCAATCCAATCGAGAACATCTGGGACATCATGTCTCGCTCCATCCAGCAACGCCATATTGCACCACAGACTGTCCAGGTGTTGACTGATGCTTAATCCAGGTCTGGGCGGAGATCCCTCAGGAGAACATCCGCTGGCTCATCAGGAGCATGGCCAGGCGTGGTAGGGAGCTCATACAGGCACGTGGAGGCCACACACACTACTGAGCATCATTTCATTGTCTGGAGGCATTTCCACAGAAGTTGGATCCGCCTGTAATTTGATTTCCCACTTTGATTTTGGTTATCATTCTACATTCAAAGCTCCATGGGATATTAATTGTGATTGGCGTTGATCATTTTTGTTTCATTGTTCTGCACATTCCACTATGTATTGGATAAAGATTTGCAAATGGAATATTTCATCCAGTGATATCTAGGATGTGGGATTATAGTGTTCCCTTTATGTTCATTGTTCAGTATGACGTGTCGGCTCCGTCTAAGGGCAGATGTGTCACTAATTCCAGTCTGTGGGATATTATACTGAGAGAACGTGGTGAATCTTATTCTGTGGTCCATCGTGTCCTCCAGCTTCACCCACCGCTGCCCCTCAGTTCAGGCCGTGTTTGCCTTCGGATTAATCAGTGTCGGCTTACACAAATATTGGAAATTCTCCCCGGACTCTGAACGCGCGATAAGTCTTGTTTTTCAAAAAATGATATCTGTAATATTCTACTTTACTGCATCCGCCCCCGCTGCAGTTTCCTCACCCTCCCCAGGTCCGGCACTGAGTCTCCACTGCTGCTCCCGGCGTCTATTATTGTTTCAGCGCGGACGTCGCTTCTGATAATTCCACCGAGCGTCCCAATGCTGTCATACAGCGTCCTGATGATAACCGCTATATAACATCAAGATAAAGTGTATACAGGGCCCAGATACTGTGACAGCGCCACCCAGAGGCCAAATAAGCACTGTACCCGCACACCACTCTGCCAGCATTGAGGATGTGAATTTTACCAATGATACGCAAGTAACAACGTGAGGGTCTTGGCGCACAATGCAGGAGCCCATCCACCAGAAACAAGGGGGAGGGGTAATAGAAGTGTGGTAGGGACCCTAGTGGTAATAGAAGGGTGGTAGGGACCCTAGTGATAAGAGAAGGGGGGGGTTGGACCCTAGTGATAAGGGGCGGAGGGACCCTAGCGATAAGAGAAGGGGGGGTTGGACCCTAGTGATAAGGGGCGGAGGGACCCTAGCGATAAGAGAAGGGGGGTTGGACCCTCGCGATAAGAGAAGAGGCGAAGGGACCCTCGATATGAGAAGGGGCGGAGGGACCCTCATGATAAGAGAAGGGGCGAAGGGACCCTCGATATGAGAAGGGGCGGAAGGACCCTCGCGATAAGAGAAGGGGCGGAGGGACCCTCATGATAAGATAAGGGGTGGAGGGGCCCTAGTGATAAGAGAAGGGGCGGAGGGACCCTCATGATAAGATAAGGGGTGGAGGGACCCTCATGATAAGATAAGGGGTGGAGGGACCCTCATGATAAGATAAGGGGTGGAGGGACCCTCATGATAAGATAAGGGGTGGAGGGGCCCTAGTGATAAGAGAAGGGGCGGAGGGACCCTCGTGATAAGATAAGGGGTGGAGGGGCCCTAGTGATAAGAGAAGGGGCGGAGGGACCCTCGTGATAAGATAAGGGGTGGAGGGACCCTAGTGATAAGAGAAGGTGTGGAGGGGCCCTAATGATAAGATAAGGGGTGGAGGGTCCTTAGTGATAAAAGAGAAGGGGGGGAATCCTAGTGATTAGAAAAGGGGGAAGGACACTAGTGATAAGAAAGCAGAGGGGAGGCTCCATAGTGATCAGAGAAGGGAGGGACCCTAGTGATAAACGAGAAGGGGTTGAGGGAGCATAGTGATAAGAGAAGGGGGAAGGACCCTAGTGATAAAAAAGATGGGGTAAGGGACCCTAATGATAAAAGAGAAGGGGGGACTCTAATGACAAGAGATGGAGGTGAGGGACCCTAGTGATAAGATGCCTTTCTCTATGGGCAAGCATCATGTGTTGGGGAAGGGAAGATGGACGAACGCATGGGGTGCACAGATCATGGAGGAAATCCCACTTACAGAATGCCAGGGTCCAGATAAATGGCCCCAAACCAAGGTCGAGTAATTATTGCTGAAGTCTAGATAACCAGCGTCCAATAGTATCCAGATCAATGCGGCCGTAATGAGTCCAGATAGCGTCCACATACAGAATGAAAAACATAAAGAAGTGCAAAACATAATTGACTGCTCAACTAAAAATTTCCAGTGCTTTAAAATGGCAAAAAAAACACGTGGTAGTTAAAGGAATCGGCTCCAGGGAGATCAGAGATCTTCAGTTACTGGTGAGTCCTGCAGCCATCAGAAGACGTCTATGTGAGGCCAAACTATCTGCAAGAAACCCTCATAAACTACCATTGCTGAAAAAGATGTGGTGAAGAGGATACAGTTTGCCAAAGAACACATTGACCTAAAGAGAAGTGGCGGAACATTCTAGGGACAGATGAGAGCGAGATTAACCTTACTGGGCGTAAAGGTCGCAGTTTGTGAGACGACCAATAAACGCTGTGTGACGAGGTCAGCTTACGCTGAGTCGATTCTTTAGAGTGGACCCTCTGGGTTGTGGCACCCACCCACCTAGGGCGAGCTGACCTTGTGAGGAACCACCCCCTATACAGGGAGTGTCGGGCAAGACCAAGGGGGTGAGCCACCACGACTGCTGGAACCAGACGGCCGGCTCAAGTAGACACTAGGTACGAGTGTCTGATGACAAAGGACGTGCAGGAAACAAGAGAAGACAATACGTGAATTCAAGGTTTCTTCATTAAGACAAATTCAGGATAACATTAAGTGCAAAACGTGATAACAGGCAAACACAGCAAGGTGCGTGCGTGGCACGCCAAGGTCCATGGCATGGTACGTGCCAGAAGGTAAGCCCAGTTACCGGCAAGGACACAATGGCATCGGACTCTGGACAGCTGGCAAGGATCAGGGCATCAGGCTGTGGCCACCAGCTCCAGACATCAGGCTGCAGTCTTCATGCTTACGATCTCTGGCAGTGATGGCAGGTTCTGGGAATCGCGCAGGCAAACCAGGGTACAGGCAAGGAGGCACGACAGATCTCCAGACATGGTGGGCATGACAGGCATAACGGACATGGCGGGCATGACACGCTGGATTCACGCGACAGGACACTGTGAAGACAGGAAAACATGGAGGTGCAGAATGGTTTGGGGATGTCTTCATACTATGGAGTTGGGTCCATTTATCACAGACGAGGCATCATGGATCAGTGTGAATATATCACGATACTGGGAGAGGTCATGTTGTCTTATGCTGAAGCAAAAATGTCCTTGAAATGGATCACGACCCCAAACTCACAAGCGACATTCTGGGTCTAGACCAACAAGACTGATGTTATGAAGAGACAGTCTGATCCCCGGACCTCAGTCTGATCCCCAGACGTCAATCCGATCCCCGGACCTCAGTCCAATCCCCAGACCTCCGTCTGAACCCCATATGTCAGTCTGATCCTCACACCTCAGTGCGATCCCTAGAACTCAGTCTGGTTCCCAGACGTCAGTCCGATCCTCGGACCTCATTGCGATCCCCAGACGTCAGTCCAATCCGCATATCTCAGTGCGATCCCCAAATCTCAGTCTGGTTCCCCGGACCTCAGTCTGATCCCCAGACATCAGACAGATCCCCGAAGATCAGTCCATTCTTCGTACCTCCGAACCCAGCCGTCAGTCCAATCCCCAAGCGTCAGTCTGATCCCCAGATGTCAGTTCGATCCCCAGATGTCAGTCCGATCCCCAGACATCAGTCCGATCCCCAGGCGTCAGTCTGATCCCCAGGCATCAGTGTGATCCCCAGATCTCAGTTCGATCCCCAGACCTCAGTCCGATCCCCAGATCTCAATCTGGTCCCCAGACATCACTGTTCCCCGGACATCAGTCCGATCCCCAGACGTCACTTCGAGCCTCGGGCCTCAGTCCGATTCCCAGACGTCAGTCCATTCCCCGGACCTCAGTCCGATTCCCCGATGTCAGTCCGGGCCCCAGTTCTCAGTCTGATCCACAGACTTAGATCCGATCCCCAGACCTCAATCCGATGGAGAATTTGTGGAGTAACATAAAAAATATAAAAGCGCTTTGGGACGACGTCGGCTCAGTGGGGGCTGAATATCTGATGTTAGGTGACTCCACGCCTCACACACGTAAAGCTGATATCAGGAATAAAGTTGATACAACGAAATATTAGATCAGAGCTTAACAGAAAAGCCGAGTCTGGAATAAATCTCAGTCTACCCTGTAAAGGTTCTCGTCTGTAGCTGACGGTGCAGCCAGGGCCATTATCTGAGCGGCCATTATTCCTTTTTCAGTTTATAAATGGACATTTTGTTCCTGTTTGGAGCTGATTGTGCGGCTCCGGCCGCCTCTGTGTGTAGAAGTCCATGCTATCAGGAGGGATCGGCTTCTTCTCCATTGTTTTTATCACACACTGTTATTTTGCACATTACTGATATCATGGCCGCCCATAGAATTTCTGGATAACCTCACAACACAGAACACCTGGCGGATCTTACTTTTCTGAGGCCTGGGGTCTTTCTCTAATATTTGGTGTGCACTGGATAGTCTTCCTGATGGTCTATGAAGGTGGGCACCCTCTCTCCTCTGCACTTTATTGGGTGCGGTGGTCGCCTCTTCTAACGTTTAGTGACTTTACAAGTGGCGATGGTTTATTTCCACCTGGTACAAGAAATGGACCAGATATTGTACATGTTCAGGGGGCACAGCATTTATCATCCTGCTGGCTCAGTGTGTACACATGAGTGTGTGGGCCCTGCCCCGAATATACTATGGGGTGCAGTCTGTACCTCCACTGAGTCCTCGCATTTAACCAGTGTCTGGGGACTGGATCATTTGCTGAGGATCCAGTTTCAGAGATTCTACAAACCTGATGCTGATAAATAGAAGAGATCCTGACATTACTGCCACATGCGAATACCCCCGAATGCAAACATTCATAGGGAGGTCACAGAAACGTGCGGTCAGTTCCCCTATTGAAATCATATCTCAAGGTCCCGACCCTCGTGCCCTTGCCAGACATGATGGGTTTATATTGGCAGATTCTCATTTGTTTGTGAAACATTTCGACAGAATTGATGCTACTTTGCCCTCTTTGTCTCTCTTGTCATCAGCATATTTAGGGACGATGCCCCCCCCCAGAGCAGAGCTCGCCATACTTGTCCAGGGGCTCATTATCAGGAGCCACCAGACTGAAGCCATCCAGATAGGATGTGTTCCGGCTTCTAAAGCGGAGCCTGGGGTAATAAAACCGCGCCACGCACCGCTCTGTCTTACTTTAATTTCTGCAGTGACCACCTTTAAAAACAGACCACCAGCCGCCGTAAAGCAAGTGACATGTGGTAGTAACGCCAGGGGGCAGCAGGTAGGTTGAGTTTCCTGTAGCCACTCATTCCTTACTGTCATATCTTGGGATGAGGGACCTGCCATGATTCCAGTGCCATCCTCACTGCTGGTTAATCTGCACTATTATTATTACTTCATTGTGCCTTTGTTACTGCTCAGCTGTGAGGTGGGGTCTCGAATCCGTAGATCTGGAAGTGAAGAACAGACCCAGAGAGGTCTTGGTGCAGTGAGGTACAGATGAGCTAAATATGCGGACGGCGCCTGGAGCAGAGCATGGAACAGCAGAGCTGAATACGTAGGACAGTGCATGGAACAGCAGAGCTGGATATATAGGACAGAGCATGGAGCAGCAGAGCTGGATACGTAGGACAATGCATGGAACAGCAGATTTGGATATGTAGGACAGTGCATGGAACAGCAGAGCTGGATGCATAGGGCAGTGCATGGAACAGCAGAGCTGGATATATAGGACAGAGCTTGGAGCAGCAGAGCTGGATACGTAGGACAATGCATGGAACAGCAGATTTGGATATATAGGACAGTGCATGGAACAGCAGAGCTGGATGCATAGGGCAGTGCATGGAACAGTGTTATGATTGAGTCACCGTAGGAGGCAAAAACAGAAATGCTAGCTAAGTCCAGAAAACCAGAGAAGTTGGCAACTATCAGATTGCAGACCCCTGAACCTATCAACACAACAAGCAGTAGCCGTGGGGGGTTCCTACGATGACCTAGACCCCTCGATCACAGCCGGAGAGATACATAGGCCTAAAGAAGGAAAGGGGAAATCTAACTGCCCCAGAGCAGACCCCAAAGCAATAGGCAGCCCCCCACATATAATGACGGTGAAGCAAGATGAAAACACTTACACAGACAGAAAGACAGGCTGAGCAAAGACGGGGCCCAAAAACTACCTAGATAGGAACGGATAGGAAGGCTGCTGTCTGCAATCTGCCAAAACCCTATCAGAGACAAAAGCCAACAAGCTGATATAAAAATGGCCCTGAAGCAACTAAGCTTCAAAAACTAAATCAGCACTCGGGTACTTTAAGAAGACAGAGCTCACGGAACACTGCACACTCCAGCAGGGAGTGGCAGAATCCAAAAAGCAAGAAAAACAAAAACAAATCTTAAATGCAAAAAGGCAAAACAGAAAACTTAGCTTTAGGAGAGCAGGAATCAGACTGGTGTCCAAGAGTCCACAGAGAAATCACCCGCAGGGCAGAAAGGGCGTAGGCTGCCTTAAATCCAGTCAGTGACTCCACTCAGCCAATCGTCTTCATTAGTCCCAGGTGCCTGATAATCAGGCTCACTACCTTCCTTCACTAGAATAGGGAGTTCACCAGGCCTCAGTGACGGAGGGGAAAATGAACTCACAACAGAACAGCAGAGCTGGATATATAGGACAGAGCTTGGAGCAGCAGAGCTGGATACGTAGGACAATGCATGGAACAGCAAATTTGGATATGTAGGACAGTGCATGGAACAGCAGAGCTGGATATATAGGACAGAGCTTGGAACAGCAGAGCTGGATATGTTTGACACCACATGGAACAGCAGAGCCTGATATGTTGGACAGTGAATGAAACAGCAGAGCTGGATATTTAGGACAGTGCTTGAAACAGCAGCGCTGGATACGTTTGACACTACATGGAACAGCAGAGCCTTCAGAAACTTCACACTAGACCTTGGAAATCAAGGTCACGGAGTCTGGAAGAAGAGTGGAGAGACCACAATCCAAGCTGCTGGAGGTCTAGTGTGAAGTCTCCACCATCAGTGATGGTTTGGGGAGCCATGTCATCTGCTGCTGTAGGTCCACTGTGTTTTATCAAGACCAAAGTCAGCGCAGCCGTCTACCAGGAAGTTTTAGAGCTCTTCATGCTTCCCTCTGCCGACAAGCTTTATGGAGATGGAAATGTCATTCTCCAGCAGGACTTGGCCCCTGTCCACACTGCCAAAAGTAGCAATACCTGGTGTAAGAACAACAGTATCACTGTGCTTGATTGGCAGCAAACTCGCCTGACCTTAACCCCATAGAGAATCTATGGAGTATTGTCAAGAGGAAGATGAGACACCAGACCCAACAATGCAGACGAGCTGAAGGCTGCAATCAAAGCAACCTGGGCTTCCATAACCCCTCAGCAGTGCCACAGGCTGATCGCCTCCATGCCACGCCGCATTGATGCAGTAATTAATGCAAAAGGAGCCCGAACAAGTATTGAGAGCATTTACTGATCATACATTTCAGGAGGACAACATTTCGGATTTTACAATCATTTTTTCAGGCTGATGTTATAAAGTATTCTATGTATTGAGATAATGACTTTTGGTTTTTCATCGGCTGTAAGCCATAATCATCAACATTACCAGAAATAAACCCGTGACATAGATCACTCTGTGTGTAATGACTCTAGAGAATAGAGGAGGATCACTGTATTGAAGAACTGAAATAAATTCACTTTTTGATATTGTAATTTTGTGAGAAGCCCCTGTAGGACAGGACAATGCATGGAACAGCAGATCTGGATACGTAGGACAGTGCATAGAACAGTTGACCTAGAAATACTGGACGGCAACTACAGCGTGTGAAATAGCAGAGCTGGAAATGCTGGATCATATACTTCAGATTTAATGTAGCAGAGGGGTAAGGAAGAATTAGATTTGTCAGGAAACTCACTTGAGGACTGATATAACAGGGCCCAGCAGTATGGCAGAGCTGGCTAGGCAAAGTCTAAGCTTTAACACAGAGACCGACACTGACCACCAAACTCCCCAAATACTTAGGCTGCATGTTTCTGCCTGGCCAGTTGGAACTGGGGTCTTCATTAATAAAGGTCTTGTTTGCAGTCTCAGTTTATTTAAAGCTATAATCTGGAGTCTTTTGTTGGCTTCTAAATTAATATACAAACCTGATTTGGGGTCTACATAAATTTGGGGGTCTAAATTTATTTAGAGATTGGGAACAACTGCAGGAGAGAGGAGACAAACATGTCTGGGCAGAGAAGACTGCGCTGGTCAGGAGAAGTTGTGGTGATGGGTCAGCAGGTGAAGAAAAGTGAAGGGAATGACTCCAACCAAAAAAGACATCACTTGCTACACACTGGATTTATAGAGGATCAGTGACCGCTTCTGTCCAATCTGTTCCAGTAAATCTTTGTATTTGTCATCAGATTCTGCAGCATCTTACTTAAACTCTATTTTGGAGCTTCTCCAGTATCAAACCATCTGAACACTCTCATTAGGAACCTTTAATTAATTCAAGAAACAGCATGGCTCAAAGTAGAGCGAGGCGTCAGACAAGGCGGCATGCTGTACCGATTCCTCTTCAATTTATATGCAGAAAGGCTGGACTTGCAAAAAATGAAGAAATTAAAATTGCTGGACGATATCTCTGTTGTATAAACCCTTTCAGGAGAGGGACAATCCCCTCTCCATGATTTTCCTCCATTCTTCTCTAAATGGGAGACTGACCTGGGAAGATCTTTATCGTCCGTAGACAGATTGAGGATCCTTCTCTTTACATTTAGATCTTCACTATGTTCTACATCACAGGAGAGGAGCTACAAGATTCTTGCAAGATGGTATAGATGCCCTTCAGCTGTCCACTCGATATTCCCGGTAGTCCCGGATACTTTTTGGAGATGCCTAAAGGAGGTGCGCACATTTACTCATATATGGTGGCACTGTCCGCCCGTCAAAAACTTGTGGTCAGCAATTTTTGACCTGCACAATAGATTGTCTGTTATCAATATTAGACCCACAATGGAAGCAGCATTATTGTCCTTGAGTGACATCTCAGTTTCCAAATTCAAAAAGGGTCTTCTTAGACATTTCCTTACAGCTGTCAGAAACTTGATCCCCAGATATTGGAAACAGGTAACGTCACCTTCTCGTTCTGAGTTTGTCGTTGAGCTTAACGATATCTATAGAATGGAGCAAATGATAGGCCAAACAGTTGGCGACACAGACAGAGTCTACAACACCTGGGCTCCCTGGCTTGTTTTTAGAGAGACCCCTGGGTTGGAGTTATGGGTATCGGGACACTGATCATTCATACATGAACACCCCTTTGATTTGACTGGATGGTATTCGGGGCACCCTGGGTTCCTGGATGGTCTTCCTGGATCTTGACTCCCATCGGAGTGATCGGAGGATCTATGGCCTTCCGGGTCTAGGGAATGCCTCAATCCCATTTCTAATTTGTAGTTCCTATTTCTTACGATCATTTAATCCCCTGCCCTCTCTTTTCTTCTTTCCCTCTTCATTTTCTTGTTAAGGTTGTATAAATAACAAACATTCTAAACATGTCACTATCCTTTTATTGACTGCTCAATAGACCCATCAATATATTGATTGCTGTCAGTTTAGGAAGTTTTATTGCAATAGAAATGGTACAGCTATCATTTAGATCTCCTGCTGATGTGGATGAAATGCTTTCTTATACACCTTACAATAAGCCTGGATTCTCTATTGTATAACTATCTCAATAAACTTGATTTACACAAAAATTGCTGGACAAATCATCGACACCTTATATACATAAACGATGCAAGAAGCCTAAATGGAATGAAGGACTTATTTGTGTCAAGATGGAAAGCTCGAACATGGGACTCAAACTGAACACAAAGAAGACAAAGATGTTGACTACTGCCAGGTCCGACCGGGACATATTTAAGATGGAAGGTGTCAAAGACTTCAGTCTACTCGGATCGCCGAATTTGGACACATCACACAAAGAGAGCGATCGCTGGAGAAGGACAACCCGAGGGCTTGATGCAATCAAAATAATGCTGAACACCCTGGTGACCTTTCTAGGCTGGGACAAGATCCATCTTCCTACAGATCGTTCATCCATCAAGTCGCCACAGTTCGAGATCGAGCCATAAGCCGTTGACAAGGAAAAAAAAAAATCTCAATGGAAAGGCAAAATTAAAAAAAAAAAGTATTTGGACGCTATTACTTCCTGTGTCCAATTCAGCAGGAAACATTTGGTGAAGGATCCTTTTTTAAGAAGTGAAATGCTCCAGAATAGTTTTTTCTTTCAAGGTTAATTCAAGTTTTTACTGAATCGTAGCTGACAGATTTCCCTCAGGTTTTCTTCCCATCCCACCCCCGCCCTCAGGTCACAATCCTGGATCGTCCCCAGGTCCTCCCAACATATAAAGCCCAAAGGGCAGCCCAGATAGTGAGAGTCTGGTGCAGCAGCAGCAGCAGCGTCCACCATGGCCAGAGCGCTGCCGGTCTGTGCAGTCCTGGTGCTGCTCTGCGTCTGGGGACTGTGTCCTGAAAGTGGTGAGTACAGAGGATAGGAAAGGAAGAAAGATCAATATAGAGATACAAAGACACAAAATCCATGCAACACCCAGATACAAGATGGATATGTGAGGAAGGGCCGGCGGACGAGGCTCTGGGCGCGGATCAGGACCGCTGCGTAATTATTATCTTTATGTCTCAGTAGTGATTGTTGTAACGTCCATATCTGCTGCCCGGGAAACACTTTAATGATGACCTGGAGATGAGATATGGAATATCGCAGCAAGAAAAGCACGAGAAAAAGTGGACAAAATGATGAAACAGAATTGTAGAAATACAACAGAGATGAATAAATGGAGAAATACATAGAGAATAGATGGTGAAACAGATGGTTTCTTTCATCGTCTACCTTCAGTATGGGAAATATTGGCACCTCGCTCCATCATCATTGCCTTGTAGTTCTGTCTGATTTTGTTGGTGGTCCGGGGGTCTGTGGACCTGTAGATTTGCCCTCACAAGTCACACTTTATCCTGGATTTGTGCTGCTCCATTTTGTCTTTTTTGTCAGATAGAGAATAGATAGATAGATACATAGATAAATAGATGATAGATAATAGATAGAAAGATAGATAGATGATGGATGAATACTAGATAGATAGATATTGGATATTAGATAGATTGATTATAGATAGATAAATGAAAGATAGATATTAAATAGATGATGAATAAATAGATAGATAACAGATATATAATAGATGGATGGATACTAGATAGATAATAGATAATAGATGGATGGATAATAGATAGCAGCACTGAGTGAGTAGAGACACCAAATTCTCATTACTCTAAACATAAAGAAGTGACGACCATCAGGGGCGACGTTCCAGTTCTGCCCCTCCAGGTGTTTTATCCGTGCAGAATAAAGCAGGGTCGCACAGTGTGACTGATGGCCTATGAACAATCCCTCCTGCACGTGTGGTAATGTGCGCGGTGCTCCTGTCCTGTGATGTCCTCACCTCTCATAGACCAGAACACGAGGTGTTAATGAGAGCGCAGAATGCAAACACTAGAGGGAGACTGCAGAGTGAGCGGCACCTAGAGGTCCACAGGACAGAAGTGTGCGCTAGGAGTATATATATATATATATACCGTATATACTGATTTACCTGTCCCAGGTACAGATATAGGAGAGGCGCAATCCTTGTACTATTACAGCTGCGGAGCCAGCCCCCTCCACACAGCGGTGGTCACATGATGACACGGATACGACGTTGATCCTAAAGACGAGCCGCCGGAGACCGATATCAGTGCTGATATCCGGAAATCGAGCCACGTCTGATAACTGAAATATATTACTAATATTTACTAATATTCACTTATTTAAAGATAATTTTCTCTTCCTGACATCCCCTTTAATAACCATTTACATGCCGGCCCCCCGGCAGTGTCTGTTCTTACGGACCATCCATGATTTATTGTCCGTGTGACATCTCGCTCCTCTCTATATTATCTTAACTAAACATTTTTTTCTTATCAGGTGCTTCACATAAAGGTGACGGTCGACCAGGTGAGGAGACTGTAACCGCAATTGTCCAGAAACAGAAAGTTCAATATGTCAGGAAACTAACTCGTGGTGATGTAGCAGAGCTCAGCGACGTAGCAGAGAGCTGGGTTTATCAAGAGACTCCGTTAGTGAATTGGTAATGTAATCCTCTACTGAACGTCTTTTCTTCATAGGTGGGAGAGGTCCTTTAAAAAATAAGAATTACGCTCGACCACGTAAGTATAAAATCTTTATGTCCATCTTTGCCCGAAGATAGATAATAGTCAGTTATAGCCTTATAATCATATTTACTTTATTTTTACATTTTTTTCTTCATGATAGTTAGATGGAACCCACGGAGAAGTGGAGGTAGTGTCCGAGCCGGTGAGGAGACGATGTGATATCCATCTGTGTCCAGAGGTAGATAGATACATAGACTTGTAATTATATTTACTGATTGTCATTTCTCGATAGTTGCGATAAGTGTTCCAGGAATGCAGGATTACGCCCAACCAGGTAAGGAGAAGATGTTCATGTCAATCCTCGTCCTCTCTTCATCTTACATCATGCCTCTTCTTCTTCATTTACTTATGTTTCTTCTTCTTCTACTTTTTTGTTTCTTCCATTTCGTCTTCATCTTCTTAATTTTCTTCATTTACTTTCATTTCTTCTTCAGCTATTTGTTTTTTCTTTTTCCTCTACTTACCTCATTCCTTTTTGAGCCTTCATACTAATGTTTTTTTCTTCTTCATTGTCATTCACTTACATTTACTCTTCTTCATCTACTTACATTTCTCTCTTTTCTTGTTCATTCATCCTTTTTCATCTACTTATGCTTTTTCTTTTTCATCATCATTCACTTACGTTTCCTCTTCTCTTTTATCTACTTATTCTTCTACTTTTTCTCCTACTTACATTGTTTCTTTTTCTCCTACTTACATTGTTTCTTTTTCTCCTACTTACGTTGTTTCTTTTTCTCCTACTTACATTGTTTCTTTTTCTCCTACTTACATTGTTTCTTTTTCTCCTACTTACATTGTTTCTTTTTCTCCTACTTACATTGCTTCTTTTTCTCCTACTTACATTGCTTCTTTTTCTCCTACTTACATTGTTTCTTTTTCTTCTTCTTCATATTTCTGTTGATTTTCCTTCTTCATCCATACACGTTTCTCTTCTTCGTCATTATGCATTTACCTTTTCCTTTCTTCTTCATGTACATTATTTAGATTTTGGATTTTTATTTCGCAGCTCCCAATGTCGCCTTGCAGGGGATCGCCACCCAGTCCAGCACAAATTCATATTTTGGATACGCTCAGAACGCCAATGATGGATCTTTGGCCGCCAATTATTTACGGTCACAATGTTCTTATACAAAGAGCGAACTTGATCCCTGGTGGATGGTGGATCTAAAAGCTCCTTACAAAATCATGTCTGTGGCTGTCACTAACCGGGTCCTGGAATGCTGCAGAGAGCGGATTTTTGGTGCTGAGATCAGAATAGGAAATAACCTAACTAATGGAGGAAAGCAGAACCCCAGGTGTGATATCCTGCAGGGTATTATTGTGGGTGGAGGCCGGGATATTGCTCCTGCAACAGATGGGGTCCTCAAAGTAGGTGCAGGTTTATGTAGCTTAATGTAGAATTCTTCCCATAATACTTTGCAGCTATCACATCACACGCTATAATGCAGCCAATCAGAAGGAATTATGAGAGCCCGTATAAAAGCTGAGGCAGGGAATGCAGCATCCATTGTGCGGTGTATCTGGATAGTGAGAGGACGTCACAGGTCAGCAATAGGGATGTGGAGAGAAAGCCATAAAAGACTGAACAAACTGTACAGATAGTGAGTGACAGCACAGCAGCGAAGAAGATGAGGGTGTGAGGAAAAGAGAATTAAGTGATAGAGAGAGAGGCAGGGGAGTGAGTGTGTCTGTGAGGCCGGGCAGGGAGGACACATGGCAGCTGCTGGATTAGAGTGATTATCACGCTGCTGCGATTCAGTCACACATACACATCTTACTGGTGAATTCGATTTTCAAGAGGTTCGCTCATCGCTATATTCCACCATTAATGCTACTTTCTTCCAGGTGCGGCGTCATCTCATCCATCGAATCTGGAGAAACTCTGTCATTCTCATGCCAAGGAATGGTCGGCCAATATGTGACGGTGACGATTCCAGGGCGGGAGGAGAATTTAGTTCTGTGCGAGGTCCAAGTCTATGGACTTCCCGCTGATGGTTCCGGTGAGTTCTACATTATAGGACCGGAGGGTCGGAAACATCGGAATGTCCAGATAGTAACATCCTCAATGTCTTCAATTCCAGAGCGTGCGACACCCAAGGATCTGAAGACCCCGAACGGAGGTAATGGAGGTCGGGGGGGGGGGGAGTACCAGCATTTACTACAAGTAGATAAGATGTATCCTGTGGGACATCATCCCCCCATTATGGACCCTTTGCCCCGAAATTGTGTCCCTTCTTAACCCCTTGTGGTCTGGGTGATTTTTAATTTTTGTTTCTGCTTTTCCTCCTCTGCTCCCAGGAGCCATTACTTTATATTTCTCCATATACATAGCCGTACAAGGATTTGCTTCTGCAGTTCAGAATGACTTCATTTATTTCATCTTATAATGCACTTAAAAAAGGGAAAATATTCCAGATGCGGTGAAATGGTGAAAAGAACAACTAATTTCTGCCTTCATCTTTTTGGCTTTTGTTTTGATGTTGTTCATTGTCCGGACAGAATTACCCCGATATGATGATTATAGCAATAATGAACTTTTACAGGTGTTTAAAATATATTTTAGTAGTTAAAAAAGTAATTTCTTTGTGTGGCCATTTTCCTGGACCAGTAACTGTTTTACATTTCCATCAGTGCAGCGCGGTGGGCAGCAGGCAGTGGACGGCAGTCAGCAGCGGGCGGAGGGCGGCAGGTGGTGCGCAGCAGGCGGAGGGCGGCAGGCGGTGGGCAGTCAGCATCAGGTGGTGGGCAGTGAGCGGCTGGCGGTGGGTAGTTGGCAGCAGGCGGTGGGTGGCAGGCGATGGGCAGCGGGTGGAGGGTGGCAGCCGGTGAGCAGTCGGCAGCAGGCGGTGGGCAGTCAGCATCAGGTGGTGGGCAGTGGGCGGCTGGCGGTGGGTAGTTGGTATCACGTGATCGCCTGTAAAATACATTGAGATACTGCAGTATTACAAGCTATTGTGAAATCGACGACCTCCCTTGACATCCAGTCACAGATTGGGCTTCATAGGAGATTTCACATGACAACTGATTGGCACCCCACTATCATGTCACGCGGGGTACCAAAGACTGTCCGAAGTGACGTTCACATGTTGAATCCAATTCTGCGCCGCTGTCGCACTTGACAGAAGCATTCATGAGGTTGGGGAGCGCTGGCTCCGGTCGCATCAGTCACTGTCGATGCCGGCAGTGTCGCACAGCTCAATACAGTGATAGCACTCGGTAAATCAGCCTCTATCTATAATAATAATAAAGCCTCGTTATCTGACCAGGCAAAGTATAAAATAATATCCCCCCCGCCCCGGCTTCCATCATTATTTCCTCCGCTCTTCCATCCCATCTCATATTAATATTACAGTTAGAACTGTACGAAATTGATCAGGAAATCATCCGCCGTGCCCATCTTGTCTTTTTACAAGCTTCAGATAGTAACTGGCTATGCCTGTAGTGTAAAGCATCCGCCTGCTACAGTAGCCCTGACACCTACAGTACAAGCCCTCTCCCTGCCTGTTGCAGTACCCCTCTCCTGCCTGTTGCAGTATCCCTCTCCTGCCTGTTGCAGTACCCCTCTCCTGCCTGTTGCAGTACCCCTCTCCTGCCTGTTGCAGTATCCCTCTCCTGCCTGTTGCAGTACCCCTCTCCTGCCTGTTGCAGTATCCCTCCCCTGCCTGTTGCAATATCCCTCTCCTGCCTGTTGCATTATCCCTCCCCTGCCTGTTGCAGTACCCCTCTCCTGCCTGTTGCAGTATCCCTCTCCTGCCTGTTGCAGTATCCCTCTCCTGCCTGTTGCAGTACCCCTCTCCTGCCTGTTGCAGTACCCCTTTCCTGCCTGTTGCAGTATCCCTCTCCTGCCTGTTGCAGTATCCCTCTCCTGCCTGTTGCAGTATCCCTCTCCTGCCTGTTGCAGTACCCCTCTCCTGCCTGTTGCAGTATCCCTCTCCTGCCTGTTGCAGTATCCCTCTCCTGCCTGTTGCAGTATCCCTCTCTTGCATGTTGCAGTACCCCTCTCCTGCCTTTTGTAGTACCCCCTGCCTGTTGCAGTACCCCTCTCCTGCCTGTTGCAGTACCCCTTTCCTGCCTGTTGCAGTATCCCTCTCCTGCCTGTTGCAGTACCCCTCTCCTGCCTTTTGCAGTATCCCTCCCTTGCCCGTTGCAGTAGCCCTCTCCTGCCTGTTGCAGTACCCCTCCCCTGCCTGTTGCAGTACCCCTCTCCTGCCTGTTGCAGTACCCCTCCCCTGCCTGTTGCAGCATCCCTATCCTGCCTTTTGCAGTACCCCTCTCCTGCCTGTTGCAGTACCCCTCCCCTGCCTGTTGCAGTACCCCTCTCCTGCCTTTTGCAGTACCCTCTGCCTGTTGCAGTACCCCTCTCCTGCCTGTTGCAGTACCCCTCTCCTGCCTGTTGCAGTACCCCTCTCCTGCCTTTTGCAGTACCCTCTGCCTGTTGCAGTATCCCTCCCCTGCCTGTTGCAGTATCCCTCCCCTGCCTGTTGCAGTATCCCTCCCCTGCCTGTTGCAGTATCCCTCCCCTGCCTGTTGCAGTATCCCTCACCTGCCTGTTGCAGTACCCCTTTCCTGCCTGTTGCAGTATCCCTCTCCTGCCTGTTGCAGTATCCCTCTCCTGCCTGTTGCAGTACCCCTCTCCTGCCTGTTGCAGTACCCCTTTCCTGCCTGTTGCAGTATCCCTCTCCTGCCTGTTGCAGTATCCCTCTCCTGCCTGTTGCAGTACCCCTCCCCTGCCTGTTGCAGTATCCCTCTCCTGCCTGTTGCAGTATCCCTCTCCTGCCTGTTGCAGTATCCCTCTCTTGCATGTTGCAGTACCCCTCTCCTGCCTTTTGTAGTACCCCCTGCCTGTTGCAGTACCCCTCTCCTGCCTGTTGCAGTAACCCTCCTGCCTGTTGCAGTACCCCCTGCCTGTTGCAGTACCCCTTTCCTGCCTGTTGCAGTATCCCTCTCCTGCCTGTTGCAGTACCCCTCTCCTGCCTTTTGCAGTATCCCTCCCTTGCCCGTTGCAGTAGCCCTCTCCTGCCTGTTGCAGTACCCCTCCCCTGCCTGTTGCAGTACCCCTCTCCTGCCTGTTGCAGTACCCCTCCCCTGCCTGTTGCAGTATCCCTATCCTGCTTTTTGCAGTACCCCTCTCCTGCCTGTTGCAGTACCCCTCCCCTGCCTGTTGCAGTACCCCTCTCCTGCCTTTTGCAGTACCCTCTGCCTGTTGCAGTACCCCTCTCCTGCCTGTTGCAGTACCCCTCCCCTGCCTGTTGCAGTACCCCTCTCCTGCCTTTTGCAGTACCCTCTGCCTGTTGCAGTATCCCTCCCCTGCCTTTTGCAGTACCCCACTCCTGCCTTTTGTAGTACCCCCTGCCTGTTGCAGTATCCCTCCCCTGCCTGTTGCAGTATCCCTCCCCTGCCCGTTGCAGTAGCCCTCCTCCACCTGCAGTAAGAGATAATCTACGCCCTGCCCCTTATTAAACCCTTGTCCTATCAGCTGTCTGCTTCACCTACGGTACCAGACACAGTCACATTCACACCAGGGGCTCTGCCGGTGCCTCCAGGTTGGCCCCCACTGGTATCCCTTCTAGTCTGATCACTGTTCTGTGATTCTCTGATTCATGCTGAGTTTTTGAGATCTCTGCTTTTTGTCATTCTTCTGGATTGACTTCCAGAGGATATTAATGTGTCCCGATCATGACCTGATTGTGCGGGTACTCTGCACATTACAGTACAGGAATCGGGGTGTGTGCGTGGGTTTCCTCCGGGTTCTCCGGTTTCCTCCCACATTCCAAAGACATACTGATTAGGAATGTAGATTGTGAGCCCCATCGGGGACAGTGATGATAATGTGTGTAAAGCGCTGTGGAATTAATGGCGCTATATAAATGAGATAAATAAATAAATCCTCTAAGTTTCTGCTGATGAGACCTTTCTGGTGTCCATCCTGGCTCGGATCTTGGGTTTACTGGTTGTGGAGCACGGTGCCGACTCTTATCTGATTTCTTCTTCATCTGACTTCTCTCCATAAACAGCTCCTAATGTGGCTCTTAAAGGCATCGCTCAGCAATCCAGCCTGTATAACATGTACGGAGAAGCCAAACATGCCATTGACGGATCCTTAGACAGTAACTACCTGTACATCCAGTGCGCCGGCACCTTCGAGCAGGAAGACCCTTGGTGGATGGTGGATCTGAAGTCAACATTCAAGGTCTTCACTGTCGCTGTCACTAACAGAGGAGACTGCTGCTCCGAGAGGATAAAAGGAGCAGAGATCAGGATTGGAAACTCGGCAGAAAACGGAGGCACCCAAAATCCCATGTAAATCATTTTATTCAGCTTGACCTGCTGTAGGAGACTCCTAGTAGAGGCGAGAGGTCCTCCAGTGCGAGGGGAACTCCAAAACTGAGGCAGGACGCTGATACCTGTCTACTAAGTCCATCAATGTCAGGATCCAGCAACAGCCGCCGTCAGTCCCTGTACTCTTGTCTTTGGGGGGTTCTCATTCTGCTTTGGTTCTCTCCACAGATGTGGCGTCATTTCTTCTATGGGCTACGGACAGACACTGGCCTTTGAATGTGACGGCATGGTGGGTCAGTATGTGACCGTCTTCATCCCTGGAGCTGAAAGGTCCGTCACCATATGTGAAGTTCAGGTCTTCGGACTTCCAAGTGAGGACACAGACATCCAAGTAGCGGAGGCAGGTAATGATCTACTTCGCTTGAACGCCGCCATCTTACGAGTTCTGGACGCGCTGACAGCCACATCCAGCATTTGTACACCGTGCCCACGACTGCCCAGGGGGCTCCCACTAGGGATTCTGCCGTAAGGAGTGAAGCATTTTAGTGTTTCCGCTGCCGGCACACATCAGTCCATTGCATGTTAGAAAGTGTCCAACCCCTTTAACTTTACCAGAAGGACCATGATGGGACAAACAGGCCCAGAACTTGTACCACCTCCTTCTCCCTTACTGATAGGAGAGTGGAAACCGGCTGCCCCTCACCACTTATAGATCACATTATGGTGGGGTCACCCGGCCTCTGGGTCACAGCTGAGATCCAATCTCTCCATGGACCCAGAGTAGCAGAGCCGATTATATGTATAATATGTCAGGATGAGGACAGGACGCCTGGAAAATACTAAAGAAAGTGCAGTAAATCTCTTTTTTCTTTTGTTAATCTTAGTTGTCGTTGTTTCAGAAGAAGGTAAGTAATTAATCCATTATGTTATACTGATATACAGGAGCATAACTGCAGAACTGAACTCACTATTCTGCTGGTGCAGTCACTGTGTACATACATTACATTACTGATCCTGAGTTACCTCCTGTATTATACCCCAGAGCTGCACTCACTATTCTGCTGGTGCAGTCACTGTGTACATACATTACATTACTGATCCTGAGTTACCTCCTGTATTATACCCCAGAGCTGCACTCACTATTCTGCTGGTGCAGTCACTGTGTACATACATTACATTACTGATCCTGAGTTACATCCTGTATTATACCCCAGAGCTGCACTCACTATTCTGCTGGTGCAGTCACTGTGTACATACATTACATTACTGATCCTGAGTTACCTCCTGTATTATACCCCAGAGCTGCACTCACTATTCTGCTGGTGCATTCACTGTGTACATACATTACATTACTGATCCTGAGTTACCTCCTGTATTATACCCCAGAGCTGCACTCACTATTCTGCTGGTGCAGTCACTGTGTACATACATTACATTACTGATCCTGAGTTACATCCTGTATTATACCCCAGAGCTGCACTCACTATTCTGCTGGTGCAGTCACTGTGTACATACATTACATTACTGATCCTGAGTTACCTCCTGTATTGTACCCCAGAGCTGCACTCACTATTCTGCTGGTGCAGTCACTGTGTACATACATTACATTACTGATCCTGAGTTACATCCTGTATTATACCCCAGAGCTGCACTCACTATTCTGCTGGTGCAGTCACTGTGTACATACATTACATTACTGATCCTGAGTTACCTCCTGTACTATACCCCAGAGCTGCACTCACTATTCTGCTGGTGCAGTCACTGTGTACCTACATTACATTACTGATCCTGAGTTACATCCTGTATTATACCCCAGAGCTGCACTCACTATTCTGCTGGTGCAGTCACTGTGTACATACATTACATTACTGATCCTGAGTTACCTCCTGTATTATACCCCAAAGCTGCACTCACTATTCTGCTGGTGCAGTCACTGTGTACATACATTGCATTACTAATCCTGAGTTACCTCCTGTATTATACCCCAGAGCTGCACTCACTATTCTGCTGGTGCATTCACTGTGTACATACATTACATTACTGATCCTGAGTTACATCCTGTATTATACCCCAGAGCTGCACTCACTATTCTGCTGGTGCAGTCACTGTGTACATACATTACATTACTGATCCTGAGTTACCTCCTGTATTGTACCCCAAAGCTGCACTGACTATTCTGCTGGTGCAGTCACTGTGTACATACATTACATTACTGATCCTGAGTTACCTCCTGTACTATACCCCAGAGCTGCACTCACTATTCTGCTGGTGCAGTCACTGTGTACCTACATTACATTACTGATCCTGAGTTACATCCTGTATTATACCCCAGAGCTGCACTCACTATTCTGCTGGTGCAGTCACTGTGTACATACATTACATTACTAATCCTGAGTTACCTCCTGTATTATACCCCAGAGCTGCACTCACTATTCTGCTGGTGCATTCACTGTGTACATACATTACATTACTGATCCTGAGTTACATCCTGTATTATACCCCAGAGCTGCACTCACTATTCTGCTGGTGCATTCACTGTGTACATACATTACATTACTGATCCTGAGTTACATCCTGTATTATACCCCAGAGCTGCACTCACTATTCTGCTGGTGCAGTCACTGTGTACATACATTACATTACCGATCCTGAGTTACATCCTGTATTATAATCCAGAGCTGCACTCACTATTCTGCTGGTGCAGTCACTGTGTACATACATTGCATTACTAATCCTGAGTTACCTCCTGTATTATACCCCAGAGCTGCACTCACTATTCTGCTGGTGCATTCACTGTGTACATACATTACATTACTGATCCTGAGTTACATCCTGTATTATACCCCAGAGCTGCACTCACTATTCTGCTGGTGCAGTCACTGTGTACATACATTACATTACTGATCCTGAGTTACCTCCTGTATTGTACCCCAAAGCTGCACTGACTATTCTGCTGGTGCAGTCACTGTGTACATACATTACATTACTGATCCTGAGTTACCTCCTGTACTATACCCCAGAGCTGCACTCACTATTCTGCTGGTGCAGTCACTGTGTACCTACATTACATTACTGATCCTGAGTTACATCCTGTATTATACCCCAGAGCTGCACTCACTATTCTGCTGGTGCAGTCACTGTGTACATACATTACATTACTAATCCTGAGTTACCTCCTGTATTATACCCCAGAGCTGCACTCACTATTCTGCTGGTGCATTCACTGTGTACATACATTACATTACTGATCCTGAGTTACATCCTGTATTATACCCCAGAGCTGCACTCACTATTCTGCTGGTGCAGTCACTGTGTACATACATTGCATTACTGATCCTGAGTTACATCCTGTATTATACCCCAGAGCTGCACTCACTATTCTGCTGGTGCAGTCACTGTGTACATACATTGCATTACTGATCCTGAGTTACCTCCTGTACTATACTCCAGAGCTTCATTTTTTTCTAGAATTATAAACTCTGTATAGACAACAAAGAGAATGCTGGGATATTTCAGCTCTGTAATGCGCATAGTTGTGTTTTGACAGCAGTAGATTCCTTCCTCTTTTATACTGATTTGTTACTTTGTATCTTCAGTAATGTCACACATTTTGCCTACTGATTAGTCGGTGACTATGTGTGAGGTTTTGCCTCGTATCTGGTTACTTTTTGTTGTCTTCCTAATTTTGGTAATTCGAAGATTTTGTTTCCTTTCTATTTTTGGATTTAACTCTTTCGGTGCAGTGATAGTTTCTGCTCTTTCCTTTCTCTCAGATGTCGCTGACGAATTTTCGACTGTTGATGATAAATGTAAGTTGTATGTGAAATATCTTCATGATATGATTCAGTCTGTGTCGATGTGATGATATGTGACGTGGTGAGATGTGATGTGCTGAGATATGATGAGATGTGATGTGGTGAGATGTGATGTGCTGAGATGTGACGTGGTGAGATGTGATGTGCTGAGATGTGACGTGCTGAGATGTGACGTGGTGAGATGTGATGTGCTGAGATATGATGAGATGTCATGTGGTGAGATGTGATGTGGTGAGATGTGATGTGGTGAGATGTGATGTGCTGAGATGTGACGTGGTGAGATGTGACGTGGTGAGATGTGACGTGGTGAGATGGGACGTGGTGAGATGTGATGTGGTGATATGTGACGTGCTGAGATGTGATGTGGTGAGATGTGACGTGGTGAGATGTGATGTGCTGAGATGTGACGTGGTGAGATGTGATGTGCTGAGATGTGACGTGGTGAGATGTGATGTGGTGAGATGTGACGTGGTGAGATGTGACATGGTGAGATGTGATGTGGTGAGATGTGACGTGGTGAGATGTGATGTGCTGAGATGTGACGTGGTGAGATGTGATGTGCTGAGATGTGACGTGGTGAGATGTGACGTGGTGAGATGTGACGTGGTGAGATGGGACGTGGTGAGATGTGATGTGGTGATATGTGACGTGCTGAGATGTGATGTGGTGAGATGTGACGTGGTGAGATGTGATGTGCTGAGATGTGACGTGGTGAGATGTGATGTGGTGAGATGGGACGTGGTGAGATGTGATGTGGTGATATGTGACGTGCTGAGATGTGATGTGGTGAGATGTGACGTGGTGAGATGTGATGTGCTGAGATGTGACGTGCTGAGATGTGATGTGGTGAGATGTGACGTGGTGAGATGTGATGTGGTGAGATGTGACGTGGTGAGATGTGATGTGGTGAGATGGGACGTGGTGAGATGTGATGTGGTGATATGTGACGTGCTGAGATGTGATGTGGTGAGATGTGACGTGGTGAGATGTGATGTGCTGAGATGTGACGTGCTGAGATGTGATGTGGTGAGATGTGACGTGGTGAGATGTGATGTGCTGAGATGTGACGTGGTGAGATGTGATGTGCTGAGATGTGATGTGCTGAGATGTGACGTGGTGAGATGTGATGTGCTGAGATGTGACGTGGTGAGATGTGATGTGGTGAGATGTGATGTGCTGAGATGTGACGTGGTGAGATGTGATGTGGTGAGATGTGATGTGCTGAGATGTGACGTGCTGAGATGTGATGTGCTGAGATGTGATGTGCTGAGATGTGACGTGGTGAGATGTGATGTGGTGATATGTGACGTGCTGAGATGTGATGTGGTGAGATGTGATGTGCTGAGATGTGATGTGCTGAGATGTGACGTGGTGAGATGTGATGTGCTGAGATGTGACGTGGTGAGATGTGATGTGGTGAGATGTGATGTGCTGAGATGTGACGTGGTGAGATGTGATGTGGTGAGATGTGATGTGCTGAGATGTGACGTGCTGAGATGTGATGTGGTGAGATGTGACGTGGTGAGATGTGATGTGGTGAGATGTGACGTGGTGAGATGTGATGTGGTGAGATGGGACGTGGTGAGATGTGATGTGGTGATATGTGACGTGCTGAGATGTGATGTGGTGAGATGTGACGTGGTGAGATGTGATGTGCTGAGATGTGACGTGCTGAGATGTGATGTGGTGAGATGTGACGTGGTGAGATGTGATGTGCTGAGATGTGACGTGGTGAGATGTGATGTGCTGAGATGTGATGTGCTGAGATGTGACGTGGTGAGATGTGATGTGCTGAGATGTGACGTGGTGAGATGTGACGTGGTGAGATGTGATGTGCTGAGATGTGACGTGGTGAGATGTGATGTGGTGAGATGTGATGTGCTGAGATGTGACGTGGTGAGATGTGATGTGCTGAGATGTGATGTGCTGAGATGTGATGTGGTGAGATGTGATGTGCTGAGATGTGACGTGGTGAGATGTGATGTGCTGAGATGTGACGTGGTGAGATGTGACGTGGTGAGATGTGATGTGGTGATATGTGACGTGCTGAGATGTGATGTGGTGAGATGTGACGTGGTGAGATGTGATGTGCTGAGATGTGACGTGGTGAGATGTGATGTGCTGAGATGTGACGTGGTGAGATGTGATGTGGTGAGATGTGACGTGGTGAGATGTGACATGGTGAGATGGGACGTGGTGAGATGTGATGTGGTGATATGTGACGTGCTGAGATGTGATGTGGTGAGATGTGACGTGGTGAGATGTGACGTGGTGAGATGTGACGTGGTGAGATGTGATGTGCTGAGATGTGACGTGGTGAGATGTGATGTGGTGAGATGTGACGTGGTGAGATGTGACGTGCTGAGATGTGACGTGCTGAGATGTGACGTGCTGAGATGTGACGTGGTGAGATGTGACGTGGTGAGATGTGATGTGCTGAGATGTGACGTGGTGAGATGTGACGTGGTGAGATGTGACGTGATGAGATGTGACGTGGTGAGATGTGATGTGCTGAGATGTGACGTGGTGAGATGTGATGTGGAGAGATCTGATGTGCTGAGATGTGACGTGCTGAGATGTGACGTGGTGAGATGGGACGTGGTGAGATGTGATGTGGTGATATGTGACGTGCTGAGATGTGATGTGGTGAGATGTGACGTGGTGAGATGTGACGTGGTGAGATGTGACGTGCTGAGATGTGATGTGCTGAGATGTGACGTGGTGAGATGTGACGCGGTGAGATGTGACGTGGTGAGATGTGACGTGGTGAGATGTGACGTGCTGAGATGTGACGTGGTGAGATGTGACGTGGTGAGATGTGACGTGGTGAGATGTGATGTGGTGAGATGTGACGTGCTGAGATGTGACGTGGTGAGATGTGACGTGGTGAGATGTGACGTGGTGAGATGTGGTGTGGTGAGATGTGACGTGCTGAGATGTGATGCAGTGAGATGTGACGTGGTGAGATGTGACGTGGTGAGATGTGATGTGGTGAGATGTGATGTGCTGAGATGTGATGTGGTGAGATGTGATGTGCTGAGATGTGACATGGTGAGATCTGACGTGGTGAGATGTGATGTGGTGAGATGTGATGTGGTGAGATGTGATGTGCTGAGATGTGACATGGTGAGATGTGACGTGGTGAGATGTGATGTGGTGAGGTGTGACGTGGTGAGATGTGATGTGCTGAGATGTGATGTGGTGAGATGTGATGTGGTGAGGTGTGACGTGGTGAGATGTGATGTGCTGAGATGTGATGTGGTGAGATGTGATGTGCTGAGATGTGACATGGTGAGATGTGACGTGCTGAGATGTGATGTGGTGAGATGTGACTTGGTGAGATGTGATGTGGTGAGATGTGATGTGCTGAGATGTGATGTGCTGAGATGTGACGTGGTGAGATGTGATGTGCTGAGATGTGACGTGGTGAGATGTGACGTGGAGAGATGTGATGCGGAGAGATGTGATGCGGAGAGATGTGATGTGGTGAGATGTGACGTGGTGAGATGTGACGTGGTGAGATGTGATGCGGTGAGATGTGATGTGGTGAGATGTGACGTGGTGAGATGTGACGTGGTGAGATGTGATGCGGAGAGATGTGATGCGGAGAGATGTGACGTGGTGAGATGTGACGTGGTGAGATGTGATGTGGTGAGATGTGACGTGGTGAGATGTGACGTGCTGAGATGTGACTTGGTGAGATGTGATGTGGTGAGATGTGATGTGGTGAGATGTGATGTGCTGAGATGTGACGTGGTGAGATGTGATGTGCTGAGATGTGACGTGGTGAGATGTGACGTGGAGAGATGTGATGCGGAGAGATGTGATGCGGAGAGATGTGATGTGGTGAGATGTGACGTGGTGAGATGTGACGTGGTGAGATGTGATGCGGTGAGATGTGATGTGGTGAGATGTGACGTGGTGAGATGTGACGTGGTGAGATGTGATGCGGAGAGATGTGATGCGGAGAGATGTGATGTGGTGAGATGTGACGTGGTGAGATGTGACGTGGTGAGATGTGACGTGGTGAGATGTGATGCGGTGAGATGTGATGTGGTGAGATGTGACGTGGTGAGATGTGACGTGGTGAGATGTGACGTGGTGAGATGTGACGTGGTGAGATGTGATGTGGTGAGATGTGACGTGGTGAGATGTGACGTGGTGAGATGTGATGTGGTGAGATGTGATGTGGTGAGATGTGACGTGGTGAGATGTGACGTGGTGAGATGTGATGTGGTGAGATGTGACGTGGTGAGATGTGATGTGGTGAGATGTGATGTGGTGAGATGTGACGTGGTGAGATGTGATTTGGTGAGATGTGACGTGGTGAGATGTGATGTGGTGAGATGTGATGTGCTGAGATGTGCTGAGATGTGACGTGGTGAGATGTGATGTGGTGAGATGTGATGTGCTGAGATGTGATGTGCTGAGATGTGACGTGGTGAGATGTGATGTGGTGAGATGTGACGTGGTGAGATGTGACGTGGAGAGATGTGATGCGGAGAGATGTGATGCGGAGAGATGTGATGTGGTGAGATGTGACGTGGTGAGATGTGACGTGGTGAGATGTGATGCAGTGAGATGTGATGTGGTGAGATGTGACGTGGTGAGATGTGACGTGGTGAGATGTGATGCGGAGAGATGTGATGCGGAGAGATGTGACGTGGTGAGATGTGACGTGGTGAGATGTGATGTGGTGAGATGTGACGTGGTGAGATGTGACGTGGTGAGATGTGACGTGGTGAGATGTGATGTGGTGAGATGTGACGTGGTGAGATGTGATGTGGTGAGATGTGATGTGGTGAGATGTGACGTGGTGAGATGTGATTTGGTGAGATGTGACGTGGTGAGATGTGATGTGCTGAGATGTGATGTGCTGAGATGTGATGTGGTGAGATGTGACGTGGTGAGATGTGACGCGGTGAGATGTGACGTGGTAAGATGTGATGTGGTGAGATATGACGTGGTGAGATGTGACGTGGTGAGATGTGATGCGGTGAGATGTGACGTGGTGAGATGTGACGTGGTGAGATGTGACGTGGTGAGATGTGACGCGGTGAGATGTGATGCTGTGACATGTGATGTGGTGAGATGTGACGTGGTGAGATGTGATGCGGTGAGATGTGATGCTGTGAGATGTGACGTGCTGAGATGTGACGTGGTGAGATGTGATGTGGTGAGATGTGATGTGGTGAGATGTGACGTGGTGAGATGGGACGTGGTGAGATGTGATGTGGTGAGATGTGACGTGGTGAGATGTGACGTGGTGCAATATGATGAGGTGAGATGTGACACGGTGAGATATGACGAGGTGAGATGTGACGCGGTGAGATGTGACGTGGTGAGATGTGATGTGGTGACATGTGACGTGGTGAGATGTGATGTGGTGAGATGTGATGAGGTGAGATGTGACACGGTGAGATATGACGTGGTGAGATGTGATGTGGTGAGATGTGACGCGTTGAGATGTGATGTGCTGAGATATGACGAGGTGAGATGTGACGCGGTGAGATGTGACGTGGTGAGATGTGATGTGGTGAGATGTGACGTGGTGAGATGTGATGTGGTGAGATGTGACGTGGTGAGATGTGATGTGGTGAGATGTGACGTGGTGAGATATGATGAGGTGAGATGTGACGCGGTGAGATGTGATGTGCTGAGATGTGACGTGGTGAGATGTGACACGGTGAGATATGACGAGGTGAGATGTGACGCGGTGAGATGTGACATGGTGAGATGTGATGTGGTGAGATGTGATGTAGTGAGATGTGACGTGGTGAGATGTGATGTGGTGAGATGTGATGTGGTGAGATGTGACGTGGTGAGATATGATGAGGTGAGATGTGACGAGCTGAGATGTGACGTGGTGAGATGTGACGTGGTGAGATGTGACACGGTGAGATGTGACGTGGTGAGATGTGACGCGGTGAGATGTGATGTGCTGAGATGTGACGTGGTGAGATGTGACGTGGTGAGATGTGACACGGTGAGATATGACGAGGTGAGATGTGACTCGGTGAGATGTGACGTGGTGAGATGTGATGTGGTGAGATGTGATGTAGTGAGATGTGACGTGGTGAGATGTGATGTGGTGAGATGTGATGTGGTGAGATGTGACGTGGTGAGATATGATGAGGTGAGATGTGACGCGCTGAGATGTGACGTGGTGAGATGTGACGTGGTGAGATGTGACGCGGTGAGATGTGACGTGGTGAGATGTGATGTGGTGAGATGTGATGTAGTGAGATGTGACGTGGTGAGATGTGATGTGGTGAGATGTGATGTGGTGAGATGTGACGTGGTGAGATATGATGAGGTGAGATGTGATGTGCTGACATGTGATGTGGTGAGATGTGACGTGGTGAGATGTGACACGGTGAGATATGACGAGGTGAGATGTGACGCGGTGAGATGTGACGTGGTGAGATGTGATGTGGTGAGATGTGACGTGGTGAGATGTGATGTGGTGAGATATGATGAGGTGAGATGTGACACGGTGAGATATGATGAGGTTAGATGTGACGTGGTGAGATGTGATGTGCTGAGATGTGATGTGCTGACATGTGATGTGGTGAGATGTGATGTGGTGAGATGTGATGTGGTGAGATGTGACGTGGTGAGATATGACGTGGTGAGATGTGATGAGGTGAGATGTGACGTGGTGAGATGTGACGTGGTGAGATGTGACGTGGTGAGATGTGATGAGGTGAGATGTGATGAGGTGAGATGTGATGCGGGGGATGTGACGTGGTGAGATGTGACGTGGTGAGATGTGATGAGGTGAGATGTGATGAGGTGAGATGTGACGCGGGGGATGTGACGCGGTGACTATGTTTGGTCCCTCTGACACATGGCTGCACAGTGGCTCAACCGGTTCCTTCCTCCATGAAGTTGGTTTTCGCACTTTCGGTTACTTCCCCGCTCCTTGGCTGATTCTTTGCTCTTTCGTTCCTCGTAGATCAGGATATCTGGAGTTTATTGCTTGATTTATTCGATGATGGTAAGTATTCCATCCCCCGCCGTGCAGCACTCTCTAGAACTTGCCTTTACTGTTGCCTCTGCTAATTATGGATGCCTTACATTAGATTTGATTTTTCTGTCTTCTAGATTCTCAGGAAATTGTGGTTCCAGAACCTGAAGGTGAGTAAATAAGGGATCATCTGACCTAACTTCTGAGCCTGGTGGAATTGTGTAGGTCATATTACACCATCACCTCCCCCAATCTTCTCAGGTGTCGTCATAGTCAGTGAATGGTGTCATTTTGGTGGAAACTGTTTAAGGTACGCTGTGTTTCATCGCAGGAGAAAACTTGGCTTTCAGAGGAATCACGTCTCAGTCCAGCACTTATGATAAATTTGGAGCTTCTGAAAATGCCATAGACGGCTCCACCAGCGTCGTGTACATGTCCGGACATTGCTCTCATACCGACATGGACGTAGAGCCCTGGTGGAGGGTGGACCTCCTGAGCACCTACAACATCACCAAAGTCAAAATTAAAAATCGAGGTGATTGCTGCCAGGAAAGGATCAACGGAGCAGAAATTAGAATTGGAAATTCTCGAGAAAAAGGTGGAAATCGTAATCCCAGGTAAATGAAGTTGTTGCTTTAGTGTGTAAAGTAGAGGGAGTCCGGATATTGGATTATGTCAGCTCTGCCTTTCTCGCAGATGTGCTAAAATCAAATCACTGGGTCTTGGAAAGGAGGAAGAATATGTCTGTGGAATGGTCGGTCAATACATCACCGTCACCATCCCAGGCAGAGCCGGGTATCTGACGCTATGTGAGGTGAAGGTCTACGGCACCAATGTTTCTGAAGGCTACACAGGTAAGAGAATGGACAAAGCAACAGTAGAAAAGACCACCAATATGAAAAGTGCAAAGTGAAGGGTATGAACCTGTGCATAATCCATGTGAACGATGAAGAGGCTGCAACGATCACCTGAGCGCTGCAGCCACTCATAGAGCTGATTGGTTTGGGTGCAGAGCGTTGACCTTACACCATCATATCCAATTTTAGAAACCCCTAAAACTCCTTTTGTTAGTGCAGCGTTTAGTCACATGGAGGTTTCCACTAATCTTGTGGCGTGATGCTTCTATCCACTGCCCACATTTTGCTCTGAGAATCAGATTTTTTTGAGTAGATGGCGATGAGCAATGTATTCTTAATGAAAAGCCTATTCTGTATATTTCAGCCCCTGAGGTTAAGACGGAGTTCAACAGTGAAGAACATGACCGTACGTCTGGTAACTTTGTGTTAGCTGACAAGTAATGGACATGTGCACATCTATATTCTTTGTTCTCCACAGATGCTACTGAGCTGAGAAATGTCCTGAAGCACTCGAATGCTGGTAAGGATCCTCCTCGTCTGATAGTTCACCTTGTGGTTTTCTCCTTCTCCCAATATTATATCTCCTCTGTTCCTTAGCTCCTAATGTGGCGATGACTGCAACTGCAACACAGTCGACCACAGATGGGGAGGTTGCAAGTAACGCTATTGATGGTGACCTGGAGAAATGCTCCAAGACGTCAGCTGAGGACCATCCATGGTGGACCTTAGATCTGGGTTCAGACCACAAAGTCTTCTCCATTGCGGTGACGAGCGGGAGCAACTCCAGTGCTCAGGATCTTCAAGGAGCTGAGATTCACGTGGGATTTTCTGCAACTGGTTGGAAGAAGAACCCAATGTATATTCATGCCTCTTCTGTTACTGTCTTCGATCTTCCCTTTTGCATCTAGTCAATAGATTGGACGCCATAGCTGGAGTCTTACTACATCTCTGTAAATCTCTTCCTTCCCAATGTTCCAATGCTGAACTCCACCAATTACAAAATATCTTAGGTTTCAATGAACGTCACAGCCCCATCCAATGCTGCGTTACCCGACTCATTGGGGGGCAACTTATAAGGGAGCATTAAAGACGAGTCCAGGGATGATGCTCCGATTCCCATCACTGAACCAATAGGGACAAAAAACCTTGAGGTTCACAAGTTGTGGAAAATCTCATGCAAAAGACTAATTAGTCAGTGAGTACACGGGATTAGGAAACAAGTGACAAAGCTTAGAGAGGACCACCATTTCTAATTGTCGGGGAGATAAAAATCATAATTTCCTATTCCTAGATTCACTCAATTTGTAGGATCCTGGATTTTGCACGTGTCCTATGGTGCAGACATGAGAGCAGGGAATCTTCTCACGTAACGCCCTGTGATTTCTTTATTTCATAGATGTGGCACCATCTCCTCTATTCAGCCCGAAGAGACGTTTTCTTTCAACTGCAATGGGTTAGAGGGCCGGTTTGTGACCATCGTGATCCCACACAAGGCTTCTACTCTCAGCTTGTGTGAAGTTCAGGTGTTCGCCCTGTCGGTGGATACTCCAAGTAAGTTGTCTTTTTCACCTCAAGACATCTATTGAGATCAGTCCTACCAGATCAGACCCATCACTGATGTCCTTCATGTTTCGTGTCCACATCTAACAGCATGAGTCTATGGCCTGCAGGTGTTCACGGCGTCTGTACCAGGGTTGTGCGCTCTGCCTGATTCTTCTGCTCATCATCACATTAGTAGAAGAAAATGCCCCATTAGGACGGTCATTTGTAGGAATAATCTGAACATCACTTTTCTATTTCAGCTGGAGACTGGAATGGAGATTTTGAGGTTCAGAAGAATCATCATGGAGGTAAAAGTCAAATATCTTAATAATAATAATAATAATAATAATAATAATAATAAATGTTATTTCTATAGCGCCGACATATTCCGCAGCACTTTACATTTCAGAGGGGATTTGTACAGACAATAGACATTACAGCATAACAATAATCACATAGATCATAACAGATACCAAGAGGAGTGAGGGCCCTGCTCGCAAGCTTACAGTCTATGAGGAAAGAGGGGGACACGAAAGGTGGGTGGTAACAGTTGCCCTGATTGTTGGGACCAGCCATAATGTTAAGTGTGTAACAGTACGGACACAGAGGGCTAATGGATGCATAAAGCATGTGGGAACATGATGCGGGGAACCTGGTTATGGTAAAACTTTTGGCTGTGCCACACAGGGATAGATTAGGCTAATGTGTTGAGGCAATAGGCCAGTCTGAATAAATGAGTTTTCAGAGCACGCTTAAAATTGTGGGGATTGGGGACTAATCGTATTGACCTGGGAAGTGCATTCCAAAGAATTGGCGCAGCACGTGTAAAGTCTTGGAGACGGAAGTGGGAGGTTCTGATTATCGAGGATGCTAACCTCAGGTCATCAGCAGAACGGAGGGCGCGGGTAGGGTGGTATACTGAAACAAGGGAGGAGATGTAGGGTGGTGCTGAGCCATGGAGTGCTTTGTGGGTGAGGGCAATAAGGGCAATAAGTTTGTACTGGATTCTGGAGTGGATGGGTAGCCAGTGTAATGACTGGCACAAGGTAGAGGCATCGGTGTAACGATTGGCGAGGAATATGATCCTGGCTGCAGCATTCAAGACAGATTTGGTAAGAGGGAGACCGATTAGAAGAGAGTTACAGTAGTCCAGACGAGAATGAATAAGAGAAACAGTAAGAATTTTTGCAGAGTCAAAGGTAAGAAAAGGTCGAATTCTAGAAATGTTTTTGAGATGCAGATAACAAGAGCGAGCCAGTGATCGAATGTGGGGGGCAAAGGAAAGCTCGGAATCAAGTATGACCCCAAGACAGCGGGCATGTTGCTGGGGAGTAATAGTGGAACCACACACGGAAATGGCAATGTCGGGTATAGGTACATTAGTAGCGTGAGGAAACACCAGGAGTTCAGTCTTTGACAGGTTCAGTTTCAGATATAGTGAGGACATGATGTTAGACACAGCGTTTAGACAATCGCCGGTGTTTTCTAGAAAGGCTGGCGTGATGTCAGGAGAAGAAGCGTATAATTGGGTGTCGTCAGCATAGAGATGGTACTGGAAACCAAATCTACTGATTGTTTGACCAATAGGGGCAGTGTACAAGGAGAAGAGGAGGGGGCCTATCTTCATATGTTTAGTCATTGGGAGACATGTTTAGGATTATATGTTCGTCTTGTGATTCTATGTTTGCATTTCAAGTAAAAAACGTGGCTCCTCAAGGCATTCCCGCCCAATCATCCTATTACGGCAGCAGATCTGAAGTGCTAAGAGTCATCGATGGCTCTCTGTCCAACAATTACTTGGCTGGTGAATGCACACACACGAGGAAGGAGATGGGTCCTTGGTGGAATTTAGACCTGAACACCCCTTATCGAATCTCATCTGTTGCCATCACCAATCGAGGTGACTGCTGCCGAGAGAGGATTAATGGTGCTGAGATTCACATTGGGAACTCGGCTGAAGATGGCGGCATTAGAAACCCCCGGTAAGTCTTTATGTCTTATTGGTCAAATGTCTGGTCAGTGAGACTCGGGGATGGATACTGACCCTAAAAAAAGGGAAAGTCCAGTAGAGAAGAATAAAGTCATCGTGGACATACAGTAGGTTACGCCATCCAGTGAGCCCAGTCCCGAGCCTCCACACAAATTTCCCACCTTCTACTCCAGGAGTGGCCATTCTCATCGTGAATAGGGACCAAACACCCCAATTGTCCAGTCCACACCAACCAGATCTTTATCTATGCTATGTGTCATGGTAAAACATGATGACATGACAGAATCCTGTGGTCACTGTCAGCACTTTCTGGCCCCACAGGGGCACGTGCCATCTTTTTTCTTTTTTTTTTTGAAACATCATTTTTATTGATTTTGTAATGAAGTTGCATATTACAAGTTATAAACGTTGCATTGAATTGTTACAAAGAACATATTTAAACATGTGCTTATCACCTAAGCCTAGAAGCAAAAATAAACTTAACAAATATAAAATTATCAAAACCCCTTACGTCCACATTTTCATAGATTACATTGAATGCAGACACCTTATCTCCAACACATTTCAGTTTACCCAGATTACCACTCAAATCCTCTAATAGACACCAATCCGAATCCACAAAGGCGCTCCTTAAGTCTTGAGTTTCTCTGGTGGTCAGTGACGTTTCTATTTTCTCCATTTTTTAAAAAAAAAAATTTCGTCATTTTATCTTTATTTCTTTCTGTTTCTCTTTTTTCCAAAAATAAGACTGATGTTAACCCTTCCTTGATCTCTTTTACACCTGGGAGTGTTTTAGCTAGCCAGTGTTGCAGAACTAGACGTTTTGTCACCATTGCAATGGTGTGAAACAAGTCATGTAGCCGTCCCCCTCTTGTTTTACCTGTCGTACACAATGGATCTACTTCTACCCATATCCCACAGATCTTCAGATACATATCCTGGACTTTTAACCAGAGTTCTTGTGTCCTGGGACATGACCACAGTCCATGTTCTGTGTCTGTTTTGGGCATTGTACATTTTGGGCAACTTGTCTACCTATCAGGATTCTGCGGAGTCGGAGGTATATTGAAGCCACACATTGTTTTATGCATTACTCTGAACTGTCTACAAATATCTAAAGGGCTGTCACATTGTAGAAGGATCAACTTTATTCTCATTTGCACAAGGAAAGACTAGAAGCAATGGGATGAAACTGAATGGGAGGAGACACAGATTAGATATTAGAAAAAACTTTTTGACGGAGTGATCAATGAGTGTAACAGGCTGCCACGAGAGGTGGTGAGTTCTCCTTCAATGGAAGTCTTCAAACAGAGGCTGCACAGACATCTGACTGGGATGATTTAGTGAATCCTGCTTTGAGCAGGGGGTTGGACCAGATGGCCCAGGAGGTCCCTTCCAACTCTACGATTCTATGATTCTATGATTCTATGACTATCTCTCCATTGTTCATTGATGATATGCTTTCTTACCAATTCCCAGCCCCGCAGAATCTTATGCTCAAGTTCTTCATCATGTATATGTTTTTCCCATTTGTGAAATATTTTGCCCTTCCCTGAAGGGCGTAATATGTCCCTCTAATACATAAAGCTTTAATTGACTATATAACATCAAATGAAATCTCGGACCGTGCCATCTTACAGGCTCCATAGAAAAGATGTACGCAGCTAAGGACAATGTCATTTCTTTCAGGTGCGGAGTCATCTTCCGAATGAATTATGGGGAGACATTGTCCTTCAACTGCAAAGGAATGGAGGGAAGATACGTGACGATAGTGATACCCGACCAGAATCAGTACCTGTCATTGTGTGAAGTTCAAGTGTTTGGAGAACTCTCTGAAACATCTCCAAAAGGTAAGTAAAGTGTACTGAGGCATGTGCCTTGGGGGCTGTGTACTGGGGCATGTGCCTTGGGGGGCTGTGTACTGGGGCATAGGCCTCGGGGGCTGTGTACTGGGGCATGAGCCTCGGGGGCTGTGTACTGGGGCATGGGCCTCGGGGGGCTGTGTACTGGGGCATGGGCCTCGGGGGCTGTGTACTGGGGCATGGGCCTCGGGGGCTGTGTACTGGGGCATGTGCCTCTGGGGCTGTGTACTGGGGCATGTGCCTTGGGGCTGTGTACTGAGGCATGTGCCTCCGGGTCTGTGTACTGGGCTATGTGCCTCTGGGACTGTGTTTTGGGGAATGTGCCTCAGGGGCTTTGTACTGTGGCATGTGCCTCGGGGGGCTGTGTACTGAGGCATGTGCCTCGGGGGCTGTGTACTGAGGCATGTGCCTCGGGGTCTGTGTACTGAGGCATGTGCCTCGGGGGCTGTGTACTGAGGCATGGGCCTCGGGGGCTGTGTACTGAGGCATGTGCCTCGGGGTCTGTGTACTGAGGCATGGGCCTCGGGGGCTGTGTACTGGGGCATGGGCCTCGGGGGCTGTGTACTGGGGCATGTGCCTCGGGGCTGTGTACTGAGGCATGTGCCTCGGGGCTGTGTACTGGGCTATGTGCCTCTGGGACTGTGTTTTGGGGAATGTGCCTCAGGGGCTTTGTACTGTGGCATGTGCCTCGGGGGGCTGTGTACTGAGGCATGTGCCTCGGGGGCTGTGTACTGAGGCATGTGCCTCGGGGTCTGTGTACTGAGGCATGTGCCTCGGGGGCTGTGTACTGAGGCATGTGCCTCGGGGTCTGTGTACTGAGGCATGTGCCTCGGGGGCTGTGTGCTGGGGCATGGGCCTCGGGGGCCGTGTACTGGGGCATGTGCCTCAGGGCTGTGTACTGTGGCATGTGCCTCAGGGGCTGTGTACTGGGGCATGTGCCTCTGGGCCTGTGTTTTGGGGTATGTGCCTCAGGGACTGTGTACTGGGGCATGTGCCTCAGGGACTGTGTACTGGGGCATGTGCCTCAGGGGCTGTGTACTGGGGCATGTGCCTCGGGGGCTGTGTACTGAGGCATGTGCCTCGGGGGCTGTGTACTGAGGCATGTGCCTCCGGGTCTGTGTACTGAGGCATGTGCCTCGGGGGCTGTGTACTGGGGCATGTGCCTCAGGGGCTGTGTACTGGTGCATGTGGCTCACGGGCTGTGTACAGGGGCATGTGCCTCATAGGCTGTATACTGGAGCATGTGCCTCGGGTGCTGTGTACTGGGGCATGTGCCCCAGGGGTTGTGTACTGGGGCATGTGCCTCATGGGCTGTGTACTGGGGCATGTGCCTCAGGAGCTGTGTGCTGAGGCATGTTCCTCAGGGGCTGTGTACTGGGGCATCTGTATCGGGCGCTAGGTATTGGGGCTTGTGGCTCACGGGCCGTGTACTGGGGAATGTGCCTCGGGGCTGTGTACTGTGGCATATGCCTCGGGGGCTAAATGTACTGAAGCACGTGCCTCTGGGGCTGTGTACTGGGGCATGTGCCTCTGGGACTGTGTTTTGGGGCATGTGCCTCAGGGGCTGTGTACTGGGACATGTGCCTCAGGGGCTGTGTACTGTGGCATGTGCCTCAGGGGCTGTGTACTGTGGCATGTGCCTCAGGGGCTGTGTACTGGGGCATGTGCCTCTGGGCCTGTGTTTTGGGGCATGTGCCTCAGGGGCTGTGTACTGGGGCATGTGCCTCAGGGGCTGTGTACTGGGGCATGTGCCTCGGGGGCTGTGTACTGAGGCATGTGCCTCGGGGGCTGTGTACTGAGGCATGTGCCTCCGGGTCTGTGTACTGAGGCATGTGCCTCGGGGGCTGTGTACTGGGGCATGTGCCTCAGGGGCTGTGTACTGGTGCATGTGGCTCATGGGCTGTATACTGGGGCATGTGCCTCGGGTGCTGTGTACTGGGGCATGTGCCTCAGGGGTTGTGTACTGGGGCATGTGCCTCAGGAGCTGTGTGCTGAGGCATGTTCCTCAGGGGCTGTGTACTGGGGCATCTGTATCGGGCGCTAGGTATTGGGGCATGTGGCTCGTGGGCTGTGTATTGAGGCATGTGCCTCAGGGGCTGTGTACTGGGGCATCTGTATCGGACGCTAGGTGTTGGGGCATGTGGCTCGTGGGCTGTGTATTGAGGCATGTTCCTCAGGGGCTGTGTACTGGGGCATCTGTATCGGGCGCTAGGTATTGGGGCATATGGCTCGTGGGCTGTGTATTGAGGCATGTGCCTCAGGGGCTGTGTACTGGGGCATCTGTATCGGACGCTAGGTATTGGGGCATGTGGCTCGTGGGCTGTGTATTGAGGCATGTTCCTCAGGGGCTGTGTACTGGGGCATCTGTATCGGGCGCTAGGTATTGGGGCATATGGCTCGTGGGCTGTGTATTGAGGCATGTGCCTCAGGGGCTGTGTACTGGGGCATCTGTATCGGACGCTAGGTGTTGGGGCATGTGGCTCGTGGGCTGTGTATTGAGGCATGTGCCTCGGGGGCTGTGTGCCGGGGCATGGACCTCAGAGTCTGGCTGTCATGGTGGTCTACAAAAGTGAGACTGCACAGAAACAAGAAGGGTCATTAAGTTATATCTGGATAAAAAATAAGTTATTCCCAAATTCTGTCTCACATAAGTAGTTATTCAGTCACTTTTTGGGTGCCTCGGGGGCTCCACCACTCCAGCACAGGTTACATCTATTATATTTTCTTTCTTTCTTAATTCTTATAGTTAAAGAAGAATTGACTGAAATTCCTCCCACTGTGATGGGTAAGTAAGAAAACTCTGAGATCGCAGTTATACCAAGGTGTCATAAAATAAGTCCCCCTCCCCCGATTTCTGCGGCACGTCACATTAAGTAGGGATGCATTTGTTTTTAGGGTTCGGGGTGCCGGGCCCGGTTCCTTCACTCCATCCTACCACATAGCCTGAGCTAGTAATGGAGCAGGGGCCAGCTACAAGTCTGTGTATAGACGTGGAGACATGTCGGTGGACGGGGCAGGTTCTCCAGCAGCACAGAGTATTTCAGGAGAGAAGTGAATGTCTTGTGAGAATGGTAGAGGACAGGTTGCTGTGTGACAGCGGAGCTCATAGACTGGGGACGGTGCAGGAGAAGAGGAAGGATCTCTACAGTCTGGTGCCCTAAAAAGAGGTTGTGTGTTATCACATCTGCGGTGCGCCACCTATTGTCACGCAGGGAACAGCGCTGCCAGGCAGCATTGTGAGCGAATGATCCTCCATCACCATCATGGATTTGGGTTCTTCATGGTGTCTCCGATATCCCCACCTCTTCACCCTGAGCCTCCCATCCGCACACCACAACTGCAGCACAGAGGATGTCAGGTTCTGTGATGTCAGACTTACATCTATAATCTTTTCTTTCCTACTTTTTACAGTTCCAGACGTTTGGACTGGAATTCCTCCCACAACCATAAGTAACTACCACGAGTCTGAGACGCCGCACATTAACTAGTGGCGCATTTGTTTCACTGGTGTTGGGGGCCAGGGTGGGCTTCAACAGTCCGATACAGCAGCACAGAGGATGTCAGGTTCAAGTTCACTTGTGGCTCAGGCTGAATTTACTCGTTAGTCTTTTTCCCATAAGCCCCCCCAAAAATCGCCCGATTTTCATCAGTTTCGCTGGGTCTGATTTTCACTTGTGTTTTGCCCTTGTGTTCGCTTTTACCTCCCGTGAGTCATCCGTTCTGATATGAAAATGAAAAGTGATGGCGGCTTCCTGCCCCTCATAGTAAGCAGCCAGCGATAAGCGGACAGGACAAAGGCAGCACGGCTCTGGAGGGTCCGCTGGGACAGCGATCCACCTCGAGGCGTGCACGCGGACGTGCAGCAGGACGGTCTGCGCCGCTTAGTTCCTTCTCATCCGCCTGATGATGACTCATCCACTTGAGGGGCAAATGTCTCCTTTGGCCTAGTGAAAATACCCCACAATGTGCCATGTTCTCGCCGTAGTATGGAGCTCGGCCTCCTGGTATAATCCTTTTTCTCCTCATTTTCACAGGTAAAGAAGATTCGCCTGGTGTTCCTCCTGCGGCGACAGGTACGTGCCACGAGTCTGAGGTCGCACGGAAATAAGAAGGTCTCACTTAGGCTATGTGCACACGTTGCGGTTTGGGCTGCGGATTTTTCCGTGCAGATTTGGCAAAATAGCCTGCGGTTTCACACCTCTACAATGTTAAAGGTGTGAAACCGCTGTGGATTCCGCACAAACAATTGACATGCTGCGGATTGTAATCCTCGGAAAAAACCGCAGTGTGGGCACAACGGAGTTTAATATCCATAGGCTGACATGGTACTGTGCCATGTCAGCAGAACTGCTGCGGATCCGCAGAGCCAAATCCGCTGTGGATCTGAAGCAGAACCCGCAACGTGTGCACATAGCCTAAGAGTCCGCACTGCGCTGAACTTTAGGAATGATTTATTGTATTTTTGGATTTTCTTTAGATCTTCGCTCGAGATATTTCCGTTTCCCCAGAGAGAGTAACACGGACTATGTTGTCCTGACTCCGGCTGAGACCATGAGACTCACGGCCTTCACGCTCTGCATGAACGTGTCGCTGAATGTCTCGGACAACCGGGAGACCATCTTGTTCTCTTACCGCACAACCTACTTCGATGAGCTGAACCTCTGGCTGGAAATGAACGGGGACTTAGGATTTTACATGAGCGGGGAGGGATTAATGTTCCCGAAATTCGATAAGAGCAAAGAATGGAACCACATTTGTCTGACTTGGGAATCCAAAAATGGCCGCTGCGAACTGTGGGCCAATGGCAAAAGAATCGGAAACAAGGTTTACCGTAAGGGTCACACCGTGCGGCCGGACGGCATGGTGATTCTGGGGCAAGATCAAGACCAATTTGGAGAAGGTTTTGACACGGCCCAGAGCTACGTGGGAAGGATCAAAGATGTGAACATGTGGAAGAAGGTTCTGTCTCTAAAAGTCCTGCGATCGGTGTTTAAAGGCGAAGAAACGCGAAAAGGCACCATCTTTGATTGGGGTAACTTGTCCTATGACCTGAAGGGAGATGTGCAACTGGTGTAACAGATCGTCGTTCAGAAATGAGGGTGATGAGTAGTGGAGGGCAGCTTTATTATTCTGGTGGTGTTTGCGTGTCCGACAATAAAATCTTGTGTGTAATTCGGTATGATGTCATCGATGCAGAGTCTGTGATGTCATCAGGAACCAAAAAGTCCAGACTGCAAATATAAACTTTACCAAATGCATTACAGGGTCATAAAGAACCTGCATGGGCTGAAGCACATATATGGGGTCATCGGGTATGGTCCACGAACTACAGTGGGATCAGAGAACCAATAATACATGAACTTGACTTATTGCCAGGTTATAAAAGCATCTACTAATCTGCGGGCACCATGTGTCCTGCGGGAATAAAATAGAGTCATTTGCAAAGAGGGATAACAGCACAGTGTCAGTCAGCTGCATGTAGAGCCAGCAGGATATTGTCGTGTACTAACAAGTGCAAGGACTCGTGGGAAAGAAACATAATCTGAGATGTGCAGGTCAGGTCTGGACACCGGGTTACAGGACGCCCTGGAAACTGAATAATAAAAGCCGCAGACCTGATAAGGGATCGGCATGTGGATGTGATCTCGTCGATTACCACTTAAGGCAGGGAAGAAGCTTCTAGGAACTTAGTAGCATAGGGATCAGTGCTACGTAGTGTTAGGGCTGGCGGAACGCACCAAATAATAAAATAATAGTAAGGTGCGTTCACAGCCCGGGGTCCACCGTGCACGGGTGGTAAACTGCTGCTTAGTGATGGCGGAAGTATAAAGAGGTATACAAGAGGTCACACGTGGGTTAACGTCATCCAGTGTGAACAGAAGCGGACTCTGTTGTGTCACAGAGCCGCAGTACCGCGGACCATAAATGCCGGAGCCTGTTAAACTCACAGAGCTCAGCAAGAGAGCGCTCAGTATGTGGTCACAGAACTCAGCCCCAAGGACACGGGGTCTGAGTCCCTCTAGATCTACTGAGCGTGCATCGTTGCACCTGCGGACGCCCCTAAAAAACACTGACCACCGAGGAGTGCAGACTCTGTGCACCGTGGCGTACAGACAAAGCCACCGGTGGATGCTGATGCCAGTCTCTGACTCTGCCTCTACCTGGACGTCAGCCTGGGCGCTAGCACGCTAGGCTGTACAACACATGCATACCAAGGGTAGGGGTTTCATAAATGAGTCATTCACCAGAGACATTCATACATGCATGCAACACTCACTCCACATGGTCTAATCTTTGTCTATATTAGCGCACGGCCGTACGATCCTTTTATAGACGCAGGCTTCCAAGACCTTCCTGATGGCCCAATCCGAGCTGCAATAGGACCTGAGCATGTGACCTCCGACCTCCAATGAGAGGTCGTCCCATGGGCATGCTCAGTAGGAGAAAAGCAGGACTTAGTCCCAGGAGCGTCTGCTCGTCGCTGACTCATACATGGTACAATAGCTGAGCCTGGAGTAGCAACCAGATGCCTAAAACTAGCCTGGGCAAGACGCTAGGACCAACGTCTCTGCTGCACAGGAACCTCTGCAGCCGCAGAGGAATGGGAGACCGCAGAGGACATGGCTTGAGATTCTCCCTGTGCAGTGGGAGAACCTCGGCACCTAACACGTAGTATACTGTGCTGCACAGATTTATTCACACTCCTCACTGTATACACATAGTATACCGCACAGACCTGATATGGAAGAAAGTATGTGCCCCCGCCTATCCTGTACATTACTCAGATGTGTAGATTTCTCCTCCACTGACTTCCTGCAGTGTCTTTCCAATCATTCTAGTCAGCACAAAAAGCAAGACCCCGGTAACACAAGGGACAAGCCTGGAAACACTGCTGGGCCCAGGACTGACCTCACTACAGTGGCAGATCCAGGAGACGGCAGCTTCGGAGGATGAAGGGATTGTGCCTGAGATCTCCTTTTAATCGTGTCTCCTATGTCACAGGTTTACAGCAACAGAGGAGCCAGAAGACCGAGGTGTCTGATTCCACATACTCCTGCACTAAGTAGAAGCACGTCGCCTTCATATTAAATGGTGCAGGTTTCTGCTAGCATTGCAGAGGTTAATCTGTTCAGCTTAAAGTCTCTGAAGCTTTCCTGCTGTTCAGTGTTGACCACTCCCCTCTCCTTATATACTCACCTCTGGCAATCAGGGATGCCAGTGTTTTATACTGCCTGGTGTGGAGTTGGAGGTTTTTTGGAGTATTCTTCTAAAGTCTATTGCTTGCTGATTTGTCTCCATGTATATCCTCATGCTCTTCTAATATGTTTTTCCTCCCCTGGTTTCCCAGTGTTCCACTCTGTTGTCTGTGAGTGCATATTTGTATGATTGGTATTTTCATTTAACCCTGTCCATCCTCAATTATTAGTCTGGTTTGTGTGTTCTTTTAAACAACAATTCGCCATTTCCCTGGGTGGGAGAGTGGACAGATAAGGGCTCATTCAGGAGCTCAGCAAGGTACTTGGCCCCGGCATCATCACCATCAGAAGTAATCCGGGGTGCAGGGATAGCTAGCCCTAGGGACAGGGAATGAGCCTCTTTCTCTATCAAACTACAGTCACAGGACGTTCATGCTGGCCGTACCATTTTTTTTATCCATCATGGATCCTATTGCTGTAACTGGGCAACCTGCAGCAACTCAGCCTGGAGGTGGGAGATCTTCGCTCTGTTGTTTCACAGCACCATAACTCATCTAGTTTAGGGTCCGCGACTCTTAGACCGTCCCTGATGGAGCCCAAGGTTGCTTTTTCTGACAGGTTCTCTGGGGGGCATGACAAGTTTGTTGTTTTCAGCGAGGCCTGTAAGCTTTACTTTAAATTGCGGCCCCAGTCCTTGGGAACCAAGGACCAATGGGTGGGGATAATAATCTCACTCCTTCAGGGTGACCCTCAAGTCTAGGCATTTTCACTCCCAGCAGACTCTCAGTCGCTTCGGATAGTTGGAGTATTTTTTTCTGGCACTGGGTCATATATACGACGACCCCGACCGCGTCTCCCTGGCCAAGGATACGCTTCAGCAGGAAGACCGTCCGGCAGAGGAGTATTGCTCCGAGTTTCGGAGATGGTCTACTGACAATAAGTGGAATGACCCCGCGCTCCGTAGCCAGTTCAGTAAAGGACTTGCTGTGAGGTGAAAGATGCCTTTGCCCTGTATGAGACTCCAGTTTCCCTTGAGGCGGCCATGCCTCTGGCAATCCGTATGGATCGCCATCTTCGCCATAGTCATAAAGAGACACTCCAGTTTGCGGTCAAGGGAACCTAGGTCTGAGTCAACTGAGGAACCCATGCAGTTAGGTGGGCGACTCGTTCTGTTGGTCCAACTGTACTTTGGTGTAAAGGGGGAATATGTTTCTTCTGTGGTGGAAAGAGTCATTTTGTGGGTGTTTGTGTTTCCATATCCTGCTGTAAACAGCTGCAAGAAAACTAAGGAGCTCGGGTTGTGGGGAGGTTAGCAACCTGGGTGTACATATTTACTCTGTGGGTAAGTCACAATTTTTTCTACCGGTGAAAATCAATCTTGGCAAAATTAAAGTGGTTATTTCTGCCTTTCTGGACAGAGGGGCAGGGTTTAATCTGATCGATGTTAGGTTCGTCCAGGGCCTCAAATTGCGTAAACTGTCTAGAGTTATACCCATAATCGCCATTGAATTTGCGCCCTTGAGCCAGGGGTGCTTTACTCAAGTCGTCTGGGTGTTACATCTACAGGTAGGGGCCATGCACTCCGAATTTATCGACTGTTATGTGTTAGAGGGTCTGCCTTCTCCTGTGGTTCTTGGACTTCCTTGGCTCACTCTGCACAACCCTGTGGTAGATTGGCAGACTTGGGAGGTGGTAAAATGGAGTGAGCATTGCCAAGGACACTGCTTGGGCACCCGGCTAGCCAGGGTGGGTATCCAAACTCTACCTGAATACCTGTTTGACTTCAGGGGTGTCAAGAACTTCCTCCCCATCGTCCTTATGATTGGGCCGTTAATCTTATTCCTGGGGCCAAGCTGAGAAAAAGTAGACTAAATAAAATCTGTGGTCCAGAGAGTCTGGCAAAGGGTCATATCAGAAATTCTTCTTTTTTTTTTACTTCATAGCCATCAATCTATCCCTGGGATATATTAAACAGTATATTAGTTCTCCCCCAGGATTCCAACTTACAACCTCTTGCATGTCAGGCAGCAGCTTTGGCTATGAGCCACACACTGTACTGTTCAGAATAGGAGCGGTCTTCTTTGGCTACACCTCTATATGATGTTCTCCTTCTTTATAGGCACATTGTACTGGTACATTGAGATACAGCTCTGTATACTGCTACAAACACCTTAGTGTACTAAATAAACATATATACAAAAGAAAAATATAATAATATAATTTTATACATACATATTAACTTTATTTAGTGTATGAGGTTGTACTGGTATGTAGAAGGAGAACATCATGTAGAAATATAACCAGAGAAAATGCTTTTCTCAACAGTTCAGCCCGTGCCTCACAGATAAGGATGCTGCCTACCATGCTAGAGGGTGTGAGTTGGAATTCTGGGAAGAACCAGACTTCAGGAAAAGCAAAGAGTTAATCTATGTGAAGAACACACAGTCATGTTCTGTCCCTCCCCCAAAAGACTGAGGAGAAAATGAACATCACAGTCTTGTCTGAACCAGAATGGAGGGTACATTGCAGGGCTGAAGTTGAGTCATAGCCCTCACCACGCAGAACATCTCCTCAAATTCAGGACAGTCCCGCTGGATCCAGGAAAGTTGGAAGGTATACATGTACCACATGGCCTATAGCATCACAACATCACTGATGGAAGACGGAGGCCGGTGTTACTGACGGAAGATGGAGGCCGGTGTCATTGATGGAAGATGAAGGTCGGTGTCACTGATGGAAGATGGAGGCTGGTGTCACTGATGGAAGATGAAGGCCGGTGTCACTGATGGAGGCTGGAGTCACTGATGGAAGATGAAGGCCGGTGTCACTGATGGAAGATGGAGGCCGGTGTCACTGATGGAAGATGGAGGCTGGTGTCACTGATGGAAGATGAAGGCCGGTGTCACTGATGGAAGATGGAGGCCGGTGTCACTGATGGAATATGCAGGCCGGTGTCACTGATGGAAGAAGGACAATGGGGCAGAATCATCTCTTATTACCCACAAAAAGTTGTAAGAATTCAGAATAACATGAAATAGTAATAAAACAACGGGATGAAGAATAAAATAAAGAACTGAGCTGGTATAATCAGATACAGCATTTATTTAGTAGTAAATCACAATATTTATCAGGCGAACACATGATAATTACACTTCACCACGGCCTCGAAAAGAAGATGACTAAACAGAAAACAATCATGGTGGCCATGAATCTCCAGTGACTCCAAACTATCGGATGCCGGATTATTATCTGGTTCCCATTTACTGAACCACCACGTTTCCATACAGGCTGTAGTTTACGGAGCTCCAGTCTATGATGTTCCCTTAAGCAGTCTTCTTATTTTCGTAGACATCTTTGATGGCGCTGAATGTTAGGACATAATCCCACAGATGGACGTCCGAGATTTCACCTATAAAACTTTGCTTTGCATCATAGCTCCCCCCACAGGTTTCCTGGTCCTGCCCTAAGATCACTGTGCCCCCTGAAGACACACTGTGCCCCTTTCTGTAGACCTGACTTGTAGACCTTTTACTATCAACCCAAAACCTGGTTATTCAAGAAGAAGAAGATCAGGTCACGCAGACATGAGTCCCAAATGTGCTGAGATCAGGTACAGAAAAGACGGTGTCAATGTTGCTGCAGAGCTACAAGGAGAGACGGCCGTTGAGCTCCCTAAAAAATATTCAGTTCATATTTGCCGTCATTGCAATAGGAGAATAATAAGACTTCACGGCGTCCAAAGAGAGCAGTGGACACACACAGGCAAAGGGTGCATTCCATCAGGTCTATTGGCTCTTGTGGCTGTAGAACGATGTAATTCCAGTTTCCTTCCTCTGGGAACAACAATGTTCCTCTATCAAGACCTACAAAGAGAAATGGAACAACAGATAGTGACTCTCGAGCAAGATGATGGTTACAAGAGTAAACTCAATATTGATCTTCTGTGGTGATGATGCGGGAGATCTGGATGAAATGCCCAACTGGAAAACCATTCACACTGTATTCCAAGAACAAGCCACAAGACCTGCCATATACCGTGGACACCCCAAAAAACCTGAAATATATTGGGAACACCCTAGAAAATCTGCAACATACTGGTAACACGCCACAAGACTTTCCGTATACCGGGGACACTTCATAAGACCCACCATATCTTGGTAACAGTGCACAAGAACCGCCATAAACCAGATACGCTTAACAAGACCCGTCGTATACCGGGAACACCCCACAACACCCTCCGTATACCGGAAAAACCCACAAGCCCTGCTGTATATGAGAAGCACCCCACAGGACCTGCCATATACCGGGAACGCCCCACAATACTTGCCGTGTATCAGGAACACCCCACAAGACCTGCCGCATACCGGAAACACCCCCACAAGATCTGTTGCGTATCATTATCACCCCACAAGACCTTCTGTATACCGGGAACAACCCACAAGAACTGCCGTATACCAGGAGCACTCCACAAGACCTGCCTTATACTGAGAACATGCCACAAGACTTGCCATACACCAGGAGCACCCCACAAGACCTGCCGTATACCGAGAACACCCCACCAGACCTGCCATATATCGGGAAAACCCCAAAAGACCTACCGTATACCAGGAACACCCCACAAGACCTGCTGTATACCGTGATCACCCCACACGACCTCCCATATACCGGAACACCCCACAAGACCTGCTGTTTACCGGGAACACCCCACCAGACCTGCAGTATACCGGGAATACCCCCAAAAGACCTGCCACATACCGGGACCACTCCACAAGACCTGCCATATACCAGGAACACTCCACAAGACCTGCTGTATACTGTGATCACCCTACACGACCTCCTGTATGCCGGGACACCCCACAAGACCTGCTGTATACAGGGAAAACCCCACAAGTCTTTCCTTATACCAGGACACCTCACAAGATCCGCTGTGTACCAGGAGCACCCCTCAAGACCTGTCATATACTGGGAACACCCCAAAAGTCCTGCCATAAACCTCAAACAACTTAGAAGACCTTCAGTATGGCAGAAACTTCCCATAAGACCCCCCATATATCGGGAACACCCCGCAAGACCTGCTGTATACTGAAAACTTCCCAAAACACCTGGACATATACCAGAAACACCAAAGTGTAAAACTCAGTTGTTTGCTAACGGAGACGAACAGTTTCACACTAAGCAGAATCACGTCCATTGTCATGAAGGAGCGGGATTTATGGCATGAAAACATTGTAAACATTTTAAATAAAAGCTTCTTACCTTTTCCTTCAGTGCCACTTGGAATCTTTCCTGAAGGAACATTTTTTAAAGAGAATTCAGTGTATTGGTAGAAACATCACATTTATTCTAGATTGTTCTATATCCTATCCACAAACGTTCCATAACTTCCGCTAACTGGAGGATGTGGACAGAGAAGAATTTGCCCCCATGTATATGTAGCTGGACTCTAGTAACATGACCTCTCAGATAGAAGAGTCCAGAAAACAAAACCTTAATCAGATCTAGAGGACGGTCAAGCGTCTGACACCAGGGATGGAAACGTGTTTGTCAGTGCCCGTCACCGGCAGAGGGGTGGCACCCCAACCTAGCACTGCTCCCTTTAAATAAAGGGGATTTATACATCTACAGATCCTTACCAATACCACCATCTCAACATGGAGTCTCTAATTCTTACCAACTGGGGATGTCGGGAGGCCAAATACTTGGACTTCACAGAAGGAAAGTCTGTCTATTCTATCTCGTAGCAGCACCGTCACGTATCACCCCTCTGAGTCGCCCTCCCAGGACTGTGGGGTACTCGGTACCGGGCCGGTGTCAGCGGGATGTGTCACAGCAGCGGTGACCCGGTCCGTGGTCCTGGGCGCCCAAGTATTAGGGGAGATTGAATGGTGGAATGTAGTTAATGGAATAGTTCGTGACGCCACCTGTGGTGTTCGGCAAGTGAGATGTTAAGCCGACGCTGCATGCAGATCCTCTGGGACTGATGGTATGGTGCAGCAAAGATGTAAAAGCTCCCCACAGGTGAAGCTGTAGTCCCAGGGCAGTGTAGATGTGGTTGGCACGGGGATGTAGCAGTGCCGGAAGGGTAGGAAGCAGACAAAGACACAGCAGGGTGCAATTTCTGTACCTTTACTTGGTAACTGCAGTCCAGGGTCCTGATTTCAGATGGTACTGGAGCAGGCTAGCCTGGAAGCAGCTCAGGGATTCTCTCTCAGCAGATGGGCTGTGCAGTCTCCTTCTTAGCGCTTATTTGAGTGAAGTACTCCTAGTACTGAGTTACACTGAAGTTCCTCCTAATTCTCTTCTACTAGCACTCCTCGTATGGCAGACAGCTGTAGCCGCTATTCCTCTCTTGGCTCACTCCGTGCTGTTGTGCCTCCGAGTCTTAGGTGGGGGTAGGGCATTTACAGCCTCCTACTCCTCTGGTGTCTGTTGCAGGACCATTAGTAACCGTACAACCGTGGAGACCAGGCTCCAGTTCATGCGCTCTCACTGTGAGGGAGCTCTCCTTCCTCAGCTAAACCTCCAGCTTCTCTCCACACATCTGCACACGACGTGGACCTCCTCACACTCACTGACCACTCCTTCCTCTTGGCCCTCAGAGAGAACTCCTCCCTTCAATTCCGGTTCAGAGTCCCCCCTGCTGGCCTGGAGTGGAACTGTGTTGCATGTATAGGTTAACTGCGAGAGAGACCCTTCACTGCTTCCAAGCCTGGCATTACCCTCCCTGGAGGAAGGCAAGGCCACTGTGGCGACCATACTCCCGGGGGCGCCACACCTCCATTGCTTTATCATTGAACAGACAAGTGTCCTTGGGCTCAGCAAATATATGACCGCACACCTGAAAGATAAAGCATGGATGAGGATGAGGGAATTTCTCCGAATCTCACTTCATCTTAATTTAGTGTCATTGGATGAAGTAACAAGTGACATTAAGGCAACTTCCCATGGAGAGATCCCAAAAAGCCCAGGTGAGACCTCAAGGGAAAGAAAAGCCACGTACATGGTCTCACTCCATGGCTGTCACGCTGGATGAAGGATAAGTAAGTGCAAACAATGGGAAGATGCAAGGAAGAGCCTAAACACTATGGAAGAGGGAAGTGGAGACCCCTAGACAGATCTAAAATCACCCTGTCTGTCCTATACATCCCTATATAGATTCTGCACCTATCGCTGAGCAGGAACCTAATCCCTGCCTGACCCTAGCGATAGGCCCTACATAGGGAGGGGATGGGGTGTGCACTAGTCAGTCCCCACTAAAACTGAAAACAGAGAGGGTAGTCGGATGGAGGGAAACACTTAGCTTGAAAAGACTACCGAGATGTCACACCAGCAATCCTTCAAGGGTCCTCAGGGAAGACACTAACCGACTGCTAGAGCTTCCAACAAGACTGAGGCAAGTAAGAGCTTACACCAGTACCATGCTGCAACAATTGAATGTATTGAAACCTTCAGCACAAGTGTGTGATAGCAGCAGAAGGTGGAGGTAACTGTTGGGTCCTAGAGGGAGAAGGATATCACTCCATAACAGAGATGCAATAATCAGGAAGGTTCCTGAGCTTAAAGCAAAGACCTTCTACAGCAGGATCCAGGATGACTTTCTCACACACCCGTGACAATATCACACTATCACACAGAGTTGTTGTGAATTCTCTTACTTCTGAGTCGGGGCTCCCTCTGGTGGTTACTGCGGGTAGTGGAGCTGGCCGGAGTGACAGAAGTCTGCCACCTGACAATGATGATTGGAAATCAGGGGTTACTGACTGGGAGTATTTAAGTGAGCAGGCTTCCCTCAGTTGCTGCTGGTGCTTTGTTTCTTCCTGTTGTCTCCTGCCTGATCATGCATTTTTCAGTTAAGTGGTTCTTTTGCTAATCCTTTGCATCTGATCTGGTTGTGCCTTTTTCTGCTTTGCTATGATGGTTCAGCATGCTCCCTGCTGATGCAGTGCTGGACCCCGCTCCATATGTTACGGCTTGTGTCAGTTTGTTCAGTCCCCTGTTATATTAGTCCCTTTTGCTTTGCTGCCAGTTCACACCAGAATGCTGATCTAGTGGGGGGAGGTCGTGAGACCTCAGTGTTTTTTGTACATCAGTCGTGTTGGATTTTTTATGGTTTTTGCGTGATTGCAGACAGTGTCTTTCCTGTCCTGTCCTGTCTAGACAGTTTGGGCCCCATCATTTGCTCAGTCTATTTTCTGCCTGTGTTTGTGCCTCATCTTGTCTCACCGACAATATATGTTTGGGGGGGCTATCTATTCCTTTGGGGTCTGCTCTGGGGCAGTTTAGATTTCCCCTTTCTTGCTTTAGGCTTAGTTAGTTCTCCGGCTGTGCTGAGGCGTCTAGGGCATCGTAGGTATGCTCCACGGCTACTGCTAGTTGTGTTGTTAGGATCAGGGGTCTGCAATCTGCAAAGTTACCAACCTTTCTGGTTTCCTGGTGGCCTAGCCTATTCCTGCCATCCTCCTCGGTGACCAGTTCATAATACAGAGTCCTGTTAATTTTAATTTAAAAAAAACTTCTGAGCCTTCTGCCGACTACACCAAAATATGTATTGCCAAGTTTTAACACTAAGGTTCGGCTTTAAAGAAGGCTACTATTTGGATTAGGGATGAGTTTTCTGATATTGAAATATCGGAAATTGGCCCGATATTTGCGATATCGGAATTCCGATTTCCGTTTCGGATATTTTTTTCACATCGGAAATCGGAAATCCCATAATCCTTCAGCCTCTGAGCGCTCCGTGGAGCCAATCAGGAGCTGAAGAATTGCTGACAACATTGTGTAACTCCCCTAAGCTTGGTAGGAGGCGTCCAAACGTGCTAGCTAGGGGCTGCACTGTGATTGGCTGGCTGGATGGTGTGATCAGGCAGTATAAAAGGCTGTGCCTGCCATTTTGGCTTCACTCTACTGTGAAAGCAGATAGGGATAGGTTGCTGTTGGAGATAGGGAGAGATCTCGGATCTAATAGCGATAGAAATTGTTTTTCAGCGACTGTAGCAGCCCCTGTGTGTTACAGAAGCAGTCTTTTTCCTCACTGACCCCGCTTAGTTTCATTTTTTGTGCTGTGCAGGCTCTCAGTGAGGTGCTTAGTGAGACAGTGCAGAGCACATTCACTGCAGCTGCTGCAGCTCCTCTTGCTGCAGCACTGTGTGGTGTGTGTCTCACTGCCTTTTCTTTTCATTTCTTAAATCCCCTTCCCCTATTTTTTCCTAAAAGTTAAACACTATATAGGGATTGTGCTGTGAAGGCCCAAACAACCTCTGTGGCTGGTGCCACACAGCACCTGGCCCAGTCCCGGAGAATTCTTTTTTTTTGGTATCACAGCAGTGTCATTTACTGCGCTGTGACATCCGACCGTAACGTGTACACCAACACACGTTACTCTTTGTGTAGGCCACACTAGATTCAAATAAAGTAGCAGACACACCATCATCATACAGTGCCATTAGTGTTACTTTTACCTGTTTGTAGCCCTACAGGAATAAGCACACTAATCCCTAATAATTACTTTCTTGCCGTTCTGAATCCATCGATAGAGATGAAGAAGGCAGGGAGTAAGGGACGTCCCCGCGGCGGCCGCGGAAGAGGTGCATCAGCAGCTAGACATGGTGCACATCCAGAGCAAGCAGCAGGCCCAAGTCACTCAGCACCTACTTTCACCCGGCAGCAGTCATTTATGCGCAGCTTGTTAGGAGCGCAGGGCCATAGGCTGATAAGAGAGGATCAAGTAGAAACCGTTGTTGGTTGGATGGCAGCTGAGGAATCCACCTCAATGAGCGCAGCATCCTCCCAGCACCTCTCCACCACATCGGGTCAGGCCACTGAAGAGCAGCACCCATCTGCTTCTTCACCGCCCACTAAATTGCCCAGATATTCAGAGGGCCAGGAGCCAACCTTAATCCTCTTCTCAGAATCTGTTGGCTTGGAATCTGTGTGCCATCCAGACAGCATTCCTGCAGCTGAAGAAGAGGTAGTGTGCACAGATGCGCAACCACTGTGTCCGTCTGAGGAAAAAGTGGAGGGTGGGCCAGTGCCCACAGTGACCAGACCCCAGGCAGCAGATGATGATGAAACTCAGCTGCCAGTTTCTGCTGACGAAAGTGTATTGGATGACGAGGTCCTTGACCCATCATGGCATGCTGAGGGGCAGCAAGCAAGTGGGGATAGCTCAGAGGAAGAGCTTGCAGGTGTGGTGCAGCGTGGCCGTCCACGTGGGAGAGGAAGAGGGAAAAATTGGTTGTCGGCTCCCTCAACTTCAGCACCCGTTAGGAGCAGGGCTCTTTTAAAGAACACAAGGGGTGCGCCCAAGAGTTGTGGTGCATGGGCCTTTTTCGACCAAGTTGCAGATGACGTTACAGTAGTCAGATGCAAGCTTTGTCGACAAACTGTGCGGAGAGGGAAGAACGTCAGCAACCTTAATACCACCAATATGTTGACGCATGTCAGGAAGAAGCACCCTGTGGAGTGGCAGCATCACACCCAAGATGATTTGCCACCTGCAGCTGGTTCCCCACCTTCCACCTCTTCAGCCACAGCAGCCACCTCTTACTCCAGCTCGCAAACAGCTGCTCCCGCTTCCTCGCCAGAATGCCAGGGTGCATCTGCAGGCAGTGTTGTACGGCGGCACACTGTCTGTACTTCGTCAGCATCAGCATCCCAATCACTGGCATCCTCACACTCCCAATCCAGTGTGCAGCCATCTGTCACATAGGTGTGGGAGAAAAGGCGCCCGTACTCGGTAAACCACCCACGAGCACAGGGCATGAATTCTCGCATTGCCAAACTGCTTGCAGTGGAAATGCTACCATTCTGGCTGGTGAGCAAGCCAGCCTTTATCGATATGTTGGGGTTTGCAATCCCACAATACAGCGTTCCCAGCCGCTTCTACTTCAGCAGGCAAGCCGTCCCCGCCCTGCAACAGCACGTGGAGCGTAAAATTAAGCATGCGCGACAAAATGCAGTTAGTAGCAAGGTCCACCTGACCACCGACGCGTGGACCAGTCAGCATGGCCAGGGATGCTACATTTCCATCACCGCCCATTGGGTAAATGTAGTTAAGCCTGGAACTGAAGAAGACAGTGCAAGTGCGCGGGTCTTGGCAACTCCACAGATTGCAGGCCTCTCCTCTGTACAAACTGAGTCCTCCTCATACTCCTCGTCAGACACGCCTGCACCCAGACGTAACACAACAACCGATTTCAGCACTGCATCGGCCAAACATCAACAGGCCGTATTGATATTGGTTTATCTGGGTGATGCCACACCGCAACCGAGCTGTGGAACACGCTCAAGGAGCAGAGCGACATGTGGCTTGCGCCGCTCAACCTCCAGCCAGGTATGGTGGTGTGAGAGTATATAAATTCCAGGCTCTACCACACACTGAAGGTGCTCTGGGGGTAAAGAATCATAAGTAGGCAATAAAGTAAACCCCGGCACTCAAATGAGGAAAAGAAGGAATGTATATGCAAAAGTGAATTTATTAATTGACACACTGCAAAGGGAACCTAACCAAAGCAACAGCACCAACGTTTCGGCATAGAGCCTTTCTCAAGGTTGTTGCCTGAAAAGGTGTGAAAATAACAATAGTGAGTGCGATATGTACAAGTGATACATAGAATATTTACATACATATTTACATACACAATAACACAAATAAACATAAGAAGTATAATGCAAATGGAACATACATCACTGGTCAGAGCAGGGAAACATGGGTCTCAAAGGACTACCGGATTATTCAAAGAGAGGTGAGGTTCTATACGGTTTGCAGAGTGTGCTTTTAATCACATGAAAAGAGAATAGTTAGTACAAATATGAATATAATAACATGAAGCGTACCAAGGGAAACAAGTTGGATCAACTGGCACAAATAGTGGAACAGCCAAGGATAGTATCCATATCAGTAGAGGATGGTGGGAAGCAAAAAGGAAAGAAAGAAAAAAAGGAGAGAGAGAAAGAAGAGAGAGAGAAAAAGAAAAGAGAGAGAGGGAGGAAAGGGAAAAGCAGGGAGCAAGGGGAAGGGAACGAGAAGGAGAAAGAGGAAGGGAAAGAGAGGGAGGGGGGAAAAAAGAAAGAGAGAAGGGAAAGAAAAGGGAGAGAAAGAGAGAGAGAGAAGGAGAGAAAAAAGGAGAGGGGGGAGAAAGGAAGGAAAAGAAGAGGAAGAGAAAAAGAGAGTGAGGGAGGGAAAGAAAGGGAGAGGGAGAAGGACACGGGGAAGTGAGAGAGAAAAAAAAGGAAAAGAAAAAAAGGAATGAAACCGAAAAACAAAGAGAAAAGGCAGGAAAGAGGGAGAGAAGAGAAAAGATAGAGCAACAGAGAGAAAGAGGTAGAGTAAAAGGTAGAAGTAAGGAGAAGAGAGGAAGAGAAAGAGAACAGAGAAGAAAAGGAAAAAAAGAAGAAACAGAAGAGAAAGGAGGGGAGGGGGGAGGAGAAGAACACAGCGAGGGAGTACAATTGACAACATCAGAGAAGCTACATACCATGGGTGAGAGATATGATAAGGTCACTATGGAGAGTGAATGGACGCCTGGAAGGAAAAAGCAGCATGGTGAAGCAGACCAATACATAGACTAAGAAGAAGCCAAGAGTAGCCGGGCAGCAGCGCTACCTGCAGTAGAGGTCCAGGATAAGCGCGGGTGGCGAGGGGAGCGGCTGCAGCGGCGTGGTGTAACGGGCCGAACGGCGCCATTATAAGGAAGCCAGCCATGTACAGGGGGGAGGGCACTTCCGGGAACACAAGGTCTGTGACGTGCATGGTCACATGACCAGGGACGGCCAGTGAGAGCAGGGAAGTGCTGTATCCCGGGTTACTAGCTGTGGCGCGTGTGCGGGGTGTGCCACTAGGAGAGTATGGGAAAACAGTGCGGATCAGTTGTGTGAGATCTGAAAGGGAAAAAAAAACACAGGGGGTTAGTACTGTGGATGGAAAAGGAGACATAAGAAAAAATGAATACATGGGTATATACAGATACAAATATGCACATATGCAAATATGCAAGACAATAAGAGCAGAGAATGCAATGACATACTATAAGTCAAAATAACTCAAGGTGAGCATGCAAGCGTACATTAATGTACAGTAAGGGTCAAATAGGTAAATAAGCAAATCGATTAAGCATAGTGGATAGATAAATCAACGGAGGGCCTCATATTCCCTATTGAGCCCTAATGGCTCTAAGGTTTGGAGGGTATGGATCCAGAATGCCTTGCGTTCTCTGAGTGTTTTAATCCTATTTCCGCCACGGCGGGGTTGGTCAACATGCTCAATCACTTGAAATCTGAGCTGCGGAATGGTGTGGCCAGCGGCACTAAAATGAGCTGGGATGGGTAAGGTGGTCAATTTACAGCGAATAGTGGATTTGTGCTTGTTAATGCGGTCTCGGATATGCTGGGTGGTCTCACCAACATACCCGAGACCGCAGGGGCATTTAATCAGATAAATGACATAATTTGAATCACAAGTAAAATATCCAGGGATCAGGAACTTCTTCCCAGTACGTGGATGTGTGAAAAATTCGCCTTTGGTAATATGAGAGCACTGAAGACAGTGCAAGCAGGGGAAAGTACCCTTGCGTTGGCATGAAAAGAAAGTCTGTTCGGCAATTGGCTTAGAAGGGCCAATGTCGGCTCTGACTAGGGAGTCCCTAAGGTTCTGGGGGCGTTTATGGCAAATCAGGGGCCGGGAGACAAATTCTGGGACAGAAGGATAGGCTTGATGGAGTAAAGGCCAATGCTTGAAGATGACACCATTGATGAGAGGACTGAACGGGTGGTATGTGCTCACAAAGGGAATACACTTACGGCTCCGTGAGCTGGAAGCCGGAGTAGGGGGCAAAGGTCTAACATACGGCGGATAGCCCCTTGCTGAAAATTTAGTGTCCATGTCGGTATGTCGTGCCTCCCTAATAGAGGGATCTGATACGATCCAGTCGACACGGCAGTGTTGGGAGTGGGGTAAGGACCTCTTGATGTGCCGAGGATGGCAGCTCGAGTGTAGAAGAAGACTATTTCTGTCCGTAGGCTTAGTGTACAGGTCTGTCGAGAGGGTATGATCAGGATTAATGATAACTGAAGTGTCAAGAAAATTAATGGAATGGTCACTATAGTGGAGGGTGAATGAAATATTGTTAGTGGCGTTATTGATATCGGAGAAAAAAGAGTTCAATGATATGGCGTCACCTGTCCAAATGAGGAAAATATCGTCAATGTAACGTTTCCATAGTGTCACCTGACTACCAAAAAGGGGATGGGAATAGATATGACTGTGCTCAAAGTGGTCCATATAAATATTTGCATAGGGGGGCGCGACGTTGGATCCCATCGCAGTCCCCCTACACTGCAGGTAAATCTGGTCCTCAAAGAGAAAGAAATTCTGGGTAAGGACCACCTCGAGCATGTCAAGACAGAACTCCTTTTTTGTAGAAGAAAAATCGGCGTGGGTATCAAGGAACCTGTCGACAGCGTGAATGCCTTCATGGTGGTCGATGCTCGTATATAGGCTCGAGACATCTAGGGCTACCAACAGACAGTTGGCAGGGACACTCGGAATAGATCTAATTATAGACAAAAAGTGGTTAGTATCCTTCAGATACGAGGGAATTTTGGAGATGTGTGGAGTAAATATTTTCTCAAGGGTAATTGAAATAGGTGATAATAAAGAATCGGTGGACACGACTATGGGACGACCGGGTGGGGAGGTCAAATTTTTGTGAATCTTAGGTAACGTGTAAAAGACGGGAGTGATGGGATGGTTGTTGATCAAAAAATCACTGAGTTTGTCGTCAATGACGGCATTCTGCTTGTACATTGTCACTTTCTCCTGTATGAGGGTTGAAATGTGAGATGTGGGATCACGGGATAGTGGACGATAGGTATTGGTGTCACCAAGTTGCTGGCGGATCTCTTTAATATAGAAGGTTCTGTCAAGGACCACAATAGCCCCACCTTTATCGGCTGGCTTGATAATGATGTTCTTATAATTTTTGAGTGAGGCCAAGGCTCTGCGTTCATCAGGGGTCATATTGTTTTTTAAATGAAAAGTGCCCTTACCGATGTCGGTGGTAATGGCGTGGACGTCCCTAGAGACTAGACTGATGTATGTCTCAACGGGGTGGTAACAGCGAGGGGGTTGATAGCTACCGGTACTAGGAATCCTGAGGTTGAGACCCGCGAGTGTGAACCCCATGGGGGATGAGGGTGTCATGGAAGCAACTAAAGGTCGGTCGGTATCAGAGGTTTTGTTGTAAAAATGTGCCTTCAGACGGAGATTTCTGAAGAATCTGTTAAGGTCGTGTTCTAAATTAAAGGTGCTGAAGGCGGGGGTGGGGCAAAAGGAAAGACCCTTCTGTAAGACCTGGGTCTCAAGGGGGAGTGGGTCTGACTGGAAATGTTGTAGACAATGTTGTCCCTACCTGGGAGCGGGTGGTAACTCGGTCTGAGCGTCCCCTGGTGCTTACGACCCCTCCTCGTCTGTTTTTTCCTGGGCGTCTCGGGCCTAAAAAAGATTGGGAATCTGTGGAGAAATGGTCGCTGTCGGACCAAGAAGAGAAACCGCCTCCACAGCGAGAGTTGTGGGATGGAGCGGACGAGTGCCATCGATAGATACGATTCTTCAGATAGTCTTCTTGGTCCAGCAAGAATTTGTCGCGTTTGCGTATCTGTAACGTGTCCCTGTATTCAGAAAGCGTGGAATTGCACTTGTTCTTAAGCTCTTCAAAGGCCGTGGCATTCAGCGTCTGGGAAAGTTGTGTCTCTATGTTCTTGATATTCGTGTCAATGCTGATGAGCTCCCTTTGCAGGTAGTCAATTGTAAGGAGAATAATAGAATCATAGAATCATAGAATCATAGAATCGTAGAGTTGGAAGGGACCTCCTGGGCCATCTGGTCCAACCCCCTGCTCAAAGCAGGATTCGCTAAATCATCCCAGTCAGATGTCTGTCCAGCCTCTGTTTGAAGACTTCCATTGAAGGAGAACTCACCACTTCTCGTGGCAGCCTGTTCCACTCATTGATCACTCTAACTGTCAAAAAGTTTTTTCTAATATCTAATCTGTGTCTCCTCCCATTCAGTTTCATCCCATTGCTTCTAGTCTTTCCTTGTGCAAATGAGAATAAAGTTGATCCTTCTGCAATGTGACAGCCCTTTAGATATTTGTAGACAGCTATTAAGTCTCCTCTCAGTCTTCTCTTTTGCAAACTAAACATTCCCAAATCCTGCAACCTTTCCTCATAAGACAGGGTTTGCAGACCGGTCACCATTCTGGTCGCTCTTTTCTGAACTTGCTCCAGTTTGTTGATGTCTTTTTTAAAATGTGGTGCCCAAAACTGGACACAATATTCCAGATGAGGTCTGACCAAAGAGGAGTAGAGGGAAATAATGACTTCACGTGATCTAGACTGTATGCTTCTGTTAATACATCCTAGAATTGCATTTGCCTTTTTTGCTGCTGCATCACACTGTTGACTCATATTCAGTCTGTGATCTATTAGTATACCCAAGTCTTTTTCACATGTGCTGTCACTTAGCCCTATTCCTCCCATTCTATATATGCTTTTTCCATTTTTATTGCCCAGATGTAGTACTTTGCATTTCTCCCTGTTAAAAACCATTCTGTTTGTTGCTGCCCACTTCTCCAGTTTATTTAAATCTTTTTGAATCCTCTCTCTCTCTTCTCTAGTATTAGCTATCCCTCCTAGCTTTGTGTCATCAGCAAATTTAATCAGTTTACCCTCAATGCCTTCATCTAAATCGTTGATAAAGATGTTGAACAATACAGGGCCCAGGACAGAGCCCTGTGGTACCCCACTTGAGACATTCTTCCAACTGGATGTGCAGCCATTTACGACCACTCTTTGGGTCCGATCACTAAGCCAGTTATGAATCCACCTAACAGTTGCCTTGTCCATTCCATACTTAATCATTTTTTCAATAAGGATTGTATGAGAGACTTTGTCAAATGCTTTGCTGAAGTCAAGATATACTATATCTACAGCATTTCCTTGATCCACCCAATCAGTGATACCATCATAGAAGGAAATTAAGTTAGTCTGACATGACTTATTAGTTACAAACCCATGCTGACTCTGTTTAATCACTTCATTCTTATCCAGGTATTGACATACATGTTGTTTAATAATTTGTTCAAAGATCTTTCCTGGTATAGAAGTCAGACTCACCGGCCTATAGTTACCTCGGTCCACCTTCTTCCCCTTTTTGAAGATAGGAACAACATTTGCTCTTCTCCAGTCTTCTGGCACTTCTCCTGTTCTCCAAGAATTTTCAAAGATTATAGAGAGGGGTTCAAAAATTTCTTCTGCTATCTCCTTCAGTACTCTGGGGTGTAATTCATCTGGACCTGGAGACTTGAATTCATTTAGGCTAGCTAAGTGTTTCCTCACTATCTTTCTGTTTATAGATATCCTGGATTCTTCTATTCCCTTAATAGGACAGTGAATAACAGTTGATGTTACATTTCCTTTCTGAGAGAAAACAGATGCAAAATAGGAATTTAAAAGTTCAGCCTTCTCAACATCCTGTCTTACCATTTCATCATTTTCATCCTGTAAAAATCCTATAGCATCTTTGACTTTTCTTTTACTTTTGACATATCCCCAAAATCCTTTATTATTGCTTTTGACATCTCTTGCAAGCCTCAATTCATTTTCAGCTTTAGATAATCTGATTTGTGCCCTGCAGGTTCTGCAGACAGCATTATATTCTTCTTTAGATATGCCTCCCTCTTTCCATTTTATAAACATTTTTTTCTTCCTTTTTAGCATGTGCTTAAGTTCTGTGTTCATCCATCCTGGTTTCCTTAACTGCTTCCTATTCTTCCCTCTTTTCGGAATTGTTAACAACTGTGCTTTGAGAATTTCATTTTTCAAGATTTCCCATCCTTCCTGGACATTTTTGTCTTTAAGGATATCCAGCCATTGGATCCCTCCAATTCTCTTTCTGAATCCCTTAAAATCTGCCTTTCTGAAATCTAACCTTGACGTCTGAGTCTTCACAGGTCTTCCGCCTCTAGTTATCCAAAATTCTAAAATAGCATGGTCGCTACCTCCTAGGGTCCCAGCCACTTTTACCTCCTCAACCATTTCCTCCCTGTTTATAAGGATTAGATCCAAGGTAGCAGTTCCCCTTGTTTTCTCCCTTACCTTTTGGAAGATAAAGTTGTCAGCAAGAGAGGATAAGAATTTCCTTGACCTGTTAGTTTTGCCTGAGAGAGATTCCCAACAAATGTCTGGATAGTTGAAATCTCCCATGACAACTATGTCATATTTTTTGGAGAACTTGGCCATTTGATGCATAAAGAGTTCATCCATAGCTTCAGCTTGCACAGGCGGCCTGTAGTAAATGCCTACAATGGTGTCCTTTCCATTGTTCTGTCCTTGTATTCTTACCCAAACAGTTTCCACAGAACTCCCAGTCTCTGAAGCTTCAATCTCTGTGCAGATATACGCGTTTCTAACATACAATGCGACACCTCCTCCTCGTTTATCAAGTCTGTTTCTTGCAAATAAATTGTATCCTTCTAGTCTTGTATTCCAATCATGTGTATTGTCCCACCAAGTTTCAGTGATTCCAATGACATCATATTTCTTTTCCTGTGTTAGTAGTTCCAATTCTCCTTGTTTGTTGCCCATGCTTTGTGCATTAGTATAGAAACATTTTAGTTTGTGATTGGTTTCTCTTTCTCCAATATTTTTATTAATTAGATTCTTTCGTCTTTGTTCTTCCTTTCCACTTCTAATAGCAGAGTTCTCAATAGCATTTGTCAGGTGTATGGCTTTTTCTGGTCTTTTGCTTCCCTTCCCATGTTGTTCTAGTTTAAAGCTCTCCTTACAAGTGTAGCAAGGCGACTTCCAAATACATGCTTACCAGTCTTCGTAAGGTGCACCCCATCTCTAGCAAGTAGTCCATCGTATAAGTAGTTCACTCCGTGATCCAGAAATCCAAATCGTTGCTGACGGCACCATCGACGTAGCCAGTTGTTCACCTGCAGAATCTTATTCCACCTCCTTGTTCCATGGCCATCCACTGGGAGGATGGAAGAGAAGACCACCTGCGCTCCCAGTTCTTTCACTTTCTTACCTAAGTCTTCAATATCGAAGGAACATTTGTTGAGAATGCTCTCAAAAGACTTACAATACTCAGAATTATCTGAGAATAGCGTGGGCTGCAGAGAGACTCTAAGTCCCCTCGGTATTCTCTGGGTTTTGTGATATTCAGCCAAAGTAGCTGCGTGTAATTCAAGGGCTGTGTTCCTCTTAATTTCCCTCAAATAGTCACGGGTACGGATCTCGTCTGAAGGAACAGTGAGGAACTGCGTCCTTGTGGTCACCTTGGACAGGATACTAGCGGCTTGTTCATCATTAGCGGCTTGACCAGTGATGTATGTTCCATTTGCATTATACTTCTTATGTTTATTTGTGTTATTGTGTATGTAAATATGTATGTAAATATTCTATGTATCACTTGTACATATCGCACTCACTATTGTTATTTTCACACCTTTTCAGGCAACAACCTTGAGAAAGGCTCTATGCCGAAACGTTGGTGCTGTTGCTTTGGTTAGGTTCCCTTTGCAGTGTGTCAGGTATGGTGGTGTGTGACAACGGCCGAAACCTGGTCGCGGCTCTGGGCCTAGGTGGTCTGACTCACATTCCATGCCTTGCCCATGTCCTAAACTTGGTGGTGCAGAGTTTCCTTAGGAACTATCCTGACCTTGAGGAGCTGCTGCACAAAGTCAGATACGAGTGCTCTCATTTGCGGCGTTCAAGCATGGCTGCATCGCGCCTTTCAGCCATGCAGCGCAGATTGGGCCTGCCCGAGCACCGCATCATTGTTGACCTCCCCACCAGGTGGAATTCGACTTTGCATATGCTGCGGAGGTTGTGTGAGCAGCAACCTGCAATTATGGAGTTGCAGCTGCAGCAGGCGCAAAGTAGGCAACACACATCTCAGCCCTCCCACTTTACAACCACAGAGTGGGCATCCATGAAGGACATATGCACCATTTTGAAGTGCTTCGAGGACTCCACTCTGATGGTGAGCGCGGATGCTGCCCTACTCAGCCTGACTATTCCCCTTATATGCCTTATAGAATCATTACTTAAAGGACTAAGGGATGAGGTTTCTCTGGAGGAGGAGGATGAGTATGATGAGACACTTGCACCAACCAAGCAATCTTCATCGGCCCGGTTGGTACAAAGTTCTGTGGGTGCCTCACAAAGGTCCAGGCAGGACACAGCAAGCGAGGAGGATGAGGAGGACTATGAGGATGACCCAGAGGAGGAAAGTACACAGCGCTCTACTAGTAGTCACCAGATAGCGCGTGGATGGGGTGATGCAGAGCAGCCAGAGCACATTCCTCCAGCTGGTGACAGCGATGCCTGGCCAGTTGGCAGCCTTCAGCACATGAGTGACTTCATGCTGCAGTGTCTGAGAAACGACCCACGCGTGGCTCGTATTCTCCACACAAATGACTACTGGGTGGCCACCCTCTTAGATCCACGTTACCGGGACAGCCTTCAAAGCCTAATTACACCGTTGAATCGGGCGCGTAAAATGCAGGAGTACCAAGACGCACTGGTTAATACACTCATGTACTCTTTTCCACCGCATAGCAGTGGTGCGCGTGCACTAGCAGGCACCTCAGTGCGTCCTGGGCCAAGCGGAATCCATTCAGAAGCCGGTAGCAGAAGCAGTACATCTGTTACTGACAGGTTCAGTATACCCAACCTTTTCCAACGGTTTCTGAACCCGCAAACAGTTCGGGCACCTTCAGCACAGACAGTGCATCGCACTAAGAGGCAACGTTACCGTAACATGGTGGCACAATACCTCTCCACCCCTGTCAGTGTGCTTCAGGATGGCTCTGCCCCCTTCAAGTTTTGGGTCTCCAAGTTGGATACATGGCCCGAGCTTAGCCAGTATGCCTTGGAGGTCCTGGCTTGTCCTGATGCCAGTGTGATTTCTGAACATGTCTTTAGTGCAGCTGGCAATGTACTAACAGACCAACGTACCAGACTATCCGCTGCAAATGTGGACCGGCTTACATTCCTAAAAATGCACCAGGCCTGGATTTCTGGTGACTTTTGCTGCCCTGGGCCAGAGTAGACAGGTTACCATCATGGTGGGTAGCAGTATGCATGCTCTGTCATGTGCCTATGTTGCACACAGCGTCATCTGTTATGCCAGTGCTCTGGCCTCTACTACCAACATCTAGCACCTGGTTCTGTGACTGACTCTTTCACCTCATACTGTTTTCCATGGGCTCTAGTACCGCCAGCTAGTGCCCATTTCCGTGACTGCTGATTTCACAGCATGCCGTGTTTCTGGGCTCTAGTACCGCCAGCTAGTGCCCATTTCCGTGACTGCCACTTTCACAGCATGCTGTGTTTCTGGGCAACAGTAACGCCAGCTGTACCTCGTTAGACCAAAGCGGAACAAAAGGACAACAGATGCCAAACACCTATAGGCAGAAGCACAAGAGGCCGGATCCAGCCACGCCGGCTGTTTCCTGGCAGTGAAGTGCGGACACAGGTGCCTCCCCCGAGGGGGTAAACCGAGTTCCAGCATCACCAGCTGTTTCTCGGGAGTGCCCATGGGCACGGGTACCTCCTGCTCCAAACCGTGTTTCGACAACGCTCGCCGTTACATGTACATCATTCCGACTCAGTTGCTGTTATCCATGGTGTCGGCAATGTAGGAGCCCCCTACGTGGACTCCGGGACCTGGCACTCAAGGCTGGTCTCGACAGTGCCAGTAGGCCCTCCTCCTCCCCTGCTGCGACTGCGGAGTAAAGAAGACTGTGTCCGGGTTGCGGGGGCAAATGTGGCTCTTGTACCTTCTGCCGAGAAGACATTACTCCGGTAGAAGACCCAAGACAGGAAGACAGATGCAGAAGACCCAAGACAGGAAGACAGATGCAGAAGACCCAAGACAGGAAGACAGATGCAGAAGACCCAAGACAGGAAGACAGATGCAGAAGACCCAAGACAGGAAGACAGATGGAGATGTCCCCGGACTCCTGTCTTTTTGCTCTTGACCTTGCGTCTTTGTGGGGGGTTTTTGGGCTTCTCGGCAGTGCTTTTGGCTTATGTCACTACTACATTGTGGTATCCGGGCTACAGTAATGTCAGCTGTTGCCCAGTACAGCCACTGGCACTTTTACCTTTTGCTGCTTATCTGGGTTCCAGTAACGTCAGCTGGTTCTCAGTAGAGTCAATGGCTTAGGTCCCTCCTTTGTGGTATCCGAGTTCCAGTAACGTCTGCTGGTCCTTGGTAGTGCATTCTGGCACAGGTTACCTCCTGCTTAGGTATCGGCCTCCGGTAACGTCAGCTGGTGCCCGTTAGTTCCATTGGCTCTTATGCTGATTTCTGCTGCCTGTACGGGTTCAAGAGTCACCAGATGGTTCTCTCAAGTTCCTGTGCCTACTGTTACTTCTGCGTATTTCCTCTGGGTTTGGGACATTCTGCGACCAGCCAATAGCAGGATAACCATAGACAGAGGTTTCGGAAGCAGTAGGAGCAGATGTACATGAACCAAAAGCAGAATATCAATATGCAGAATTACTGAATAACCGTAATATAATCAGCAGAAGAAGACTAAGCATGGGAGTGTATCCGTTCCTCCACGTGGTGTTCCTGGAAACTCCCTGCAAAGCAAGGTGAGCTGAACGCGGACACATGTCAGTCAAAGGGCATATTGACACCACCACCGGCAGTTTTAATTTAATAATGTAAAATCACTAACCCTAACTATCCCTAACCTCTAACCCTTACCCTACTAACCATAACCCCTAACCCTACCCCAACTAATCCTAACCCAAAGAAAAAACACCGCTGTTTATGTTTTCCTGCTACAGCTTTCGCTCTGTGCATTTTTCTAGCGATTTTTTTGCTCCTCTGCCTCTGCAAACTCCTTCCCCATTATCCTGAGGTGTTTCCCCTCCATTTTATCCATTATATAACACTGTAGTGGTCATTTTGTAATTATGATTTTTTTCTCCCATTGACTTGCATTGATATCGCAAATCGGAAATTAAGACATCCGATATTTTTTCAATATCGGAAATCGGAACTCCGATACGATATCGGGCAATATCGCTCATCCCTATTTGCAATATAACGCAATTTTATTTCAAAATACAAAATTAAAGGAATAGTATGATTGCGTACACTTTGGTATATTCTAACATACATAGGTTGAGTACATCTAAAGAGTAAATACATATTAAAATTAAGTATATATACTCACATCATCACCAAGGAGCTTTTAAACATCATCCTTGTGGAATATCAGAGAAGCAACGCCAAGACAGAGAACCCCTGGGAAATTCACAACACTGCGCGGGCGTCCCCACTTATGCAGGTATCACAAACACTCTACTCTGTACAGGTGCACAACTTTCTGCTTCTATCCTAGTCATGTTTCTCTGGCCTTATATAGTGATTTACACTATGGGTAAATCTGGTTCAGCTTTTGGTATAAGATGAATCAGAGACACAAGGCAAACATAAGACAATGGGGCAATAAACCCAAACAATTCAAAAGCTCCCAAGGATCACATAAATCCACAGCGGACAGAGAGGTGAAATAAATCTTCATGTTGTACAATAACAAACAAACATAGAACTTTTTGTGAGGAAAAAAAACAGACAATGGGAGTAAAACATTATCTGAACATGGCCTGTAAATGTATGACTAGCAATGCTGCCCTGTCATGGTTTGTATGTATTCTGTATATTTCAATAGGGTCGACATTGACTTTTAGGATTGCTACTTCCAATAGGTGGCGCTAGAGTTCTCGTCCTCTTCCTCTCTGAAGAGACAATTTGCATATTTCCCAGAGGAGCATTGCGGCTTTAAGTCTCCTCATCTCGGCATGCTTAGCATGTCATTCTCTGCAAGGAGAAATAATACGTCTTGGATATCGGTCAGACACCTCTCATACAGCCAAACCAGATCTCACACTTTGCACTGACGAGGGGCAGTACCCCGAAACACCGTGTCTGCAAATTGAGATTCTAGTTTTGGCTTTTATCCTAAGTCACGTAACAAGGCTCGTTAAAGGGTCGACATTGACTTTTAGGATTGCTACCTCCAATAGGTGGCACTAGAGTTCTAGTCCTCTTCCTCTCTGAAGAGACAATTTGCATATTTCCCAGAGGAGCATTGCGGCTTTAAGTCTCCTCATCTCGGCATGCTTAGCATGTCATTCTCTGCAAGGAGAAATAATACGTCTTGGATATCGGTCAGACACCTCTCATACAGCCAAACCAGATCTCACACTTTGCACTGACGAGGGGCAGTACCCCGAAACACCGTGTCTGCAAATTGAGATTCTAGTTTTGGCTTTTATCCTAAGTCACGTAACAAGGCTCGTTAAAGGGTCGACATTGACTTTTAGGATTGCTACTTCCAATAGGTGGCACTAGAGTTCTAGTCCTCTTCCTCTCTGAAGAGACAATGTGCATATTTCCCAGAGGAGCATTGCGGCTTTAAGTCTCCTCATCTCGGCATGCTTAGCATGTCATTCTCTGCAAGGAGAAACAATACTTCTTGTATATTTCAATATGGACTCAAAATATCCATTTTTATGTTCACACTACACTCTCCCTACACACACAAAGAAGGACCTGTCACGGAGGGAGAGCAGGACAGGAGGAAGCCGTCGGGGCCTCTCTGTCTCGTTGCCTGATTTTACTCTGCAGGGTAAAACGTACATGGTTGAATTGACAACACAGATGGTTCGGGCAGCATTTATTGGCTGTCACATTTCGATTAAAGATAAGTTGTCACTTGTTCAATCAAATTGTATTAAGCACCTTTTAACATTTCCTGACCCCCCCCCCCCCTTGGCCTCTGCCGCCGTTTTCCATTGCAGAATTATTCAGATTGAGAGTTTTGTTTCATCTTTAGGGCTTGTGCACATGTTGCAGAGTTGGTGCGTTTTTTTCCCTGCAAATTTGATAGCAAAACCTGAAGCGATCCTGGTACCAGCAAAATGAATGAGAAGCCTGAAGTCTTGTGCACACGTCGCTTATTTGTTACTTGCAGATTTGGGGCAGAAAATAATTTGCAGCGTCGAATTTCTGTGCATTTTTCTCTGTGCGTTTTTGCAGCTGCGTTTATCACCATTGACTTCACCCAAATCAATAAAAAACGCAGAACAAAAATGTGCATTTTTGCAGCTGTGTTTTTTCATGCCAAGACATGCAGACATGGTGCTGAAATTTCTGCATCCATTTACTCAACGTGTGCAGACAGCCTTAGTACAACTGAGAGTTTCTCCAGAGTCTTCCCTGGGGGGTGCGCTTTCACCGATCCCTTCCAGATGCTGCCAATCACAGCTGAGCAGCTTTTGAGCCCCATAGATCATCTGCTTGGGGGAGAGAAGACGTCGACGAATTGCTCATTTGGACAACAAGCAGAGATTTCACATAGTGCGCTCCAGAAGAAACAAATGTGAATATCTCCGCAGTGGAGTGATTCTGCACAAGACAGAAATCAATATTTATCTCATCGTCTTTGGGCAAGCGACGGGTCGTCTCTAAACACATTTACCGTAAAAATTATTCCTGAAATCTTCCAGCTTTCACTGTGGCCACTGAGCTTTATATGAAGCCGATACGCCCTGTTATACAGAGATCTCTTCTCTTCTCACTCCCACTTACATATAAATCGGACGAGAGCAATACGAAAAAATTGGACTCATGAAAAAATTGCAGCATCACGCTGCGAGTGGCCACGTATATCAGAAGAGACTCGCCAATGCAGTTTATGGGTGCGAGAAAAAAAATTCTGACAGCACACGGACCATGTGAGTGCTGCCCGACTTATTACACATCTCAAAGGAAACCTGAAATTTCATCAGCTAAATACAGCAAATTCACAGCCGGAATTGTCGGAATACAATAGATATGAGGGCCATATTGTGTACCCCCAGGATGCGCATGGAAACACTGAATCTGCTGCAGAGCATTGTGATTACAGTCACAGCCGTGGTTACAACGCAAAATAAAAGATAGTGTGGACTGGGTCAAACTATTTGATCAAGTCAGATTTAGGAAAACCTGACATGGGCTTTTATTATTGGAGAGATCTGTAGGAAGGTAGTGGTACGGATCTCTCCCTCCAGTCTGGGTCTTTAAAGCGGCCCATGACCATGATTCCCATTTAAACTTTCATCTAATTCTTGGGTGTGTCAATGCTGGTTTGCAAGCAGCAGAGCAGGAGGCTCTGTGTGTGCCTGTCTGTGTGAGACTGAATACACACCAAAGACTAGAGCCAAGCCATTACCACTCCTGCGAGTTATACAGTGGTGCAGTCACCAACGTCAACAGACTGATATGAACGATACGGCTGAGAACTGGATGATAAAGTTTTTACTTTACTTTCAAAAGTTGGCAAAATAATGAAATTTAAGTTGAACTATCACGGGTCACTGCCTCATTACCGCACTGACATGAAAGCCGCTGCCTTACAATACATACAATAGATAGATGTCCTGCAGCTATTTAATGTCACACGCAAACTACATAAACTAAACTTGCACCCTGTAGTGCTGAGCGCAGTGAGACAGTGAGGCGGTCCTGATGAGTAATCACTACCCCACACCCCCGAAAGAAGCTTAGGGCAAAACGCACATCGGGGTGAGGGGGTTTATCCGGGCTACCAACCATCACTACCTTTGTGGTCCTAGAGACAAGGTATTGTAACCTTTTATTGTTCAAACTGCACTATATTTATGCTGTCGGCGGGGCTTACATGAGAATCATAATCATAGAATCATAGAATCGTAGAGTTGGAAGGGACCTCCTGGGCCATCTGGTCCAACCCCCTGCTCAAAGCAGGATTCGCTAAATCATCCCAGTCAGATGTCTGTGCAGCCTGTTTGAAGACTTCCATTGAAGGAGAACTCACAACTTCTCGTGGCAGCCTGTTCCACTCATTGATCACTCTAACTGTCAAAAAGTTTTTTCTAATATCTAATCTGTGTCTCCTCCCATTCAGTTTCATCCCATTGCTTCTAGTCTTTCCTTGTGCAAATGAGAATAAAGTTGATCCTTCTACAATGTGACAGCCCTTTAGATATTTGTAGACAGCTATTAAGTCTCCTCTCAGTCTTCTCTTTTGCAAACTAAACATTCCCAAATCCTGCAACCTTTCCTCATAAGACAGGGTTTGCAGACCGGTCACCATTCTGGTCGCTCTTTTCTGAACTTGCTCCAGTTTGTTGATGTCTTTTTTAAAATGTGGTGCCCAAAACTGGACACAATATTCCAGATGAGGTCTGACCAAAGAGGAGTAGAGGGAAATAATGACTTCACGTGATCTAGACTGTATGCTTCTGTTAATACATCCTAGAATTGCATTTGCCTTTTTTGCTGCTGCATCACACTGTTGACTCATATTCAGTCTGTGATCTATTAGTATACCCAAGTCTTTTTCACATGTGCTGTCACTTAGCCCTATTCCTCCCATTCTATATATGCTTTTTTCATTTTTATTGCCCACATGTAGTACTTTGCATTTCTCCCTGTTAAAAACCATTCTGTTAGTTGCTGCCCACTTCTCCAGTTTATTTAAATCTTTTTGAATCCTCTCTCTCTCTTCTCTAGTATTAGCTATCCCTCCTAGCTTTGTGTCATCAGCAAAGTTAATCAGTTTACCCTCAATTCCTTCATCTAAATCGTTGATAAAGATGTTGAACAATACAGGGCCCAGGACAGAGCCCTGTGGTACCCCATCTCTTTGTATCTATAAAGGAAAGATTTGTTAAGGGATGCTAAAGGCACTCATTCACTTTATTTACCCTTTTTATTTTGTTCTCTGGGCCACACTTTTGTTTCACACATTATTTTGCAGTGCCCTTGTCCCAGCACAACTTTTTTCACTATGTTTTACTTTGATACCTGTACTTACTACTATTCTCTGTTATGAATTGGGTCACTGAGGAGGATGGCAGGAACAGGCTAAGCCACCAGAAAACCAGAGAGGTTGGTAACTGAGCGGATTGTAGACCCCTGATCCTATCAACACAACTAGCAGTAGCCGTGGAGCGTGCCTACGATGCCCTAGACGCCTCGGCACAGCCGGAGAACTAACTAAGCATAAAGCCAGAAAGGTGAAATCTAAACTGCCCTGGAGCAGATCCCCAAAGGAATAGACAGCCCCCAAACATATATTGTCGGTGAGAAAGATGAGACACAAATACAGGCAGAGAACAGACTAAGCAAACGGTGGGGCTCAAGCTGTCTAGACAGGACAGGACAGAAAAGATACTGTCTGCAAAACAAAAACCTAAAAAAATACAGCACATCTGATATACAAAAAAACCTGAGGCCCCGCTAGATCAGCACTCTGGTATGGACTGGAAGCAAAGCAAAAGATACTAACATAACAGGGGACTGAATAAACTGACACAAGCTGTAACATATGGAGTGGGGCCCAGCGCTGCCCCAGCAGGGAGTACGCTGAATCCTCGCAACAAAGCAGAAAGCAAAAAAAAGGCACAACCAGATTAGATGCAAAGGATTAGCAAAAGAATCACTTAACTGAACCATACAGATCAGGCAGGAGACAAAAGAACTCCAAATGCACAAGGAGGAAATCACCAGCAACTACCAAGAGCAGCCAGCTCAGTTATATGCTCCCAGCCAGTAATCCCAGGTTCCCAATTATCGACGTCAGGTGGGAAACTTCCATCAACCTGGCGAGCTCCACTACTTCCAGTAACCACCAGAGGGAGCAGAGGGAGCTTCGGCTCAGAAGTCTGAGCAAGGGAATTCACAACAATTCTCGTTGTGTAATTCAGGACATCCACTTCATTTAAGGGCCTTTTGTGTGTAGTTTTCAATTATGTTTATTACTTCATTGGTTGGATAGTGCTGGACATCCCCCTACTGGGCATTTTGTGTATGACTGATCTGTGTTTTTTTTAATATTTTCTATTTTTTATGCAATACTCAATAAAATATTATGTTTTATCTATGGATCTCTTCGTAGGGCCAACTTTTTACAATAGTTTGGCTACTTGTTGCTAGTCACAGTTGCCTGAGACATCGGTATATGTGGACTACATTGGAGATCCATGAGAACAATTTTTTTAAATAAATTGCTGAAAGAATAGTCTCTTTTTTTGTTTTTGTCTTTTTATGTTTTTCTGGTATGCATTTCTTGACTACATCAGATTTGGTGGATTACGGCGGACCTGCATGGGAATTTTTTAATTTTCAATAAATTGGTGAACGAGGGATAGTGCGGGGAGTCTTAATTCAAATAAAGCAATTTTTTCTGTGAGATTTTTATTTTTTATCACTGGGTTAGTAATGGGGGTGTGTAATAGACATCTATCCATTACTAACCCCAGAGTTTGATGGCAGCTGTGATTTTAGATAAGTCACAGCTGCCATCATCCCCAAGTCCCATTAGCCCGACTGCCACTATGCCAGGTCAACCAGGAAGAGCCAGGCAAAGCACCAGAATAGGCACATCTAATGCGAAACTCTATTTCTGGGGCAACTGCCGGCTGGTATTTTTAGGCTGGGAAGGGACCTCAGCGCTGCAAAGCAACAGTGCTAACCACTGAACCACTAAAAGGTACTGTATGACTACAGGACACCTATGTATGATATCTATTATATCTCTCTGTTATATCTAATATCTTTCTATCATCTATCTATATCTGTATATAAGTTTGTTTCACAAATTAGCTTTAAATTACAGTATGTAAAATATGATGTAAAAATGCATTGCATATGGATGTCATATTGATGCACAGTGATAAAAATCGCATTGTACTTGTCTGAGTTTCTGCATGTTTTGGGGACGGGAATGATTTTGGACTTATAAATGTTGACAAGTGTGGAAGATATAAAAAATGTGAATGAATAGTAAATATGTGGCAACGCTGCATGTGATATTTCATCTTGGCATTGTGCTCACCCCCATTGCGGTTCCAGTGCTGGTCTTACATGCTGATGGTATTCTTACTCACACAGCACAGAATACAGTGCATGATTGGTGGTTTAAAGAGGTAGTCATTGAAAAGACATCCAGGAGCTGGCACTGCTAGCTACAATTGTAAAAAACCCTTAGCTGGGATGAGTTTCAGTGTTGTATGGGGTGAAAGCTTTTATCTAACAAGAATATATCTATTCCCTGACAGCAAGCAGAGATCTTGAAAATGATGAAGCTTTGAACCATGAAGTAGATAATTAAAAAATTAAGCTTTATTTGATATAATCATTAGAATCCCCTGACTGTATGCCAACTGACACATGGTAACAGCAGTTATATTGTGATCCGTGATGGACTCTCACTTTCCACCTCATGCACCATAGTCACCGGCCCTCTGCCCTCCGCTCCTGCTATAAATCCCTTCTGCACCCTCTCCTGATGCTTCTGTATGAGGCGTAACGTCACATCCTGCATCTCCGAATCTCCAGGGTTTAATTTATCCACATCTGCGCTGATCATAGACTGAATAAACAATTTCATTTTCTCTTCAGCCGCCTCCTGTATGACGACTTCAGTCTCCCGCAGGAGGAGCTCCTCGTACCGCTTATTATTAAGGTACTGCAGATGCTCCTGGAGGAAGGAGAAGTGCGGTGAAAAATACTCCAATACCAGGCACAGAAGCAGGAGAATGAGGCCACTTATCTGCAAAAACAAGATAGAAGAGAAGATTTAGAGAAAACAAACATTGGAAGCAAAATTAAAGGGGGACTTCACCTCATCCCAGGTGGGTTCAATAATAGACTTATATCCATACATTCATCCACCTACAAGCAGAAGCAAGGGTGGACGCAGTCCGGTTTATAAAAGTGAATACTTGCAGTGCAGTGCAGTGGATTACTAATCTCCCCCACATGCTGTGGACATTTTCTGCATAGAAATACGAGCAAACTTTGGATCCACTGTGGGTTCATTCTGTTGCGGGTTTGCAGTGTAGCAGGAATTTTATTGTACTTTATCCATTACTTCGATCGCTACGTTTGCTCTTGCACTTGATTTTGTATGATCTAGCGTCTGTTGCGTCAATTAATGACTCGATGTTATTGTCTTGTTTTGTTTTGAAAAAGAATAACATTTTGGAAAAGCAGTGTAGCAGGAATGAAATCCATGATAGCAAAATTTGCATGTGAGGCTTTGTGCACAGTTTTTTTTTTGCATTAATCTGCTTGGAAAAACACTTGAAAAATTGACTTTTCTGAACATATTTTAAGCTTCAGATTTTGAAAAACATCTGATGTGAAAAGAAAAAGTGAATATTTCATCTTTGTAGCATCTCCTGATGGAAAACGCCTCAAACTTGGCACTTTCCAAACAGAAGGCTGAAAAAATAAACTTCTTCAAACCACTTCAAAAACTTTTCAGCAAAATAAAAACTTTTCCTAAAACTCATTATAGAAGGGAGCGTTTCCTGAAGCCGATTCCCTGTAGATTTACTAGATGAAGGGACCACTTAATCAAGCTTCTGGTGACACCATGTCAGGCGCCCGGCATCATCACCAGCGTTGTGCACTGTGCCATCTTCATTGCGGTGCTGCGCAAGCGCCAGGTCAGAATGGCTGAGAGATTTGTGGCACACGCGGCACAGCACGAAGGTCGGGCACAGCACACCTCGCTGCACTGCACATGCGCTTTAGAAGGCAATGACCACGCACAAGATTTGGAGAAGGCTGGCAGTGACGGAGAGCGGCCAGGTGGTGTTAAGCAAGGCTGATAGGGAAGATTAGGGAGCCGGACTATGTGACACACAGATTACTATTCACTGTTTGCAAACTTTGGCAGAACACGTGTTACAGCGGTGACTTGACAGATCCTTTGATATCTAAGGACGCCCAACACTCGGAATCCGCGCAGCGTTTATTTCTGCGATCTGACAGATGCTAATGAGCAGGCGCCACCATCTTGGAGGAGGCAATTTTTTTTCTCTAGCAGGATGGCGCCGCCAGCATCTGCGTATTAGCAGCTATCACTACTCCGCAGGCGCCATTTTCAAATTTTTTTATTATGAATTTATGGATACCATCAAATAAAATAATTAAATACACATTATATATGCGATCATACTGCAGCGCAGGCACCTGCCTGCAGAAGGGGATTTTTTTTTCAATATATATATATATTTATATATATTGTGGTGTGACAGGTGATCGCGTGGTTAATGGGAGATATGTCACATGGAGGGATGCTCCCTGCGATGCAACCCGGAGTATTTTGCCTATAGTGTACATGAGCACTAAAGATGTCATTTAGTGCACTGGGTGCGGAATGTACTCCGTTTTGCCTGAAGATATGTGTATGTTCAGGACATGTGGTGAAGTCCTGACCATGTGACCAGCTCATGTGATCCATACCTCACCTATGGGTGTGGTTACAGGGCTATGTAATTAAGGTGTTTGGCACATGTGAGGGAGACTGTGAGGAAGTCTGGCAGAGTGTGGACAGACTTCCCTGTGTCCAGGTGCGACACTACAGAGAGTGGTCTGTGTTCCAAGGAAGGAGAAGCCTTCCTGTGTCTGCAGATAGAGCGCTGCTCTGGACATTGCCCTGACCTGTGTGCACAGGGCCTGAGGGAACACAGCCCAGCTAAGGACTGTTTATGTGCTGTCTCTGGTTTATGGAGTAATAAACCCGGTGAAATTTTAAAGGAACGTGCCTCATGTTTGACTCCCGCCGCACCTAAGCGAGTCCGAATCCTTACAATTGGTGACAGACTGCGGGCAGCGATTCCCAGGAGCACAGACGGTATGGAAAATCGTGCGTAATACTGACCGAGGTCAGAGGAAATGACTGTATGGAGATTTGTGGGATGCCTATGAGGAGAAGAGGTACCCGAGAACCTGTGTGGCTGACACCAGCAGGTAACGGACAGGAATCCGTGTTGCACTGACCAGAGTCAGTGAGAGACTGTGCTTGTGTTTTTTTTTTTCCCTTTTCTTCGCTTCTCTGCAAAAAAAAAAAAAAAAAAATCCTGAAAGTGCTTGCTGTGGCTCAGTACGCTCACGAAGGTCTCGCAGCGCGGGGACCTGATGTTTTTTCTTTTTGGGATCTCCTATTTGAGCATTGGTAGCAGACGCTGTCTGTCTACACCATCCTGCTGCAGCTTTATGGCATATGACTAAGCGGATACAGTAGTTCTGGCTTTACACAACTATTAAGGGTGAGTACCCTGTATTATGTCCTTATACCCATTATACCTGCACTGGTAAGGCCCTATGGGCGCGCTTTTGTGGTTTTTTTATCTTTGAGGGTGACAAGTGGCTTCCGGTGGATCGGCGGGTCCACGAAGACGACGCAGCAGGAGCTGCAGAGACACCAGCAGCTGCTTGTGAGCGACGGCAGGAGCTGGGGCAGTGCCAGAAGGAATTGGTGTGGTGTCGTGCTTAAAGGGCCAGTACCAGAAAAAGGCATAAACTGTACTGTGTGAACTGTGGCCTAAGAGGTTCTGCAGGACAGACATGGGGAAATCCCGTAAAGGGGTGGAGTCCCAAAAGGGGGCGTTGGCCCAAATCGGGGAGGTAGCCCGTAAAGGGGTGGAGTCCCAAAAGGGGGCGGTGGCCCAAATCGGGGTGGTAGCCCGTAAAGGGGTGGAGTCCCCAAAGGGGGCGGTGGCCCAAATTGGGGTGGTAACCCAAAATGGGGTGGAGTCCCGGGAGGGGGCGGCAACCCAAAGCGGGGTGGTGGTCCAGAAAGGGGCCAAGTTTGAAGAAGTGACAGCACTGGGTGACTCAGTAGGTACGTCTGGAGTACCGCAGTGTATGTGCAGGTCTTTTCCAGAATGTGGAATATCCTTTCCAGGTAGTAATGACGGGCCACAGATGTGTACAGTGATGCTGCACCGGGAAGGAGCCTTTGGTCGGCTGGAATCAGAGAATCAGGTGACTCTGACAGGAACTCCTCTCACTTTCTCTCTGTCCGAGAAAAACGTCAGGGTTCGCTGTAAACACGGGGTCACGGTGAACTATGCAGTAGACAGAGTAGTGTTTGAGGGGACCAAAGGTGGTGAGTGCCAAGGGGGAGGGATACCACGGGACTTAGTCTATGCCTGGGAGAGGGGCCGGGACTTTGTTTTGTTTGATGACGTTTGGTCGGACGATGGAGATGCTTCGACTGTGGGGCCAGCGGACACTAAGATAGTGACGGCTCCTGACGTAGACAGGTCAGAGGTAGAACTGACCGGAAGGAGAAGGACATCTGCCCAACTTACGGACCTGACGTCTCGTGACATGACGGATGGTGGGCTGGGAGATGAGACGACTGTGAGTAGCTCGGTCAGTGAACCAACACTACAGTGCCCCTTCTGGCTGGATGGAGAACGGGTGATGGGATTGTTAGACCCTGGGAGTCCGGTATCTGTGCTAAAAACCACTCCTGGACGTTCTGTGTCGCCTGGGATGGTGACGAGAGTGAATGGCTTTGGTGGGGACGATAAAGAACTTTTGACAGCATACCTCTACATTGACACGACTGAGAGTTCCACGTACCATGTAGTGACAGTAGACCCAGACTTACAGTATACTATGGTAATAGGGCGGGACTTAGAAGCCCTGTGGGACTGGTGGACAAAAGGAGAAGTGTCTGTTGATATAATGTGTATGGGAGGTAATGGTGTGAAAAGTCCGCCTCCTAAAGTTGACAGGCCTAAGTTAAACATGACCAGAGAGAACAGTGCGTCGGCCCCACTTACGGACATGATGTCACCTGACGGGTACCAGAGAGAGACTGATAGTGGTGTGGTAATTAAAAAGAGTGGACCTGACACCCGAACAGAGAGCAACATGAACATTTCCCATGCGGTGGGGTGTGACACAGGTACCAGGCGTGACTGTAATATGTTATTGCCAGTAGCAACCACTAGGGCTGAAGACAGTGTTTGTCAGACAGAAGCACGAATCCAGTGTAATGACAGTTTGCACCAGGTAGAAGCGCACCTACGAGACTTGGAGCAAGGGCGCGAAGAGATGTGTCAGCAGCTGGCGAGGGAGTGTCTGAAGGTGGCGAGTCTGGAAGTCGCCAACTCCGCGCAGGTGGAGCGGTTGCACCACCTAGAGTCCGAGCTCTTGGCAGGCAAAGCACTGAGACAAGTGACTGAGCACAGAGTGGATGAGCTGGAGAAGGAAGTCTCTGAGCTCAGAGGTCACCTGTCAGCGTGTAAAACCATGAACAAGACCCTGTTGGAAGATATGGAGGTGCTCAGAGAGGCCCAAGAGAAGTATCAACAGGAGATTCTCAGGAGAGAGGATGAGCGTCGCTACCTGGCAGAGGAGCGAGATAAAGTTCTGCAAGAACTCAGTGGAGTAGGAAAAGGTCTTCTACGGGAGAAGTGGATGGGCGAAGACGTACAGCAGCCGTGCCCGCCTGATAGCAAGGCAGAACTGCCAAAGCCCATCTTGGAAAAGGGTCCTGAAGACTGTAAATCTCAGGAAGATGGTGAGCCAAGGGCTGCACAAGACAGTCATCCAATCGTGACAGATATCTTGAGGGAAGTGTCCGTAGGGAACCCAGAGCCATCTGTTCAGGGTGAGAGCAAGTCCACGACCTTCAAGGTTGTAATTGATGTACCAGAAGACATGCAGGAAGCCTGTGCTGAGGAAGGTGTGCATGAGGCCTTTAGGAAGGCTATAGAAGCATGTAGTGTGATCTGGGCACCAGAGACGAAGCAGCTGGTCATACTGTCATCTAAGGAAGTCACAAGGAAGCGGGTTACTATCCTGAGGGATATGCATCTACAATGCCTCCGCACAAGGCAGATGATCCTGTTGGGAAAAAAAGAAGCCGCTCGATGTCTAGAGTGTGCGAGGAAAGTTCAAAGTCAGCAGGGCATTGCAGAAGACATCATTCAAGTGCCCGGAGGTCTGGTGAGGAAAGTCATCGGAAGGTTTGGGAAAGTGATGCAGGACATGGTGAACAGGTCTGGCGTGATGAGAGTGAGGATTCCGGCTAATGACGAAACCCAGGACAAGGGTGAAGATGGGATGGTTCCATTCCTCGTTGTCGGGTCCATGGAAAGCGTGTGGTGTGACAGGTGATCGCGTGGTTAATGGGAGATATGTCACATGGAGGGATGCTCCCTGCGATGCAACCCGGAGTATTTTGCCTATAGTGTACATGAGCACTAAAGATGTCATTTAGTGCACTGGGTGCGGAATGTACTCCGTTTTGCCTGAAGATATGTGTATGTTCAGGACATGTGGTGAAGTCCTGACCATGTGACCAGCTCATGTGATCCATACCTCACCTATGGGTGTGGTTACAGGGCTATGTAATTAAGGTGTTTGGCACATGTGAGAGAGACTGTGAGGAAGTCTGGCAGAGTGTGGACAGACTTCCATGTGTCCAGGTGCGACACTACAGAGAGTGGTCTGTGTTCCAAGGAAGGAGAAGCCTTCCTGTGTCTGCGGCTGCAGATAGAGCGCTGCTCTGGACATTGCCCTGACCTGTGTGCACAGGACCTGAGGGAACACAGCCCAGCTAAGGACTGTTTATGTGCTGTCTCTGGTTTATGGAGTAATAAACCATGTGAAATTTTAAAGGAACGTGCCTCATGTTTGACTCCCGCCGCACCTAAGCGAGTCCGAATCCTTACAATATATATATATATATATATATATATCTATAATATTCATTGTGTAAACTAGGGGGCAGGTCAGTGAGGGATCAGTGACCGGTCAGAAACCATACAAATGCATACCTAATCAGGGCACCACATGAAGACCCTGCACCACAGGCCGCCCCAGAATCTCATTAGTTGTAAATCCAGATTTCACAACAACCACAAGACGGATTTCATCAGCAGGTGTCAGTGTAATCAGTATAACAGCACCGACCTGACACTGTCTGTAGTCACTGAGCACAATCCTGCTGACAGCTTCCCTTTAAAAAGAAAAACCCTCCTTCTGTGCATACAGTTACTATGGTGAGCTATGTGTCTCCATGGTTCCAGACTACAAATAAAGTGTCGTCTTATGCTGCAGTCGTGCTGTCTGATTCCGCTGTCGTGTCATCTGATGCCGCCGTTGTGTTGTCTGATGCCGTCGTCGTGCCCTCTGATGCCGTCGTCGTATCCTCTGATGCCACTGCCATGTTGTCTGATACCACCGTCGTGTCGCCTGATGCCCCCCGTTGTGTCGACTGATGCCCCCGTCGTGTCATCCGATGCCTCGTCGTGTTTTGTCTGATGCCCGTCGTGTCGTCAGATGCCCTCGTTGTACCCTGATGCCGCTGTGTCGCGCCCTCTGATGCCGCTGTCGTGTCGTCTGATGCCCCCATCATGTTACCTGATGCCCCCCGTCGTTTTGCCTGATGCCCCCGTCATGTCGTCTGATGACGCCTTCGTGGTGTCTGTTCCTGATGACCCCCAGACAGTAGAGGCTCACGTATATTAACATCAGTCTTTGTATTCTCACGGCTGATCAGACGAGTGAACAGCGCTCACGAGTGTGTCACGGGGTGACTTGCCCAGTGTGACCTGACCCAACGATCGGTCACAAAACCAACAAAGACAAACAAAGGGACACCGGGGGAAACAATTACAATGGTGGGCCCTACAATAGGGAACGGGGAAGAGGACACCTCCTGCACTCTCCTAAGGAAGAACCCTGAACTCTCCTGACATTCCCTATACAGGTTCTTTCAACCTGTCGCTGACCAGGATACCTAGGTCCTTCACTTGCCCTGCACTTATCCCTTACTAGGGAACTGGCAAGTGCGGAAACTGGTCCCACTGCTGTACTAATAAGACACCAAGGAAAATAACAGACAGGGAAAAACAAACACTTAGCTTGCTCTGGAGTCATGCACCGGACCACAGAGTAAGGTACCCAAACACAGCTTCCAGCAGAATAACCACTGCTTCAGATCAGCTGCAAACACCACTGCTCAAGATAGCTTTTCTCTTCAGAACGGTTGGCTTCCAAATGACCAGTATTACCAACAGTGAGCTACAGCACCTGATGACCTTTTATAGGAAGGAGGGGGGTGGTCACCACCAGGGCCGGACTGGGACTGAAAATCAGCCCTGGCACACCAACCAAAGCAGCCCACATACATTTAAAAAATAAATAAAAAATGAATTGTGAGGATGTCTTTTTCAATACAACCTCTTCTCTACAGTTTGATTAATCAGAAATAACTGGGAAATTCTACAGATCCACAGAAACACATTTTCCATAAAACAGACGTCTTTAAAGTATGGTCCTACAGGATAAATTCACAACACATTTTTGGTTGCAGGTTTACGTGCGGTAATTCTGCTTCATGTTACAGTACTATCAAGGTGGATTGCTCTAACTTGAATAAACCAGAATACATAGCTACCATTTGTAATTATATTAGCATTGTGGAAAAACAAGTTTTGAGGCATTAACTGTGAGGGTGTCACGTGACCCCGCTACCTCCTCACTACTACCAGATATATCACCTCAACCAACACCAGAACTGCTGCAACCCACCAACCTACTGTCTCCTTCCCCACCATCTTGTAGCATGTAAACCCGAAAGGGCAGGGTCCTCTCTCCTCTATATCAGTCTGTGATTGTTAGTTTACTGTAAGTGATATCTGTTAATTGTATGTAACCCCTTCTCATGTACAGCAGCATGGAACCAATGGCGCTATATACCGTATATACTCGAATATAAGCCGAGATTTTCAGCCCATTTTTTGGCAGTGAAAGTCCCCCTATCGGCTTATATTCGAGTCATATACACCAGGGGGTCGGAGGTGTCAGGTCATACTTACACGTTCTTGCGCTGTCTCTTCAGCCCCCAGCTTCTCCGCGATCTCCCTTCCTTCCTTCAGCGGTCACATGGTACCGCTCATTAAACTCATGAATATGTGCATATTCATGAGTTTTAATGAGCGGTACCACGTGACAGCTGAAGGCAGGAAGGGAGATCGCGGAGAAGCTGCGGGCTGAAGAGACAGCGCCAGGACGTGTAAGTATAGCGATACTCACCTGTCATGCGTCCATGGCTGCTTGCTGCTGTCCGGCACGTCATCTGTCAGTGACGTTCAGACAGCAGAGGGCACGGTGACGTAGTGTGCGCCGCGCCCCCTGCAGTCTGAACATCACTGACAGATAACGTGCCGGACAGCAGCAAGCAGCCATGCACGCGAGACAGGTGAATATCTCAGGTGCCAGCAGTGACACCGGCACCTGGCCCCAGCGACGGAGAGGTGAGTATGTCATTTTTTTTTTATTTTTAAATGCAGCAGCAGCGGCAGCATATGGGGCCATAATCTATGGAGCATCTTAGGCTACTTTCACACTAGCGTCGTGTGACGTACGCCGCAATGCGCCATTTTGGAGACAAAAACGCATCCTAAAAAGTTGCCCGCAGGATGCGTTTTTTCTCCATAGACTTGCATTAGCGACGCATTGCGACATATGGCCACACGTCGCATCCATCGTGCGACGGATGCGTCGTGTTTTGGCGGCCGCGACGCACAAAAAAACCGTTACATGTAATTGTTTTTTGAGCGTCGTGTCCGCCATTTTCGACCGCGCATGCGCGGCCGAAACTCCGCCCCCTCCTCCCTGGACATTACAATGGGGCAGCGGATGCGTTGAAAAACTGCATCCGCTGCCCCCGTTGTGCAAATCTTTCACAACGTGCGTCGGTACGTCGGCCCGACACATTGCAACGGGCCCGTACCGACGCAAGTGTGAAAGTAGCCTTATGGGGGCAGCATATGGGGGCATAATCTATGAAGCATCTTATGGGGGCAGCATATAGGGACATAATCTATGGAGCATCTTATGGGGGCAGCATATGGGGGAATAATCTATGGAGCATCTTATGGGGGCAGCATATGGGGGCATAATCTATGAAGCATCTTATGGGGCAGCATATAGGGGCATAATCTATGGAGCATCTTATGGGGGCAGCATATGGGGGCATAATCTATGGAGCATCTTATGGGGCTATAACCTTTATGGAGGAGCATATGGGGCATATTATTCTATGGAGCATCTAATGGGGCCATTATTAACCTTTGTGCAGCATTATATGGGGTGTATTTTATATGGAGCATCTTATGGGGCCATCATGAACTGTATGGAACATTATGTGGGGCTCCTGATTCAAAATGGATATTCAAAAACATTTAACCTACTGATGTCTCAATTAATTTTACTTTTATTGGTATATATTTTTATTATTTAAAATCACCAGTAGCTGCTGCATTTTCCACCCTAGGCTTATACTCGAGTCAATAAGTTTTCCCATTTTTTTGTGGCAGAATTAGGGGGGTCGGCTTATACTCAAGTATATACAGTAAATAATAATAATGCGTTTGTGGGAAAAATGTGTTGGTATCATGCTTTATGGTGGCAATTAATGGATTATCGTAATGGGTGATAACACTAAGGGGGTTTAATAGGGGAAAATGACTTTGTAAGTGCTACAATACATGTCCCTCTCCCTGCCTTTAAGATCTGGGAGATACAGACTTCTGTGACTGCAGTGTGACCCCACTGACATTTTTTAGTTTTGTAAGAGGAAACCCCAATTGAGATGTCTACTAGGCCTTTCTCACCGACATGGATTACGGCGTGTGACACAATGATGGACAGGTATGGTATATTGTTTTTTGTTTTATTACAGAAGAACAGGGGCTTTGGTGGAATTAGGCGTTAGGCGAGTATAACCGTGTTTATTATTTTTAAATAAAAAATTAAAACTGTGTTTTGTTTTATTTATAATAAATGATTTTTATTTTATAAGTATATGGAGGTACTGGTGTATACACAGGTGCTGTGGCTGATATACACAGGTGCTGGGGGTTGGTATATATACATCAGCCTCAAAACCTGTATATATATCTTAACCAGGTCCACCACAAGCCCACTGAGACCAGCACCTCCTGTATATACATCACCAGGTAAAGCCCCAGCCCACTGAGCCCAGCAGCACCGCCTGTATATATATCATCACCAGCACCAGCTCACTGAGCCCAGCACTTCCTGTATATATCTCATCACCAGGTCCAGCACCAGCTCACTGAGCCAAGCAGCACCGCCTGTATATATATCATCACCAGCACCAGCTCACTGAGCCCAGCACTTCCTGTATATATATCATCACCAGGTCCAGCACCAGCCCACTGAGCCCAGCAGCACCGCCTGTATATATATCATCACCAGGTCCAGCATCAGCCCACTTAGCCCAGCACCTCCTGTATATACATCACCAGTTAAAGCCCCAGCACACTGAGCCCAGCACCACCACCTGTATATACACATCATCACCAGGTAAAGCCCCAGCAGACTGAGCCCAGCACTGCCTGTATATATATCATCACCAGGTCCAGCACCAGCCCACTGAGCCCAGCACCAGCTGTATATACATCATCACCATCTGCCTTGCTGCCCACTGCAGCCCAGCAGCACCTGTACATTATACACCAGCCAGCCACCCCACTGAAGCCCAGCATCACCTGTATACACCAGCTAGCCACCCCACTGCAGCCCAGCAGCACTGTATTTGCCAGTCAGCCACCCCACTGCAGCCCAGCAGCACTGTATATATACCAGCCAGCCACCCCACTGCAGCACTGTATAAGCCAGCCAGCCACCCCACTGCAGCACTGTATAAGCCAGCCAGCCACCCCACTGCGGCCCAGCAGCACTGTATATACCAGCCAGCCACCTCACTGCAGCCCAGCAGCACTGTATATATATCAGCCAGCCACCCCACTGCAGCCCAGCAGCACTGTATATGCCAGCCAGCCACCCCACTGCAGCCCAGCAGCACTGTATATATACCAGCCACCCCACTGCAGCGCAGCAGCACTGTATATGCCAGCCACCCCACTGCGGCCCAGCAGCACTGTATATACCAGCCAGCCACCCCACTGCAGCCCAGCTTTCCTGTATATACCATCCATCCCACTGCGGCCCAGCAGCACTGTATAAGCCAGCCAGCCACCCCACTGCAGCCCAGCAGCACTGTATATGCCAGCCACCCCACTGTGGCCCAGCAGCACTGTATATACCAGCCAGCCACCCCACTGCAGCCCAGCTTTCCTGTATATACCATCCAGCCCACTGCGGCCCAGCAGCACTGTTTATACCAGCCAGCTACCTCACTGCAGCCCAGCAGCACTGTATACATACCAGCCAGCCACCCCACTGCAGCCCAGCTGCACTGTATATGCCAGCCAGCCACCTCACTGCAGCCCAGCAGCACTGTATATATACCAGCCACCCCACTGCAGCTCAGCAGCACTGTATATGCCAGCCACCCCACTGCGGCCCTGCAGCATTGTATATACCAGCCAGCCACCCCACTGCAGCCCAGCTTTCCTGTATATACCATCCAGCCCACTGCGGCCCAGCAGCACTGTATATGCCAAACAGCCACCCCGCTGCAGCCCAGCAGCACTGTATATATACCATCCAGTCACCCCACTGCGGCTCAGCAGCACTGTATATGCCAGTCAGCCACCCCACTGCAGCCCAGCAGCAATGTATATACCATCCAGCCCACTGCGGCCCAGCAGCACTGTATATATACCAGCCAGCCACCCCACTGCAGCTCAGCAGCACTGTATATACCAGCCAGCCCACTGCGTCCCTGCAGCACTGTATATGCCAGCCAGCCACCCCACTGCGGCCCAGCAGCAATGTATATGCCAGCCAGCCACCCCACTGCGGTCCAGCAACACTGTATATATACCAGCCAGCCACCCCACTGCAGCCCATCAGCACTATATATACCAGCCAGCCACCCCACTGCAGCCCAGCAGCACTGTATATATACCAGCCAGGCACCCCACTGCAGCCCAGCAGCACTGTATATATACCAGCCAGCCACCCCACTGCAGCCCAGCAGCACTGTATATGCCAGCCAGCCACCCCACTGCAGCCCAGCAGCACTGTATATACCAGCCAGCCCACTGCGGCCCTGCAGCACTATATATACCAGCCAGCCACCCCACTGCAGCCCAGCAGCACTATATATACCAGCCAGCCACCCCACTGCAGCCCAGCAGCACTGTATATATACCAGCCAGCCACCCCACTGCAGCCCAGCAGCACTGTATATGCCAGCCAGCCATCCCACTGCAGCCCAGCAGCACTGTATATACCAGCCAGCCCACTGCGGCCCTGCAGCAATGTATATGCCAGCCAGCCACCCCACTGCGGTCCAGCAACACTGTATATATACCAGCCAGCCACCCCACTGCAGCCCAGCAGCACTATATATACCAGCCAGTCACCCCACTGCAGCCCAGCAGCACTATATATACCAGCCAGCCACCCCACTGCAGCCCAGCAGCACTGTATATGCCAGCCAGCCACCTCACTGCAGCCCAGCAGCACTGTATATGCCAGCCAGCCACCCCACTGCAGCCCAGCAGAACCTTTATTCACTCACTCACCAGGTCCCAGACCCATCCGTCACTCTAATCCTGGCAGCATCCAGTGATTATTGCAGGCGCGCGAAGGTAGGACGGATGTCCTGAGTCTCTTCTGATACGTCAGTCAGGAGAGCAGTATGAAGAGGAGGATGAATGAACTCATGGAGATCAACATCCGACACTGCGGAGACACCATCACGTGTTTCTCAACGCAGTGATTCTAGAGCACTGCCCCCATCCCTTATGGGAAATATGCAAAACATGCAAAACAGAAGCCGCGGAGACACCATCACGTGTTTCTCAACGCAAGCAATGACCAGCCAGGTCTTTGTCCGGGAAGGAACAACCACGGGAAGGGCAGTCTCCAATGAAGGAAACCACCTATGCCAAAACATGGTATCCATCCACATACAGCTGTTTCGGGGTATTGCCCCTCATCAGTGTGGAGTAGGAAACTGGCTGGTAGGAGCAATGCCTAGTAAAAAGACTATGAAGAGGAGGATGAATGAACTCATGGAGATCAACATCCGACACTGCGGAGACACCATCACGTGTTTCTCAACGCAGTGATTCTAGAGCACTGCCCCCATCCCTTATGGGAAATATGCAAAACATGCAAAACAGAAGCCGCGGAGACACCATCACGTGTTTCTCAACGCAAGCAATGACCAGCCAGGTCTTTGTCCGGGAAGGAACAACCACGGGAAGGGCAGTCTCCAATGAAGGAAACCACCTATGCCAAAACATGGTATCCATCCACATACAGCTGTTTCGGGGTATTGCCCCTCATCAGTGTGGAGTAGGAAACTGGCTGGTAGGAGCAATGCCTAGTAAAAAGACTATGAAGAGGAGGATGAATGAACTCATGGAGATCAACATCCGACACTGCGGAGACACCATCACGTGTTTCTCAACGCAGTGATTCTAGAGCACTGCCCCCATCCCTTATGGGAAATATGCAAAACATGCAAAACAGAAGCCGCGGAGACACCATCACGTGTTTCTCAACGCAAGCAATGACCAGCCAGTTTCCTACTCCACACTGATGAGGGGCAATACCCCGAAACAGCTGTATGTGGATGGATACCATGTTTTGGCATAGGTGGTTTCCTTCATTGGAGACTGCCCTTCCCGTGGTTGTTCCTTCCCGGACAAAGACCTGGCTGGTCATTGCTTGCGTTGAGAAACACGTGATGGTGTCTCCGCGGCTTCTGTTTTGCATGTTTTGCATATTTCCCATAAGGGATGGGGGCAGTGCTCTAGAATCACTGCGTTGAGAAACACGTGATGGTGTCTCCGCAGTGTCGGATGTTGATCTCCATGAGTTCATTCATCCTCCTCTTCATAGTCTTTTTACTAGGCATTGCTCCTACCAGCCAGTTTCCTACTCCACACTGATGAGGGGCAATACCCCGAAACAGCTGTATGTGGATGGATACCATGTTTTGGCATAGGTGGTTTCCTTCATTGGAGACTACCCTTCCCGTGGTTGTTCCTTCCCGGACAAAGACCTGGCTGGTCATTGCTTGCGTTGAGAAACACGTGATGGTGTCTCCGCGGCTTCTGTTTTGCAAGTCAGGAGAGCAGAGCGGCTCTCTCCTCCCACAAAGAACGTCCTGACTGCAACGTCAGACGTTCTTAACCCCTTCCTGTGCTACTGACTTGTGGTGAGTGATGATGCAGCTTCTGCTGCCAGCGCCAGCCTGTGTAAAACCGCCGTGCCACAGATTTAAAGGGTCAGCGGCAAAAATTTAAAACGGGCCGGTGACCGCATCGGCGGCGGCCAGATGAGCGGGTGCCGCCACTCCAGCGGCCCACAAAGTCGCACACATCCCGGCCCAGCGGGAAAATGCCCGGTTGGACAGATTATCAATCCGGGCCTGGTCACCACCTGCTGACTAATTAAATATGTAGCAACACCAGTGGCCACCAGGGGGGAACCCAGCAGCAGGCTGACTAAACTTGTAGTAACACCGGCGGCCACCGGGGGGGAAAACCCCAGAAGCAGACTCACTAAACTTGTAGTAACACCAGCGGCCAACGGGAGCAAAAACCCATATTAACCCCTGAGGGACTGAAAGGAAAAAGGTTTATAAAAGAGAATCCAGACTCTGACACAGATCCAAATATGGATGCTTACAGTACATGGCAGTATGGACAGTACAATCATCCCCATAAATTGTCTCACCTGTAAGGAAGGGAAGAGAGTAAGATTGACGTTGTAGTCCACGTCTAGAAGGAGGCAGCTGAGAAACGTCCTATTGAGCATCACGATGAAGACCCAGATCAGAGGCGCTTTCCCGAGCTGTATTATGAGAAATATAATATGGGAGGATGGCGGCGGCGGCAAAGACGGAAACGCGTGGGACGCCGGCCTCGACCTCAGCAGCAAATTAGAAAAGACTAAGAAAAAGGCCGGCAACAGTAAGTACATGAGGGAGTAGACAATCCTGAAGCTTCTCTTCTCAGGACACTGAAACCGGGAGCCGAGAAGAGTGTCCATGAAGAGCAGCAGGACCACCAGGGCAGGGGTGCGCAGCCGCTGTAGGAGGACGAGCCGCTTCTCCGGAGCCATCAGGTGAAATGACAACAAGCTGCCACACACGGTGATTTCCCCTCTCACCACTTCCTTTATGCAATCTGCTTTCTGCTATTACTTCCTATCTGGACGTTAACACCTTAAATACCTCCCAAACGTCTAAAAGCAGAGTCAAAATCTGCAGTGCACTGCCTGCACCGCGGGACACGCCTGCCATATTTTGCCCAATAAGTACATTTTTTTAAATTTAACCCCTTATCTGACAAATAATGTGGGTGCTGGCCTTGCACAGATGGCCTGTGCCTACCACAGTCAGAGTAGGACTGTACCCTCCCTATGCCGGTGGGCACACAGTGCAGAGTCGCTGCTGCAGCTTCTTTGGGTGGGCTGGTGCCTGGTCAGGGAGCCCGGGGTATGGCGGCTGGGATGTGCTGCTTCATACTTAGAGGAACACGGCAGATTAGGCAGTGGCCTAAGAGAGGACATGTCCTGCAAAAGATAGTTGACGCTACCACTATGGTCATTCGGCCACCCATCTTCTTGGCCATTACGGCTGCATCAATGTGTCCCTTATGTGAGCGCCATCCCTCTGTGAAACCACTTTGGTGCCATAGCAAGTACTGACCACAGCATCTAAGCGATTGCAGGGCAATTCCTATCCCATAATAACATGGGAACTACCAGCTCACGCTAACACTCTAAGGTTATGTGCGCACGTTGCGGATTTGCTTGCGGAAATTTCTGCATGGTTTCTGCATCTCTCAGCAGAAAAACGCAGTGTAAATCCTGTGCATTTTTTGTGAGGATTTTGAGCATTTTGATGCGGATTTGTTACCTAAATAAAGATATATTATTTAAAAAAAGAGAAAAAATGTGATGTCATTTCCTTGACCAACCTCCATAGGATAGGACTCCATTGTTGATGTGCTTCTACTAAGATGGACTCTATTCTATATTCTTCGCCCTCACACTCTTCCTCCTTCTGACATCATTTCCTTCGACAATTCTGCAGCGTTTTTGGCAGTAAATCTGTAGTAAATCCACAAACCTTTTTACATCTGCGTTTTTGCTGCAGATTTGAGTGACTCAATGGAAGTCAATGGGTGAAAAACGCTGCAGAAAAGCAAAAAGAATTGAGATGCTGCGGAAAATAAAGCGCTGCGAATAAGAACGGAAATTTCCTGATCATGTGCACAGCACTTCAGGATTATCATTGATTTACCTTGCTTTAATAATCCTTTGGTAAGCACAATACCCAAGCCCATTACCCTTTAAAGGAGGGGGCTACACTCTGAAAATACATAAAATATCACAAAGGTCATGTCACTATCAGCTGACCCAATAACCAAGAGTGTCACTCATTTCATAAAACGGACATTTTATTCTACATTAATAGACATACAACCATAAAACCATTGCCTCAAACCAACACATATAGGTAGGAGATGCAACGAAAGGATACAATTCTTGTGTATATAATGTATCAAGAATTTGAAAAAAAATTTTTTACTACAGTATCCAAAATAATATAATATGCCCAACAGTATGCTTAGTATTTTTTGTTGACTACAAAAAGGGCTGAATGGCTATAGGAAAATACTTGCAAAAACTGCAACGATGTAAATAAAATTAACTGTCTTAATTTAAATAAATAAGATCTTGCACATAATTCCCACTATTGAAGTTTAATGACTATTTCACCAGTTGTAAATCAAATAGCATGCAGCTATTGCTGCTGCTACACCACCATAGCCTACATATACATGGATTCAAATCACCCACAGCATACGATATATGCCGCCGTAGCTGCTACAGCGCTACCACAGCCTCTCATATATGCAAAGTTAGGCATGAAAGACAAGCTGCTTCCCCGCACCCCAACGCGCGTTTCGCCCGTGCTTCTTCCTGGGGACAGGGAAGCAGCGTGTCTTTCATGCCTAACTTTACGGTGCACAGGGCTCAGGTAATACGTATTTGGCGGTTCATTCATTTACATTTATATATATGTTTTGGGTTATTATAACCTGCATATATGAGAGGCTGTGGTAGCAACGGCGCCATATATCGTATGCTGTGGGTGATTTGATTCCATGTATATGTAGGCTATGGTGGTGTAGCAGCAGCACCAATAGCTGCATGCTATTTGATTTACAACTGGTGAAATAGTCATTAAACTTCAATGGTGGGAATTATGTGCAAGATCTTATATATTTAAATTAAGACAGTTAATTTTATTTACATCGTTGCAGTTTTTGCAAGTATTTTCCTATAGCCATTCAGCCCTTTTTGTAGTCAACAAAAAATACTAAGCATACTGTTGGGCATATTATATTATTTTGGATACTGTAGTAAAATTTTTTTTTTTTAATTCTTGATACATTATATACACAAGAATTGTATCCTTTCGTTGCATCTCCTACCTATATGTGTTGGTTTGAGGCAATTGTTTTATGGTTGTATGTCTATTAATGTTGAATAAAATGTCCGTTTTATGAAATGAGTGACACTCTTGGTTATTGGGTCAGCTGATAGTGACATGACATTTGTGATATATTTAATAATCCTTTGCATTTTGGAGCATTTCTGCGTGGAAAAAAAGCTGAGGAAACGCAGCAAATCCACATCGTGTGCACATAGCCTAAGTCTAGTAAAAAGTTCTCCACTTATTTGTTGAAGGTCCCATCCAAACGTAAGGCGTCATATTCTGGAATCTCCAGTGATCAGCAATAACTTGTTGGGGAACGGGGCAAAAAAAATGTTCAAATTCCATGTGGCGCCACCTCTGGAGAAATAAGGAATTACATGATACTCTATGAAATAATGGGCTAATTAACACAAGATGCGTCAGGTCCTCCGAGATGAGCAGCACCTCTATGATGTCCAGCTCCCATCTGGGCCCATCATGGTGCTCTGGATCCTCCTGCATTGAGTGTGTGTGCCTGCAGCGGTCAGGGATGTGGCCAAAGATTGGCTGCAGCTGCTGTGTGCTTCAAGAGTAAACAGGTAAGAAATTGGGGGGCCTGAAAATGGTCTAGTAGAGCAACTGCTTTAAGGAGTCCATACTTAATGCAGCGGCCAGGATCGTCCATCTGGCTAATCGGTACTCGGACACGTCCGCTCTTCGCCAGTCCTTACATTGGCTGCCCATTCATTATAGGATCCAATTCAAAGTACTTGTTCTCACCCACAAAGCTCTCCACGGTGCAGCACCCCCCTACATCTCCTCCCTCATTTCTGTCTATTTGCCTAACCGATCGCTGCGCTCTGCAAATGACTTTCGACTAACCTCTGCCCTAATCCGTACCTCCCACTCCCGACTCCAAGACTTCTCCCGCGCTGCTCCTATCCTCTGGAATGCGCTACCCCAAGAAATCAGGACTATCCACAGTTTGCATAGTTTTAGGCGCTCCCTCAAAACACATCTGTTCAGAGCGGCCTATCACATTCACTAATCACAGTCATTCTGTGTGTAAGTGTGCGTGTGTAGCCCATTCACTATCTCCATCCATCCCTCACTCCCTCAGGATGGCTGGACCTTCATTGTAGATACACCACTGTATATACACACCTGTACTCTGTATCTCCCCCACCTCACTGTAGAGTGTAAGCTCTCACCAGCAGGGGCGGCTGATTGTGCTGTAATTATTGTATTGTTAATGTTGTTACTTATGACTTGTGTTTTGAAACTGTTAAACTGTAAAGCGCTGCGGAATATGTTGGCGCTATATAAAGATTATTATTACTATAAGGAGTTCAGGTTCAATATTGAGCGAATACAACATAGAGAAGGGTCAGAGGAGTCACAGAAAGGACATTGCTAAATAAGGGGTGGTCTAGGCAAGCGGAGCAGAGGGGGTGCCAGAGAGCACAAGATTGTGACTGTCTTTATGGTGGCACCATAGGATGGACGGCACCGAGTCCGTCAGTCTCCCCTCTTCTTGCCAACCCTCAATTAAAGGCTCAAGGACAACCTGCTCAGCCTTATTAGTATGGAGCCTCGCCCCTTGCAATTTGTCACTTGAGATGACCCCAATTACAGAGGCCACGGTCCTGGACTCCACACCTGCCTTGTCATGTAGACTGTAGTGATGGCGTGTCGGTCAGGACTTCTCCAGCGGCGGCATTGCTCTTGGTCTCTTCTCGTTGGTGTCCGCTGTTGTTTCCGCATCCTCTCGTCCTTCGTGTCACATCTTAGTGTTGAGGTTTGGGCAATGTCCCTGTGACCGGCGCAGGTTGTGCAGCGCCCGTCGTCGCTCTCATACTTCCCAGTGTATTTTATATGGTGGCCTTAGAAGGGTTGTCCTCTCCTGGACGACACCCGCACATCATGTCAGAGCCCTAATAAACAGCCGATCAATGCTCAGCGCCCGCAGAGCGGCGTCCCGGTCACGCCAGCGCCAAGTGTGGAGAAGAAACAGCTGCAGGAGGCTCTCATGGAAGACTGGACGATGGCATTTACAGGAGTGTCCGACATTCCAGAATATTTCGGGAAACCATGTACGGTAGAGGCAGCTGACGAGAAAACCTGCGCAGAAAAAATAGACGAGCGCAGCTTCCTCCACCGCCAGATGTCAGCGCCACCGAGAGGCCACATGATCCAGGCAGCCAATCACGCGACAGTCTGGATCAGTGATGTCATAGTCCACCGAGCCGAGCAGCCAATCATTTCCTGGCATTCTGACATTGCATCACCATGTCGTGACATCACCACCGAGAGGTCATATCATCCGGGGAACCAATCATCTCCTGACCCTGTGACTTTGTATCCACAGACCTGGGATCTTATTGACTCTTGGGGTGATGTGATGTCATAACCATTTAGAGATCATCATCATCATCTACAGCAGTGACATCATACCTAGAGGTCACATGATCCAGGCAGCCAATCATCTGACCCCAGTGCCAAGGCTGAGGACCCCATTATATACGCGTCTGCCTACAACACAAGCACAGCAGCAGGCTTTACTGGGTAGACTGGAGCGGACTGGCGCAGGTACTCCCCTCCACAGCGACCACCAGCAGCAGGAAGCCACGCCCTCGAGCGCTCATGGGAGCTGCAGTCCGCGGAGCTGCCCATTGTAAGGGAGAAGCGAGAGACTAGAACTACAGCTCACTGATTGGCAGGAATTCGTGTCACATGACGCTGGACAACCAATGACAATTATTGCCGCGCTGTCGGCGTCCTTCGGCAGTTTTGTGAGGAGATTGAGGAGACGTGAGGTAAATGACGGTGGAGCCGCGGTGAGACGTAGTGTAAGTTGTGAAGTGCAGGGTGGAAACAGCGTGGAATCGTTCAGTGAAACGTCCCACGTACCAGTGATGTTTGACACTACCGGAATATGAACGTTATGTGGTGTCCTGACAAAGCCACGGCCGTGCGAACACCGCAGCCATCGTAACCTCTGGTCTGTGGAGGCGCCAGGGATGTGATGGTGCGTTATGTGAGGGAATAAATGCAGAGGAGCGAGTACGGTGACAGCCGACGGTGACACTGGGGGTCTCAGGCGGAGGAGGCCCCTGTGTGAGAGCGGTATGTGCGCCCCTCTGGCTGTGACAGGACCTGCTAGTGGATTTGGAGGAGATAGTGGCCCCTGACCCCTTGGGCCCCGAGGATCTGACGGCCCATGACCCATGGCGAAGAATAGAAAGCTGAGCAAAGAAAGCCCCGAAATGAGTCGTGAGGCCGTGGCACACCTGTCTATCACGCCCACCGCACCTGGCAATCACACCCACCGCACCTGTCCATCACTGCCACCGCACCTGTCCATCACTGCCACCGCACCTGGCAATCACGCCCACCGCACCTGGCAATCACGCCCACCGCACCTGTCCATCACGCCCACCGCACCTGTCCATCACGCCCACCGTACCTGTCCATCACGCCCACTGTACCTGTCCATCACGCCCACCGCACCTGTCCATCACGCCCACCGCACCTGTCCATCACGCCCACCGCACCTGTCCATCACGCCCACCGCACCTGTCCATCACGCCCACCGCACCTGTCCATCACGCCCACCGTACCTGTCCATCACGGCCACCGTACCTGTCCATCATGCCCACGGCACCTGTCCATCACGCCCACGGCACCTGTCCATCACGCCCACGGCACCTGTCCATCACACCCACCGCACCTGCCGCAGGTGTGTGGCCGGATACCCCCTCTACGCTGTCAGCAGGCGGCGGGGGATACTTGGGCGTATGGTGTTCGCATGTCCTATTGTTCTGCGCAGGGTGTGGGCCCTCAATCTCTGATGTCTGGCACCGGCAATGAGGATGAGATTCACCCCACAAGCTGTGACCAGGAGACAGGCATTCATCTGCTGTCGTCGCCTTTGCTTCATCTTTGTGCCAGATTTATAAGGGGTTGTCCAGGACTCGGCAGAAAGTCCAGCAGTGTACGCGGCAGTACCAAGAACGACCACTACACAGTGTATGGCGCGGAGGTGCGCCATCTGCAGCAGCCGCGGGTATCGGCTGATCGGTGGGAGTGTTAGGTCACCAACGCTCTGATAGGGATGACCCATGCTCCAGTGTCAGTCACAATCCAGGGACAGACAGCCATGTTTTTCTAACTCCGTTTAACTCTTTGAATGCAGCCGTCATCTGTTTTTATACAACAATTGAAGGACTTGTCCACTATTAGATAACCCCCACCTAAACTGTTTAAGTGCTCCACATAGCATAAATCAGACATATACTCACCGCCCGGCACTGCTCCTGCGATGTCAGTGCTGCCATTCCCAGTGGTCATGTGACATTGTTATATCACATGACCACTGCAGCCTTTCTACTTCCGACCGACATACAGTAGCTTTTCTGCCAACGATTAATTGCAGCTGTAACATGGTGTAACATCACGTGACTAATACAATAATTAGTATGTATTATTTTTTCCTATATGAGACATTTAATCAGTTAAAAGGAGTGGTGCAGCAATGAACAAATCCTTTAAAAACATGATCCGATGTCAAGCACAGTTGGGTTATTGCAAGGAATCAGTTCAAAACAGATGTACGGATCTTGGCTGCACAGACTTTTGGCCCCATTCATCAAAGCTTTTATGAGTAAAAAGCTTTGAAAATCGCAAAATTTGAACACAACCAGCGCCTGCGCTAAAATTGTGCGACTTATCGTTCTCACGCCATTGTTACTCAGGTCCAACAAAATGGTTGGAGGGGCTGGAGTAGGATTTCAGGCAAGGTGCATGAAATGTGTACGCCTCTTCATGAATCAGGAGTGTCTGTCATCAGCCCATCTCATTAAGACTGACGTGAATAATTGGGCCCAAAGTATTTCTTCTTTTACATGACCATTGAGTTGGGAAGATCTCATCCAAAAAATGGAATAGGCTGGTATATTCCGCACTGTCTCATACACAGACATTCACTCCATATGATAAACGCTTGTCTTAGCCCGATAATTTAAACTGGTCTGCGTGTTATGCTTTTTTAAAACACGGACTGAAAATACTGCCCTCTGAGCCCAGCATTTTGATCATGTATCTGGCGGTGTGTATTGTACTCATTAATGAGCCTGCTGTAGCCTTTGCATTGGCCATAATGAAACTTTGTAAAAAAGCAATCATGCCAGTAATAAGTATAGGGGTTTTTCCATTACTTATTGCGTCATAGAATAGTAGAGTTGTAAGGGACCTTCTGGGTCATCTGGTCCAACCCTCTGTTCAAAGCAGGATTCACTAAATCATAGATCTATCATCCCAGACAGATGTCTGTCCAGCCTCTGTGTGAAGACTTCCATTGAAGGAGAACTCACCATCTCTCGTGGCAGCCTGTTCCACTCATTGATCACCCTCACTGTTAAAAAGTTTTTTCTAATATCTAATCTGTCTCCTCCCATTCAGTTTCATCCCATTGCTTCTAGTCTATTTGTGCAAATGAGAATAAAGATGATCCTTCTACAATGTGACAGCCCTTGAGATATTTGTAGACAGCTATTTAGTCTCCTCTGTCTTCCTTTTTTGCAAGCTAAACATTCCCAAATCCTGTAACCTTTCCTCATAAGACAGGGTTTGCAGACCGGTCACCATTCTGGTCGCTCTTCTCTGAACTTGCTCCAATTTGTTGAGGTCTTTTTTTAAAATGTGGTGCCCAAAACTGGACACAGTATTCCAGATGAGGTCTGACCAAAGAGGAGTAAGAGGGCAATAATGGCTTCTCGTGACCTAGTCTGTATTTTTGATATAGGTTATCAATATCGGATCAGTAGGGGTCCAGTGCCACATCAATAACTGGTTACTAGCTCTGGCAGCTGGATGTACACAGTATCTGGACAGGAACTGAACATAGTGGCCGTGCTCAGGTATTGCAGCTCAGCTCCCATACACTTCAATGAGCTGAGCTGCAGTACCCGAGAAGGGCAACAACACACCTAGCTGCAGTGTCTAAGGTCTGTGCACTGTTGGGGCTGTTCTTGGGTTTTGCTGCTCAGCTCCTATTGAAGTGAATGTGATCTAAGCTGCAGCACTGAGAACGACCACCACACAGTGTATGTGTCACGGTACCACCCCTCAGGGTGTCTGGGATGCAGATACTGACAGCTCAGCCATCCAGTCGGGTACAGGTGTGTGCTGAAGCTGTCAGTACTTTGATTGACCGCATGGCCATCCAGTCTGGTTCAGGGGCGTGCTGTGCTGCCAGTGTGTTTATTGACAGCTCGACCAGCCAGTCTGTGACTGGGAGGCGTCGGCTGTCTCAGGTGTTCACTATCCTGGGTAAATGCCACGCCTCCTTAACTGAGCAGCTTCTCCCAGACGTACATTCATCTTGTGCGGTTTGTGCTCTCCTGTGTCTTGAGTTCTGTATGCTTGATCTGTTGCCTGACCTTGGACTTCGTTCTGACCATCCGCCCGTTTAACCCCTTTAGCTCTGATCCGTTATCCTCCTGGTACTCGGACCTCGGAACGTTACCTGACTATGCTTTTGTCTCTTCCTTCTGTTTATGACTTACCCTCTTAGCTTCTGACCTTGGACTCCTTGACCACTCTAACTCACGGCATGGCTGTGAGAAGTGACTAGCGTCACAGTATGAAGCTGGGCTGCTACGTCCTGCACACTGTGTATATCCAACGTCAGAAGAAACTGACAACAGCTGATCAGTGAGGGAGTGAAACTCCAACCAATCTGATATTTCTGGCCTCTCCCAAGCAGAAGTAATCAATATTTAGTTAGTGGACAATGAGTTTAATATTAAAGTGACAAAAAAAAGGAAAAAAGCTTCCTGTGTAGGTCAACGTTATAATGTAAAGTCAGACTAGGAGGCGATAAATATAGAACCAATCTGTAAAGAAATATATATATTTACTTCTGTCCTGATAACATTTTCTACCTACTTATATCACATGAGTCTTCTGATGTCGAACCAGATTTGATTTTTGTGTGAAACCTTTCCCGCACTCCGTACATGAATATGGCTTCTCCCCCGTGTGAATTCGCAAGTGTCTCACAAAGTCACATTTCTCTGAAAAGCTTTTCCCACATTCGGAACAGGAAAATGCTCTTTCTCCCGCGTGAGTTCTCTTGTGTTTCACCAGTGAACACTTATGTGCAAAACTTTTTGAACACTTAGTACATGGGTACTGCGGGCCGCCCGTGTGGACTCTCTGGTGGTTGCAATACGTCGACTTTTTGATGAAACATTTCCCACACTCGGAACATTGAAATGGCGTCTTGCCCCTGTGAATTCTGAAATGTTTGGTGCAGTTCATCTTTGACGTGAAACACTCTCCGCACTCATAACACTGAAATGGTTTGTCTTTCATGTGAATTCTCCAATGCTGGATAAGATCTGCTTTCAGTGCAAAAGATTTCCCGCAGTCTGTGCATAAAAACAGCTTATCCGATGTGTGAATTCTCTGTTGCCCCGTGACATTCATTGATGTCTTCTCATATTCAGCCCCTGGATCCCATGTGGACGAAGCATCAAGAGAAAGTTCCTGTGGATTAGAGGCTTCACAACAGAGACGGAGGAACAATGGGGTTGTTTCTGGTGTGCAGGCCGTTTCTTTAGGAGAAACTTTGGAGGAGAGAAAAACTTTTTTACTTTCTGGGTTTGTGACTTGATCTGATAGAGCTTAAAAAATAGAAGAAAAAAGTGTTAGACATATTCTAAGAAATTTTGCTTTATCCTATGACATTTTTTCTCAGCTTTAAGTTTGTTTTACACTGTTGGGCTCATACCCTCTGTAAGTATTAGGCTATGTGCACACGCTGCGGATTCACCAGCGGATTTTTCCGTGCGGATCCTCAGGTAAAACCGCAGGTAAATTGACCTGCGGATTGGCCTGCGTTTTTTTCCCTGCGGTTTGACATCTGGACAATGGAATAGGTGGCAAACCGCAGCGGAATCCGCCGAAAGAATTGACATGTCAATTCATTCTGCGGATTTAAAATCGCAGCTTTTCCCCAGTGAAAAAACCACAGCATGTGAACAGCAGAATGTAAATCACATAGACTTACATGGTACTGTACACTGTCTGCGGAACTGCTGCGGATCCGCAGAGGCCAAATCCGCAGCGGATCCGCAGCAGAATCCGCAGCGTGTGCACATACCCTAAACCTGACAGTGTGCACGGTCAGGATGGTTGCTGAGGCATCTGTCAACCATAGGGACCCAATGTACATGAACATATACCGCATGGTATACATTTCTTTGCAGTGGCCCTCTATCTAGGAAAGTGGAATCTGCTGCGCTTCCTACACAGCTAAACAAGCTGTATAGTAAGCAGTTAACAGACATAATATATGTGGAGGCCTAAATATAACTGGCCAAATAGATTAAAATTAATCAAATATATTCCCACATTATATATATATATATATAGATAGAGATAAAGGACTAAGCAGGATAACTGCAGAATTACTGAAAAAGCACCAACAGGAAAAGCAGTCACGAATCCATAAATACATAACTTTTATTGAAAATTCATATAAAATGTGGACATTACATAGCATGGATTGGGGGGGGGGGAATATATAAAATTTATATAGACATACTCAGTAGTACAAAGGACCAAACACACCGTATTCACAGCGCCAGGAAAACAATCATTAAGTGTACTAGATAATGGCTGCATACCCCAACCAAAGGTTAATACAACCTGTTAAAGATGCATATATACATAGGCTTATAGCTCAACAACTATTACTATCTATAACTTGATTGCCATATTTCCCAGACACAGTGCTCAGAACAAAGCAGCCATTATCTAGTACACTTAATGATTGTTTTCCTGGCGCTGTGAATACGGTGTGTTTTGTCCATTGTACTACTGAGTATGTCTATATAAATTTTATATATCCCCCCAATCCATGCTATGTAATGTCCACATTTTATATGAATTTTCAATAAAAGTTATGTATTTATGGATTTGTGACTGCTTTTCCTGTTGGTGCTTAAACAAGCTGTATGCAGTCGCACACTTTCAGCCTCCTTCCAGTGAATGGAAGCCTATGGCGATATTACAGTATGCGCTGGGAAGATCTCCAGATGTATTCTAGGCTATGTGCATAAACGCAATGTGTACCTAACGTTACATCCACCATAAATTGACCCGATTGTAGTGGGCAAGTATATGTAGTCTGGAACATATCTGACGAACTTCATCTTGCAGAAACCACAGATTAAAAACCCAAACCTTTGTTTTACCTGCAACATTGAAATATCAAGCGGTAGGGTTAAATTGTCAGTGGATCCTTTCAAAATGAGTGAAATATAGTCGGAAAAACCAAAAGTTTTTGCCTAAAGATTTTTGTAATGACAAAGCGATCAGAATTTGGGACGTCACCTGAAGTAACTTGTTGTTACCAACCTGGGCAGATATTTGCGTAGTTTTCCTCCTCCTTGCATTTCAGATCACATCTTATTAACACTTTTTTCTCCTCCTTGAAAGTCTTATCACCTCTCGCTTGCACCTCTTCCTCTTTGCACGGCTGATGACTCCACATGTGCACCTCTTCTTCCTCCTCCTTGAAGATCACATCACATCTCGTATGCACCTGGTTTCCCTCCTCCTTGCACTTCTGATCACACCTAACATGTGCCTCTTCCTCCTCCTTATTACTGGATACACCTGTAGGAATTTTTTGCAGCATGAAGAATCGTATTTTTGACTGCATCATTTTAGGGGCACATGAGAAACAAAACATTTTTTTCCTTTTGCAGTGTAAATTTAGATTGTTCACCATAGGACATGAATAACACGCTACCGTTATCATATGGCCCCAAGGACATTGCAGGCCAAACAGTATTTTTTATTTTTTTTATTAGGAACTGTCTGCTATTGAAACCCATAAGCACAACGCAATCATGTCATGGGTTTGCTTGCGGGGTGACATGGTCCCTTCCTCAGTCACCACCTAGATGCCACGGTTTCTTTTCACTGCGGGATCTAGGTATGGTTCAGAGCAATACTGTCCTGCGGGGTATACCCTGTGGTCGAGCTGTATAATACAGCCATATTCAGAGGGATCTGCTCAGGCACACAAATAATGTATTTACATATGGTTGTTCTGATGTACATTGTCATTCAGCAGTATGCAAGTGGATTAGATAAAAATTACCATAATTACCAGGCTAAGCTGGTATTAATTTGGATATAAGTGGAGCTGCTCCCACCTGTGATGTCTATACTGGATTGGACTATTTCCAGCTCGGGCACCATCTGCTCTGTAGAGTGATCACTACTAGCATAGGTGACACTAGCGTCTATGCTTCTTCACCTTGTGGGATAGCAAAATTGCTGGACTGGCAAGTGTTGGTACATTCCATACAGAGTGATACACCCTTGTGCACTCAGAGTACTAATCAGGGACACAAAACATGTAATAAGATCTGTTTGTAAAACCTTTACTAGAATGATGGATAATGAAGTTTTATAATAAGGATAAACTTTGATACAAGTGTTTTTATGTTAAAAAGAAGAAATTAAGCATTGTGGCTTTACCCGTTGATGTGGGAGGCTGGTGATTCTCCATCATAATCTCCTTGTACAGATCCTTGTGACTCTTCACATACTCCCACTCGTCCATAGTGAAGCTGACAGTGATGTCCTCGTATCTTACAGGAATCTGACACACATAATAATAATTTTTATTTCTATACTCCAACATATACCACAGCACTTTACATTTCAGAGGGGACTTGTACAGTCAATAAAGACATTCACCAGTTACAGGAGGAATGAGGTCCCAATCACAAGAGCTTACAATCTATGAGGAGGAGTGAGGGCCCTGCAGCTCGGAAGCTACAATCTATGAGGAAATAAGGGAGACATGAAAGGAGAATGGTAAAAATGCTTGTATTGTGCGATCCATCCATATAAGACATCAGGTATTCACATAACGCTACATGAACCAGTCACCAGCCAGTATGTGTACAGTGCAGACAAAGAGGGCTATTAAGTGCATGGAGGGCGAGAACAGATGCTACATCTGAAGAAACGCAAGGGTACAATGGGAATAGTTACATTAGTGAAGTGATAGGACAGTCTAAGGAAGTGCATTTTAGGGCACTTACTGTGGGTATTAGGAATTAATCGAATTGTCCTGAGTAGTACATTTTGGAGAATTGGTGCAGCACGCAAGACGTCTTGGGAGACAGGAGCGTGAGGTTCGGATTAGTGAGGATTATAGTCGTAGGTCATTAGCAGAACGGAGGACACCAGTAGGGTGGGAAGAGATGTGGGGTGGTGCTGAACCATTGAGAGCTTTGTGGGTGAGAGTGATAAGTTTGTATTGAACGCTTTATCAGATGGGCAACCAGTGCAACGACGGGCACAGGGTTGAGGCATCGGTGTAGTGGTTGGAAAGCAATATGATCCTGGCTGCTGTGTTCTAGATGGTGTCATGGGGTTACCGTGATGGAGCGGAGCCAGAAGACCGCAGCGTCTGTTTGCTCCTTCTCCGTCGCTGAGGAGAAGCATTACTCCGTCTTATTAAAAAATTCTTCCAGCAGAACGGGGTTAATCGGCCTTGTTGGAAATCTCTGTTCTCAGTTATGCTCGGTTAGCCACTCCTTTTCTCTATATAATCTGGGCTATATTACTAATCCTCGGCAGAGTTAGCTTTTTGCTGCATGGTTAAAGGAGGGAGAGAAGTTGGTATGAGAGAGTGCTGGAGGAATTATAAGCGACTGTTTGTTCTGTACGCTTGGTTATTCCTTATCCTTCCCCGTTTTGGTTTCTTCCCTTTTTCTACACACCCCGGAGGATTCCTCTGTTTTAATTTTTGTGCTTGGAGTTTTCAGTTTTCCCTTGTCTTTGATGCCCTGTTTGTCTGGTTGGTGTACTGCGGTGCACAGTAGCGCCCCCTTTTCCCTGGGTGGTGGAAGAGAGCAGACGGAGGGCTAACTTAGGAGATAAGGCAAGGGCGGAGGCCCTGGCGTCTTCGTCATCTGAAGTATCTTGGGGAACAGGGCGAGCTAGGGCGCCCCCTAGTGATAGGGCAAGAAAAGGAGCCCCTGGTCACTGGTCACTCATCAGCTGTGTCGTGACAGACGGATTGGAAAGGGGAGAATTTAGTAAGAGGGAGACTGATCAGTAGGAGTTGCAATAGTCCAGACAAGAATGAATAAGAGCAACAGGAAGAGTTTTTGCAGTCAAAGGCACGAAAGGGTCAAATGATCCAGAGACCCCCCCCCCCCCCCGAGTGCTCCTGTATATCACAACATTCCCATCAGTGCTCACCTCTCCTGTCAGCAGCTCGATGATCTTGCTGGTGTATTCTAGGATTTTCTGTTCTGTGCTTGCCTCCAGTATCAGTGAGTGATATGTAGGGTCTTGTACGCAGATGGGGGTCCTGCTCCATGCGTCTGACATATGAGGGCCACTCCACTTCCCAGATGTCTTTTTTACTATTGTGTAATCCTGTTTGGGGAGAGACCCTAATATATTAGTATTCAGTGCTGGAATAGTTCACCCCAGAGCAATTCCCCTAGTAGTGGAGAGGTCCTATGATATATTTCCTGGAATGCCTCACCTCTCCAGTCAGCAGACAGATGATCTCTAGGGTGAGGCTGAGCACCCTCTGTGTCACCCCACTCCTGTACATGTCCATTGTGTGTAGCTCAGGTGATGGGCTCTCCCCTGTAGGGCAATTTCAACGTCACAAGTCCTCACAATTCAACCTAGAAATAGATTAAAAAAAAAAAAAAAATAATCGAAAAATAAACTCTTGGAGCCTGTGTATAAGATAAAGATTTTGCTATAAAATTAGAATATGGCCATTTAAGGGAAAGTTCACACAGGACTTTTTTGCTGCGTTTTTTTTCTTTTTTTAATGCTAATTTTCAGCTGCTTTTTCCATTACAAGCAAAGCCTATGAAATTTCAGAGATCTCATGCACACGCATTGGTTTTTTTGTGTGATCAGGATTTTGTGCTTTGCTGTGTTTTTTGGACATAGAGCATTCACCCATTGACTTCAATGGGTGTTGGAAAAAACGCTGCAATAAAGCACTAAAAATGCAGGTGTCATTTACAGCGTTTTTGCTGTAGAAAAGTCATGGACATTAGCATGGACAAAGAGACAAAAAAAAAAAAAACGAATAAAAAAAAACTGCAACAAAAACACATTAAAAAAACCACCTACACCTGCCTTTTTTCCGCAGCTTCTTTCCTGCCAAGAAGATCAGGTTTTATTGCAGAAAAAAAAACAGCAAAAAAGTCCTGTGTGAACTTACCCTATGGTGAACTGCACTGAAATCCAAGGGAACAGTGGCTATCACTCTTACCTCGTTTCCTCATTACTCTCACTCTGTAGACTGTATAGTTCTGCTCCTCCTGCACATTGCCATGTAATAAAGGAATTGCTCACATTACTTACTGCAGGACTGCACACAGCAGATGCAGTCAGGGGCTTCTTAAACAATGAGTAACAGGACATGACGTGTAGGGGGCGTTGAGTTATGAAGGATCATGGGAGCTGTAGTCCGCACGGTGGCTCAGTGGTTAGCCTGGGTTCGAATCCCACCAAGGACAACATCTGCAAGGAGTTTGTATGTTCTCCCCGTGTTTGCGTGGGTTTCCTCCGGGTACTCCGGTTTCCTCCCACACTTTAAAGACATACTGATAGGGAATTTAGATTGTGAGCCTCATCGGGGACAGTGATGATAATGTGTGCAAACTGTGAAGCGCTGCGGAATATGTTAGCGCTATATAAAAATAAAGATTATTATTATTATTTTATTGTATAGGTGAAGTGAGAGGAAAGAACTACAAATGATGGATTGGCCTCTTCTGTGGTCTCATGACTGGACAGCCAGCAGAGATTATAGCGACTTTTTCTGCTCTTTCATTCCTTAAGTCATGTAATTTGTGCAGTCATTTTACCAGACTGTTGTGGAACCATAAATCTCAGCATGTGTTGTGTCACTGCGGCTTGTAATGCAGCCTAATGGCTTCGCCTCAGGTTACCTCACTCTATCTGCACTTTGTCCGAATCTTACGTCTGTGGTCCACGAGTTCATCTCTGTGTGCGGATGAAAGCAGATCTAATAACTCGCCCATAAGGCTATGTACACATGGTGCGTATTCTGTGCTTGCATTTTCTGTGCAGAATTCACGAAATCCGCAGGTCAAATGACCTGCATTTTTCCTGCGGATTTCTTCCTGTTTTTTTGCGGTTATCTTGTGATTTTTGGGAAAAAACCGCAGCATGTGCACAGCGGGGTTTTTTTTTCATAGTCTTTAATGGTACAGTACATCACCTGCAGATCCGCAGCGGTGATCCGCAGCAGAATCCGCACCGTGTGCACAGGGCCTTGTCCATCGTTACCTGAACTGCTTTTCACTTGATGTATCATACAAACGGGAGGAAAGAAAAATCTCAGAATTTTTTTTTTTATTTCAAAAAGAAAAATGCAGATTTATGAATAAAAGACCAAAAAAAAAAAAAAAAAAGAGACAGATACACGTGATTAATCTGCAATTATTTCACACTAGAGATTGGGGACAATTTCATTAGAGCAATCTCTACGAAATATCCCCAATACAATTATATGGAGAATTAGTGGTGAAGAGGCAGGAATTTCAGAAACGAAACCAAGATAAGGCCGGGGTCACACTAGCGATTAAATCGGACGAATGCAAAGCGATAAGAAATCGCATTGCATTCGTCCCAATGTTATTCTATGGGGCAGCTCCCATCATGCGATTTTTGATCGGATCCGATCCTCGGATCGAGACAATCGCAGCATGCTGCGATTGTCACCGATTTTCGGATCGGATTCGACAATGCAAGTCTATGGGGGCGAGAAAAAATGGGACTAAAAACGGACTAGATGTGTGAGTTGCGATAAAATCGCACCCGGTGTCCTTTAGCAAAAGCCGGCAATTCTTCCAATACAGTAAAATCACAGAGACCGGTTAAATAAAGAATGAATGATTAGATCTAGACACACACATATATATTTTATACATGTCATAGAGACACATTTATACATATATTTCAAATTCATACAGTTCATCATAGCAGAATAGCCGCAGAAACATTTGCCGGCTTTTGTATAATCATTCTCCTGCCCGACATGAAATGACACATGGTTTGCATATAGTTAACCATTTCATTTCATGTTTTTTTTTATGTCTATCACTATTAATTAGATGAGGGTTTGTGGTTAAAATTTTGGAGTTGTAGGGGTTAATTTAAGGGGTTAATTCGTTGTATTAAATTACGGGGACTCCCTGCAGCCTTAATGACTTCAGCAGGAGTCCCTGCAATTTAATACAGCGAATTAACCCCTTAAATTAACCCCTACAAGTCCATAATTTTACCCACAAACCCTCATCTAATTAATAGTGATAGACATAAAAAAAGCATGAAATGAAATGGTTAACTATATGTAAACCATGTGTCATTCCATGTGGGCAGGAGAATGATTATACAAAAGCCGGCAAATGTTTCTGCGGCTATTCTGCTATGAAGAACTGTATGAATTTGAAATATATGTATAAATGTGTCTCTATGACATGTATAAAATATATATATATATATATATATATATATATATATATATATATATATATATATATATATATAAATTAATATATATGTATTTAATGTGTCTATATCTATTCATTCTTTGTGTGGGGAAACCTGTCATTGGGCTCCATTATATGTCCATTTAGCTATCCTGCGAGAAAATCTCGCCAGACGGATGTCAAACGGATCCTTACATGCGATTAAAATCGCATCAATGAAGAAAAATCGCATCAAAAACGGATCACTGGTTAAGATACTTTTGTGCGATTTTGGACTGTTAAAATGGGACCGATTTTTTTATTTGTTGTGTGTGACTCCAGCCTAAATGTTATAGTGTGAGAAACTGATGGTGTGCTTATAAAGTACGATAAGTACGAACAATTTCTCAACCACCTCCGGTAATTACTGCCCAGCAGGTATCCAGACATCACCAAATAAAGCACAGCACTGCATTATCTTCACTGCACATATATACAGTGCATCTCACAAAATTAGAATATCATCAAAAGGTTAATTAATTTCAGTTCTTCAATACAAAAAGTGAAACTCTATATTCTACACCATGTTCCAAATTATTATGCAAATTATAGTTTTCTCTGATTTTCCTAAATGGTCAGTCTAATAAAAGTCATCACCCGTTAGAGTATACATCGAATATTATTGAAGAAACCTCCCAATGATAACAGTATAATCTCCAAAATGAATAAAAACTCAAAATGCACTGTTCCAAATTATTAGGCACAGTAGAATTTCTAAACATTTGATATGTTTTAAAGAACTGAAAATGCTCATTTGTGGAATTTGCAGCATTAGGAGGTCACATTCGCTGAACAAAAAAGCTATTTAACTCCAAAACATCCTAACAGGCCAAGTTACATGCTAACATAGGAACCCTTCTTTGATTATCACCTTGCATCAATTCTTGCATCCATTGAACTTACCTCTTCAGTGAACTGGAAAAAACAGTACGGCCGGGGTCACACTGGCGAGGAATACGGCCGAGTGAGAGGCGCTAAAAGCACGCATTAGACACGGACAAATGATTCTCTATGGGGTCCCTCGCACCAGGCGTATATTTCTCATCCGTATTCTACGCTCCGTGCCAATCGCAGCATGCTGCGATTGTCAGCGTACTACGGCCGTAGTACGCCAATGCAAGTCTATGGGTGCGCAAAAAATATGGATTACACACGGACCACACATGTGACTTGCGAGAAATACGCACCCGGTGTCTTTTAGCAAAGCCGGCAATTCAGTGCGCTATACAGTAAATTCACACTGACAGGTTTAATAAAGAAAGAAAGAATAGATAGACACATAGAATACATATATATATATATATATATATATATATATATATATATATATATATATATATATATATATATATATATGCATTCTATGTGTCTATATCTATTCTTTGGTTTCTGTTAGAAACCCTGTCACAGGGCTCCATTATATGTCCATTTTGCCAGCCTGCGAGAAAATCTCGCTATACGGATGCCATACGGATTACATACGGATGCTGACATGCGCAAAATACGCGACCACACCTTGATTACGGATGACATACGGAGCACTGTTTAGGGGCCATTCATCCGTATTACGCATGTAAAATACTGACCGTATTTTGCGTCGGTTAGTGTGACCCCGGCCTACCAGAGATATCAGTGTATGTGTATGTCATACTTGTGGCATACGTGTGGCCACCTTGTGCCGCATCGGTATGACACATAAGTGGGCCTGGGAATCAGTGTTACTGTTCGTGCTGTTCCCCGATGCCGGGAGCTGAAGACAGCTCACATCACTGTCCCCTGCTAGGCAACGGTACAAGAGGTGAAACTTTGGGAGGTGGGGACGCTTTAACAAGTAGAATATTTATGTAAGTATTGCTTTCATGCTTTAATCTATTTGGCTTGAACTGCTGGGGATGTCCCCCACCTAGTACCGTTGCCTATGTTGATTTATAAGATATGACAAGCTTTCTAAACATGCCTTACCTGTTCCTATAGCGTCCCCACTATTGACTATCCAGTAGTTTCTTTGTTCCTATTTCAATTTTTGTATTTTTTAACGTGTTACAAAAATAAAATAATTTTTTAAGGTTATGTACTTCTTTGGCTACTTTCAGACTAGTGTTTTAGGCTATGTGCACACGGTGCGGATCCTCCCGCGGATTTTACGAAATCCGCAGGTCAAATGACCTGCATTTTTCCTGCGGATTTCTTCCTTTTTTTTTTGCGGTTTTACTGCTGTTTTTGGGCGGTTTTCCACCTGCGGATTTGTAGAATGGAGCAGGTGGAAAACTGTAGCAAAACCGCACAAAAGAAGTGACATGGTGCTTTTTTTTTTTACCGCACAAAAACCGTGCGGAAAAATCCGCAGCGTGTGCACAGCGTTTTTTTTTTTCATAGGCTACAATGGTACTGTACATCACCTGCAGTTCTGCTGCAGATCCGCAGTAGAAACCGCACCATGTGCACAGAGCCTAAGGCTGTGTGCACACGATGCGGATATCTAGCGGATCCGCAGCGGATTTTACAGCACAGAAACGCTGCATATCCGCATTGTGATGTACAGTAGCATTAAAATCAATGAAAAAAAAACCCCACTGTGCAGACGCTGCGGATTTTTCCGCGTGGTTTTCCTGCGGTACAAAATCTGCAGCATGTTACTACTTTTGTGTGGTTTTCCACCTCCCTTGTCTCCAAAACCGCAGGGGGAAAACCGCAGTGGAAAACCGCACAAAAACCGCAAGAAAACCGCGCTAAAAATGGAAGAAATCCGCAGGAAAAATGCAGGTCATTTGACCTACGGTTTTCTTCAATCCTGCGCGGTAAAATCCACAGGGCCAAAAAGTCCGTGTGCACTTAGCCTAACTTTTTCTCCATTGTGTCAGAAATGCTCGATGTCATACAAGTGCAGACCAATGATTTCTGAGCACTCAATGACTTATTCATTATTCAACTTCCCCCTTTTTTAAATTTGCTGTGTTTTGAATGTTCGATATTTTTTGTTATTTTTTTACAATGTTCATGTTTTTTATTATCCAGATGTTTTAGACTAATTCGTCATTCGCCATTTTTTTCATAAAAGTTTTGCACAATTGTACTTCACAACTCTATTATCAAAATATGTTTAATTTATACATCATTTGAAAATCGGGTTGTTTGCATGAGTTGCACCAACAAATATGTATAAAACAAAGTGACCTTGTCCAAATATGTGATTGATCTGTTGAAATTGACTGATCATACAATACTCGCCAAGTTTTAGGCATTACCACCATGACAGATTAGTTTTTCAGAAGACGTGACCGTTTTCAAATATCATATGCCTATAGTTCTAAAGCAGTGGCCACAGAAGTTGACCTCTCCTGGGCCCGCAGAGTATACACGGGATTACTCTGTATTATCTGGTTAGCATTTGTACTTTTACTTTCCTGTACATGACTTCATCTCATAAGAGTAAAGGCCCTTTTACATTTAGCGATGCACCAGCGATCCGACCCGGTCAGGATCGCTGGTGCATCGCTAAATGATCGCTAGTGAGCTTTCATACAGAAAGACCTCACAGCGATGCAGCAGCGACGCAGCGCACGATACTTACCATTCACACACAGCGATCCTGACGTCCTCCCGCCCGCCTCCACGCGTCGCTCGTCGTCACAGCAGGAAGTCTCAGCAGGAAGCGCCCGACGAGAAATGGAGCTGGACATTCTCGCGCGATCAGCGATGGACAGCGGGGGAGCCGGTCGCTGGTAAGTATCACACATAGCGATATCGCTAGCAGCAATATCGCTATAACGTCACAAAACCAGTGACGTTTTAGCGATATTGCTAGCGATATCGCTTAGTGTAAAACCCCCTTAAGTGAGGGCAAAGATCACATGATACTGAGTGAGAATAATGTCCTTAATGAACACTACCTTATGTCATACATGGTGCAGTTCAGTAACTTGGCTCTCCAGTGGTACTTTGACATGATGTGTCCTGATCCTCAGTAATTGTCTCGACTCCTTTAGTCTGATCAGCCACTGGGTTTTACATTCTCAGAGTTATAGTTGCGATCTGCAAATCTCATTGCTTTTAAATAATCTCTTGCTGTTGTGCAAGGACGTAACTCAACTAAATTCAAGGGGTGTTTGTGAAAAGTATTAAAATACTCTGGTCATTTAGCACAAGCAAGTGTCAAGGTTTTCTATTCCATCCCTAAAGATTGGGAGAAAACTTCCATCATCCAAGTCTTTGTAAAAACACTCTTTACTGAATAAATATGAAAGGGTGACAAGTCCGGTATCCGGATGCTGGAAATTTTCTCTCTACTTTTTCCTGTGGCACCGCAGGTTTCTGTTGCACGGATCTTCCATATATGGGTTAGCCAACTTGTTTCTCCTATTTTCTCGCTAATCTCTACAGATTGTAATTCCAATCATATAATAAAATATCCGTTCACATTTGGATGTATTTTTTATTCCATCAACCCACTGTCACATTTTATCTACTACTTTACTGTAGTGTCCATAGCTCCTAGACCACAGTGGTGGTGTTACCACGGCTGGTCAGGAGGCAAATCTCCAGGAGTGGACCCTCTGGACCGTGACCCCAAGGGGCCCTGGGCGAGTTGCCAGGTGGAGCCGACCCCTAGACAGGGATCGTTAGGAGCAGGCCCAGGGGTTCGGGTACCACGATAGCCGGTACCGAGAGGGGCGGCTCAGAACGGACTGGAGTAGGAGTGCGGGACTGAAGCGTAGACAACAGGACAGAGCAGGATCACTGGAGACTTGACCGGAGTAGGACTGCAGGACTGGAGCATAAACAGGACAGAGCAGGATCACAGGAGACTGGACCGGAGTTGGACTACAGGACTGGAGCATAGACAACAGGACAGAGCAGGATCACTGGAGGCAGGACCAGAGTAGGACTGCGGGACTGGAGCGTAAACAGCAGGATGGAGCAGGAACACGGGAGGCAGGACTGGAGTAGGACTGTAGGACTGGAGCGTGGACAGCAGGATGGAGCAGGAACACAGGAGGCAGGACTGGAGTAGGACTGGAGCGTAGATAGCAGGACGGAGCAGAACACAGGAGGCAGGACTGGAGTAGGACTGTTGCAGGAATCACGGAAGACAGGACTGCGAGACAGCAGAGAGCACACGAGGAAGCAGGGCCCAGTGTGCTAGCAAACACAACGATCAGGCGCATCCCTCAAGGGGGGACGGCCTGATATGGCCCTGTCTGGTCTGCCATTGGTCTTTAGGTGCTTCCGGGTCAGGGCATTGCCGGAGCACAAGTAACAGGAGGGAGGCGTGGCCGCGGCCTATGGCGCATGCGCATTGCATGCAGAGACCCCGTCGGCCGCGAGCCTGTCAGAAGGGACCGCCGTGGCTGCCGGATGGCGGGGGGCTGCGGCGTGGGAGCGGAGGCCGGGTGAGTATGCAGAGGCGTTGTGACACGTGTAAATGCTGGGTTCACATTACGTTAGGCAGTCTGTTAAACGGACTGCGTTACACCGCGGTATAATGTGTAGCGCAGTCCGTTAACACTGCCATTCAGCCCCATTGTCAGGCGCATCGTGGCGCATGCTGTAAAGTGTCGTGCGTTCGAGATATGCCATCATTCACTGACGGAGCCTCGGACGTGGGCTGCAGCGTCTGAGACTCCGTCACCGCTAGCGCAGGTGAATCATCTATGCTAGCACAGATGAGCTAGCGGGTATAGCATAACGCGATCGCGTTATGCTATACCGTTAACGCAGCCCGTCAACACTATGCGTTGAACGGGCTGCAAAACGCAATGTGAACCTAGCCTAAGAGACATGGCCTCATCTTGTTCCTGAGAATGCAGAGACTCTGAGATCATGTAGGAAAGGATTGACACACTACAAAAATATGTCACTATAGTGATACGGGAAGCAGAGCTGGAGAACACGTTGACTCTTTTGGCCGAGGTATGGATCACTGTAATGGAAGTAATTATAAAGATATGACAATAATGTCATAATGAAAGGCATAGCTCCATAATTAGACACTGGACAAGCACTAATATTTCAATTCTGGTGATGTCATCCCTGGAGAGTGATATCATGGTCTTCAGGTCACAATTGAAATTATTATTCTTTTAGGAATAGAAGGATAAGTTTGGGATTAATACAGCATGAAACAGCGCATTCGAAAGTCCCACAAGCCAAGGGACAGAGAATAAGCCGATACAAGTGCGCTGGTTTATGATGATCCTATAGAGCAGATGCACAAATATGGCCTGTGACGGGGTATACGACAGAGCAAGAAGGGACAACAGGCCGAGGGACGATCCAACGAGATTTATTAAGGCAGGGAGCATACAACATCAAATATCCATAATGTCCTTGGAGTACATGAGAAGTCCACAATAAGTCCACACAATGGAAACAAATCCGGGCACCTCACGATAGTCCTTGTGCCAGATGCGATAACAATAATCCTTGCAATAATCCACAGGATTCCACACAATCCCACGGACGTCACGAGCTGGCCTCAGCTCAGTTCGTGACTCCTTCACGTCTCCACTCAAAATCACAACTGATCTTAAAACAAGAATGTATTGTCAGGGCTCCTGGGATCAGCCCATCTGAAGGGGGGTAGGGGTCACACCTACTATTCAATGGTTTGGTCCATCAGAAGATTCTAGAAATGTAAGGGCTCCACTGAGTCTACAGGATGTGTATTTGTAGGTTATCTTCTGCTTAGGAAAACAATAGCCAAAGTTCTACTAGCTGTTGACACAAGCCTAAATTAGATTATGGTCCAGGTACATCACAAGACATTGCAAAGTATTGGGGGAAGGAGACATGGTTAATTTACAGCAAATACAACCAGGTAAAGTTAAATGACATATACAAAATACAGGACAGGGCAAAACTACAAATCATGACATGGCCACATAGTGATCATCCTCACTTTCTTCCGAGAGACATAGCTTTTTTATTTTTCCATCAACTTTGCTATATCAGGGTTGTTTTTTTGTGGAAGAAGTGGTAGTTTTGAATGGCACTGTACACTTTACCAGTGTATTGAAAGATGCAAAAGAAATTCCAAGAGGTGGAATAGTGAATAAAAAAAAAATCAGAATTCTACTTTTTTTTTATTTTTTTTAACAGCATTCATTATATGGTAAAAATGGCCCAGCAACATGATTCTTTATCTCAGTATGATTATGACCATAGCAAATATAAATAGAACATTTAAAGAACTGCACCAAGGAAAAGTCGTATAGATCACAGGATGAATATAAATATTACTGATCTGCAAATGATGAAAAAATGGAAACAATTTTCCAACTATCTTGATTTACCGTATTTTTCGGATTATAAGACGTACTTTTTTTCCCCCTGAAATTGGGGGTGCGACTTATAATGCGGATATACATTACTGGTACCATTGCTGTAGGCCGCAGGCTGCGATAAGTGGGTGTCGGGTGGTGCTGCTGGCGTCTCTGGCGTCGAGGGGGGCTCCGGTGCTGCGAGGGGCTCTGCCGACATTTTGTGAAAGGCCAGAGCCTCCGCAGTTCCGTGGTTTCCTGTGCTGTGGACTCCGGGAGAATAGCCGCCACGGAAAACCACGGAACTGCGGGGGCTCTGACCTTTTGCCAAATGTCGGCAGAGCCCCTCCGCAGCACAGGATCCCTCCACAGCACAGGACACCCGCACACCCTTTCATCTTAGCCTGCAGGCAGCAATGCTCTACTCCTGCCTCCTCCAGCAGCGACCCTGGGACCCCGCTTCACCGCAGCCACCACCCCCGGTGAGCAATAAGGCTAGTTTCACATTAGCGGTTTTTTGTGCAGCGCATCGTGCACATAAAAAACGCAATGAAAAACGCATGCAAACACAATACAAACGCGCGTTTTTTAATTGTCATGCGTTCGCTGATGCGTCAAAAAAAGCAGCGTTTCTTGCATTTTACATGCGTTTTTGCATGCGTTTGCGTTTTTTTTGCGCATGCATTTCTAGGTGTGACAGTTCACATTCCTTTAAAAACAATAGAAATAGAGTACACCAATGGGACACCAGTGGTCGTTTGTTATTGGAATGTTTTATATAGACCCTGTTATATGAATTCCTCAGATTTTGCTGCTGTTTCCGGTGTCAAGATGGACCTGCGTCTGGATAATTTCCGATTCAAGTTGGATCTTGACATTGCGCTGTCTCAGGCGTATGCCTTTTCTTGCCAGCAACAAAGGGAGAGACAGCATAGACGGCAGCGGCGTCGGTTTTGGAGGCATCCAATAATCGAACTCCGGGAAAGCCGTGGAGCGTATCACACGCTGTACAGCGAGCTCCAGGAAAACCAGGAGAAATTTGCAGACTATACCCGGATGTCCTAGCAAAGCTTCCTGGACTTGCTAAGTATGGTTGAAGGAATCATCCGCAGACGGGACACTCAGCTCCGGCGTGCCATTCCTCCCGAAGAAAGGCTCCTCGTCACCTTACGGTATGTAATGTTTTTATGTTTGCATAATTTTTTTTTTTTTTTTTTTTGGCTAAAAAATTCTGTGTTTTTTGGTAATGAATTTTAACATTATTTTTGGGAAATTGCTTTTTTGCATAATGGTTTTTCTTCTGTCATGTACTAACCACAAGCCTTTATAAAATGTTTTTCTGCTATGTTGTATTAAAAAACCATGCAAAAAAGTTATGCCATGTACTTTTTATTTTCAGTGTTTTTATTAATACCCTAGACAGAAATATAAATTGTTTTTCTTTTTAAGTTTTGCAGGTTCCTGGCAACTGGAGAGAGTCTTTCATCCCTGCATTTCCAGTACCGGCTGGGAATCTCCACTTTATCCGGGATTGTTGCCGACACCTGCAGGGCTCTGTGGGATGTTCTGTGTCCGGAGTTTCTGCCCTTGCCCACTGCCGAAAGTGGCTTCAAATAGCGGACAAATTCTGGGCAGTCTGCAATTTCCCGAACTGCCTAGGAGCGGTGGACGGGAAGCACATCCGCATCACAAAACCCGCAAGAAGTGGCTCTGAGTGCTACAACTACAAGAAGTACTTTTCTACAGTACTCATGGCCATTGCGGATGCAGACTGACGGTTTGTGGCGGTGGACATAGGGGCATTCGGACGGGGCAACGATTCCCAGACTTTTAAAAACTCATGGGCCGGAGGTTGTACGGCAACCAGTTCAATTTTCCACTGGCACGGCCTCTTCCCCAAACCCAAGCTCCACCACTGCCGTTTGTAGTGGTTGGGGATGAGGCATTTCAGATGTGCCAAAACCTGCTCAAGCCGTACTCCAGCCGTGACTTGGACCACTCCAAGAAAGTATTCAACTACAGGCTTACGAGGGCACGCAGGACTGTAGAGTGCGCCTTTGGCATTCTAGTGTCCAGATGGCGAATTCTCAGCACCGCCATCAATCTCAAACTTGAAACAGTGGATGAGGTGGTGAAGGCGTGCGTGGTTCTGCACAATTTTGTTATGGCAAAGGAGCGGCCGAATTTTGACATGGATGAACCTGCTGCCAACCCTTTGCCAGATTTTACTCAGCATCCTCGTCGGTCATCAGTCGAAGTTGCCCAAATGAGGGACCAATTTGCGGACTTCTTATCCGATGTGGGTCGTGTAGCATGGCAGGATCAACTGGTGTAATAGCTTTGTTGTTTGTTAATAATAAAATACCTTTTTTTAATACCTGTACCCAGTGTACTGTGTCTTAATACACTCCACTACTCGCCTGCCCAGGTGTCCAGTGAAATCAGGATGCTGTGCTTCCTGACTTTACTAGGACTCCTGACCAGGTGACCCTACATATAAAAGTTGTATGACCTTCCTCATTTCTCCAGTCCGTGTTCATAAGGCATATTGTCGAGAAGGTGTAGATAATACAACTAATATTTATATCACCTGGCCTAAGTATATTGATTTTGGGATGCAGTAACATCCTTCACTCTGTCTGATAACTGACCATGTGATTAAAAATATTAGTTTTAGTATCTCCACTGTCGAACGCAGACTGGAGAGATGATAAAGGTTTATACAACTTTTACAATCCCCTGGCCTGGTGTCATGATGAATTGATGATGCCCCCAAAAAACGCATCCTGACTTCAGAAATTTTGGACACCTGGCCAGGTGAATACACATAGGAGTTAACCTCCAGCATCTCTACAGTCTGTGTGCAATAGATAATGAAGACTGAAGCGACGCTGCAGATTACAACTCATAGGTATACTCACCTGGCCAGGTGTGCTAAATAGTTATGACACCAGGCCAGGGTATTTGTAGATATGGCCTGTAATTTCTCCATCATCTATTCAGTCTATTTGCCACAGACTGTATAGATGATGTGGTTCATGACAAGGTATCTAGAATCCCCTGGCCTTGTGTCACAAAGAGTGAAATGAGGATGGGCAAAACACCATCCTCAATTCACTCTTTATGACACCTGGCAAGGTGAGAATAGATATGCCTTGCACCCTCCACCATCAGTCTGACCAATATTAGCAGACTGAAGAGCCTGGTGGATGAAAATACAAGTCATATATTTGTGTTTTTGACATCACATAGCTCCAAGACTGACACAAGAAACATGTGTCAGTACTGGAGCTATGAGGTGTCAAAAACACAAAGTGTACGGCGCAGTGTGTGCAGGTGGCAAAAGACACAATAGCCAAACATTATTTTCAAATCAAACGTTCAAATAAAATAATTTAAGATTTAAAAAAAATTTTTTTTACTTGAGGTCAGTTGGTGGAAACTGGGGGGTGTGGAGGGATGAGGAACGGCTTAGGGTGGAGAAAGGGGTTGTGGGGGAAGGCAGCGGAGGCAAGGAAAGTTGGGAAGTGGGAGGTGAGGGAGTAGGGAGGGTTAGTCCTCTTTTTTTTTTTTTTTTTTTTTTTTTTTTTATGATGGTGTCCCGTCGGCGTGCTGCTGTCCTGCCTGGAGCGCCTGGAGCCTGAGGACTGGCTCGACCCCGGGGACCGCCTTGAGCCTGTGGACCGGCTGGAGCTGGGGGACCGCCTGGAGCTTGTGGACCGGCTGCCAGGATCCTGTAGCTGCTGTGGCATGCTGGTTGTGGTGGTGGATGTCCTGGCAGGGGCCGTAAATAGTGAATGCGGGTCCCCCAGCTGATGCTGCTCAGAGGTGGTGGTGGTGGTGGCGGTCTATGCAGGCGTGTTGGCGGTCCATACCGGGGTGGTCCTCCCGGTGGTGGTGATGGTGGTGGCGGGGGTGGTGCTCCGGGTGGTGTGGCGCTCCAGGCAGGGGTGGTGACAATGTGCCATCCAGTGGTGGTGGTGGTGGTGGCAGCAGTGGTGGGCCAGGCAGGAGCAGCGCAGCGCTTGGCATGGTAGTCTCCAGCTGCACTCGGACTTGGGGCGGTATATTGGTGTCCGGCGTGGCTTGGAAGTGTGGTGTCCGTGCAGTGATATGCAGCAGAAGTAGGTAATGCTGTGAATCGAGTCAGCGGTGGCCCCGGTGGAAATGCCACCGCTGACTGCTGCATATACCTACTCTGCTGCATAGCCTGCATAAAAGCATTGTTGCAGGCCTGCATGACAGTCAACTGGAGTTCAGGGGTAAGGTTTTCCGCCGTGTCCCGAGCTATTTGTGTATAGAAATGATGCGCTGGTCTGGCGAGGTCGACTTCCAGGCGCTCAAGGCGACCCTCGATAGACTTGTAGCGTTGGTCCAAAAGGAGGAAACCACTCTCAAGTCTATCGGAGAGTGCCTTGAGGCTACTCTGAAAGACCGAGCTCAATTCAACGAACTCGGGCATGACAGGCCTGTCCGAGGTCCTCTGCCGCTGCTGGCGGGAAGTGCCCGCAAAACCAGTGGCAGAGACCTGGGACAGGGGAACACCTGAGCGACCAGCTTCCTGGTCTCCAGATGACTGTGGTGCAGACCTGCAAGGTGCTTCCTCGCTGATGGATGGCTGGGACGGGTTCCGATGCAGCTTGATGAAGGACCGCTTCGGGCCCAGGTTGCAGGGTGCTGCTCCAGGTGCTGTGAAAAGAAAAAGAAATTACTGCCATAAATTATCAATCGCCAACTCCTGTGGAATAGAAAAGCACAGAATAAAACACAATACAACTAGAAAATACTTACGTTCGGGAGGCAAGGACCGGTCTTAAAAATGCCAAGGCACGATGATATCTGTATTTCGTGCCGGTCCTTGCCGCAGCACCACTGTGAACCTGCTTCTCCTGACGGATATCCCTGTTGAAGCGGTCCTTCATCGAGCGCCAACGGGTTCTGACTTTGTTCACTGTGGGTAAAAACAAAAAAAAAAATAAGAAACTCCATGGAGTTACTAGCATCACACACAGTTGGGTGATCCCGGCCAAGATCACTGCTGCATAACACTGCATTTATATACTTACGAAAATCCTTGTGGACCCGGGGAGAGGCGTTGTCCCAGCCATCCATCAGCGATGCGGCCACCTCGTTCCAGAGCCGCCGGATCACCACGTTGTCCGAGTGCAGTTGGTGACGGGTGTCCCACAGTGGGACTCGCTCCTGGACTAGACGGATGAGCTCGTCATTGTCCAGGGCGAGGTCCTCCTCCCGTTGTGGAGCCTAGAAAAGAAAGACAATTTTAAAATGAAAAATCTAGAAAATAAACCAGCCATGAAAAAAATTTTTTTAGAATGAAAATATAAGCATGAATAAAAAACACAGAAAAAAACCCAGCATGAAAATTTTAAAAAAAATACATTAAGAAATGATTGCCAAAAAACAGAGAAAATAAACCAGCATAGAAATTAACATAAAAATAAAAAAACTGTACCAAAAAAAGAACCAAAAAATAACAGCAGGAAAATTACCAAAAAATACTAATAAAAAATTACCAAAAAACATAAAAAAAACAAAAAAAACCCAAATAAAATTATTTCAATACAGTTCCAAAAAAAAAAAATAACCAAGCATAGAAATCAACTTTAAAAAAAAACCAGCAGAGGAATTAACAAAAACCTGACTCCCTTCCCAGAAACCGCGCCTTTTTTGTCTGTGCGTTTTCCGCGCGTTTTCGTCGCGGTTTTGATGCGTTTTTTTCCAGCGCATTTTCAAAACGCATAGCACTAGCCAGAAACGCGGAAAAATCCGCGAAATTAATGAGCATGCTGCGTTTTTTCGCGGTAAAAAGCGCATCAATATGCACAAAAAGTGCAAAATGCATAGAAATTAATGGGAAGCTTATTTTTAGCGGTTTTATTGGCAAAACCGCTAAAAATACCGCTAAAAAAACGCTGTATGTGAACGCAAAACCGCAACGAAAACGCACAGACAAAAAAGGCGCGGTTTCTGGGAAGGGAGTCAGGTTTTTGAGCAGAATTTTTCTGCTACGTGTGCACTTAGCCTAAGAAGCACCACTATTTTATTAAAAAAAAATTTTTTTCCTATTTTTCTCCTCAAAGTTTGGGGTGCGACTTATAATCTGGAGCATCTTATAATCCGAAAAATACGGTATTCAGTCTGGTGGATGAGCGTCACATGCCGAAATCCTAGCACCTCATTGTCACTGAGGTTATTAATGGTCGTCTGAGGAAGGTAATGCTACTGAATGTAAAAATCATCAGGATCCGCTGCCGACAGCTCCTGTGTAATCACAGACCAATGACGTCCCCGATGTGCTCGGTGGAGACATGCAAATGCAAATTTTATATAATTTATACAATGTGATTCTCTGGATTTTATTTTTGATATTTTATCTCTCAATATTAAAATTTACCTTTCCTTAAAATTATAGACTGTTCATGTCTATGTCAGTGGGCAAACTTACAAAATCAGCAAGGGATCAAATACTTATTTTCTTCACTGTATGTGTGACCATTCAAGGATATACCTTCCCAGACTGCCACTGACTACCACCACCCTGGGCATGCTGGACCATCAGTATTTAAGGCAGCATCATTTTCACCACAGCATCTCCAATCTTTTCCACATCTGTCACATTCTCGGTGTGATTCTGCTGTCTTCTGGGAAAAGAATGGGGCGCCAATAGCAGCCTTTCCAGCTCTGTTGTTCGCTGACAATTGCTGGCTGTGAGCACCGGTCACACAATAGGACATTCAGCCCTCATGACGTATGATTCCAAAAATTTGATCAAATCCTTGCACCCCAGTATTCACTAGAGGTGATTTGGTATGGCTCTGGCAGTGCGCCTTCTGTTCAACCTTGCTCAGAGGAACAGATACTGGTCTTGCTGCTGGTTTGATGCCTTTGGACAGCCTTGCCCAGCTCTTCTCGTGTAACAGCCTGTGGTCTAGTATCTGCGCCATGCTCTGGAGACTACTAGGAGATGCAGTAAATGTTCTTGTGACAGAAAATATGAATGTGCCATATTAGAGGAGCTTGATTATCTTTGCCACCAGAGAAGTCTGCAGGTACCGCTTCATGCTACCGGTACTGACAAACTCCAGAGCAAAACTAGAGAATAGTCAGAAGGATAAGTAGAGGTGAATTGTCTGCAGCCACCAATGGCGAGAGCATTCCTTTGTTTTCCCGTTGCAAGAACTTCTGTTGTCACGTTCATTAGCAGCCGGTGACATTGTTTCACAATGAGATTCGTCATTATGAGAGAACAATTTTGGTTCCATTGTTGGTGAACAAAATGGCTAAATCTTGTCAAATACTATTTGACTAATCCTTTGTTTTATATGATCAAAAACTTTAGTTCTTATGAATTTTCGTGTCTCTTTTGCAGAATTATCGGTACCGGTTACGAACAGTTCACTGAACGGACCTCTGAGACTTTCACAAAGTGCAAGGCTCCAAATAAATGTCCAATTTTGACAGAAAAAAAAACTTTGAAAGCTGCGAGGAACATTCTATGTGCAGGAGAGACCGAGGAAAGTGTCACAGGGAAATGTCACCATCATAGTCATGTTCTTCTCTACTCAGGTAGTGTTTCTATCTCGCCATGATAAATTTTTCTGCTTCACTGAATTTGACCAGGAAATAAGATTTACAAAGATTCAAAAGTCATTCAAAGTCTAACTTCCCTGAAATAATGTGAGTGACCCCAAGATCTCCCAGGACTGTACCTAACGCCTTTATAACATTTCTTAAGAATTGGATAACAATATTTTACACAATGCAAAGTAGTGAAAATTAGCAAAAATTGGCCATAGACATGTTACTCTAGATCTGACTCTGGGAATGTGGGTCAGTCCAGGATCATGCAATATTATAATGCTCTTCAAAGAGTTTCTGCGTTGGTCATTATCGGCTTAATTATTATAATATGATGATTTTATATCGTATAAACTTTGGAATTGACAGTGATTATAACCTGCTCTGTCACTTCATTATGCATTTTGTTCTCTGTTCTGACCTTGATTTTACTTATTACACGATACGTGTAGATCTATCACTTGTACACATGTTAAAGGGAACCTGTATCGTCGGAAAACAATATTTTCCAGCAGCTATTGGGTTAATTTGCAGAAATTGCTTTACAGTAAAATATAAGCATTACAATACCCCTGCCTTAAGGCCCCCATACACTATAGACCAAAGTTGTACAAAATAGACAATTTCAACCACATTGATCGTTTGTCATTTGTTTTTTTTTCAAGGCGGCAAGTGAATGACTTTTGTGCAACGAACGAAAGGTCGATCGAGCATGTGTGTTTTTTTCATATGACAATCATGTATGGCACAATGTGTGTGCTTTGTTCTCTTCGTTTACTTAATAGGCCAATGAAATTTTCTTTGCACACTTGCAGTAATAAAGACCCCGTCTCACAGTGAGATCGCTGAATTGTCACCGATTTTGTGACGCAACATCGATCTCGCTACGTGTGACACGTAGCGGCGACCAGGCCCCCGCTGCGATGTCGCTGATCGTGCTGGAATGTCCTGGGCCATTTTTTGATCGCTGGTGTTCCTCTGGCCAGCGCGCATCCCTGTGTATGACACCGACGAGCGACCTCGTTAGCGACTCCAGAAATCATGGACGCAGGCGGGAGTCGTCAGAATCGCTGCTGTGTGACAAGGTCCCAACAACCGCCGAGGTCGTTATACGGATCGCTGGATTGTTGCTGCGTCGTTGGGTAAATCTGGCTGTTTGTCGGCCATGTAGCGACCATGTAGCGACGCACTAGCGATCCTGACCAGGTTATATCGTCAGGATCGCTGGTGCATCGCTTTGTGTAACGGTACCTTAACTCTGCTAAACAGCATGCAATAAAATAACACATTGTTAAAACCATGCTCGCCTATGCAATACTAAACACACAAATGCAAGAAAACTGCACTGAATCTGCACTGTGTGGTCTTACACTAATCAAAACTAAGTTGTACCCTTTTTATAAAGCCCCAACACCCAAAACATGGAGAAGACCAAGATGTAAAGTACTCTGGATATTTCTTTGTTTCCAAAGTTTGCAAAACTCTTAGCATTATGATACATTTACCAGTGTTTCCAATTTCCTTTTTTGGGGTTAGTCAGGCCACAGACATTGAGGGCTCATTCAGTCATCAATATTTTCCACGAGAAATCCGACCGATTATTCTGAACAGTCTATGAGCAGAGTGTGGTCAGAGTGTCATCAATTTTTCTTGTTTGTGGAGAGAAAAAAATAGTTTCTCCACCTTCTCCTTTATGACAATCTGTAAAATTCAGTTCAAAACCGGATGTCATCTGAGTGCGGTCCAATTTTTTCATGGACCCACTTGAATTGCCGGATCAAAATTGGACATGTGTCCAATATTTTCTGTGGATCACGGAAAATTTGGTATGTGTGAACAGTCACTTAAGATATCATAGGTACAATTGGTATTTGTGAAAAAATAGATAGAAAATCAGACATGTGATCGAGCCCTGAGGGCCCAATTCAACAACGTGTTTGCTCCAGAATTCTGGCATAAAACACCTTGAAATGTAACTCAGATGTTGCAGAACTTGAAGTTGCGTAATAAGTCACACTGTTAAGTCTAAGGCTATGTGCACACGTAGATTTTCGTCCTGCGGATTTTTCCGCGCAAATTTTAAGAAATCCGCAGGTCAAATGACCTGCATTTTTCCTGCGGATTTCTTCTTTTTTTATTGCGATTTTCCAGCGGTTTTTGTGCTGTTTTCCCTCTGCAGATTTGGAGAATGGAGCAGGTGGAAAACCGCACAAACGAAGTGACATGTTGCTTTTTTTGGACCGCACAAAAACCGCGCGGAAAAAAACGCAGCGTGTGCACAGCGTTTTTTTTTTTTTTCATTGATTTACATTGTACTGTAAATCACAGTGCGGCTCTGCAGCGTTTCTGCGCGGAAAACGCAGGAAATCTGCATCGTGTGCACATAGCCGTAAGCTACATTCCCACTATGAGATTCAGTTGATTTTTTTTGATGATGCACCATTACTGCACCTATTTTGTAAATTATGCTACTTGCATTTTTTTTAGTGTGTTTTTATTGCGTTTTTGGTGTTGCATTTTAGTTTTTTTGGTATTTCATGCTTAACATAATAACATAGTTAGCAAGGCCGAAAAAAGCCATTGTCCATACAGTTCAGCCTATATTCCGTCTGTATAAATTCCCAGATCTACAGTTAGGTCCATATATATTTGGACAGAGACAACTTTTTTCTAATTTTGGTTCTAGACATTACCACAATGAATTTTAAACAAAACAGTTCAGATGCAGTTCAAGTTCAGACTTTCAGCTTTTATTTGAGAGTATCCACATTAAAATTGGATGAAGGGTTTAAGAGTTTCATCTCCTTAACATGGGCCACCCTGTTTTTAAAAGGACCAAAAGTAATTGGACAATTGACTCCAAGGCTATTTCATGGACAGGTGTGGGCAATCCCTTCGTTATGTCATTCTCAATTAAGCAGATAAAAGGCCTGGAGTTGATTTGAGGTGTGGTGCTGCATTTGGAAGGTTTTGCTGTGAAGGAAACATTCGGTCAAAGGAGCTCTCCATGCAGGGGAAACAAGCCAACCTTAAGCTGCAAAAACAGAAAAAACCCATCCGAGAAATTGCTACAACATTAGGAGTGGCAAAATCTACAGTTTGGTACATCCTGAGAAAGAAAGCAAGCACTGGTGAACTCATCAATGCAAAAAGACCTGGGCGCCCACGGAAGACAACAGTGGTGGATGATCGCAGAATAATCTCCATGGTGAAGAGAAACCCCTTTACAACAGCAAACCAAGTGACCAACACTCTCCAGGAGGTCGGCGTATCAATATCCAAATCTACCTTAAAGAGAAGACTGCATGAAAGTGAATACAGAGGGTTCACTGCACGGTGCAAGCCACTGATAAGCATCAAGAATCTAAAGGCTAGACTGGACTCTGCTAAAAAAACATCCAAAAAAGCCAGCACAGTTCTGGAAGAACATTCTTTGGACAGATGAACCCAAGATCAACCTCTACCAGAATGATGGAAAGAGAAAAATATGGCGAAGGCGTGGTACAACTCATGATCCAAAGCATACCACATCATCTGTAAGACACGGCGGAGGCAGTGTGATGGCTTGGGCATGCATGGCTGCCAGTGGCACTGGGTCACTAGTGTTTATTGATGACACAGGACAGAAGCAGCCGACTGAATTCTGAGGTATTCAGAGCCATACTGGGTGCTCAGATCCAGCCAAATGCGGCCAAAGTGATTGGTCGTCGTTTCATACTACAGATGGACAATGACCCAAAACATAAAGCCAAAGGAACCCAGGGGTTTATTAAAGCAAAGAAGTGGAATATTCTTGAATGGCCAAGTCAGTCACCTGATCTCAACCCAATTGAGCATGCATTTCACTTGTTAAAGACTAAACTTCAGACAGAAAGGCCCACAAACAAACAGCAACTGAAAACCACCTCAGTGAAGGCCTGGCAGAGCATCAAAAAGGAGGAAACACAGTGTCTGGTGATGTCCATGAGTTCAAGACTTCAGGCAGTCATTGCCAACAAAGGGTTTTCAACCAAGTACTAGAAATGAACATTTTATTTGCAATTATTTAACCTGTCCAATTACTTTTGGTCCCTTTAAAAACAGGGTGGCACATGTTAAGGAGCCGAAACTCCTAAACCCTTCATCCAATTTTAATGTGGATACCCTCAAATGAAAGCTGAAAGTCTGAACTTCAACTGCATCTGAATTGTTTTGTTTAAATTTCATTGTGGTAATGTCTAGAACCAAAATTAGAAAAATGTTGTCTCTGTCCAAAATATATATGGACCTAACTGTACATCCTTCTAAAGAACCTACCGTATATACTTGTGTATAAGCCGAGATTTTTAGCCCATTTTTTGGGCTGAAAGTCCCCCTCTCTGCTTATACATGAGTAATATACCGGGGCGAATCGGCGGGGCAGGGGGAGCGGGGGGTGTCAGATCATACTCGCCCTTCTCTGCAGCTCCCCTGCTTGTTCCATGTTGTCGGCGCTGCTCTCTTCCTGCTTCAGCGGTCAAATGGTACCCGCTCATTAAATATGCGCATATTTAATGAGCGGTACCACGTGACCGCTGAAGCAGGAAGAGAGCAGCGCCGACAACATGGAACAAGTAGGGGAGCTGCAGAGACAAGCGCCAGGATCGGGTGAGTATGACTGGGGGGAGGCATATTCACCTGTCCCTGCGCTCTGCTGTCTTGCGTCCTCTGCAGTGACATTCAGGTCAGAGGGTGCGATCGTGCCCTCTGCCTGCACAGTCACTGCAGAGTCCGCAACGCTGATGAGCAGGGGGCAGCGACGGAGGTGAGTATACAGTGTTTTTTTTTGTAACGGAGGCAGCAGCAATATGATGGGGCCACTCACTGTGCAGATAACTGGGGCCACTCACTGTGCAGATAACTGGGGCCACTCACTGTGCAGATAACTGGGGCCACTCACTGTCCTCATTATCTGGAGCCACTCACTGTGTAGCATAACTGGGGCCACTCACTGTGCAGCATAACTGGGGCCACTCACTGTGCAGCATTATCTGGGGCCACACACTGTGCAGCATTATGTGGGGCCACTCGCTGTGCAGCATTATCTGGGGCCACTTCGCTGTGCAGCATTATCTGGGGCCACTCGCTGTGCAGCATTATCTGGGGCCACTCGCTGTGCAGCATTATCTGGGGCCACTCGCTGTGCAGCATTATCTGGGGCCATTCGCTGTGCAGCATTATCTGGGGCCACTCGCTGTGCAGCATTATCTGGGGCCACTCGCTGTGCAGCATTATCTGGGGCCACTCGCTGTGCACCCTCGGCTTATACGTGAGTCAATAAGTTTTCCCAGTTTTTTGTGACAAAATTAGGGGGGTCGGCTTATACACGGGTCGGCTTATGCACGAGTATATACGGTAATAACTGTAAGATACAATATTGTTACGCTCCAGGAAGACATGCAGGCCTCTGTTGAACCCCTCGACTGAGTTCGCTATCACCACCTCCTCAGGCAGGGAATTCCAGATTCTCACTGCCCTAACAGTAAAGAATCCTCTTCTATGTTGGTGGAGAAACCTTCTCTCCTCCAGACGCAGAGAATGCCCCCTTGTGACCGTCACCTTCCTTGGTATAAACAGATCCTCAGAGAGATATTTGTATTGTCCCCTTATATACTTATACATGGTATAACAGCTTTAAATAAAGCTGTTTTGTTTCTGACACTTTCTCATATTTGGCTTTGTCAAAACTTTATTGACATACTTCAATGCAGATTACATGCGTTTTTGCTGCGTTTTCCGCAGCCAAAAAACACACTAAACATGCATGTGCATCTTTTACCTGTGCATTTTCCGCATCTAATGGAAGTCTATGGGAAAAATTTGTACAGAAAACTCCACAAGAAAAATTGACATGTTGCAGATTTGAAACAAGCACTGCAGATTACTTTACGCTGGGAGAGTGCATGGGATTTAAATAAATCCCATTAACTTTGATGAAACTGTAACAACACTGCGTTTTTGCCACAGCAATTCGCCAAAAGCTCATCGCAGGAACATAACCAAAAGGCTTTAAACATCATGTGGAAAAAAAAAAACTCCTCAAAAGCATCTTAAAAGAAAGCCTCCTAAAACAACAACAAAAAAGAAGCATTGTTTCCTGAAGTTGAATGCTCTGTAAAAACTCCTCTGATTTTTCCTCCTCAAATAAACTCTGCAAGCATACCCTTACGATGTGTGCACATGGTGTCTTTTAGCATTGCAGCTGCTGAGTTTTTCCAAGGCAAAGCTGCTTCAGGAATCACTGGTGGTTCTTTTTTCCGCCATTCTTGTGGCTGCTCTGCCTCCAGCGTCTTTTACTCTATCCTGTAAATATAGAGAGAGCGGGCGGCTTCCATTAGGAGAACAATGGGCACGTCACTTCTTTCAATGAATTCACAATTTCTAAACCCTGAAGCGACATAAGATGAAACGTGTGCACAGTAATGTTGACTTGACAATGACATGCCTTATGTTAATGTTATTGAGCAATTTTGCAATGCTTTTTCAGGCAGGTTCCACCCGGAAAAAAACCATCATGTGCACGTAGCCTTAGCGTGAATTTACACATGCCAAGTTTGTTGTAGAAATTCCTGCAATTGACCTGTTCATCTGTATTTCAGAAATCTGTCAATTCGTCATCTCTGCAGCATCAATAACCCCAATGTATTTACCGTCTGTGAACGCGCTATCATAGAGTCCGTCAGGACAAGAAATTGACACTTGTTGAACTCGGTTAAACCTGCAGAGCAAAAATGACGAGGCTTCTATCTGCTACATTATGGGATTTGGAATCGTCTAATGATCTGTAGTTTTGTTTGCACTCTGTTGCTGATATTTTCCACCACCTCTGGTGTAATATTAAATCCTTCTTATCCATGTCCCTTTGCTTGCTCTTTTGCTTGTTCTTCGGCCAGGTTCACATAGCGTTAACACAGCCCGTTCAATGCATAGCATAACGCAATACGTGTTATGCTATACCGCTAGAGCTGATCATTCATCTGCATTAGCGGTGACGGATCCTCAGACGCTGCAGCCCGCGTCCCAGGCTCCGTCAGTGAATGACGGCACATCGCGACCGCGTGACGCTTTATGGCATGCGTCGCAATGCGCCACACAAAGGGGGTCAATGGCAGCGTTAACGGACTGCGTTACACCGCGTTATATCGCGGTGTAACACAGTCAGTCAACGGACTGCCTAAAACGCAGTGTGACCCCGGCCTTCTTCCCTTCTGCCTCTGTGATTATTAAATTGTATTTGAATTTTTACTGTATCTGGTTTCCTGTATAATATTTTTCATCTTTTCGAACCATGTTACTTGTTCTGGAATGAATTGATCATCTGTGATCATTTGCACAGTCTTGTACAATAATTTTCTGCTTTGTTTGTGCTTTGGATATTAACGCTCCCTCAACATCTTCCAGAATTTTTGCCTAATATTTCTTACAAAAGTAAAAAAGTTGAGATGCTGCAACAACAGTCTTCCAGGCAGAAAGACAGCAGAATCATCAATGAAATGAGACCAATCCCACACATCTGTAGAAAGGAAATGCAGCCACGTAAATATCCATAAAAAGGGGTAATGAGCAATGCATAATAATTAACCAGGATCCTTTAAATTGAATTTTGACCATTTACCACCATGTCATGTTCGCTGTAGACAAGATCATGTATCTCTGTATACAGGGAGCTCCCCCTAGTGGTGGCTTCAGACAGTATCTTATCATATATCTCTGTACACATGGTGCTCCCCCTCGTGGTGACTGCAGACAGGATCTGTGATGAAGGAGCAGCCGCCATCTTGGATATGGGGCCTAATGCTCGCCTCATGTCTGAGCTTAGCCTGTCCATTTTGGTCTGAGTTCACAAGAATTACAGGCAGGTAACTGCTCCTACCCCCCCCCCCCCCAGGGCCTGTAAGCATAACGAAGAAAACAGGATTTAGTGCTCCAATGTTGAATAGCAAGGTCTTTTAATATGGTAATGAGATAAAGCCAAAGCAGAACTTCAAAGCTGGAGTAGGAGCCATGCCAGCATGGGGCAGGAAGGTGCCTGGGGGCTTCGATTAGAATATACCTGTCAGCTGGACACAGAAATACTCATCCATTGTCTCTCCCAGCCTCTTCGACTCCATCCTAGGATCATGGATTATAAACACACCTTTCGAGTTAGACTCATATAAAATATCCGTGTGACCCTGAGGAAATCGCGCATCTGGCAGTGCGACTCCTGAGTCGGTGAGGGCTCTGGGACCTGAGATATAGAGATTGGCCCTCCACAGCGACCCATGGGGCCATGTTTGCTCTCCACACAACAGGCAAAACAAACCGCATTCACTGGTACTTCTCGTGTCCTGATCCGATCATGCTGTAGAAAGTTACCCCCTTTCTTAGATATTGGGAATAAGTTCTGCAGAGAGCTAAAGGGTGGAGATTATTAGCCCACCCTCTGACACACGGGGGAGTGTTGTGAGTTCATTTTCCCCTTCACTACTGAGGCCCGAGGAACTCCCTCTTCTGGTGAAGAAAGGTAGTGAGCCTGATTGTCAAACACCTGGGGCTGATGATGATGACTGGCTGAGTGGAGTTAATGACTGGATATAAGGCTGCCGACGCCCTTCTGGCCTGCGGGTGATTTCTCTGTGGACTTCTAGGAAACCAGTCTGATTCCTGCTCATCTAAAGCTAAGATTTGTGCTTTGCCTTTTTGCATTAGTGTTTTGTTTTCCTTGCTTTTCTGGATTCTGCCATTCCCTGCTGGGGTGAGCTGAATCTCCTTTTGCCTGTTGCTCTGTCTTCAGAATATTCCTGAGTACTGACATAGCTTTTTTGAAGCCTAGCGTCTTCAGGGCCTTTTTTACTGTCAGTTTGTTGGCTCTTATTTTCATAGGGTTTTTCACGGATTGCAGACAGCAGCCTTCCTGTCCTTTCCTATCGAAGCTAGCGTGGGCCCCATCTTTGCTCAGTCTATCTTTCTGTCTGTGTTTTGTTCTTTCTTCTTGCTTCACCTTCATTATTTGTGGGGGGCTGCCTTTTGCTTTGGGGTCTGCTCTGGGGCAGTTTAGATTTCCCTTTCTGTCTTTAGGCTATGTAGTCCTCCGGCTGTGATCGAGGGGCCTAGGGCATTGTAGGAGCCCCCCACGGCTACTGCTAGTTGTGTTGATAGGTTCAGGGGTCTGCAATCCGATAGCTGCCAACTTCTCTGGTTTTCTGGACTTAGCTAGCATTTCTATTTTTGCCTCCTACGGTGACTCAATCATAACAGGGGAGGAACCCAGCATGCTTAAGAACTGGGGGCACAGGGCAGAGACACACACTCTCACAGAAGAACCAGACGATGATGATCTAAGAAGGAACTGGGGACAGATCTGCCAAGGGGAGCAGTGGCCCACGCTTTGGGGTCTGTCCGGCAACTAAGATTCTTATACCTGTGGACTGCAGAGCCCCCGGCATCCACATGCAACCTACAACCTCGTAAATTGACCTCCAGCTTAATATCTCTAAGTTTTGTACCCTTACTGTTATATTTTACTGTGACTGCAAATCCACTGTAATTCCATTGTATAGCTTACTGTATATTTCTGTAATTATCTAGTGCGCCCTTAAGGCAATTAAACCATAAAATTAATCTTGGGCTGATGCTTTTACTCTGATTACGAATCTTAGAATACCCAGCGGGTAACAGGACATCCTCCCCAGCGGCCATTTGCTCTAGGTGCAGTTCCCTTACTGACCTGAGAGACAAAGGGGGCTCCGGAGAGCTGTGCCTGTGTAGTTACGTCACATTGGTGACGTAGGAGGAACCCGTCTTTCCTCCACAGGATCTTATCATGTATCTCTGTATACAGGGAGCTCCCCCTAGTGGTGGCTGCAGACAGGATCTTATCATGTATCTCTGTATACAGGGAGCTCCCCCTAGTGGTAGCTGTAGACAGGATCTTATCATGTATCTCTGTGTACAGGGAGCTCCCCCTAGTGGTGGCTGCAGACAGGATCTTATCATGTATCTCTGTATACAGGGAGCTCCCCCTAGTAGTGGCTGCAGACAGAATCTTATCATATATCTCTGTATAAAGTGAGCTCCCCCTAGTGGTGGCTGTAGACAGACACTTCTCATTTACATCTAATTCTATTCATTGATTTAAGGACTTAATCAGACTTACCTGAGTTATTGTCCCAACAAATTATTCTTTTTCCTTTCGTAAAAAAAATGTCACAGAGCAAGCATATTGGCTGATAAAATTAGGAACCACCGCATGGGAGCATATAGAGTATTGTCTGCAGTCTGTCTCCTCTGCTTTTTGTTGTTTTACAATAACATTCACCAGAAATCTTACAGCCCAGAACCAAAAAGACCGATATAGGTATCCCATAAAATATCACATTATTATTATTATTATTATTATTATTATTATTATTATTATTATTATTAATATAGCACCATTGATTCCATGGTGCTGTACATGAGAAGGGGTTACATTCAAACATTCAAATTACAGATATCACTTACAGTAAACAAACTAACAACGACAGACTGATACAGAGTGGAGAGAGGACCCTGCCCTTTCGGGCTTACATGCTACAGGATGGTGGGGAAGGAGACAGTAGGTTGGTGGGTTGCAGCAGTTCCGGTGTTGGTTCAGGTGATATCACCGGTAGTGGTGAGAGAGAAGGAGGTAGCGGGGTCATTGCAGGCTGTAGGCTTTCTTGAAGAGGTGGGTTTTCAGGTTCCGTCTGAAGGATCCAAATGTGGTTGATAGTCGGACTTGTTGGGGCAAGGAATTCCAGAGAATAGGGGCTATTCGGGAGAAGTCTTGGAGGCGATTGGGTGAGGAGTGAATAAGTGTGGAGGAGAGAAGGAGGTCTTGGGAGGACCGGAGATTTCTTGAGGGAAGGTATCGGGAGATTACTTCAGAAACATGGGGGAGACAGGTTATAGATGGCCTTGTAGGTCAGAATTAGTAATTTGAACTGGATGTGCTGAGGGAATGGGAGCCAGTGAAGAGATTTGCAGAGGGGAGAAGCGGAGGAGTAGTGAGGAGAGAGATGAATTAGTCAGGCGGCAGAGTTAAGGATGGACTGGAGAGGTGCGAGGGTGTTAGCAGGGAGACCACAGAAAAGGATGTTGCAGTAGTCGAGGCGGGAGATGATGAGGGCATGCACAAGCATTTTAGTAGATTGAGGGTTGAGGAAAGGACGGATTCTGGAAATATTTTTGAGCTGGAGGCGACAGGAGGTTGAAAGAGCTTGGATGTGTGGTTTGAAGGACAGGGCAGAGTCAAAGGTTACTCCGAGGCAGTGGACTTTTGGCACTGGGGAAAGTGTGATGTCATTAATTGTTATAGCTAGGTCAGGTAAAGAAGATCTGTGAGATGGTGGAAAGATGATGAGTTCAGATTTGTCTACATTGAGTTTGAGGAAGCGAGAGGAGACGAAGGAGGATATGGCTGATAGACACTCTGGGATTCTGGACAGCAGAGAGGTGACGTCTGGGCCAGAGAGGTAGATCTGAGTGTCATCAGCATAAAGGTGGTAGTGGAATCCGTGGGACTTTGAGTTGCCCCAGACCAAGTGTATAGATTGAGAAGAGTAGGGGTCCTAAAACAGAGCCTTGGGGGACTCCAACAGAGAGAGGGTGGGATGAGGAGGTGGTGTGGGATAGGTGATGACAAGTGCCGGTTCATTAATTTTTCCAGCACGAGCAACAACAGCACCAAGAATGATGTCCTCAGGATGTTATGATGTTGAAGGACGAAGGTTTGACTTTGCAGGGATTTTGCAAAGATATGAGAAAAAAGTAGCTGTCACGTGTGCTGCTATTTAAGAGAAATGAATATTCACCTATCTGGGCGTGGAAAGATGTGAATATTTATTTCTCTTAATGAGCAGCACACGTGACTGCCCGGCAGCTGCAGGAAGGCTCTGGCTGACACTGTGCGCGCTACTGAAGAGCAATAAATACTCACTGCTCTCTGCGCACACAGTCCCGGCGTGCAGAGCAGTGAGTATTCCGGCAGCTGCCCTTCGGCTTGCAAGCAGCTCGTGATGTCCCTGCCATGCGCTGCTTACATGCATAAAGCAGCTGCTGGCATCAGAACAAGATGCTGCGAGGGATTGCCGGGAAGGTAAGTGTAATTTTTTGTATTTTTAATGTTTTCTGATGGAGCCATTTATACCAGAACCGGCGTTGGGGGCTATACATAGCAAGATACTATTAAAGAGAAATGAATATTGCATGGCGTGGAATGTAATGAGTATTCATTTCTCTTTAGCAGCGGGCACAGGAGTTAGCCGCAGCAGCCGGCTCCTGCCTCTGTGACCCGCTGTTCCGCCGATACCGCTCCCCCACCTCCCCACCACTGCCAGAGCTGGTACATCCGGACTATAGGAGGCCCCCTCATTTTCCTCCACATTTTTGGAGGAAAAAAGTGTGTCCTATAGTCCGAAAAATACGGTATATATTTTTTTGCCTAAAATGCAAAGGAAATGTGTCATCTTTAACTTTAGGCCTTTTAGAGATCATTTCATCTTCAACTTGCTTAAATGCTCTGAATAACCGTAATTTTAACCAAGGGTGCCCAAACTTTTACATGTCACTGTATAGGTAACACGGTTTCACCCAGTAGAACTGTGGCTCCTTCATTATTTCCTTTGTGTTTTCTTATAATTGATTTGTAGGGTGAAACATTAAAAATTAAAATACAAATTGAAAGTGACGTGTACAGTTTAAACAGCTTCTCATCACTCACAATGTGCGTAGGCTTCTCATCCATGGAGGAGATCACTCACAATGTGTGGGGGCTTCTCATCCATGGAGGGTCTCACTCACAATGTGTATAGGCTTCTCATCCATGGAGGGGGTCACTCACAATGTGTGGGGGCTTCTCATCCATGGAGGGGGTCACTCACAATGTGTGGGGGCTTCTCCTTCATGGAGGGGGCTCACTCACAATGTGTGGGGGCTTCTCATCCATGGAGGGTCTCACTCACAATGTGTGTAGGCTTGTCATCCATGGAGGGGATCATTCACAATGTGCGGAGGCTTCTCATCCATGGAGGGGGCTCACTCACAATGTGTGGGGGCTTCTCATCCATGGAGGGGGCTCACTCACAATGTGCCGAGGCTTCTCATCCATGGAGGGGTCACTCACAATGTGCCGAGGCTTCTCATCCATGGAGGGGGCTCACTCACAATGTGTCCGGGGTTCTCATCCATGGAGGGGATCACTCACAATGTGTGGGGGCTTCTCTTCCATGGAGGGGGCTCACTCACAATGTGTCCGGGGTTCTCATCCATGGAGGGGATCACTCACAATGTGTGGGGGCTTCTCTTCCATGGAGGGGATCACTCACAATGTGTGGGGGCTTCTCATCAATGGAAGTGCTCATTCACAATGTGTCCGGGGTTCTCATCCATGGAGGGGATCACTCACAATGTGTGGGGGCTTCTCCTTCATGAAGGAGGTCACTAACTGTTATACCTAAGAACATTGCTGTGAATAGAGAACATGATTTAAACCTCCTCCAAGAACAACTTCTCTCATCATCCAGAAAAATGTGGGGATGATGCTTTTCCCCCATGATGACCAGGTCACAAAGAAAAATGAGAACTAAGTGGTGAGGGAACAAAATATTGCCATTTTGTGTCCACGGCCAGATATTCCCCAGATCTCATCCTATTGACATTGAAATTGTGATAAGACTGAGACAAGAACGGGCGGCCATTAGTCAGGATCTGCCCAGAAGCCGATATTCAGCTTCCGGGGGAGGGGCAGAAGAGGGGGCAGGAGTGTGGAGGATAAGGGGCAGGAGTGTGGAGGATAAGGGGCAGGAGTGTGGAGGATAAGGCTATATGCACACGCTATGGTTTTTGCTGCGGATCCGCTGCGGTTTTGGCCGCAGGGGAGGTGCAGGAATTCTGCAGACAGTGTGCAGTAGCATGTAAATCTATGTGATTTACAATCTGCTGTGCACATGCTGCGGATTTTTAACTGCGGAAAAGCTGCGGTTTTGAATCCACAGAAAGAAATGACATGTCACTTCTTTTCTGCGGATTCTGCTGCGATTTACCATCTCCTCCATTGTAGAGGTGATAAACCACAGGGGAAATCCGCAGGTAAAACCGCAGGTCATTTTACCTGCGGTTACGCAGATACAAATCCGCAGACCAATCCGCAGCGTGTGCACATAGCCTAAGGGGCCGGAGTGTGGGGGATAAGGGGCCGGAGTGTGGAGGATAAGGCTATGTGCACACGCTGCGGTTTTTGCTGCGGATCTGCTGCGGTTTTGGCTGCAGCAGTTCTGCAGACAGTGTAAATCACATAGATTTACACTATCTGCTGTGCACATGCTGCAGATTTTTAACTGCAGAAAAGCTGCGGTTTATCCACAGAAAGAAATGACATGCCACTTCTTTTCTGCGGATTCTGCTGCGGTTTACCATCTCCTCCATTGTAGAGGTGATAAACCGCAGGCGAATCCGCAGCGTGTGCACATAGCCTAAGGGGCCGGAGTGTGGGGAATAAGGGACAGGAGCGTGGAGAATAAGGGGCAGCGCTGGGAATTTTGAGGCATTACAGGAGCTTCATAGATTTATCAATAAAATGTAACAAGGTTCGGAATGTTTATAATTGTCTGTCAGTAACCATAGAAACCTCGACCGAAAGAGAAAAAACACCGAAGAGGCAAAATGTGGAAACCAAATTGTTGGTCAGTCTGAAAACTTTTGGCCACGACTGTACTTTACTTATGAGACTTACCTATTTTTCATGCATTTACTGGTGAACATGTTCTAAAGCAAAGAGTTGGTTTCTGGAAGTGTCAGAAGGACTGTCATAAATTTCATACAGTTTGTGCCGTTTTCACTAAATTGTATTGTGAGAACCGATCTGGTGGTAACATAACAATACGCTGTGTCCAGCACGGCTCCTTTCTCTTACTGCAGCCATGCTCTCCTACTCTTTATTCTTATCAATATTTGATATTAGTCATGGGACAAACATCTTGTATATCTTGTTACATTAGATGTATTAATTTTATAGTTTTTCCCAACGTCGTCTAAACATAATATAAAGTAATAGGTGAAAAAATAAAACATAACCTTTAATCCGTCAATTAAGAAACTACTAACATTCATCACCCAAATGTGAAATCAAACGCATACAAAATGCCAATCTGATGGTTGGGCCCTAAAAATAAGGGAGAAAAACCACACTTAGATGCATTGAGGATGTAGATTGTCACCTAAAAATCAATTAAATAGGCAGACAAAAATCTAGAAGGTGCAGCAGTAGAAACATATTCCACTCATAAATGCTATAACCTAATTGCACATATATACATACACATCATGCAGAAATTGCCAAAAGGGTCTTTCAGGACCGCATAAAACAGACCAAGTGCAGGGCATGTGCAGTTTAGGGCTAGCTTTGGACTGCCCTTGTTAGGGCGGGAGTTTGGGCATTAGCTGATTGTTAGCCCCGTAGGGATGTGACAGAGTATTGTCTTCCCCTATCTATCCTCCGTTTGGACTGAACAGCGGATCCTTCGAGACTCCCGACCCATCATTTTACCTGGTGAGATTGTTCCTTTTACATTACAATCTCACTTGATTGTCTGTTTTATCCGGTCCTGAAAGACCCTTTTGGCAATTTCTGAATGATGTGTATGTATATATATATGTACAATTAGGTTATAGCATTTATGAGTGGAATATGTTTCTACTGCTTTACCTTCTAGATTTTTGTCTATTTAATTGATTTTTAGGTGACAATCTACATCCTCAATGCATCTAGGTGTGGTTTTTCTCCCTTAATTTTAGGGCCCACCCATCAGATTGGCATTTTGTATGCGTTTGATTTCACATTTGGGTGATATATGTTAGTAGTTTCTTAATTGACGGATTAAAGGTTATGTTTTATTTTTTCACCTATTGCTTTATATTATGTTTAATTATTTGGGGTGAGATTCTAATTGTCAATTTGCAACAGAAATTGTCTCATGCTTTATTGAACCAACGTCGTCTGAAGCCAAGTATGGATGGTATATGATTGCCACAATTAAGAATGTTTTCTTTAATCCAAAACTAGTTTATTATTATTTTTTCACTTTGGTTATGAAGTTTTAATTATATAAATAAAAAGCATTATTTAATTCCTCTGGAACAATCTTTATGGATTAACATTACCGTGTTGAATGTCTTGTCAAGATGTAGTCTGTGCACCAAGGGTCATGGCTTCTATATGTAGGAGTTGAGCTGGTTGCCTTTTTTATTTTTTTGCTGTATGGTATGATTGGTCAGATACAGCTAAACATTCATCAATTTGCAAAAAACATAAACTTTTTTGGCCCTGCCAGCTTAGTCCGGCATATTGTTGGTCATGACATTCGTACCCATGATCCAGTGTGCGATTATATAGGCATGCATGCTGATAATGCCAGTGTAAATGATACCAGTTATTTATTTTTCACTCATAAGCAGCTGTTATTCATCTTTTCATGGGTTTATTTTTTTTGTATGAAAAAATGAGGATGATAACATTTATTTTTCGGCCCCGCATTTTTTTTTGTGTTTGTTTTATGTATTTTGGTGCATCCTGTACCTGTTATCTAAATGAATATAAGGTTTGATCTTATTTGTCTCCTAAAAAATTAGGGGGATGTTTTCAAGGGGCAGAAATTTTCTGCAACTATTTCACCAGAAAAGGACGGGACGTTTGCAGCAGATTTTGATGTTATGGATTTACTGCAGCAACAAGGCCAAAATATAAAAAAGTACACCTGACAAAAAGTGTTTGTTTTCTTTTATTCAAATTTTCCCTACATGGAATTTGCTGCAGATTTTGACCTCTCCATAGAACTCGGTGTGAAAAATATGCAATCAACCCCCAACAGAAAGTGATATGTTGTTGGATAGAAAAGCCTCCCGTACCATGTGTCAGGTTCTGCTCTAATTGCTGCTCCTTCAGTTTGGTGAGGACTTGGAGGTTTCTCTTGGAAATCTAGCTGGAAAATCTGCAGGTGTCCCATGTTGGTTAAGTTAACCTTATTGACTTTGTCATGTAGTCAAAAATGCATTTCTCTGCAAAAACTACATAAAGGTCAACTCGTTGAAGGGCAAGCATGTGCCAAATGGCCGTCGTTTATAACCTAACGCCTGCAACCATTTTGCCTTTTTTTTTAAATTAAAAAAGGGACTCCGTCACAATTTTTTGCTTCTCTTTGGGCTGGGACAAGGATCCCATCCTAACGAAGGTGTAGATCCCATTGAATATTGCTGGGAATAGAAGGTAGGCATATGGTGGTCTCACCTGAAAATATAACCTAACTAAATTTCCACGTGTGAACATCCTCTAGTAGATTCCTGCAGTGCAAGAGCTTCTGTATCTGGTTTAAAAAGGAACATAGGACAAATCTGCAGAACACAAATGATGGAGCTTCTATCTGCTACAGTGGGGGACTTGGGCTCAGTTAACCATTAAAGGATTTGTCACTACTTTACATGTCACTTTCATGTGAACTAACTCCCATAGATAAGCATTTCACTAAATCCCTCGCTTTTTCACATCCTGACGTATCCTAAGCTGCTCTCCTAGTCATATGATCCGTGGCTGAAAATCTGCAGCTCTCTGTGAAGTCACCTCAGATTTTCCCTCATGTCCCCACTCTAGAAACTGATGGGTGGGCGTGGCTTGCTGCAATGTTGGGCGTGGCTTGCTGCAATGTTGGGCGTGACTTGCTGCAATGTTGGGAGTGGCTGTATTCAGCAGAGCACACTCTGTTTCTGTGAATGCTGCCAGCTCTTCCTGCAGACCCAGCTTTATCCTATCTGTATGTATACATGAGGGTGTATATACAGTTAGGTCCAGAAATATTTGGCCAGTGAGCGAATCTTCATGATTTCAGCTCTACAGTCACTATTTTGGATGTGTAATGAAACAATTGAGATACAATTGAAGTGGAGACTTTTTGATTTAATTAAAGGGTTTGAGCGTTTGAAGCTGACTGAAGCATTTAGGAATTGCAAACATTTTTCTACAAATCTTCCTCATTTCAGTGGCTCAAAAGTAATTGAACAAATTAACTTTACCATAATTATAATGTCCATGTTTAACCCTTTGTAGAGAATCCTTTGCTGGCAATGAAGTCTTGAAGCCATTGGACATCAATAAATGCTGGGATCCCTCTGTGTGTCTTTGGCTCCTTTACTGCAGTGACTTCAGTTGTTGCTTGTTTGTGGATCTTTGTGCCTTAAGTTTTGTCTTGAGCCTGTGAAATGCGGCTTGATGGAGCTTAGATCTTGCAATGACTCGGGCATTGCAGATTATCCCACTTTGCTTTTCCAGGATGTTTTGGGTCATTGTCTTTCTGTACTGTGAAGCTCTGTCCAATCAACCCTGCTGCATTTGTTTGAATCTGAGCAGAAAGTATCACCCTGTACACACAGAATTCTTTCGGCTACCTCTGCCTTTAGTCACATCATCAATAAACACTAATGACCCAGCTCCATTAAAACATATGCGTGCCTGCGCCATCACACTACCTCCACGATGTGTCAGACGATGTGCTGTGCCGAGGATCGGGAGCCGCTCCAAGCCTTCTCCAGACTTTCTTCTTCCCACCTTTCTGGTACAGGCTGATTTTAGTTTTGCTTTTTCAGAACTAAATGGCTTCTTTAGATGTTTTTTTTTAAAAGATTAATCTGGCCTTTGTATCCTTAGGCTCTGTGCACACGGTGCGGTTTCTACTACGGATCCGCAGTGGATTTGCCGCTCCGGATCTGCAGCAGAACTGCAGGTGATGTACAGTACCATTATAGCCTATGGAAAAAAAAAAACCGCTGTGCACATGCTGCGGATTTTTCCGCGGAAAAAAAAAAGCAGCGTGTGACTTCTTTTGTGCGGTTTTGCTGCAGTTTTCCACTTGCTCCATTCTACAAATCCGCAGGTGGAAAACCGCAGTGGAAAACCACACAAAAGCGGCAGTAAAACCGCAAAAAAAAGGAAGAAATCCGCAGGAAAAATGCAGGTCATTTGACCTGCGGATTTAGTAAAATCCGCGCGGAAAAATCCACGGGAGGATCCACACCGTGTGCACATAGCCTTAAAGCTGATTAAACTGTGTTCCAAATAATTATGCAAAAAGAGTTTCGGAGTGATAAGGTTAGAATTTTTTTGTTTGCATTTAAACTCATTGCTGGTGATGGGTGTCAGGGCTCTTTTTATCACTGAAAGCAATTGCAGATACCTGTGCAGATTAGTTTGGCCGGTGTGTCCAAATAAAGGCAAGACTACTTAAGAAGGCTGTTCCACATTATTAAGCAGCCGACATTTTTTGCCAAAATGGGAAAGAAAAAGGATGTGTCGGCTGCTGAGAAGCAACAAATTGTGGAGTATTTAGGTCAAGGCATGACTACAACCAACATTGCCAAGACACTTCATCGTGATCATCGCACAATCAAGAAGTATGTCGCTGATTCCCAGCACACATGTGTGCGTGCTGATAAGGAAACATTGAGGACTCTTTCCAACAGGCAATTACGTCAGGTTAAAAGAGCAGCTGCAGAAATGCCTTGTCATAGCAGCAGACAAGTTTTTGAAGCTGCTGGTGCCTCCAACGTCCCCCGAACAACAAGATGCAGGGTCCTTCAGAGGTTTGCAGCTGTGCGTAAGCCGTCCTGTCGACCACCTCTATCCACTGCACACAAGCAGAAACGGCTCCAGTGGGCCAAACGAGACATGAAGACTGATGAGTGCCGTGCAACGCTCGATGGTCCAGATGGATGGAGTGGAGGATGGCTGGTTGATGGACACCCCATGAAAACACGGCTAAGGCACCAACAAGGAGGAGGTGGAGTAATGTTTTGGGCTGGAATCATGGGGAGAGAGATTGTCGGCCCCTTTAGGATCCCTGAAGGGGTAAAGATGAACTCCATAATCTATGTGGAGTTTCTAAAACAGCACTTCCTGCCATAGTTCAAGAGGAAGAACCGTGCTTTCCGCAGCAAGATCATTTTCATGCATGATAATGCACCGTCTCATGCTGCAAATAACACATCTGCATCTCTGGCTGCTATGGGCATAAAAGAGGACAAACTTATGGTGTGGCCACCATCTTCCCCTGACCTCAACCCCATTGAGAACCTCTGGAGCATCATCACAAGCAGTGTCTATGATGGCGGGAGGCAGTTCACCTCTAAGCAACAGCTCTGGGAGGGGATTCTGTCCACATGCAAAACAATTGAAACACAAACCATCCAAAAACTGACAAATTCAATGGACGAGAGAGTTCAGAAGCTTCTTTCCAACAAGGGTCCTATGTGCAAATGTAACATCACCGAGAAGAAAGTTTTGACTTGAAAACTGTTTGATTTCATTCTGTAATAAGCTGATAATGCTGATAACTTCACAATTCACCATTGTTTTGTTCAAAATAAAAATAAAAAGGTTGAAAACTCTGCTGTGCATAATAATTTGGAACATGCATTTTGAGTGTTTATTATTTTTAAAAATATACTGTTTTCATAGGCAGTTTGTTCAAAAACATTGCAATTACACTAGAATAGTAGATGATGGGAAAAAATGACGGCAATTCATATAGGTAATTTAGAGAAAATATGAGGAAATATTTTTTGCATAATAATTTGGAACACAGTGTAATGGTTTGCACCTTGTGGTGAATTTTCTGAATTCGCTCTTAAGAAGTCTTCTCTTTATGGTAGACTTAGATACTGAGTCCCCAACTTCCTGGAGAGTGTTCTTCATTTGGGGGCATGATGTGAAGGGTTTTTTTTTTTTCACCATGAGTAGGATTCTACGTTCATCCACCACTGTTGTCTTCCAGAGACGTCCAGCTCTTGTTGAGTTCTCAATCTCACCAGTGCACTTTTTTTTTTTTTTTTTTTTTTGCAGAATGTACCAAACTATTGATATTGCCGCCAGTAACATTTGTGCTCTCGCTGATGGATTTTTTATTTTTTTCAGCCTAATGATGGTCTGTTTCACTTCTACTGAGAGCTCCTTTGACCGCATGTTGTGGGTTCACAGGAACAGCTTCTAAATGCAAATGCCACTTCTGAAATCAGCTCCAGACCTTTTATCTGCCTAATTGATGATGGATTAATGAGGGAATAGCCAATGCAGCCCATTAAAGAGCTTTTGAGATAATTGCCCAATTACTTTTGGTCTCTTGAAAAAGAGGGAGCTACATATTAAAGAGCTGTAATTCACAAACCCTTTCTCTAATTAGGATGTGAATCCCCTCAAATTAAAGCTGAATGTTGGCACTTTAAAGCCCATCCTTATTGAAGAACTGGATCTTAATTAACTATGTTTTGGTAAATGGCTAAAATGCCAAAACTTGTGTCACTTTCAAAATTTTTCTAGACCTAACTGTATGTCCATCTCATCCATTCATCCATCATATCATCCAAGTCAGTGAGGGGTAGTATGAAGTAATCTTTATTATCAGGTCTGGTGTAATGGTGCTTTGTGCATTACTTCTATTCCCTGCAGTTGTTTCCTGTACAGGAGGTGGTGCTGGGGCTGTGTGTGACTCTGGGGGAGGACTAGGAGAGGTGTAAGTGGAGTTTCAAGTCTGTGCTCACTGCTGGCTTGTAACCCAGCATAAGAAATGATGAGTAAATGTAGGAAGTGAGCTGATGATTATGAAGAAGTGAACACTATGACAATATAGCTGGGGCCAGGGCACAGGAAATGAAGCATAAAGGCATAAAACAACATGAAACGTAGCAGAAAAAGTATATGGGGTTATTTAGAGGCATCATCCTTATGCATTTATGGTAAAACTATTAGCGGAGTCCGGGAAATGGATAACCTCTTCAAGGTCATTTGCTCTCCATTGCTGTTATTGTCCTGCACCTCTGGATTATTATTAGGTCCTTCTGCTCCGCATCGATTTGCTGCTTCTATTGCGCACTCTGCTGCTTGTGGTCCTGCTTGCTCGGCTGCTTCTCTTGTGTGCTTTGCTGCTTCTCTTTCTAGCTCTGCTGCTTGCTCTGCCACACGTTGTGTTTCTGCTAGTTTTGCTACTTGTTCTTTTGCTTGTTCTGCTTCACGGTCTTTCGCTGCTTGTTTTTTTACCTCCTCTGAGATTATTAAATTGTATTGGAATTTTCCCTCCATCTTGTTTTTCTCTCTGTATATGATATTTTCCAGCTTCTCGAACCATGTTGCTTGCTCTGGGCTGAATTGATCATCTGGAACCATTTGCACATAGTCTTGTACAATATCGTTTTGCATTGTCTGTGCTTTGGATCTTAGCGCTCCCTCAATGTCTTGCAGCATTTTTGCTTCATATTTCTTACGATAGTAAAATGTTGAGATGCCGCAACAACAGTTTTCCAGCCAGAGAGACAGCAGAATCATCAATGATGTGACTCCAACACCAAGCATCTGTAGAAAAGAAATACATCCACATAAATATTTTTGGGAAGGTGGAAAGTAGCAGACACCCAATAATGTATCCGGAATCCTGAATTATCTCGCCAATTCTTTGGAATGCACTACCCTGGTTAATACGATTAATTTCCAATCCCCACAGTTTTAAGCATGCTCTAAAAACGCATTTGTTCAGACTGGCCTACCGCCTCAACGGATTAACCTAACTATCCCTGTTAGCTCATTCAAATTTTTTTCACCATAATCGGGTACCTCGTATTATGTTCTTACCCCTTTATGCATTTAATAGTCCTCTGTGTCTGTACTATTACATGCTTAGGCTGTTAACTGGTTCATGCAGAATTACATGAACACCCGATTCTTACACTATGGCTGGTCCATACAATCAGGGCAACTGTTACCACCCACCTTTTGTGTCTCCCCTTTTCCCCATTGATTGTAAGCTTGCGAGCAGGGCCCTCATTCCTCTTGGTATCTGTTATGATCTGTGTGATTATTGTTATGCTGTAATGTCTATTGTCTGTACAAATCCCCTCTGAAATGTAAAGTGCTGCGGAATATGTTGGCGCTATAGAAATAAAATTATTATTTATTATCACGATTTACCACATTGTCATGTTTAAGGGATGATGGATTATTTTTATGTATCGTTATGCTGGTCAGAGCTCTATCTTTCTAAGACAAAGCTCAAAACACTACATAGATATATGGATATAAGAATAAATTCTGGGTAAACAACCACTAAAGAGAGCTAAGAAACCTACTGTGCAAACTGATGTAGGGTAGACTGCAATGTATAGTCATGTGAAAAACTAAGTACATCCTCTTTGATTTCTATGGATCCACATATAAGGAGACCATAGAAGGTCTTAAAATTAAAGCGGTTGGTCTCTACTTTACATCTCCCTTTCACGTGAACTACCTGCCATAGACAAGCACTTCACTAAAACCCTCGCTTTATCAAATCCTGCTGTATCCTGAGCTGTTCCATGGTCACATGATCTTCTGGCTGAAAGTCTTCGGCCCCCTGTGATGTGACATCAGATTCTCACTCACTTCCCAGCTCTCGACTGGAAGCTGACGGAGAGGGGGCGGGGCTTGCTGTGTGGGTGTGACTTGGGTGAATGGGCAGGGCTTACTGCAAAGCTAGGCGGGGCTGCACTCAACAGCTGTGAATGCTGCCAGATCTCCCTGCAGACCCTGCTCTCCTATCTGTATGTAAGCAGGAGGGTGTATAGACATGTACTCACACTCTTGTATACCCTGTGTATTCTTTTAATAATGTGAGTACAGTCAGAACTCTCACTAATATATATAGTGAGTACACCAGCACCCCCAATCACAACTCAAGATGCAATGTTGACACACTGCACACTGGAGATAAATTAAGGTTCTGTGCACCCATAATAGGCCTGCGCACTGTAGGACTCTGCTCTGCCCTCAATAGGGCTGAGCAATGCGCCTGTTAGGAGCCGCAATGGCCAGGTTTGAAGTGGACGTCATCGCTGCAAGATGGGAGGCGCCAGACCGGACCGCGACTCCCTCCAGACCCAAACCGGACCTGGAACGCCCCTGGGTGAGTATAACATAACTAATTTTTCTTCTCTTTCACGTAACATTGGGGGCTTATCTACAGCATTTCAGAATGCTGTAGATAAGCCCCTGATGCCGGTGGTTGAAGCTGATAGTCAAGAAAATTGATGACAGATTCCCTTTAACAGGCAATGTCACATGCCAAAGACTGAAAGAGTCTCCTCGCTACAACCACTAGACAAGTACTACATATTTTTCATCACATGGACACCTGCTTTACTTTCATATCACATATGGTGAGGGCAGTTTACTTATGATCTCTCACCTTAGTTATCTATGTATATTTTGTTCTATAGGGTGGGCCATTTATATGGATCCACCTAAATTAAATGGGAATGGTTGGTGATATCAACTTCCTGTTTGTGGCACATTAGTATATGCGAGGGGGGAAACTTTTCAAGATGGGTGGTGACCATGGTGGCCATTTTGAAGTCGGCCATTTTGGATCCTACTTTATTTTTGTCAGTGGGAAGAGGGTCATGTGACATATCAAACATATTGAGAATTTCACAAGAAAGTTTCCCCCCTCGCCTATACTAATGTGCCACAAACAGGAAGTTGATATCACCAACCATTCCCATTTTATTTAGGTGTATCCATATAAATGACCCACCCTGTATTTAGCAACCTTATTTTTATTATTTGATCTGTGATGCAGTCATTTTCCTAAAAGGCTCCTTTTAAATTTTAAGTTATTTGTAGCAATTTAATCAGGTTGTTGCCTTTTAAGCAGTTGTGTTTGGTATAAGGCATTACCTATTAAACAGTTGTCTCCATTATACTATTAGTGCAGATATTCTTTTCATTCAGATATCCATCCCATAATCCATGTCAGTGAGGGGGGTATGGGGTGATCTGCATTGTCAAGAGCGGTGTAATGGTGCTTTGTGCATGATTTCTATTCCCTGCAGTTGTTTCCTGTACACGAGGTGGTGCTGGGGTTGTGTGTGACTCTGGGGGAGGAGTGCAAGAGGTGCAGGCAGAGTGATCTTTATGACAACAGAGCTGGTGCCAGGGCACAGAACGTGAAGCAAAAAGGCATACAACATCATGAAACTTGGCAGAAAAGGTTTATGTGGTTATTTAGGGGCATTACCTTAAGCATTTATGGCAAAACTAGTAACTGAATCAGGGTAGTGGATTATATCTTTAAAGGGAATCTGTCACCCCCTCCCTGGAAGCTTTTAAGATATTACTATGGGTATACAGGTAATAGAATGGAAAACCTATAACCTTCCCCCAGAAGAAAGCAAAGCGCCGAAACGTGCGTTGGGGTGGGTGGCTCCACAGATGCACAGGTAACCTTCTAGGCATTTTTTGTACTATCTGTTCACACTTTTTTTTTTTGCTCAGCACCTTATGTCCTACATTAGGTATGGAGCCTTCCTGGACACTCTCTGTTCCTTTGTATATTCCTTGGTCTGGATATACTTTTCATCCAGATCATATTATTGGGTACATTCATGGCACAAATGCACTTGTACTTTTGAGCAAACCTGTTTAATATATTTTATTTATACATTATGCCTGTTGGTTTACCTGACCTTTACTGTGGTTCCACCCTTTTGGCTTACCACTGTCATATCCCTATTTACCCTAAGCTACCGTATTTCTCGAACCATAAGACGCACTTTTTTCCCCAAAAATTTTGGGGGAAAGTTGGGGGTGCGTCTTATGGTCACAATATACTTCCATCCGTCCATGACTGGTGCGGGTGCCGCGGGGTTCTGTGGTGCGGTGGTGGCAGCGGGCTGTGCTCCGGTGCAGGGGTAGCGGCTCTCTGTGCTCCGTGGGGGGCTCCGCTGGCATTTCCTCGAAGCCCGGAGGCCCCCGCACATCCGATGCTGGCTGCTGCCATGTTGCGGTGGTCTCCGGGAACATGGACGGCGGGAAGATGACCGCCAGTCCGGAGACGGCGCATGCGCAGGTTTAGATCTTGTCCCGAGATCTTGGGGGACGAAATCTCGTTGCCGAGATTTGAGTCTCGTCTCTCAAGATCTCGGGACGAGATCTGAACCTTCGCATGTGCCGTCCCCGGACCGGTGGCCATCTTCCCGGCATCCATGTTCCCGGAGGCCACCGCAACATGGCAGCAGCCAGCAACGTATGTGCGGGGGCCTCCGGGCTTTGAGGAAATGCCGGCAAAGCCGCCGCCCCTGCATCGGAGCACAGTCCGCTGCCGCCCCTGCACCGGAGCACAGCCCGCCGCCACCCTCACCCCACAGAGCCCAGCTGCCCCAGCCCAGCCCTGCTGCCCCAGCCCAGCACAGCCCACCTAGCCCAGCACAGCCCACCTGCCCCAGCACAGCCCACCTGCTCCAGCACAGCTAGCCCAGCCCACCTGCTCCAGCACAGCCCACCTGCCCCAGCCCAGCACAGCCCACCTGCCCCAGCCCAGCTGCCCCAGCACAGCACAGCTGCCCCAGCACAGTCCAGCTGCCCCAGCACAGCCCATCTGCCCCAGCACAGAGCCACCACCACCGCACCAGCCTGGACCACTGAATGACCCCTGTGACCACTCCTCCACCTGTGCCGGATCCCTTCCCAGGTAAGCTGAATTCGGACTGTAAGACGGACCCCCATTTGACACATTATTATTTTTTTCCCTATTTTCCTTCTGAAAATTGGGGTGCGTCTTATGGTCCGGTGCGTCTTATACCGTATTTTTCGGACTAGGTATGTTTTTACAAAGTTGTTTTCAATAAAAGTTTCATATTTTTTATTACTTGGTTCTTTATGGTGCTTTTTTCTTATATTATTTCCAGGTAATAGAATGGTTAAACTAGTCTTATCTGTCTGCCTCATAGCGGCAATCTAAATATTGAGAAAAGCAGTTTTAATGTTATATGTTAATGATTTCTTCCAGGCTCTGGAGTGTGCGGTGTCTGGTAGAAATCCTTGCCTCTGTCCGGAACACTGCACTGCACTTGCTTACTGAGCCAGTGCACGTGTCCTGAGTACAAAAACAGTGCTCAAAGATACCTGTGGAGCGGGGCAGCAGCGGTGACGATGCGTGCTTCAGACTATCAGGACCTGAAGCATATGACTGCTGGGGGCGTGGCCTAAGCTCCACAGAGCTAGGAGCTGCAGGGAAACTCCTAGAAAAGTAACTACAGGACAAGTTACCAAGGGGCATAGACAGAGACGTAAAACAGATCAAGCCGGGTCAAAGCGCGAGATAGCAGGACAGTACCAAAGGGTTAGACAGAACAAATAGGACGTAGCAATAGATCAGAAAACCAGAACGGGCAATGGACGGTATAATAGGGACAAACTGTAACAGAGTAACAATAGCCAAGCCAGGAGGTCAGAACCAGAGAAGACAATAATACCAAAATGTGAGACAGAGAACTGAGTGAGGGGACAGACCGGGTCATACACAGGAATCAAACAAGCAATGCAGTATCCACGCACACCAGGGGGGTCAGACACAGCCAGAATAACAGTATAGCTGACAGGGAATCCTAGTCTGGAGTGAGTATAAATACCCCTCCCAGATCCAAAGAGAAGCCGTCAAAAGTTAACCCTGTGAGAACAGGACATTAACCATGTCCTAACCATGACAGCCTCCTGACTTCATTATAATAGCAGTTGTGGTGACGTAATCCCGCACATGCGCTGTCCACTCGCACGGCTATGTGAACCTTATCCGCCCTTCTATGAGCAGAGTCTTCAATGATCTTCTGCGCAGGCGCAGAGCGAGTAAATCATGATTTTGACAATTGGAAGCACGTATGGAACAAAATTGCACCTCTCAAAAATCTCTATGAAGCTATGTTCAGATATTACTTTTTTGCTGCTTTTTTTTCTGCAGCCAAAACCTGATTTTCTTTGGTAGTAAAAACACTCTAGACAAAAAGCAGGTTTTTCTGGCTTTTTTGCTGCTTTTCTCACTGCTTTTTTGCAGTGTTTTTTTTTTTTTTGCTGCGTTTTTCAGGATCCGAAAGTTCAGCTTTGCCACTACCACACAAGCATGAACAATGCAAGGTCCAGCAATGCAAGATATATGTGAAACCATTAATTATTTATTGGAAAGATTACTATGCCTTTAAACAATTCTGGACTGCCATATGATGTCATGTTTGGAAACTTCTTTTTTTTGGCAACATCTGAGTTAATTAGAGACATCTGTGTATGTATTTTAATGCACACCTGAAACACACTGCTTCTTTGTGTAGCATGATGGGAAAGTCTCAAGAAATCAGACAAGATATCAGGAGAAGAATTGTAGCCTTGCACAAGTTTTCCTCATCCTTGGGTACAATATGAACATACCTGAAGGTGCCTCGTTCATCTGTACAAACAATTATACGCAAGTAAAAACTAGATGGGACTGTCCAGCCATAATATGAAGCGGTAAGCTATAGACTGGACCAAGATGAGTCATTGGATGTGGTATATCTTGATTTTTTTCAAAGCGTTTGATACCGTGCCACACAAGAGGTTGGTACATAAAATGAGAATGCTGGGTCTGGGGGAAAATGTGTGTAAATGGGTAAGTAATTGGCGTAGTGATAGAAAGCAGAGGGGGGTTATAAATGGTATATTCTCTAACTGGGTCGCTGTGACCAGTGGGGTACCGCAGGGGTCGGTGTTGGGACCTATTCTCTTCAACTTATTTATTAACGATCTGGTAGAAGGTTTGCACAGTAAAATATCGATATTTGCAGACGATACAAAACTATGTAAAGCAGTCAATACAAGAGAAGATAGTATTCTGCTACAGATGGATCTGGATAAGTTGGGAACTTGGGCCGAAAGGTGGCAGATGCAGTTTAACAATGATAAATGTAAGGTTATACACATGGGAAGAAGGAATCAATATCACCATTACACACTGAACGGGAAACCACTGGGTAAATCTGACATGGAGAAGGACTTGGGGATCCTAGTTAATGATAAACTTACCTGGAGCAGCCAGAGCCAGGCAGCGGCTGCCAAGGCAAACAGGATCATGGGGTGCATTAAAAGAGGTCTGGATACACATGATGAGAGCATTATACTGCCTCTGTACAAATCCCTGGTTAGACTGCACATGGAGTACTGTGTACAGTTTTGGGCACTGGTGCTCAGGAAGGATATAATGGAACTAGAGCGGGTACAAAGGAGGGCAACAAAATTAATAAAGGGGATGGGGGAACTAGAGTACCCAGAGAGATTAGCAAAATTAGGATTATTTAGTCTAGAAAAAAGAGGACTGAAGGGCGATCTAATAACCATGTATAAGTATATAAGGGGACAATACAAATATCTCTCCAAGGATCTGTTTATACCAAGGAAGGTGACAGTCACAAGAGGGCATTCTATGCGTCTGGAGGAGAAAAGGTTTTTCCACCAACATAGAAGAGGATTCTTTACTGTTAGGGCAGTGAAAATCTGGAATTCCCTGCCTGAGGAGGTGGTGATGGCGAACTCAGTCGAAGGGTTCAAGAGAGGCCTGGATGTCTTCCTGGAGCGTAACAATATTGTATCTTACAGTTATTGTTAGGTTCTTTAGAAGGACATAGATCATCTGGGGATTTATTCTGACAGAATTTTATAGGCTGAACTGGACGGACTAATGTCTTTTTTCGGCCTTACTAACTATGTTACTATGTTACCGCTCAGGAAGGAGACAGGTTCGTGTCCCAGAGATGAACGTGCTTTGGTCACGCGCACCCATACAAATCTATGCTTGATACAAATACAGATGGTTTTTTTGTACCATGCCTTATGAAGAGACCTCAGTCATCTTGAAAGCTGCAGTGTAACATCATTTATTTTATTTTTGTTAGTCATTATAAGGTCTCAACTACAAGATTATTATTTTGTTTCTCCCACTGAGAAAATCAATCCTTTTTTTCAGCTGGCTAACATGGTACCAAAACTTTTTTTTTTTACTTTTAACTAAATGTAGTTTTCCAATTCAGTCAAGAAAAAAAACAAGTGTGTGCATGATATTTCTGAACTCTCACAGCATTTGCTGCTACTGTAAAAAGCACCTTTTAATTTGCATAAAAATGCAGCAAAATGGCAACGTGTGAACATAGCCTAAGGCCTCATTCACGTGTCGGCACATGGCTAGCACTCTGCTTCAGCATCTGCATGCCAAAACCAGGAGTGGAACAGAGCGAGCACCTGCTCTATGTCCTGGAAACCCAACACCAAAGAAAACCTGACCAAATACACCCATGTGTGGACAAAGCCCAACAGCTTTCATATCCAAATTACTATGAAAAGGAAAAAATCTATAATCACCATTTAGATTTCTGATCGTACACTCTATGCATTTAACACTATTATTTTTTTCATTTGATACAATATACCACATGTTGAAGTTAATGAAAGATTCAATACCGTGACATGCGCCATTTGGCAGATCCACAGACTGTCTTTTCTCAGCCCTCATGCCGACAATGCATCATTGTTTACCGCATTTAAACAATGTGGCCTTCATGACCAACCATGTTTTAGTGGTTTCCTTTTTCTCCATATGTAAACTCGGGGATAAAATATCACATAGTGACCGTCCTCTCCTCGGTGCGGCCAAAAATCCGTTTTCTTTGATCATTTTTTCAAAAAAGAAAACACAGTAGTTTGACAATAAATGGCTTCACCCAACCACTGACCATGAGAGGAGAAAAAGGTTTGACGTTATCATTAATATTCTCTGTAAAAAGGCCAAGAAAACAAAAATTCTGCTGGGGTATGTAAACTTTTGAGCACAACTATAATATGAGTTTCACTTTTTGTATTGTAGAACTGAAATAAATTAACTCTTTCATGATATGCTAATTTAGTGAAAATACTTGTATTTGTGTATAATGGATTTTATTTGATTAAATTGTCTAATGAAGACTAATTTATTACAAACTTTTTTTCTTTTTGTCATTATATAGAAGCAAAATGCTCTCCGTATTTATGATTTTTCTTCTGCTGTTTTCATGGATTCTTGAATTTGGACTGGAATTAGTGAAATGTTACGTACATTGATTTACCGGGGAACACAATTTTCATTGAATTAGATCTGACACTTGTTTTTGACTAACTTTTGACGTCTGAATCCGAAAGTGACCCCAGTTTTTTCATATCACAACAACTTTTTAAGCGTCAGGATAATCCTCCCTTTGTCTCCAAAAAGTTTCAATACAAAATGTGCATATAATGCAAAAAAAAACCCAAACCTGAATGTAATGTTTATTTTCCCTTCACCCATGACAGCACCACCTGAGAGAGGGATCCGCCCCGCCAGGACAGGAACCTACTGAGACATAAGGGGCGGCACCTCTCCCCCGCTTCAGTTGGGTTCCTGTCCTGGAAGGAACCCCACTGTCGGCGGTGCCTGTCATGGGCGAAGAAAAGAAGCATGGACCCAGCCCCGTCCCGTCGCAGGAAGAACAGGTGTCTCTCCTGCAGCGTCGGCCGTCGGGTGCTGGATGCGCAGTCCCCGGGCCCTCCGGGGTTCCGGGTTCGTGCGGGCGTCGGTGGGATCCCCGGGGTCTGCGGGAAGCCCCCACAGCGCCGCCCTCCCCTCGCGCACGCCGCATCTCGATCCCCATAGCAGGGGAGAGACGCTGGCTTCTTCCGGCCGCTGACGTCAGTGGCGCATTGCATGCTGGTTGCGCCGGCTGACGTCAGAGAACGGCGACGGTATAATGGCGCCGGGTGCGACGCCGGCTTTCTGAAGCGGTCGGCCGGCGGTCGCAGGGGGGAGGGGAGAGACGCTCACCTGAGCGGAGGCGCGTTATTTAAAAAGAGGAGGCGGCAGCAAACGGCGGTGCAACATGGAGTCAGAGCAGGAACGTTCAGCGCCCCTGCCTTCCTCTCAGCCCTCTGGCAGAATGCATGGAAGCCATTCCAGCAGCAGTCGCCCCAGCCGCAGATCGGGGGACTCCTCAAGATCCAAAGAGCGCAGGTCACGTGCTCCGACGCAACCTCCGAGTCCGGTACCCTTGATTTCGGGTGGTGAGTGATCTTCGTGAATGTTAGCATTATGTTAATAGGGGCTTCTGTTGTATACTTTACCCTGTAGGAAAGGCCCAGAAAAGCGGGAAGCAAGAAGAACAATAGGGATTGTGCTATATGTAAATCTCCCCTAGCAAGAGATTGTCAAAAAGATCTCTGTGCTGCGTGCATTCAACGGACTATGGCGGAGGTAGCGCCTAGTTTCGCAGCCAATCTGATATCTGCCCTAAGGTCAGAAATGGAAGGCTCAATTAAGTCCCTATTAAAAAAAAGGGGAAAAAAAAACCAGGAAGGATCCCCCTAGTTCCCCCTCGGATTCCGCATCAATGTCATCTCAGGCAGAAAAATCATCCTCAGACAGCGACATGGGAGGTAAACCATGTTTCCCTGTAGAAGACACAGACGCCCTCCTAAAGGCCATTAGAGCTACAATGGGCCTACAGGAAGAAAAGGTGACTAAAACCTTAGAGGACGTAATGTTTGGGGGGCTTCAGGAGAGGAAAAAACGAACCTTTCCAGTAAACGAGAAAATCCAGGCACTTATTGAGAGAGTGGAAAAAGCCCGAAAAATCGGGGGCCCTTCCATCCACTTCTAAGAGACGATATCCCTTTAATCATAAGGATGCGGAGATATGGGACAAAATCCCCAAAATAGATGCAGCAGTGTCCAGGTCCTCCAAAAGGTCGGCCCTGCCCCTGGAAGACGCAGGGGTTCTTAGAGACCCGCTAGACAAGAAGGCGGACTCATATTTGAGGCACGCATGGGAAGTGACAGCAGGAGGACTAAAACCAGCGATAGCGGGCACTTGCACGGCACGCTCCCTCATGATCTGGCTGCAGCAGTTAGAAGAAAAGCTGGCTTCAAGGGTCCCAAGAGAGAAAATCTTATCGGAGATGTATCTCTTGCACGGGGCAGCAGCTTTTTTGGCCGATACCTCGGCGGACTCTATGCGGATGACAGCCAGGGCAGCGTCACTATCAAATGCTGCTAGACGCGCGTTATGGCTTAAGGGCTGTCTGGGTGACCTTCAGTCCAAGGCCAAATTATGCTCTCTCCCCTGCGATGGTCAATTCTTGTTCGGCAAGAACTTGGACGATATACTGGAGAAAGCAGGCCATAAGAAAAAAGGCTTCCCCAGATTCCCTATGGATCAGAGGAGACAGCCCTTTCGGAGGGGTAGATTCAATAGGGGGCGTCCTCCCGCTGACAGGAGAAGATGGGAGGATAAAAGAAAAAAAGAATCGGGGTTTATGTTTGGTGGAGGCACCTCCACCTCAAAGAAGTTGCCACAGTGACGCCAGTATTCCGGGGGGGTGGAGATTGGCACTCTTTTTCCAAGCTTGGGAGAAGATCTCCTCCAACGCCTGGATCCTAACCATCCTAACAGAAGGCCTGAAAATTCCCTTTATTCGTCAGCCAAAACCCGTGGTCGTCATCACACCCATCAGGAAGGTGACTGAAGAGCAGGTGGCCTTAGAAACAGAGATCCTGAGCCTTATAGACAAGCGGGTACTCTCCGTGGTACCACGCATACAGGAAGGGAAGGGGTTCTATTCACCCCTTTTTCTGATAAAAAACCCGATCAAACATTCAGGACAATCATAAATCTCAAACGGCTCAATCTATGGATAAGGAACTCAACCTTTAAGATGGAATCTGTAACTACGGCGGTGAAGCTGCTACACCAAGATTGCTTCATGGCCGTAGTCTATTTAAAGGATGCGTATTATCACATCCCTATCCACCCAGATTACCAGAAATACTTGAGGGTAGCACTTTATATTCAAGGCACACTAAGGCACTTTCAGTTCAGGGCTCTTCCGTTTGGCATATCTATAGCCCCGAGAGTTTTCACCAAGGTCATAGTGGAAGTGACAGCCTTTTTTCGGATTCACGACACGGTCATAATACCATACCTGGACGGTTTTCTCATAGTAGGCAGCTCAGAGGACCACTGTACAGCGCAGTTGACTCGGGTGATCAACACCTTGCAGGAATTAGGGTGGATAGTCAATTTCAAAAAATCAAAATTGCAACCCCTAAAAAAACAGACCTTCCTAGGATTTATACTAGACTCAGAAAGGCAAGAGTGTCTGCTCCCAGAGTCCAAAATAGAAAAGGTGCAAAATCTGGCCTTGACGGGCCAAAACCAACCACGTATGACATTAAGAAGAGCAATGTCCCTGCTAGGTACCCTTACATCCTGTATTCCGGCGGCTCAGTTTCACACCGGGCAACTCCAGTGGGAGATACTAACAGCACAAAGATCGCTAAGAGGGCGTTTAGAAGGAAAGCTGGAGCTTTCCTTAAAAACCAGAGACTCTCTCAATTGGTGGCTGGACGAGACAAATCTGACCTTGGGAATACCGTGGGACAGACAGACGTCAGATATAATCTTAACAGATGCAAGCTCCTCGGGGTGGGGGGCACACCTAAGGGGCATCATAGGTCAAGTTTCCTGAACGCGTCAAGAAAAGGAAGCATCCTCCAACCTGAGAGAACTATGGGCAGTGAGCAAGGCCCTAAGTCACTTTTTTCCGCTACTCCAGGGTCGAAATGTACGCATCATGTCAGACAACAAGGTAGCGGTGGCATACATCAACCACCAAGGAGGGACAAGATCACACTCCTTCCATTAGGAAGCGGCGAGAGACATTTTGAGCAGAGCAGAGGAACACCTACACTCCTTGACAGCTTTACATATAAAAGGGGCAGAAAACATAGAGGCAGACTTCTTGAGTCGCAATACCCTGAAGCAGGGGGAGTGGGCGCTAAACCGGTCCATTTTTCAAAAAATAACTCAGCTTTGGGGGACACCGGTGATAGACCTGTTTGCCAACAAACACAACAGGCAAACAGATTCTGCTCTCTAAACCCGAGAGAAAAACCATGGGCAGTGGACTCGTTGCACATCCAGTGGAACTTCAGGCTAGCTTATGCGTTCCCCCCAGTGGCTCTGATCCCAACAGTTGTCAGAAAAATCAGAAACGATCAAGCCAGGGTGATTCTAATAGCTCCATTTTGGCCAAAAAGGCCCTGGTTTGCTCTGCTACAAAGGATGTCCCTCTCCGATCCATGGGTTCTGCCAGAAATCCCGGACTTACTAGCTCAAGGTCCAATATTCCACGCTCAGATCAAAGGATTCCATCTGACGGCGTGGAATTTGAAAGGTCGCTTTTAACGGATAGAGGGTTCTCCCCCGGGTTGGTGGCCACCCTGCTAAAGAGTAGGAAACCAGTGACGACTAACATCTACGGTAGAACATGGAATAAGTTCCTGCAGTTCTTAGGTAGGCCGTTAGGAAAAGAACCGATTAATGCCATCCTGGAGTTCTTACAATCGGGGTTGCAGATGGGGTTAGCAGTGAACACACTTAAAGTTCAGGTGTCTGCACTAGGGGAACTCTACAACTGCAAATTGGCATCAAATAGGTGGGTAGCCAGATTTATTAAATCCTGCCATAGAGCTAGGCCTATCCCAATACCCCGGATAGCCCCCTGGGATTTAAACCTGGTGCTAGAAGCCCTTACGAAAGATCCGTATGAGCCATTACATCAGCTGCCCCTAAAGTTTCTGACCCTAAAAACAATCCTGTTGGTGGCCCCCACGTCAGCCCGCGGGATAAGCGATTTACAGGCTCTCTCAGTAAATCCACCTTATACGCAAGTCTTTCAGGATAGGGTAGTGTTAAGAGCAGACCCCGCTTATCTGCCCAAAGTAGCATCAGATTTCCATCGGGGCCAGGAAATTGTCCTTCCATCTTTCTGCGAGAACCCAAAAAATCTGGGGGAGGAAAAATTCCATAATTTGGATGTTAAGAGAGCTCTCGTAGAATACATATCTATGGCTAGCCAGTGGAGGAGGTCCCAGTCCCTAGTCGTAGCTTTTCAGGGTGCCAGGAAAGGCTATGGGGTTTCAAAAGGGACTATTGCTAGATGGATTAGGGAGGCCATCAGTGTAGCCTACACAGCTAGTGGTATCCCGATTCCTGACGGCATCAAGGCTCATTCCACCAGAGCCGTGGCGACCTCCTTGGCCGAAAAAGCAGAGGTATCGATTGAAAAGATTTGTAAGGCCGCTACCTGGGCCTCACCTTCAACCTTCTTTAAGCACTATAGGTTGAATCTGTCCTCCTCTGCTGACTTAACCTTCGGTAGAAGGGTGCTGCAAGCGGTGGTCCCTCCCTAAGGTGTTTCGAATCTCCAAAAATCTCTCAGATGGTGCTGTCATGGGTGAAGGGAAAACCACCATGGTTACTTACCGGTAGCCGGTTTTTCCGGAACCCATGACAGCACCCGTATATTCCCCCCCCCCTTTTTCACCATATGGGTGTGCACAATTAGTAGGGTGTTTTTTGAGTGTTGTGGTGTTGGATTAAACATGTAACTAACCGGGAAGTCCTCTCAGTGCTCTGTAACCCAACTGAAGCGGGGGAGAGGTACCGCCCCTTATGTCTCAGTAGGTTCCTGTCCTGGCGGGGCGGATCCCTCTCTCAGGTGGTGCTGTCATGGGTTCCGGAAAAACCGGCTACCGGTAAGTAACCATGGTGGTTTCAAGCTATTTTGTTCAAAATATATGTTACTGTAAGTCAAGTTGTGTACAAGTAGTAAAGTTAAATAGCGGTTAAAGTAAAAATTTACACTTGCAAGTTGCAGCTTTTCCTGGAGTGTTAAATCTTTGGAGAATCTCTCGTATATCCATCTACCCTTATACTGACCATCCATGACCTTCAAATCTTTGTAGAATCGTTCACATTGCTCATCACTGACTGCACCAGTTTTTTTCAGGGAAGTTTGCAAGATTGCTATGCAGAAAATCCACCTTGATACTCGGTTGCAACCAAGCATTTTTTTTTAGCTCTCCAAGAGTTTCTGGAAAATTTGGTACAGGAAGGATATATATCTTTGTACCGTGTTAGCCAGTAGACAGAAGGATATTTAGAATTGAGAGTCTTCAGTGGTTGATACCTTTTTAATGGCTAACTGAAAAGATGGTGACACATTGCAGCTTTCGAGACTACTCGGGTCTCTTCTTCAGGCTAGACTAATACAAAATCTGAAGAGTCACATATCTATACACAGCACAGAAATAACGCAATAGAAAAACCAAATTACAAGAGCCACCAGAATATCAAGGAATCACCTGCTATATTAGAAAGCTAAAGATGAAAATAACTGTGTCTCTCTAGTGGTCACCTACAATCCAAATCTGAAGGTGCTAAGGGGAGCTGCACAGAAATTGCAACCTTTACTACAATAAGATGCCCAATTACAATCCATCTTTCCAGACCCCCCACTGCTGTGTTTTAGGCAGCCCCCAAATTTAAGAAGCATCATTGTCAGAAGCTCCCTGTCCTCCCTAACAGCTGCAGGAACCTTTCCTTGCAACCAGAAAAAATGTAAAACCTGTCCATATATAATGACCACGGACAAAATAAAGATCCCCAACTCATCAGGACTACAAGATCCCAGGTACTTTCAACTGCATCACATCTAATGGGGTGTGCTTAATTATTTGTACTAAATGTCCAACTGGGGGTCCGTATGTGGGGGAGACAGGGCAAAAACTGAGAACAAGGGTGAATTCTCATCGTCACACAATAAGAGAAAAATGAATGGATCTACCTGTGGCAAAAGATTTTTGTATCCCTGGTCATAGCATGATGGACATTAAATTACTTGTATTAAATGGTAACTTCACATCTCAGAGAGACAGAAGAGTCTCAGAGTAAAAATTTATGACAACTTTTGACACATTCAGTGCAGGAATGAACGTGTCGCATGGATTTATGATGTCTTTTTACCTCAATTAAGGAATTTGCTCTTAATACCTTCTGGGGTCATCACAACACAGAACCAGACCCCAATCAGAGGGCAATAAAACTTTCACGCTCCTTATCTATGAACTGTTCCAATATTTATGTTTATCCCTCTCCCATAATGATAGTTCTGCTTCACATCACTTGTCTTATCTATTGCGTTATTTCTATGCCGTGTTGTGTATAAATATGTGATTCTTCAGATGTTGTATTAGTCAATGCCTGATGAAGAGACCTGAGTAGTCTGGAAAGCTGCAATGTGTCACCATCTTTTCAGTTAGCCATTAAAAAGTATCAACCACTGAGGACTCTCAATTCTAAATATTCTTCGGACAATTTGGTGTAATTGTTTGCATGTGTATTTCCAAGAAAGTCCTTCACAAGGTCTTTGAATGATAACCAAGCATTCTTTTGAAGTTGCTCATGTAGAATATTTGGATAACCAGGTTTGAAGTCAGATTTTGGAGGCTAATTCCTCTCCATCCAATGCTTCTCACGAGCTCAGCTGTCCCACATTCCCCGGTAAAAAATAGCATGCATGGTATATCCACATTGTTGACAAAGTAGTAAGCATACCATTGTGTTTGTGACATTTTAACAACTCAATCACTCTTTTTATGTCTCTGTATTTTTCACAAAGAGAAACTGAATATTCAACTAGGACTGCACCAAATAAATTGCCATTGTGGAGCAGGACAGACATTGAGCTCGGCTTTGAGCTATTGATGAACAGTCGCCCTTCATTTTAATTCTAGAATGGAATTCCCAATTCCTCAATTAAACCATGTATATTACGGCGATACACTAAGCCACTGTCACTTCTAAAATAATGCAGACATGCGCTTTCTCTGGATGGAAAGTAGGATGCCTTAACTCCTTTTTCAAGCAAGTTTTTCTCATGCAGTCTTGATGCAACGAGTTCTGAAGCCTTTTCTCATAGTCCCAAATCTTGTACCAAATAGTTCAACTCTTGAAGGTCAAATCCCCTACAAACGAAGACATTTTCAATCTCAAAATCTTCATCATTGCTGTTACTGTGTTCTTCACCATAATGCTGTTCTTGAAAAGAGGTTAGTTCAAGGAAAACTGCACTGGGATTTCAGCTGAATGAGGCCCTGGACGTATAGTTGATGGTAGACTAGGATGCTCGTTTTTGTTTTTCTTGTTATATCCTGAAGTTTTCACTTTACGAAAGTAACAGTCACTGGAATGATCTCTTGGCTCTCCCCAAACCCTAGGTACACCAAATGGCATCTTATCCGCATGGTCCCTTTGTTCACATTCATAATCTCACAACACACTGCTCACACCTTGTGACTGGCCCAAGACTCATCTTGATCACCAAGTTTTACTTTGAAATATGGAAAATAGGCTTGTGACAATATGCTGACCTTCGTCCTGTGACTGGTGGAACTGTCACAGAAATAATAGATCTCAAAGAAAGGAAATAAGTGTGTAAAAAAATAAATAGATTCTACTAAAACCTTGTATACAGACTTTCGCAATACATTCCACTATATAGATCAGCACACGACTTCCCCCTGCACTGTCTCCCGCTCCAGGGAAGTATGCTCTCTGCCAATAAGAGATCACTGGTGCTACCATCGATCCAGCCTACAGTAATCGCATTGGATACTCTCTGGGGAAAAAAAAAACCTGACATGATAGAAGAAAACTACATCACAGTTTTTATAATGCAAATTTTAATCTAAATCAGCAGAAAAAAGCAAACTCAACAAAAATGATGTTCAAAATTCCTCCCCAGCGTCATCATAGAGGTAATCAATGAAACTTGGTGCGTTAGCTACATTACTAGACCACACTATTAGTGTTTCGTCCATACCAAATTAAATTCTCTGCAAAGGGATTATCTACAAAATAAAAATAAACCGTTCCTCCCACCATCCTACAAATACATTTGCTTACCGTGAGAAGGCATTTTTTGATGAATATAGAAATATTTCAGTAATACATTTACAACATTTAATTGTAAGGGACTATCCTTTTCTGAACAGAATGCCATTGTAATGCTAAACCAAACGGATGAGGATCGTAATTTGGAAGAAGTGGTAGAGGATCATGATGTAAAACCAAAGGTCTCAAACCCTTAGGGTATGTGGACACGTTGCGGATTACCCTGCAGATTTTTCCGCGCCGATTTGACTAAGTCCACAGGTAAAGTTACCTGCATTTTACCTGTGGCTTTAGTGCAATTTTACTTGTGGATTTTGTGCGGATTTTCCCTGCGTTTTGACACCTGAGGATTCCTATAATGGAGCAGGTGTCAAAACGCTGCGGATTCGCACAAAAGAATTGACATGCTGTGGATTCAAATCTGCAGAAAAATCCGCAGCACATGCACAGCGTTTTTGGTTTTAGATAGACTTTAATGGTACTGTACACCGCAGGAGAATCTGCTGCGGATCCGCACCAGAATCCGCAACGTGTGCACATACCCTTAATATTAACCAGTAAAATCGCACTTTCATTAGACATATTTCAGAAATTGATAGAAAAGGGCCTGTGGTCTTTTTGCCATGATACAAGATATGTGGAATCCGGCACACTAAAGAAAAAAAAGGGCTAATTTTTATTGAATCAAAAAATGGTGTATGAATATATAACTTTTCAGTCTGCTAATCTGATGAAGGTCATCTAGACTGAAACATATATTGTTACACCTCTTGATTGCAATAAAAATTAGCCCTTTTTATGAGAGTACCAGATACCACATATTTTGTATCGTAAGGGTTGGGACCCTATACGTGCACCGCCTTTTTGTCTAAGGACTGCTGTTCTTTTTTTCCTAATTTTGTCTTTTCACCATGATGCCACCACCAACAAAAATTAAAAACTATATACCTTAACCAAAAATCAAAATTATGCCTTCATGAACTAAAAAATGACAGCAATTTGGTTATGCATAAATCAGACAAGGTGGGGTGTATTGTATTGTTGGATGCCTCTGTATATCAATAATTAGTATATGACATTTTGGATAACAATGCTTCTTACCGTAGACTGCAGTCCAATCCAACTGAAGTAATTTCTAAAGGCTTATACAATATTTTAGATGAAGGTTTGAAAATGGGAATTTTAAATAAATACACAATAAAGTTACCTTTTAAAAAAACACCCATTGATTTTTCATGGCCTTCCTAAAACGCATAAAAGTGTATTTCCCCCACCCTTCCATCCCATCATCTCAGGTATAGGGTTCCTCAATGAGGGGCTGAGTGCCTGGGTTGATGAACATTTTCAATGTTGAAAACCATGAAATCAAGTAAAATCCATTATACACAAATACTGACCTATTCTGAATCAAGATGTGAAACTTGAAAAAATTATCAAAGAAAATGGGTTTCAGCCTGTGCCAAGGAGAGGAAGGTCACTTTGTGATCTCTTATCCCCAAGTTTATATTGTAGTAAAGCCAGGTAGCACTGTTGGTCCTGATTGCATGTTCCTGACTATGTCTAGAGCCAAGTCCTGTGGTCATTGTGAGTCAGTCAGCGAGGGAAGCTGAGCAGTCTGTGAGTCGGAGGTCAGTGACCAGCAAATGTGAGCTGTTTGGGAGGCAAACACTCCTCTGGTAATGGGGCTGAAAAGAAGCCAGTTACAGACTGCCTGAGATAACTAATGTCTGTGCTGGGGTGTGAGTGCAACAATGTTAATGTACTGTGCTTACTCCAGATAAAGGCCCCGTTACACGTATCGATGTCCCAGCGATCCCACCAATGATCCGACGTGGATGGGATCGCTGGGACATAGCTGATCGCTGGTGAGCTGTCACATAGACAGCCCCTCCAGCGATCAGGACCAGCGACGATGGACGCTGGTTTCCAAGGTAAACAGCGGGCAACTAAGAGCCGCGCGGCTCCTAGATACCCGCTGTTTACATTGGAAACCAGCGTGCAGCGTCACTGATCGTTGCTCTCCCGCTGCCACATGCAGCGATGCACGCTGGCCAGAGGGAGACCAACAATCAAAGAACGGCCCAGGACGATCCTGCACCATCAGCGATACCCGGCAGGGGTGACGGTCGCTGATCCATGTCACACACAGCGATCTAGCTGGTGAGATCGCTGTGGTGTCACAAAATCAGTGATCTCGCTGGCGATTTCGCTGCGTGTGAGGGGGGCCTAAAAGGACTGTGAGCTTTATTAAGGCTGAGGAAAAGCTGCACTGTTTTGATTTTCTTATGCTGGAGAAAGCATATGGAGTGCGGAGAAATGCCATAAACCTTACCTTGTTTTGCACTAAGACCTCTGCCTGTGCTAAGCGAGTGTCTACTCATGGGTGTAAATCCCTACAATATAAGGAGAAAATATAAACCACTGCAACATGGTCAGTGCTGAAGGTTTTTTTTTTTTTGTTTTTTTTTTAAATGTGGTAGACAAAGATATATAGTAAATCTATTACACTTGGTTATAGCCTTTTTCCTTTTCATACTAATTTGGATATGTAAGCTGCTGTCACACATCAGTGTTTTTGGTCAGTTTTTCGTTGGTGTTTGCTGGGGCCAGGAGCGTCTCCAGGACACAGCAGGTGCTCCTCTCCCTGTGGGTTCTAGTTCTGGTTTTGGCATGCAGACGCTGATGCCCAGGTGCTAACATGTGAATGAGGCATTACTTTATAATGATTTTTGGCTGGTGCAATGTTTGTTACATACCTGCTACCAATTGTCATCGTTATTCACTCACAGTGGATAGGCTATTAAGGGCTTTACATTGTTTTTAGTTTTGTCTTTATAATATTCACTATGACTAAGGTCGGCTACACACCAGAAACGCGTCAGATGCTTTCTATGGAGTATGGCTGGTTTCACACTTGCATTGGGCAGAGCTGCGGAGGGCTGCGTAGTTCCTCCGTTAAGCCCTGCCCACTGCCACACCTCTTCCATTCAGCTCCGCCTGTGTCCTGCGTACCTGTGTTTAACATTGGGTACGCAGGCCATTCGAATGTATGTGGATGCCTCCGCATGCGTTGTTTTGATGCTGTGTCAAACGCAACATGTTGCATTTTGTTGCGGTCAGCGCAGCGTCAAAACGATGCATGCGGAGGCATCTGCATACATTCGCATGGCCTATGTACCCAATGTTAAAGGTAGGTACGCAGGACACATGCCGACGTAGGCGGAGCTGAATGGAAGTGGTGCGTCAGTGGGTGGGGATTAACGGAGGAACTACGCAGCCCCCCGCAGCTCTGCCCAGCGCAAGTGTGAAACCAGCCTATACGTGATAATATGTGATATGCTGTTCTTTTAATCAAAATGGAATACAATTTAGAAGTTTACATACACCAAGAATTGGGATGTCCAGTTTTCTCTACCTTTACCATTAATCCGGATGAAAGATAAGACATCAGGAATGATTTTAGAGAACCAATTGTAGCTACCAATAGACATGGGAATGGTTATGAGACCATTTCCAAACAATTTGTTCTCCATCAATCTACAGTGAGTGATTATTCACCAGTGGAAACCATTTATGACAGTTGACAAAACACCCATGAAAGGATGGCCCAAAAAATTTATCCCAAGATCAATACTAAGAGAAATTGCAAAAAACCCAAGCTCTAAAGCTCAGACTCTAAAGGCCTTGGTTAGTGTGTTGAAAGTAAATGACAGTATAATTAAAAAAAGACTGAACAAGCGTACCTTCTCTGGAAGGGTTATCAGGAGAAAGACACTCATCTCGCAAAAAGAACATGGCAGCTTGGCTAAAGTGTGCAGACAAGAAGACTTCTTAAACAGTGTCCTTTGGATAGACGAGACCAAAATGAATATGTTTGACCATCTCGCCCTTCACCGCATTTAATGAAAAACAAACCGCAAATTCTCTTTATACCAAAGTATTTTAGGGTCACAGTTGAGGCCGTCTATAAAAAAAACAACAACTTAAACTTGGCTGCAACAGGTTCATGCAACAGGACAATGATCCCAAGAAGCCGATCTACATCAGAAAGGCTGAATAGGAAAGAATCACGGAGCTGCAGTGATCCAGCTAAAAAAAGAATGCAGAAACGAATTCCCACAAACCACAAGGAATTTTAGCAGCATTGTAAAGTGCATTGAAATTCCTCCATGATGTTGAGAGTCGTACAGAAATATTTTTTTTCAAGGTATTACTGCTAAAGGTACAGTATATTTAAAAGCTATTGGCTCATGGAGTAGACATAATATTTCACAAACTACTTCTGTTATTTGGCCTTGTTTGTGAAACATAAATAATTACATGGTGTAATATCCCATATATTGTTGTTTATTGGAGATTGTATTTACCTAATTTTAAGACCTAAGGACCAGATTATTTTTTACTTTTGCCTGATAAGCAAAACCATGGTATTCAAAACGAATGCACTTAGATTTTCTCATGAATGTATATATATAGTATACAGAGAGCTCCCCCTTGTGGTGACTGCAGACAGAATCTTATCATGTATCCCTGTATACAGGGAGCTCCCCCTAGTGGTGACTGCAGACAGGATCTTATCATGTATCTGTATACAGGGAGCTCCCCCTAGTGGTGACTGCAGACAGGATCTTATCATGTATCTGTATACAAGGAGCTCCCCCTAGTGGTGGCTGCTGACAGAATCTTATGTAACTCTGTATATAGGGAGCTCCCGCTAGAGGTGGCTGCAGACACGTTCTTATCATGTATCTCTGTATACAGGGACTTCCCCCTAGTGGTGTCTGCAGACAGGATCTTATGTATCTCTGTATACAGGGAGCTCCCCCTAGTGGTGGCTCCAGACAGTATGTTATCATTTTTTTTTGTATGCAGGGTTATTTTACTTCTGACACCTATAAATATATTGTTTCTCTTTTTCTAAAGTCCACAAATGTTATTGATCAATTTAAAAAAACGAAAAAATTTTTTACCTGACTTATTGCCTTTGCATTGGGTCCTATGCTGTTTCCAGACAAAGATCTCATAAAGCATTCAGCATATCGTCCATCTGCTAATAAAATGAAGAACCACAGCAGGGGGCCGTATAGGATTTGTATAGTGGTGTACACCATGTCAGCACAGCTATTTGGTGCTTTACAACATCCACCTGAAAACTTACAGCCTAGAACAAAAAGTACAAATGTGGGAATCACAAAAAATGTCAAACTGTAGGCGATGCCAAGTGCCTTATCTGAAGGACAGTCGAATTCTGGTTGCACCAAATTTTCCAGTGTGAGCAACAACAGCGCGAAAACCGACGTCCCCACGACATTATGATGTTGAAGGATGAAGGTGTGGAGGTTCACTATTTCAGTCATTATGCCAAGAAGTAAAAAAAAATTCCTTTAGTGCTGGTGATATTTATGCAGAAAAACTGCGGCTCCTTCCCGACTTCTGTTCTTTTATAAGTTCTTTACGGCGTGAGAAGATTGATTGAAAGATTTATAGCGTTTATCCGACTTGTGTCTTTACCAGGCAGATGAACTGAATGTGCTCTCCGGTATCATAATTGCATATTATAGATGACGAAATATGAAACCTTTCCTGCTGCACAGCTCTATCTGCATAAATTAGATTTAGTTCTGTAGCATAGAATGATTTTCCAGTAAATAAAGTGTACCTGCCAAGAACTGTAAAGAAAAAATGTAAGGGGTGTTCCAAAATTGACAGCTGTCCATTATTCATAGTATCCAGATCACTAGTGGTTTGACAATATGGAGCCTCAGTGACCCCGAGAATAATGCTCTGCAGGGTCTGCATGAAGCGGAGGTGCACATGCCCGAATTCCATCTGTTGTCTATGGGACTGCCAGAAACAGCTGAGTTTAATTTCTTTGACTGTCCCATTCACAGAATTCTCATGATTTTTGGGGAACCCAGTGGTCAGACCCTCAGTGATCAGAAAGTAACCGCCTATTCAATGGATAGCTTACAACTTTCAAATTGGGGAATACCTCTTTTATGTACGTGTCTCTATAATGTACATTGTACCAAATTTGCAGTTTCGATGCAAAAGTGTTTTGTAGTGTCCAAGTCAGGTGTGCATAGACAACGATGATATGCAGATTTCTCTATCCTGGCTCTGGCTGTTTCTGTGAATGGAGAATACGGCTGTCTATACTGTACAGGCACCATTCTCCCAAACACATTTATATCTGTTCCCCAGGGTTGTGATCAATAATCGCTCAGCACAAACTGCAGCATAAGGCTTCTTTCACACGTCAGTGGCTCCGGTACGTGTAGTGACAGTTTTCTCACCGGAGACACTGACACACGTAGACCCATTTAAATGAATGCGTCTGTGCACATGTCATCGTGTTTTCACGGCCCGCAACACGTGCTGCACATGTGCACACAGAACTGGTCACACTGTCCTCCGTGCTCATGGACGACTGCCGGGAAGAAGCAGCTACTGTAAGCGCTGTTCCCGGTGGCTGGTGCTGACCGCGGCTGTGATTCTTCTCTCCTGCTCTCCCGGCAGGAGAGAGCAGAATGAATGAAAATGCGATAAGGGGTCCCCCTCAGTTTATGAACCAACCAGACAAAACTTACAGCTGGGGGCTGCATCCCTCAGCTGTCAGCTTCAGCCAGGTTGGTTGTGAAGAATAGAGGAGTCCCCACACTGTTTTTTTAAATTATTTTAATAAATAATTAAAAGTCGTGGGGTCCCCCCTATTTTTGACAACCAACCTGACTAAAGCCGACAGCTGAGGGCTGATATTCTCAGGCTGTTAAGGGGCTGTTGATCTTGGCCCCCCACAGCCTAAAAACAGCAGCCCCTAGCCCCCCAGGAAAGACACAGCTATTAGATGCACCTATTCTGAAGCTTTGCTCGGTTCTTCCCACTTGCCCTGTAGTGGTGGCAAGTGGGGTAATAAGGGGTTAATGTCACCTTGCTATTATAAGGTGACATTAAGCCCGGATTAGTAATGGAGAGGTGTCAATAAGACACCTATCCATTACTAATCCTATAGTAATTAAAAAGTAAAATAAACACACACAATAAGAATAAATTATTTTAATGAAAGAAGACAACACACACATTGTTTAAATCTTTATTACACTGGTAATTCCTTTGCGATGCCCTCCTCCTGGAAAAAACGTGAACATAATAAACCAAACATATACATTACCTGTCCGGCACTCAGTCATGTCCCAAGGCGTAAATCCATCTCAGGGGTTTAATACATTTACAGGCGTAGCGCTGCTAACACAGCTGCTCCGACTGTAAACTACTGGGGAATGAATGGAAGCAGCCGGCGCATGCTCAGTAACTAGCCGTGACGTCACTGCTCATCACTGAGTCTTCGCTCTGCTTCCATTCATTCTACAATGACTCTTTTTATGTTCCTGAATTTTTCACAAAGAGAAACTGAATATTCAACTGGGACTGCACCCAATAAATTGCCATTGTGGAGCAGGACAGACTTTAAGCTCGGCTTTGAGCTATCAATGAACAGTCGCCCTTCATTTGAATTCTAGAATGTAATTCCCAATTCCTCAATTAAACCATGTATATTACGGCGATACACGAAGCCACTGTCACTTCTAAAATAATGCAGACATGCGCTTTCTCTGGATGGAAACTCCTTTTTCAAGCAAGTTTTTCTCATGCAGTCTAGATGCAACGAGTTCTGAAGCCTTTTCTCATAGTCCCAAATCTTGTACCAAATAGTTCAACTCTTGAAGGTCAAATCCCCTACAAACGAAGACATTTTCAATCTCAAAATCTTCATCATTGCTGTTACTGTGTTCTTCACCATAATGCTGTTCTTGAAAAGAGGTTAGTTCAAGGAAAACTGCACTGGGATTTCAGCTGAATGAGGCCCTGGACGTATAGTTGATGGTAGACTAGGATGCTCGTTTTTGTTTTTCTTGTTGTATCCTGAAGTTTTCACTTTACGAAAGTAACAGTCACTGGAATGATCTCTTGGCTCTCCCCAAACCCTAGGTACACCAAATGGCATCTTATCGCGTGGTCCCTTCGTTCACATTCGTAAACTCACAACACACTGCTCACACCTTGTGACTGGCCCAAGACTCATTTTGATCACCAAGTTTTACTTTGAAATATAGAAAATAAGCTTGTGACAATGTGCTGACGTTCGTCCTCTGACTGGTGAAACTGTCACAGATATAACAAAAGATTTCAGGACTGTTTAACCACTTGCGAAGAGAAATAGCAGAGCCAGCCATGATCTCAAAGAAAGGAAATAAGTGTGGAAAAAAAAAAAATTCTGCTAAAACCTTGTATACAGACTTTCAGAATACGTTTCACTATATAGATCAGCACACGACTTCTCCCCACACTGTCTCACGTGTAACAGTATAGCTGCCAGTCATCAAGGTCGTCCTCCACCCTACCCGCTCCAGGGAGGTACACTCTCGGCTAACAAGTGATCACTGGTGCTACCATCGATCCAGCCTAGAGTAATCACATTGGATACTCGGTGGGGAAAAAAAACCTGACATGATAGAAGAAAACTACATCATAGTTTTAATAATGCAAATTTTAATTTACCGTATTTTCCGGCGTATAAGACGACCAGGCGTACAAGACGACCCCCCGACTTTTCCAGTTAAAATAGTAAATCATCTTAAAAGTCGAGGGATCTTCTTATACGATTGTGTCATCTTATATGCCGGGTGCGGACCAATCTTCATATGGCGAGGGAGTGGTCCCAATGTTGAAGGGAGGGTGTAAGTGGAGTTATCATCCCCCTTTTACCTCATTGATGGCAGCGGTGCTGCGGGTCTCTGTGCTGTGGGGATCGGCGGCTCCTCCATCTGCAGTGTGGTGGCTCTCTGCTGGATGTCAGCGGCGGCTCCTCTTTGTCCAGCGTGAGGGCGCTGTGCTGGGGGGCGGCTGCGCGGGTCTCTGTCCAGCGTCGGGGCTCCGGCATTTCCCCATAGCCTGGAGGCCCAGGCAGCTCCATTGCTGCGATGCGGTGGCCTCCGGGAAAATGGCGGCCGGAGCCCGCGCGAGCTCAGATTCAGATCTCGTCTCCCGAGATCTCGGGACGAGATCTGAATCTGAGCTCGCGCGGGCTCCGGCGGCCATTTTCCCGGAGGCCACCCCATCGCAGCAATGGAGCTGCCTGGGCCTCCGGGCTATGGGGAAATGCCGGAGGAGCCCCGACGCTGGACAGAGAGCTGCTGCAGCCGCCCCCAGCACAGCGCCCCCACGCTGGACAAACAGGAGCCGCCGACCCCCAGCACAAAGCCGCCACACTGCTGAAGGAGGAGCCGCCACACCGTTGCCACCAATGAGGTAAAGGGGATAACACCACCTACACCCTCCCTTCATCGGGACCACTCCCCCGCCATATGCACTCGGCGTATAAGACGATCCCCGACTTTTAAGCAGATTTTCAGGGGTTAAAAAGTCGTCTTATACGCCGGAAAATACGGTAAATCAGCAGAAAAAGCAAACTCAACAAAAATTATGTTCAAAATTCCTTCCCAGCGTCATATCGCAGTGCAACGTCCCTCACAATGGTTTTCAGCCTGTCAGAACATCGCACCGCGATACAGCAACGGGATTTCCTGGTTTCCAAGCACAGGGTGTTACGCCCCCGGGCTTCACTTACCCGGCGACGCGCTCTTCCCTGCGCGCCCCTGCTCTCCGGCGCGTCTCCGCGCCCGGCCTCCGGCTCCCCCGGTGGCAGGAGTCTGCGCACTGCCTCCCTCCAGGCGCGCAGCCCCCTGGGTAACATGATGCGCTGGCCCCGCCTCCAACATGGTGGTGCCCAGCGCTACTTATATCCTGCGTCTGGACAGGTAAGACGCCTGTTCTTCTAACACGGTTTCGCTGTCTTTGCAGCACTCTCCGTGTCCCAGGCCCTATTATCCTGCCTCCGTTTGTGCTCTTCCTCCTTGCACCCTTACTCTTGCCTCTACCTTCTCTGCCTCCGTCAGTCCCTCCTCTGTTCCCCTGCTGTACTGTGTTCCTCAGTTGCTCCTACTCGGCCCTGATCCACACATCCTTCCGCTTTTTGTGTCTTCTTTTGCAGCCTCCAGCCACCCGCTACGCTCCGGTCCTGCGCTCTGCCTGATCCCTACGCTCTCTGTGCTCTCCTGTGCTCTCAGTATGGATACGCCTGTGCCTCCACTCCTGCCTAGCCCTAGTCGCCCCTTTGGTTCTGGCTGTCGCGGTTCCATCCCCTGGGGGTCTGCCCTTAACACTCCCTGTATAGGGGGTGGTCCTCACCTGGGCACTCGCCCTCAGGGGCTCTGGAGCCGTGACCCAGAGGGTCCACTTCCGGGTTGCATCTCCATACCTTCCCGCTACAGCAACCGTAACAGTAAGAACAGGTCATGGACCCCGCTGGAGCCACGGCTGCCCAAAAGGAGTTGGTTTTCCTTCGGGAGAACCAGACGCGCATGATGTCCTTTATGAAAACCACGGACTCTCGTCTTTCCGCTCTCCAATCCTCTGACCCTGGTAACGCCGCTCAGTTGGCTGGCTTACAACAAGAATTGGCGCAGTAGCGTGATACCCAGTCCCATATCCTTAGCTATATGGCTTCGGTGGATGGTCGGTTGCTCGCTTTGCACTCGGCCGCCTCTCCCGCTGCGGGTTCCCATCCTCCTCCACGGCTGGCCAAACCACCCCGGTATAGCGGTGACGCCAAATTGTGTCGGGGTGTCATGGTCCAGTCTGGAGTTTATCTTCTGCTGTCTTCACTCCGGACTGGTCATGCGGGGGTTAATCTCCTCAGCCTCGTTCTGGAGCTAGCTGGGCTATTTAAATCCCTCACAGCCTGCTGACCAGTGTTAGTGATAGCTAAAGCTTGCAGTTTAGAGCCGCTGACCCTTGTACCCTGGTGATCCTCCTGCCTTTGACTGATATTCACGTGTATGACCTGGACTGATTTCTGACCCCGTCTCTTGGTATTCGTCTCTGCTGTTACGTTCCCTCTCTGGCATCTGACTCCCTGGCTTGTACCCCGACCACGTATTTCGTCTCACGTTTTGGACCCCGTGCTCATGTTCTGGCTTTCTGACTCGGTTCGTCTGACTATTCTCTCTCGTTACCTGTGGCACCTATGCTGTTGCTCAGGGTTGCTGCTCTTAGTGTATAACCTCTCTTCCCTCACCAGCTCCCCTTGGTGGAGGTTTCACTACATTATCACTAACCACACATTTAAACGGGATTTTGCATTTTTTTTTCCTTTGGCCATGGATCTGCTGCATAACTTGGCGGATCAAGTGTCCAGTTTGATGCAGATGGCGCAGGACTTTTATGTGAATCATCAGTCCCTTGTCATGTCTCAGACCCTCTTACAGAAAGAACTGACTGAGACTATTAAGACCATGCAGGGAAACACCTCTCATATTGTTTGTCCACCAGGTGACTCTGTAGATGTTATTTTGCACTCTCCTGAACCCTCAGTTAAACTTCCTGACACATTTTCTGGCGAAAAAGATAAATTTCATATATTCAAGGAGAGTTGTAAATTATGGTTTTCTCTTAGACCCCCATCGTCTGGGGATGAGACTCAGCGGGTGGGGATTGTTATCTCCTTACTTAGGGAGGGTCCCCAATCCTGGGCTTTTTCGTTGCCCCCTACTGCCCCTGAACGGATGTCGGTAGATAGGTTCTTTGAGGCCCTAGGACTTATCTATGATGAACCGGACCGTGTTAGGGTGGCAGAGGACACTATTTTGGGTCTGGGGCAAGGGAAGCACTCAGCCGAATGGTACAGCTCCGAATTCCGTCGATGGTCCACTGAGGTGTCCTGGGACGACTCTGCACTGAGATGTCTGTTCAGGAAGGGACTGTAGGATTGCTTGAAGGATGCTCTGGCTCTCCATCCACCTCCCAGTTCATTGGAGGAGGCTATGAGTCAGGCTATCCGTATGGATCGGAGACTGCGGGAGAGAGGTGTTACTCAGCGAGGGGTTCCGTTTTTCCCTGCTAACCCTGATGTTTTGCTTCCATCTGAACCTATGGAGGTGGGAGCCACCAACCCCCAGGAGAAAGAGAGGAGACTGCGACGTGATGGAAAATTGTGTTTTTACTGCGGAGGTCCCGGACATTGGAAAAAAGACTGCCCCTCCTGTCCTCCGACTAACAAGCGGCTGAGTCTAGGTGATAATCGTGGAGGTCACCCAGACTCTCAGGTACCTTTTTCTTCCTTTTCAAGAGTACTGCTAAAGGTGGAACTTGGTGTTGAGAACGGCTTTTTCCATACTTCGGCTTTTGTAGACTGTGGGTCATCCCTGAACCTGACTGACTCTAAGCTGGTGGCTCGCTGTAGATTAGGGACAGTTAGGTTGGGGACTCTCTTAAAAATTGTGGCTATTGATTCTACACCTCTCACTAAGGATGGTCTCCATTTCAGTTCTAAAGAATTTACCCTCAGGGTGGGGGCCCTACACCAGGAGCGCATGTCATGCTTTGTTTTGGATAACCTCCCTGCTGGCCTGGTGTTAGGGTTTCCCTGGTTGCAACGGCATAACCCAGTTATTGACTGGGGGTCCCGGGATATTGTTAAATGGGGACCTGGGTGTTCTGAAAATTGTCTATGTCATCCGTCAACCTGGAGGGTATTCCGGAGTACCTAAAGGGTTTTAAGGATGTGTTCTCCGAAAAGGAGGCTGAGGTTCTACCACCACACCGCCCATTCGATTGTGCCGTGGATCTTGTTCCCTGTGCCAAATTGACCAAAGCCCGGCTGTACAATTTCTCCGGCCCTGAGCGGGCTGCTATGAAGGAGTATATCTCTGAGAGCCTCCGTAAAGGGCATATACGGCCATCTGTCTCTCCCGTGGCAGCGGGGTTCTTTTTTGTAAAAAAGAAGGATGGTGGTTTACGCCCATGCCTCGATTTTCGAGAACTGAATAAAATAACCATAAGAAAAGCCTACCCTCTCCCACTGATACCTGATTTGTACAATCAATTGTCGGGGGCCAGGTGGTTCTCTAAGTTGGACCTCAGGGGAGCATACAATCTCATCCGTATGCGGGAGGGGGATGAATGGAAAACTGCGTTTCTCACCTCTGAGGGTCTGTTTGAAAATTTGGTTATGCCCTTCGGTTTGACTTCCGCACCAGCGGTATTCCAGAATTTCATTAACCATGTTTTTTCTGATTTTATTGGACGTTTTGTAGTTGTTTATCTTGACGATATACTTATATATTCTGATAGACAAAGTCATATGGGTCATCTTCATGCGGTTCTCCAGAGGCTCAGGGAGAACTCACTCTTTGCCAAATTGGAGAAGTGTTCATTTTTTACTCAAGAAGTGTCCTTTCTAGGGGTCATCCTGTCTGCTGAGGGGTTTCGTATGGACCCTAGGAAGGTACAGGCCATTGTGGATTGGGTGCAACCCAGAGATCTCAAGGGTCTTCAGCGATTTCTGGGTTTCGCCAATTATTATAGAAAATTCATCAAGGGGTTCTCTCAAGTGGTCAAACCTCTCACTGATCTCACCCAAAAGGGAGCGGATCTTAAAAACTGGTCAGCTCCAGCTGTGGCGGCGTTTTCTTTGTTAAAAGAACGTTTCATGACTGCTCCGGTACTGGTGCAACCTGACTTGTCTAAACCATTCATCGTAGAAGTAGATGCCTCTGAGGTGGGAGTGGGGGCTGTGTTGTCCCAGGGGCCCACCACATTAACTAACTTAAGACCCTGTGCCTTCTTTTCTAAAAAATTTTCCTCTGCTGAAAGGAATTATGATGTGGGTAACCGAAAGTTGTTGGCCATTAAATTGGCTTTTGAAGAATGGAGGCATTTTTTGGAGGGGGCTGTCCATCGTATCACTGTCATTACAGATCACAAGAATCTGTCTTACATCGAATCCGCCAAACGTCTGACTCCGAGACAGGCAAGGTGGTCACTTTTTTTTTTCCTGATTTCAGTTTTCCATCACTTTCAGACCAGGTTCCAAGAATGTGAAGGCGGATGCCTTGTCTCGCAGCCTAGATCCGGTATCGCCTCCGGAGCCTCCTTCCTCCATTCTTCAGCGCGGGGTGGTGGTGGCTTTGGTGTCCCAGAGATTGGAGCAGGAGATTCGTGAGGCCCAATCTCTTGCTCCCCCGTCCATACCTGAAAATAAGCTCTTTGTGCCTGTCCAGTATCGGTTAAGAGTACTTCAGGAGTTCCACGACTCAGCTCTGAGTGGGCATCCAGGAATCTCGGCCACTCGTAAAGCCATCACTAGGCTGTTCTGGTGGCCCTCGTTAACTTCTGACGTCACTGGTTTTGTGTCCTCCTGTGAAACTTGTGCCCCCGCTAAAGCCTCCCACAACCGGTCGGCCGGGGAATTGGTGCCACTGCCAATTACGGATAGACCGTGGACTCACCTGTCCATGGATTTTATCACCGATCTCCCACCCTCTAATGGCAAAACCGTGATCTGGGTAGTTGTGGATAGGTTCAGCAAACAAGCACATTTTGTACCCTTAACGGGCCTTCCTAATGCTGAGACTCTATCTAAGCTATTCATTGAGCATGTGATTTGGTTGCATGGTGTGCTTGTCAGTGTGGTGTCTGATAGAGGGGTGCAATTCGTGTCAAAATTCTGGAGAGCTTTTTGTAAAAGGCTGGGCATCAGTCTGACCTTTTCATCGGCCTACCATCCCGAGACCAATGGTCAGACTGAAAGGACCAATCAGTCTTTAGAGCAGATCCTGCGGTGTCTTGTCACATCCGGACAGGATGATTGGTGCTCTATGATACCTATGGCGGAATTCGCCTTCAATAATCGTATCAATCAGTCTACTGGTACTTCTCCTTTCTTCTGCAACTATGGGTTTCACCCTCATTTTGGCGAATTCTCCAGACTAGATTCGGAGTGTCCAGGGGCTGATTCAGCCTTTTTGCGGTTGGAGGAGGTTTGGAGGGAAGTTCAGAGAAACATTGGGGAGGCTCAGGGCAAATATAAGTTTTTTGCAGATAAACGACGCTCGGTGGGGCTGACTTATCAGGTGGGGGATAAGGTATGGTTATCCACCAAAAACATAAGGCTGAGAATTCCCTCTGCTAAGTTGGGTCCCAAGTTTATTGGTCCGTATGAGATTTTAGAGGTGATTAATCCTGTGGTCTTTCGCCTGCGGTTGCCTCAGTCATTACGGATTCCTAATGTGTTCCATAAAGTGCTTCTGAAGCCGTCGGTGCCTTCCTCTGACGAGTCTCCCTCGCACCCGCAGCCTGTTATGGTAGATGGGCAGACCGAGTACGAGGTGGAACAGGTGGTGGATTCTCGTATGCTCCATCGTTCATTTCAGTACTTGGTCCATTGGAAAGGATACGGTCCTGAGGATCGGTCATGGGTGCCGGCGCGTTCGGTCCATGCGGATCGGTTGGTCCGGGCCTTTCACGCTCATCATCCAGGGAAGCCTGGGGGTCCAGTGGCCCCCCATTGAGAGGGGGGTACTGTCATGGTCCAGTCCGGAGTTATCTTCTGCTGTCTTCACTCTGGACTGGTCATAAGGGGGTTAATCTCCTCAGCCTCGTTCTGGAGCTAGCTGGGCTATTTAAATCCCTCACAGCCTGCTGACCAGTGTTAGTGATAGCTCAAGCTTGCAGTTTAGAGCCGCTGACCCTTGTACCCTGGTGATCCTCCTGCCTTTGACTGATATTCACGTGTATGACCCGGACTGATTTCTGACCCCGTCTCTTGGTATTCATCTCTGCTGTTACGTTCCCTCTCTGGCATCTGACTCCCTGGCTTGTACCCCGACCACGTATTTCGTCTCACGTTTGGACCCCATGCTCATGTTCTGGCTTTCTGACTCGGTTCGTCTGACTATTCTCTCTCGTTACCTGTGGCACCTGTGCTGTTGCTCAGGGTTGCTGCTCTTAGTGTATAACCTCTCTTCCCTCACCAGCACCCCCTGGTGGAGGTTTCACTACACGGGGTTTTTTAAATCAGTGCCGCCTCCATTTTGAATTAATCCCCCAGCAGTACCCCACTGACCGAGCCAAAGTGGCCTTCATCATTTCGCACCTTGAGGGAGATGCCCTGCAAGGCCTTTGTTTCTACTGCGGCAGCAGCTCCCATTTGCTCCGAACCTGTCCTGACCGTCCGGAAAACTTCTCCGCCTAGGCCAGGTAAGAGAGGCCTTCCTGGGCGTTTTTGATACCTCTCAACCCCTCACTTTGTCTGTCCTTTTGCATGTTGAAGGGAAGCGGGCTTCTCTGGTGGCCTATGTGGACTCGGGTGCCTCCGAAAATTTTATTAGGCTTGAGGAGGTCAACAAATTTTCGGTTCCTGTGAAACCCTTAGTGAACCCCCTAAGCCTCGCTTCTGTAGATGGTCGAGCCCTGCTAGAGACAGTTACTCATGTCACTCATGAGATAGAGTTGCAGGTAGGAGCCCTACACAGGGAGAAAATTACGTTTTTTGTCTTGGCAGGTATATGCATATCAACCTGCTGCTTATTTGTCTTCACTTCTGCTTATTAACAACTCGCCTGCCCTTTTACACATTCTGTGCACTCTCTGCATATCCACCCCTCCCTTTTCCCCTCTCCCATGTATAACTCTGAGGCTCTATTGACATTTCTTACCCACACCAAACCATCCAAAACCTCCATGCAGCACTCAAAACGTTCATACAAATCATCCCACCACCTGCTTTTTCTGTTTTTTCTCCTTTTACTAGTTGCAGGTGACATCTCCCCCAACCCTGGGCCTCCCTCCACCAGCATACGCTACTCTCCTCCATCTGCATATAGAAACCCTGCTAATCTTATTAACATTCAGTGCATGCCTTCTCCTATCACTTTCCAATGTGCTCTCTGGAATGCACGGTCTGTGTGTAACAAACTGACTTACATTCACGATCTTTTTCTCTCTAATTCCCTTAACCTTCTGGCTATTACAGAAACCTGGATCCAGCATTCAGACACCACCTCTGCTGCCGCTCTCTCGTTTGGTGGGCTGAAATTTTCACATACCACCAGACCTGAGAACAGACAGGGTGGAGGTGTTGGTTTGCTCCTTTCATCACAATGTGCTTTCCAGGTCATCCCCCCCGGTTCCCTCACTTACATTTCCTTCCTTTGAAGTCCACGCCGTCAGACTCTTTAAGCCCTTCTCCTTACGAGTGGCGGTTGTTTATCGCCCTCCAGGCTCCTCCCGCCAGTTTCTAGACCACTTCGCCACCTGGCTTACTCACTTTCTATCCTGTGACATTCCCACCCTCATCATGGGAGACTTTAACATCCCCATCAATGATCCGCTCTCCCAGTCTGCCTCTCATCTTCTTTCTCTAACTTCTTCATTCGGCCTCTCACAGTTTACTAATTCTCGTACACATGAGGACGGGAATACTCTAGACCTGGTTTTCTCCCGTCCCGGCTCACTGCACGACTTTACTAACTCACCTCTCCCGCTCTCGGACCACAACCTTCTTTCCTTCTCAGTCAAGAATTGTCTCCTCACCCGGGACACCCCCACTTACCACACTTATCGGAATACGCGTACCATTAATACCCAACAGCTTATGGACAATCTCCACACATCTTTAGCCCCCATCTCCACCCTCTCCTGTCCAGACATAGCATTGTCACACTTCAATAATACACTGAAGAATGCCCTAGATGAAGCAGCACCTTCTATATGCAGAAAGACCCGACACAGACAACGGCAGCCCTGGCACACAACGCAAACACGCCTTCTTCAGCGCTGCTCAAGGTGTGCAGAGCGGCAGTGGAGAAAATCTCTCTCAGCAGAAGACTTCACCCACTATAAGTTCATGCTCAAAACCTATAACTCTGCCCTTCATCTGGCCAAACAATCCTACTTCACCACCCTCATCACCTCACTATCCAACAACCCAAGACGACTTTTTGAAACCTTAAACTCCCTCCTGAAACCTAAAGTACAGGCCCCCATCACCAACCTCAGCGGTGAGGATCTGGCCACTTATTTCCTAGAAAAAATCAACCACATCCATCAGGATATCTCAGCCCAATCTCCTCAGTGCCTGGATCCCCTTCCCGGCCGCACCTCAAGCTCACTAGACATCTTTGAGCCTGTTTCAGAAGAAGAAGTTTCCAAGCTCCTCGCTTCTGCTCGGCCTACAACCTGCAACAGTGACCCCATTCCTTCACAGCTCCTGCAGTCTCTCACCTGTGGTCACCACTCACCTGACTAAAATTTTTAACCTCTCTCTTTCTTCAGGTATATTTCCCTCCTCATTTAAACATGCCATCATAACCCCTTTACTTAAAAAGCCATCCCTGGACCAGAACTGCACTGCTAACTACAGACCTGTCTCTAACCTTTCCTTCATCTCTAAACTCCTGGAACGCTTGGTCCACTCCCGTCTAATCCGCTATCTCTCGGATAACTCTCTTCTCGACCCCTTACAATCTGGTTTCCGCTCTTTACACTCTACTGAAACTGCCCTCACTAAAGTCTCTAATGATCTAATAACAGCTAAATCGAAAGGTCATTGCTCCCTGCTGATTCTCCTGGATCTCTCTGCCGCATTTGACACTGTGGATCACCAGCTCCTCCTCACTATGCTCCGCTCTATAGGCCTCAAGGGCACAGCCCTCTCCTGGTTCTCCTCCTACCTCTCTGACCGCTCCTTCACTGTATCTTTTTCCGGCTCCTCTTCCTCTTCTCGTCCCCTTACTATCGGGGTCCCGCAGGGCTCAGTCCTAGGCCCCCTCCTCTTCTCTTTATACACTGCCCCTATTGGACAAAAAATCAGCAGATTTGGGTTCCAGTATCATCTCTATGCCGATGACACCCAATTATACACTTCTTCCCCTGACATCACCCCTACCCTAATTCAAAATACCAAGGATTGTCTGTCTGCTGTCTCTAGCATCATGTCCTCCCTCTATCTGAAACTAAATCTCTCCAAAACTGAACTTCTTGTGTTTCTCCCCTCTACTAACCTCACTCTACCTAACATCGAAATAACCCTGGAGGGTTCAACCATAACTCCCAAGCAGCATGCCCGCTGTCTTGGGGTCATATTCGACACTGAACTTTCCTTTACTCCCTACATCCGATCACTCAGTCGCTCTTGTCACCTGCATCTTAAAAACATCTCCAGAATCCGACCTTTTCTCACCTTTGAAACTGCTAAGACTCTTACTGTCGCTCTTATTCATTCTCGTCTGGACTACTGCAACTCTCTTCTGATCGGTCTCCCTCTTACCAAACTTTCTCCTCTCCAATCCATCTTGAACGCGGCAGCCAGGGTCATATTTCTGTCCAGCCGCTTCACCGATGCCTCCATCTTGTGCCGGTCATTACACTGGCTACCTATTTGCTACAGGGTCCAGTATAAACTCATCTCTCTCACCCACAAAGCTCTCCACTGTTCTGCACCACCTTATATCTCCTCTCTCATCTCTGTCTATCGCCCTACACATGCCCTCCGTTCTATAAATGACCTAAGACTAACATCCCCCATAATCCGAACCTCGCACCTCCGTCTCCAAGACTTCTCTCGTGCTGCTCCAGCTCTCTGGAATGCACTTCCCCAGACGATCAGACTGATACCTAGCCCTGACCTATTCAAGCGCGCTTTGAAAACCCATCTCTTCAAACAAGCCTACCACATCAACTACTCAGCAAACTAACTTTGCCCTGTTCCCTCCTTCCAAATATTATTCTGAATCTGCACCCTACTATTCATCTGTCTCCACACCCTCCATGCACACGATAACTGCACTTGATACTTGTCTATTGCACTTAAACACACGGGCTGATGACCGGATCATGCAGCTTTATATGAAAATCGAAATTTATTATAATTGCCAGACCTGAATTAACAAGCACTTCTCACCTACTGTGTCCCCCCATTTCCTTGTAGATTGTAAGCTTGCGAGCAGGGACCTCACTCCTAATGTCACTGTTTGAATTGTCTTAACTTGTATTTAACTTGTATTGAATTTATTGTCTGTACATGTCCCCGCTTAATTGTAAAGTGCTGCGGAATATGTTGGCGCTATATAAATAAAAATTATTATTATTATCTTCCATCCTATTCTACTCGGTCTTCCTTGGTTACGACTCCACGAGCCCACTTTGGACTGGCATAGCGACAATGTTTTGCGCTGGGGGGAGTCTTGTCGGGCTCGGTGTCTGCTGCCGGTGCGTCCTGTGGGTATCCCTCTTCCCTCTCCTGTTCTCTCCGGATTGCCGTCTGCCTACAGTGCCTTTGTGGATGTTTTCGATAAGAAAGAGGCCAAAACTCTACTGCCGCACCGACCCTACGACTGCCCCATTGAGCTCGCTCCCGGCACCACTCCGCCTCGGGGTAGGATTTATCCTCTCTCCTCGGCGGAGAACCAAGTCATGTCTGAATACATCCAAGACAACCTGGCCAGGGGTTTCATTCGCAAGTCATTGTCCCCTGCAGGAGCGGGCTTCTTTTTTGTGAAGAAGGATGGGTCGTTGCGTCCCTGCATCGATTACCGTGGCCTGAATCGCATCACCGTGAAGAACAAATATCCACTGCCACTCATCTCTGAGCTCTTTGATCGGCTGAAAGGAGCACGTGTGTTTACAAAGCTTGAACTACGAGGGGCCTATAATCTGGTTCGCATACGTGCTGGAGATGAGTGGAAGACGGCGTTTAACACACGAGACGGGCACTACGAGTATTTGGTTATGCCCTTTGGGCTCTGCAACGCACCTGCAGTATTCCAGGAACTTGTTAATGATGTCTTTCGAGATCTCCTCTACTCCTGTGTCGTAGTCTAACTTGATGACCTCTTAGTCTTCTCTCCGGATCTGGCCACACATCGCCGAGACGTTCGCCAAGTCCTCCAACGTCTTAGGGAGAACCATCTTTTTGCCAAGTTGGAGAAGTGCCTCTTTGAGCAGACTTCGTTGCCGTTCCTTGGTTACATCGTCTCGAACACAGGGTTAGAGATGGACCCTGAGAAAGTCTCGGCAGTTCTCAAATGGCTGCGTCCCCTCGGACTAAAGGCTATCCAGCGGTTTTTGGGGTTTGCCAATTATTACCGGCAATTTATCCCCCACTTTTCTTCGTTGACTAAACCCATCTCGGCTCTTGTTCGCAAAGGGGCTGATCCCAATCATTGGCCCTCTGATGCTGAAGCTGCCTTTGAAAGCTTGAAGCAGGAGTTTGCGAAGACTCCGGTACTTCATCGTCCAGATACCAGCCGACCATTCATTTTAGAGGTTGACGCCTCCTCGGTGGGAGCAGGAGCAGTCCTTCTGCAGAAGATCTCCTCTGGGCGTACTCTCACCTGCGGATTCTTTTCAAAGGCTTTCTCCGCTCCCGAACGTAACTATGCCGTTGGAGACAGAGAACTTTTGGCCATAAAGATGGCTCTTGAAGAATGGCGCCATCTTCTCGTGGGTGCTCTCCATCCGTTCATCATTTTTACGGATCACAAAAATTTGGCCTATCTTCAGTCCGCCCAAAGGCTCAATCCACGGCAGGCCAGATGGTCATAGAATCATAGAATCGTAGAGTTGGAAGGGACCTCCTGGGCCATCTGGTCCCACCCCCTGCTCAAAGCAGGATTCGCTAAATCATCCCAGTCAGATGTCTGTCCAGCCTCTGTTTGAAGACTTCCATTGAAGGAGAACTCACCACTTCTCATGGCAGCCTGTTCCACTCATTGATCACTCTAACTGTCAAAAAGTTTTTTCTAATATCTAATCTGTGTCTCCTCCCATTCAGTTTCATCCCATTGCTTCTAGTCTTTCCTTGTGCAAATGAGAATAAAGTTGATCCTTCTACAATGTGACAGCCCTTTAGATATTTGTAGACAGCTATTAAGTCTCCTCTCAGTCTTCTCTTTTGCAAACTAAACATTCCCAAATCCTGCAACCTTTCCTCATAAGACAGGGTTTGCAGACCGGTCACCATTCTGGTCGCTCTTTTCTGAACTTGCTCCAGTTTGTTGATGTCTTTTTTAAAATGTGGTGCCCAAAACTGGACACAATATTCCAGATGAGGTCTGACCAAAGAGGAGTAGAGGGAAATAATGACTTCACGTGATCTAGACTGTATGCTTCTGTTAATACATCCTAGAATTGCATTTGCCTTTTTTGCTGCTGCATCACACTGTTGACTCATATTCAGTCTGTGATCTATTAGTATACCCAAGTCTTTTTCACATGTGCTGTCACTTAGCCCTATTCCTCCCATTCTATATATGCTTTTTTCATTTTTATTGCCCAGATGTAGTACTTTGCATTTCTCCCTGTTAAAAACCATTCTGTTAGTTGCTGCCCACTTCTCCAGTTTATTTAAATCTTTTTGAATCCTCTCTCTCTCTTCTCTAGTATTAGCTATCCCTCCTAGCTTTGTTCTTCGAACGCTTTGACTTAAAACTCCACTTCCGACCCGGGGATAAGAATGTTAAGGCAGATGCCCTGTCACGGTCGTTCCAGCCAGTGGATGAGGAGGGTCCAGCACACCTCATCGACCCCACCAGGATCCTTACCGTGGTCCCTCTAAGCCTAGTCTCCCCACCTTCTGGTAAAACCTTTGTTCAGAGTGGAGATAGACTCAAGGTTCTTCGTTGGAGCCACTTGTCAAAATTTTCAGGACATTCTGGAGTTAAGAAGACTCTCTTGCTTGCCTCCCGCCATTATTGGTGGCCTTCGCTTCGCAGGGACGTCCAGGATTTCATCACCTCCTGTCCTTCGTGTGCCCGGAACAAGGTACCACGACATCGTCCTTCGGGACTCCTACATCCGTTACCTGTACCTACCAATCCATGGACTCATATTGCGATGGATTTCATCACCGATTTGCCCTCCTCTTCCAAATGTACGGTTATTTTGGTAGTCGTGGACCGATTTTCCAAAATGGCTCACTTTATCGCTCTACCTGGTCTTCCTAACGCTTCTGAGTTGGCAAGGATCTTCCTGCTCCATGTCTTTCGCCTCCATGGTTTCCCACAGCATATTGTCTCGGATCGAGGACTCCAGTTTACCTCTCGTTTTTGGCGAGCCCTCTGCGGGTTGCTGAAGATTACTTTGGATTTTTCCTCTGCCTACCACCCCCAGTATAATGGTCAAGTCGAGCGAGTCAACCAGGCTCTAACATCCTATCTTTGCATTTTTCCAATGTGCACCAAGATGATTGGGTTTCACTTCTTCCCTGGGCTGAGTTTGCATATAATAACCACCCAAGTGAAGCCTCCTCCAATTCTCCCTTTTTTGTGGTTTTTGGTCAGCACCCCGGCATACCCCTTCCTTTGTCCCTTACCTCGGGTGTATCGGCAGCGGACTCTTTTTGTCTGCGGACTTCTCTCAGATTTGGAGGGAGACCAAAGTAGCCCTCGAGGGTGCCAGCCTCAGGATGAAGAGGTATGCTGACAAGAGTCGGCTAGATGCACCTCCGTATCGCCCAGGGGATAAAGTTTGGTTGTCTTCTCGGCATGTCAGGTTGAAGATTCCCTCCTATAAATTAGGTCCTCGTTACATTGGCCCCTTTGAGATCTTAGTCGCATCAACGACGTGGCCTACAAATTGAAATTGCCCGCTTCACTAAGGATTCCCAATAACTTTCATGTATCTCTCCTCAAACCTGCAGTATTTAACCAATACCACTCCGCGCCTTCCCAAATTTCCCAACCCTGTAGCTCGGATAATACCTTTGAGGTTCAGGATATATTGGCTTTGAAGACAGTTAAGGGAAAGACCCTGTTTTTGGTGGATTGGAAGGGTTTCGGTCCTGAGGAGAGATCATGGGAACCCCAGGAGAATATTGATGCTCCTCGCATTATGAGACGATTTCTCTCCAGCGTGAGGAGAGGGGGACGTAAAGAGGGGGTACTGTTACGCCCCCGGGCTTCACTTACCCGCGACGCGCTCTTCCCTGCGCGCCCCTGCTCTCCGGCGCGTCCTCGCGCCTGGCCTCCGGCTCCCCCAGTGGGAGGAGTCTGCGCACTGCCTCCCTCCAGGCACGCAGCCCCCTGGGTAACATGACGCGCTGGCCCCGCCTCCAACATGGTGGCGCCCAGCGCTACTTATGTCCGGCGTCTGGACAGGTAAGACGCCTGTTCTTCTAACACGGTTTTGCTGTCTTTGAAGCACTCTCCGTGTCCCAGGCCCTATTATCCTGCCTCTGTTTGTGCTCTTGCTCCTTGCACCCTTACTCTTGCCTCTATCTTCTCTGCCTCCGTCAGTCCTTCCTCTGCTCCCCTGCTGTACTGTGTTCCTCAGTTGCTCCTACTCGGCCCTGCTCCTCACATCCTTCCACTTTGTGTCTTCTTTTGTAGCCTCCAGCCACTCGCACCCGCTACGCTCCGGTCCTGCGCTCTGCCTGATCCCTACGCTCTCTGTGATCTCCTGTGCTCTCTGTACGGATACGCCTGTGCCTCCACTCCTGCCTAGCCCTTGTCGCCCCTTTGGTTCCGGCTGTCGCGGTTCCATCCCCTGGGGGTCTGCCCCTAACACTCCCTGTATAGGGGGTGGTCCTCACCTGGGCGCTCGCCCTCAGGGGCTCTGGAGCCGTGACCCAGAGGGTCCACTTCCGGGTTGCATCTCCATACCTTCCCGCTACAGCAACCGTAACACAGGGGCTGCTATTTGAAATTTAAACAGCCGGAGTCTAATCTCCAGACAATGAATTTATATGCTACTAGCAACCTAATGAAGGTCATCTAGACTGAAATATATATTGATACACCATTTCTTGATTGCAATAAAAATTAGCCCTTTTTTGAGAGTACCAGATACCACATATTTTTTATCGTAAGGGTTGGGACCCTATACGTGCACCTCCTTTTTGTCTAAAGAGTGCTGTTCTTTTTTTTTTTTTCCTAATTTTGTCTTTTCACCATGATGCCACCACCAACAAAAATTAAAAACTATATAACAACCAAAAATCAAAATTTATGCCTTCATGAACTAAAAAATGACAACAATTTGGTTAGGCGTAAATGAGACCTGGTGGAGTGTATTGTATTGTTGGATGCCTCTGTATATCCAAAATTAGTATATGACATTTTGGATAACAATGCTTCTTACCGTAGACTGCAGTCCAATCCAACTGAAGTAATTTCTAAAGGCTTATACAATATTTTGGATGAAGGTTTGAAAATGGGAATTTTAAATAAATACACAATAAAATTACTTTTTAAAAAACACCCATTGCACTCATTTTTCATGGCCTTCCTAAAACGCACAAAAGCGTATTTCCCCCACCCCTCCATTCCATCATCTCAGGTATAGGGTTCCTCAATGTTGAAAGCTATGGATGACTTTAAATAGCAATATTTATATATTTATTTTTTTACCTGCGATTTGGTAACTCTTTTTACTTATACATTATATATGATGAGGTTGCATTGCCTTAATAATTATAGTTCCCATTATCAAGATCTAAAATAATTTTTAGTAATGTGCAAACAATTTTTGCCGCAGCATAACTTTTTCAGTTTCAACAATGAATTTTATTTTGCAAGTAGAGGGAGCTCCGATGGGGTCACGCTTCTTCCCATCACTTGCAATTTTATTTTTAGGATGGTGGGAGAAACAGTTTATTATTTCCGTAGACAATCCCTTTGCAGAGAATTTAATTTAGTACGGTCGGTAAGTGGACGACATACTAATAGTGTGGTCCGGTAGCGTAGTGACCGTGCCAAGTTTCACTGATTACCTCTGTGATAATCTATGTAATATATATTTTGCGAATTCCACTCCAAATTCAAGAATGGAATTTTTGGATTTGTTTTTTCTGGTGACATTGTATGAAGCCAAGTTCACACCATTATGCATCAGAAAGAGGTGCGAGGAAATACCACAATACATGCAACTAGGGCTCATCCCATCCACACTTTAGAATTGGTCCCTATGGTGAAATTATGAGAGCCAAATGGATATATTCAGATAAGCAGGCGATTTGCCAGGAAAAACAGATAATTAAAAGCCGACTATTAGCTCAAGGCTAAAATAAAAAATCCATTAAAACAGCAGAAGATAAAAATCATAAGTATGGACAGAAGTTTACTTCTATGTAATGACAAAAAGAAAATGTTTAATAAGTTTGTGTTCAGCTCACCTTACAGTAGACAGTTCAATCAAGTAAAATCCATTATACACAAATACTGACCTATTCTGAATCAAGATGTGAAACTTTAAAAAATTATCAAAGAAAATGGGTTTCAGCCTGTGCCAAGGAGAGGAAGGTCACTTTATGATCTCTTATCTCCAAGTTTATATTGTAGTAAAGCCAGGTAGCACTGTTGGTCCTGATTGCATGTTCCTGACTATGTCTAGAGCCAAGTCCTGTGGTCATTGTGAGTCAGTCAGTGAGGGAAGCTGAGCAGTCTGTGAGGCGGAGGTCAGTGACCAGCAAATGTGAGCTGTCTGGGAGGCAAACACTCCTCTGGTAATGGGGCTGAAAAGAAGCCAGTTACAGACTGCCTGAGATAACTAATGTCTGTGCTGGGGTGTGAGTACAACAATGATAATGTACTGTGCTTACTACAACAAAAGGACTGTGAACTTTATTAAGCATTTTAGGCTGAGGAAAAGCTGTAATGTTTTGATTTTCTTATGCTGGGGAAAGCATATGGAGCATATGGACTGCGGAGAAACGCCATAAACCTTACCTTGTTTCTGCCTGTGCTAAGCGAGTGTCTACTCACGAGTGTAAATCCCTACAATATAAGGAGAAAAAATAAACCACTGCAACATGGTCAGTGGTGAAAGTTTTTTTTTTATTGTGGTAAACAAAGATATATAGTAAATCTATTACACTTGGTTATAGCCTTTTTCCTTTTCATACTAAATTGGATATGTAAGCTGTTGTTCACACATCTGTGTTTTTCTTCAGTTTTTCGTTGGTGTTTGCTGGGGCCAGGAGCGTCTCCAGGACACAGCAGGTGCTCTCCCTGTGGGTTCTGGTTTTGTCATACAGACGCTGATGCCCAGGTGCTGACATGTGAATGAGGCCATAATGAATTTTGGCTGGTGCAATGTTTGTTACCTGCTTCCAAGTGTCATCGTTATTCTCGTGCAGTGGATAGGCTATTAAGGGCTTTACGTTGTTTTAATTTTGTCTTTTTAATATTCACTATGACTAAGGTCGGTTACACGCCAGAAACGCGTCAGCTGCTTTCTATGGAGTATGGCTGGTTTCACACTTGCGTTGGGCAGAGCTGCGGAGGGCTGCGTAGTTCCTCCGTTAAGCCCTGCCCGCTGCCACACCTCATCCATTCAGCTCCGCCTGTGTCCTGCGTACCTATATTTAACATTGGGTACGCAGGCCATGCGAATGTATGCAGATGCCTCCGCATACGTCGTTTTGACGCTGCGACGAAAGCAACATGCTGCATATTGTTGCGGTCAGCGCAGAGTCAAAACAATGCATGCGGAGACATTTGCATACATTTGCATGGCCTGCGTACCCAATGTTAAAGATAGGTACGCTAGACACATGCCGACGTAGTTTTCTCTACCTCTACCATTAATCTGGATGAAAGATAAGACATCCGGAATGATCTTAGAGAACCAAGTGTAGCTACCAATAGTCATGGGAATGGTTATGGGACCATTTACAAACAATTTGTTCTCCATCAATCTATAGTGAGTAATTACACTGGTCTACAAAAAAAAAAAAAAAAAAAAATTTCTGACATGGACTTTAAGAACAGTTTTAGACTAATTTGAGGGTGCTGAATTCAAATCTGATCTTATAATTTCTCTATCACATCACGTTTTTGCGCTATAGGTATATAGCCCATTTTCATGAATTCCATGAAAAATATAAGTAGTGTATGAAAAGTGCCGGTTTATACAGTTCACTAAGGTAAATTTAGTTTTCATTTAGTCTCCCAATAAATGTGAGAATATCTTTGTTTTCTTTGAGGCTATGTGCCCACGTAGCGTTTTAAAATGCACCCTGAAAACCGGACTCATTCCCAGAAATCGCGCGTTTTTTTATGCGCGATTTCATCGCGATTTTCGCGTGCGATATTCAAGCACTTTCCAAGCGATTTGAAGCATCGCTTAGAAAGTGATTGACAGGTTGGTCACACTCGTCAAACATAGTGTTTGACAAGTGTGACCGGATTTTTACTATTGAGGCCGCCTATGCGGCATCAGTAGTAAAAGATAGAATGTTAAAAATGATAAAAAAATAAAACGGGTTATATTCACATTCCGACGTCCCGCGCAGTCTCAGCGGCGCTCCCGTTCCCAGCGATGCCTTGCGAGACCTGTGATGACGTTGGTCTCGCATTGCTATAGCGATCTCACGAGACCGCTAGAGTCACGCGAGACTACGTCATCACTGGACCTTGCCGCAAGGCATTACTGGGAACGCTGAGGCCGGGAATGCAGCGCGGGACGTCGGAAGGTAAATATACCCCAATTTTTTTATTTTTTATTCTTTTTTTTACAGGGGTATGGTACCCAGGGCCTGGAGGACAGTCTCCTCTCCTCCACACCGTGGGTACCAACCGCACATGAGACGCTTAACTTCGCGCATGATTCCGCACAAAAGAATGACCATGCTGCGACTTTTTCCGCGATGCGATTCCGCCGCGGAAAAAAGCGCAGCATTAGCACAGCATGTGCGGAATGCCATAGGAATGCATGGGGTGCGTTCTGTGCACGATTTTTAAACGTTTTCGCGCCGAAAATCGCTGCAAAAACGCTTAAAAATCGCTACGTGGGCACACAGCCTGAATATACATAATTCCCATTTGTTATGATAATAAAGTAAACAAACAGTTTTCAATGTACACAACAGTTGTGTGCAGGTACTGTTTTATTTATTGAAATTTTCAATGAATTTTGATATTTATTGTTTTTATGCTGCTGTTTTTCTGTTTTTTGTTTGTGAATCAATACCTAAGGTGTGTGGGGGGGACAGAAATTCAATGAACAACTCAGGTAGCGAACAACTTTTGTCTTGTATTTCTCTGCAGGATGTTTTGCTGATCTAACAATGGCCTCTACATCTCGCAGAAGACAGTGCGCAAATGATCCAAATATTTTTTGTTACATCTGTGGAAAGTTTACTGTGAAGACTCAGAGGTGCAACATTACTGATCTTGTTAAGAGGGTGTATTTTGCGTACTTCAAAGTAAAGCTTGGAGACCAAGACAAGCATTGGGGTCCTCACAAAGTGTGCAAAACCTGTATTGAGAGCTTGAGATCATGGTCTCAAGGAAAGAATGCTAAACTTCAGTTTGGAGTTTCTATGGTTTGGAGAGAACCAAGCAATCATTTAGAAGACTGCTATTTCTGCCTTGTCGATGTAAAAGGTTTCAATAAGAAAAACAAGCAATATTTGCAATACCCGAGTATCCCTTCAGCTATTCGACCAGTTGCCCATAGTGAAGACATACCTGTTCCAAAATTTACTGCGCTTCCAGAAAACGTTGACACAGATCTCTCCTCACATTGTTATACTGATGAAGAAGACAGTCCAGATATTTTTCAGCCATGTGATGAAGATTGTGACAAACCAATTCTGTTTACTCAGTCTGCTTTGAATGATCTGGTTAGAGATCTTATCTACAAAGAGTCTGCTGAACTATTGGCTTCAAGACTACAAGAGAATCGAATGTTGAAACCCGGTACAAGTGTCTCATTTTATCGTGACAGGGAAGCAGAACTGCGTAAGTACTTCCATTCAGATGGCCAGCTTGTCTATTGTACTGATGTTGAAGGGCTACTTCTCTTTATGGGACTTCCAGCATATGATTCAAGGGATTGGAGGCTTTTTATTGATAGTTCCAAAAGAAGTTTAAAATGTGTTCTGTTACACAATGGAAATAAGTATGGCTCTGTACCAATAGGTCATTCTGTAAAACTTAAAGAAGAATATAAAAACATCAAGATTGTTCTAGAGAGGTTACAATATAATGTTCATGGGTGGTTAATTTGTGTTGATTTGAAAATGGTTAACTTTCTTTTGGGTCTGCAAGGAGGGTACACAAAACACCCTTGTTTTCTGTGCTACTGGGACAGTAGAGCTACAGCAGAGCATTGGGTGAAAACTGAATGGCCTCAGCGACAGAGTTTGGCATCTGGCGATAAGAATGTCATCCAGGATCCTCTAGTGGATAGGAAGAACATTGTCTTTCCTCCCTTGCACATAAAACTTGGATTGATGAAGCAGTTCATCAAAGCTCTCAATCACAGTGGAGAATGCTTTAACTATATATGTTCAACTTTTCCTGGTCTTAGTGAAGAGAAGAAAAAGGCTGGAATATTTGATGGACCTCAAATAAGAACACTTATGAGAGACCCAAATTTAATCACATCAATGAATGAGACAGAAGAAAGAGCTTGGAATGCATTTTGTATTGTGGTGCAGAATTTTCTAGGGGATAAGAAAGCAGACAACTATGAAGAGATTGTGGAAGAGCTACTAATGAGTCTGCGAAATCTTGGATGTAGAATGAGTATCAAGATTCACTATGTACTCAGCCATTTGGACTTTTTTCCAGAGAACCTTGGGGATGTGAGCGAGGAACAAGGGGAGCGTTTTCATCAGGACATTAAAACAATGGAAGAAAGGTATCAAGGCTGGTGGGACTCACATATGATGGCTGACTATTGCTGGAGCTTGATGAGAGACAAACCAGAAGCTGTACATCACAGATCAGCCAAGAAAAGAAAGTTCAAATAACTGCCATTTGCCATTCATCTGTGTGCCATATATATGTGTTTTTATATTTTGTAGTTTAATTCTGTAAGTATATTTGATTTGCTGTACATAGACTTTGTAATCTTGGTTATTCCTTGATTAAAAATATACAAAATGTAGTACCGAAAATCATGTGTTCTTATCATAAAACATTCGATAGGAGTAATTTTCATCAAAAATTGAAAATATCTCGAAATCCTGATGTGATAGCCAAAAACGGAGTTCATAATCAGCAGTCAAAATTGACTTAAAATATGTTTTAAAACCTTTTGCCAGAAAAATTGCGTTGACCAGTGTTATTCACCAGTGGAAACCATTTATGACAGTTGAAAAAACACCCATGAAGGGATGGCCCAGAAAATTCATCCCAAGATCAATACTGAGAGAAATTGCAATAAACCCAAGCTCTAAAGCTCAGACTCTAAAGGCCTTGGTTAGTGTGTTTAAAGTATATGATAGTATAATTAACAAAAGACTGAACAAGCGTACCTTCTCTGGAAGGGTTATCAGGAGAAAGACGCTCATCTCTCAAAAAGAACATGGCAGCTTGGCTAAAGTGTGCAAACAAGAAGACTTCTTGAACATTGTCCTTTGGATAGACAAGACCAAAATGAATATGTTTGACCATCTCGCCCTTCACCGCATTTAATGAAAAAGAAACCGCAAGTTCTCTTTATACGAAAGTATTTTAGGGTCACAGATGAGGCCGTCTATAAAAAAAACAACTTAAACTTGGCTGCAACAGGTTCATGCAACAGGACAATGATCCCGAGAGGCCGATCTACATCAGAAAGGCTGAATAGGAAAGAATCACAGAGCTGCAGTGTTGCAGCTAAAAAAAAAATGCAGAAACGAATTTCCACAAACCACAAGGAATTTTAGCAGCATTGTAAAGTGCATTGAAATTCCTCCATGATGTTGAGAGTCGTACAGAAATATTTTTTTTTAGTTATTACTGCTAAAGGTACAGTATATTTAAAAGCTATTGGCTCATGGAGTAGACATAATATTTCACAAACTACTTCTGTTATTTGGCCTAGTTTGTGAAACGTAAATAATTACATGGTGTAATATCCCATATATTGTTGTTTATTGGAGATTGTATTTACCTAATTTTAAGACCTAAGGACCAGATTATTTTTTACTTTGGCCTGATAAGCAAAACCATGGTATTCAAAACGAATGCACTTAGATTTTCTCATGAATGTATATATAGTATACAGAGAGCTCCCCCTTGTGGTGACTGCAGACAGGATCTTATCATGTATCTCTGTATACAGGGAGCTCCCCATAGTGGTGGCTGCAGACAGGATCTTATCATGTATCCCTGTATACAGGGAGCTCCACCTAGTGGTGTCTGCAGACAGAATCTTATCATCTTATCCTGTATTTCTGTATACAGGGAGCTCCCTCTAGTGGTGGCTGCAGACAGGATCTTATCATGTATCTCTATACAGGGAGCTCTCCCTAGTGGTGACTGCAAACATGATTTCATAATGTATCTCTGTATACAGGGAACTCCCCCTAGTGGTACTGCAGACATGTTCTTATCATGTATCTCTGTATACAGGAAGCTCCCCCTAGTGGTGGCTGCAGACAGGATCTTATGTATCTCTGTATACAGGGAGCTTGCCCTAGTGGTGGCTGCTGACAGGATCTTATCATGTATCTCTGTATACAGGGAGCTCCCCCTAGTGGTGACTGCAGACAGGATCTTATGTATCTCTGTATACAGGGAGCTCCCCCTTGTGTTGGCTGCAGACAGGATCTTATTATATATATATGTATACAGGGAGCTCCCTTAGTGGTGGCTGCAGACAAGATCTCATCATGTATCTCTGTATACAGGGAGCTCCCCCTAGTGGTGACTGCAGACAGGATCTTATCATGTATCTCTGTATACAGGGAGCTCCCCCTAGTGGTGGCTGCAGACAGAATCTTATCATGTTTCTCTGTATACAGGGAGCTCCCCCTTGTGGTGACTGCAGACAGGAGCTTATCATTTATCTCTGTATACAGGGAGCTCCCCCTAATGGTGGCTGCAGACAGAATCTTATCATGCATCTGTGTACAGGGAGCTCCCCCTAGTGGTGATTGCAGACAGGATCTTATCATGTATCTCTGTATACAGAGAGCTCCCCATAGTGGTGGCTCCAGGCAGTATGTTATCATGTATTTTTGTATGCAGGGTTATGTTACTTCTGACACCTATAAATATATTGTTTCTCTTTTTCTAAAGTCCACAAATGTTATTGATCAATTTAAAAAAAAAGATGTTTTTACCTGACTTATTGCCTTTGCATTGGATCCTATGCTGTTTCCAGACAAAGATCTCATAAAGCATCCAGCGTATCGTCCATCTGCTAATAAAATGAAGAACCACAGCAGGGGGCCGTATAGGATTTGTATAGTGGTGTACACCATGTCAGCACAGCTATTTGGTGCTTTACAACATCCACGTGAAAACTTACAGCCTAGAACAAAAAGTACAAATGTGGGAATCCCAAAAAATGTCAAACTGTAGGCGATGCCAAGTGCCTTATCTGAAGGACAGTCGAATTCTGGTTCCATCAAATTTTTCAGTATGAGCAACAACAGCGCGAAGAGTGATGTCCCCACGACATTATGATGTTGAAGGATGAAGGTGCTGAGGTTCGGTATTTCAGTCATTATGCCAAGAAGTAAAAAAAAGTCCTTTAGTGCTGGTGATATTTATGCAGAAAAACTGCGGCTCCTTCCCGACTTCTGTTCTTTTATAAGTTCTTTACTGCGTGAGAAGATTGATTGAAGGATTTATAGAGTTTATCCGACTCGTGTCTTTACCAGGCAGATGAACTGAATGTGCTCTCCGGTATCATAATTACATATTATAGATGACGAAGTATGAAACTTTTCCTGCTGCACAGCTCTATCTGCATAAATTAGATGTAGTTCCATAGCATAGAATGATTTTCCAGTAAATAAAGCGTACCTTCCAAGAACTGTAAAGAAAAAATTTAAAGGATGTTCCAAAATTGAAAGCTGTCCATTATTCATAGTATCCAGATCACTAGTAGTTTGACGATATGGAGCCTCAGTGACCCCGAGAATAATGCTCTGCAGGGTCTGCATGGAGCGGAGGTGCACATGCCCGACTTCCATCTGTTGTCTATGGGGCTGCCAGAAACAGCTGAGTTTGATATCTTTGGCTGTCCCATACACAAGAGTTCTCATGATTTTTGGGGAACCCAGTGGTCAGACCCTCAGTGATCAGAAAGTAACCACCTATTCAATGGATAGCTTACAACTTTCAGTTTGGAGAATACCTCTTTTATGTACGTGTCTCTATAATGTACATTGTACCAAATTTGCAGTTTCGATGCAAAAGTGTTTTGTAGTGTCCGAGTCAGGTGTGCATAGACAACGATGATATGCAGATTGCTCTATCCTGGCTTTGGCTGTTTCTGTGAATGGAGAATACGGCTGTCTATACTGTACAGGCATCATTTTCCCAGACACATTTATATCTGTTCCCCAGGGTTGTGATCAATAATCGCTCAGCACAAACTGCAGTATAAGAGAGAGGAAAGCTGCACATCGTAATAGTGGAGATTTGCTAAGATAAGCGCTCCTGAACTCTGGCTTAATTTTCACCAACAAACTTTAACCTCATAGAGATTCTATGGGATATTGTCAAGAGGAAGATGAGACACCATCCCCAACAATGCAAATGAGCTGAAGGCTCATATGAAAGCAACCGGGGTTTCCATAACCCCTCAGCAGTGCCACAGGCTGATCGCCTCCATGCAATGCTGCATTGATGCAGTAATTGGTGCAAAAAGGAGCCCCGACCAAGTATTGAGTGCATTTAGTGAACATATGTTTCAGTAGGACAACATTTTGAATTTTACAATCATTTTTCAAGCTGGTGTTATAAAGCATTCTAATTTACTGAGAAAATGACTTTTGGGTTTTCATTGGTTGTAAGCCATAATCATCAACATTAACAGAAATAAACACTTGTAATCACTCTATTTGTAATGACTCTATATAATATTAGTTTCACTTTTTGTTTTGAAGTGAAATAAATTAACTTTTTGATGATATTCTAATTTTGTGAGAAGCACCTGTACATCACAGGAGAAGGTTGGGAGGCAAACACATCACTGGGGAGGGCCGGGAGACATGTACATCATTGGGGATGGCTGGGGGCAAATACATCACTGGGGAGTGCTGGAGGCATATAAATCACTGAGGAGAGCTAGGGGCCATATGCATCACTGGGGACGGCTGGAGGCATGTAAATCACTGGAGGCAGTATACATCACTGGAGAGGGCTAGGAGGCATACACAACATTGGGGAGGGCTGGAGGCATATGCATCACTGGGGAGGGCTGGGTGGCATATTGTCACTCACAATCCATTTTTGGATTTGTAGCAGATCTGGTTCCATTGAGTTAAACCTTTTTCCTTTCAGGCCAGCGAGGGTTAAATGTCAGTTTTTCTTACACTGGCATGCTGGTGTATTGCATTGCTGCTTGGTCAGCTGATGCCACCATCCTTTAAAAGGTCACCTGATGCATCGGCTGACTATCATGGCTCTGGATGGGATTTCCCTCACTGTCCTTCTAGAGTTAATTTTGCATGGCCTCCCTTTGGTTTGGGGAGGGCTATATTTAGCCGCCCCTGTGCTGGACTTGTTGTCAGTGATACTTCTGTTCTCGGCTGAGCAGTTGACCCCTGTGATACCTGTGTGTAGTGCCTGTTCTTGTATGCTTGTACCGTGTATGACCTGGCCCATCCCTCGTTTTGTATCTGCGCTTAGACTCTGTACCTTCTTTCTTATCTCTGGTTTTGACCTTGGCTAAAGCTCCCTGACTATTCTCTCGTTTGTACCCTTGGTGACTGCATTATCCTCACTGGCTTTTTACCCCGGCTTGTATTATACCATGCTGTCTGTCTCCTTTAGTTACCACGTTACCCTCTTGTCTGACCTCGGATTGCTTGACTATCCTCTCGGCTCCGCCGGCTCCTGTCGCCGTTCTCGCGAGTATGGGGCTTTGCCCCGCCTCCAGCCACTACCCCGGTTATCACATTTTGCAGGTCCTGTTAACCTGCGGCGCACTCACGGCCGCGGCCGCAGGAGTCCTCCGGCTTTCTCTGCACTTTCCCGGGCACACATTCTGACACTGGTGTTGTCCATTACATTATCACTGACCCATAAGAAATCTTTCCCTCTCTTGCGTAGGGCTTTGCGGCATTACTGTATTGTTATGGACCCTCTTCGTGCTCTCAGAGCAGGTCAATAGTCTTACTCAAATGATGCCAAAGTTGTCTGTTGAGCAGAGAACCCTGGCTCAGTCCCAGCAGCAGGTTCAGAGGGAGGTTGCGGATGCGGTGCAGGATGCTTTTTCCTCTAGGGCTCAGGGTGAGGGGGTTAGTGATGTTTCTTTAATTTCTCCTGAACCGCCCGTTAAGTTACCTGATACCTTCTCTGGGGATAAAAAGAAATTTTGGGCCTTTAAAGCTGTTTTTCTCACTGCGACTCTGTTCTTCAGGTGACGAGGGTCAAAAGGTGGGAGTGATTATCTCGTTATTAAGGGAGGCTCCGCAGGCTTGGGCTTTCTCTCTTTCCCCTACGGCCTCTGAAAGAATCTCAGTGGATTGGTTTTTTGAGGCCCTTGGGCAAATATATGATGAACCTGATCGTGTGCGTCTGGCCAAGGACATGGTTATGAGTGTGGCGCAGGGAAGGCACTCAGCTGAGTGGTTTTATTTTGAGTACAGGCGTTAGGCTGCAGAGGTGTCATGGAGCAACTCAGCTCTCAGGGGTTTGTTCCGTAGAGGTCTGTCCGAGCACCTGAAAGACGCCTTGGCGTTACATCCTCCACCGGACTTCCTCGATGAAGCTATGACACAGGCTGTCCGCGTGGACCGTAGATTCCGTGCTAGGGGAGTGATGCAGCAGGAGACCCCTTTGTATTCCAGCAAAGTTGATTCATCGTCATGTGTTGAGCCCATGGAGGTGGGAGCCATTTTGTTAAAGAAGAAGGAAAGGAGGCACCGCCAGGAAAACAAGCTGTATTTTTATTGTGGGGCTCCAGGACACTGGAAAAAGGACTTCCCTTCTTGCCCTTCGTCCGCTAAGATGTCAGGAAACGTCTAGGTCTGGATAACGGTCGAGGAAGTTACTAAGTGGAATCTTCGTCCTGCCCAGGTGTGGACACTGTGGTTGTGAGAATGCAGCAGATATGGGACCAAGTGGTGGATAAGTTGTCACTCTCTCAGGAAAAGGCCCAGCGTTTTTCCAACCGGCATAGGACCGTTGGTCCCCGGTTTAAAGTGGGTGATATGGTTTGGTTGTCATCTAAGAATATTCCTATGAAGGTTGCATCTCCAAAATTTAAGCCAAGATTTATTGGACCTTATAAGATTTTGGAGATTCTTAATCCTGTTTCTTTTCGATTGGCTCTTCCAGTTACGTTCAAAATCCATAACGTATTTCACAATTCACTGTTGAAGAGGTTTGTTGAGCCAGTAGTTCCTGTGGCGGCACCTCCTGACCCTGTATTGGTTAAAGGCAATGTGGAATATGAGGTAGAGAAAATATTGGATTCTCGTTTGGTTAGACGGAGACTCCAGTATTTGGTCAAATGGAAGGGTTACGGCCAGGAGGATAATTCGTGGGTCTCTGCCTCTGATATTCATGCCAATAAATTGGTTCGTGCTTTTCACCTGGCCCATCCTGATCGGCCTGGTGGCATGGATGAGGGTTCGGTGACCCCTCCTCAAGGGGGGGTAATGTTATGAACTCATTTTCTGCTCCACCAGTTGAGAGTTCTCCTTCCGTTCTCACTCTGGTGGTGACAGGAGGTAGTGAGGTTGGTTTAAGTGGTAGTGATCTGCCAACTGATGAGGAGGATAACGATTGGATCTCTGGAGTATCAGACTGGATATAAGACAGCCAACGCCCTATCCTGGTGCTGGTGATTCAGTCTGCTTCTCAGGTCTTGGACTTAAGCTCTCTTCCAGTCTTCTCAAGTTAAGTTTGTTTTTTGCTAATGTTCACAATTGCGCTTTTTGGTCAATTCAGTTTCTTGTGTGGTCAGCCAGCCCCTGCTGGGGCTATGCTGAATTTCCACTTCTATTTATCTGTATTTGCCAATTTGCCTTTTTTGTCCCTTATTAGATTGGCCTCTTTTTGCTCTGTCTCAGAATATTTCAGAGTGCTGATATAGTGGGAGAAGTCTAGTGACTTCAGGGTTAATTTTGCTATCAGAAGTGTTGGACATTATTTTCTTAGGGTTTTTTGGCAGATTGCAGACAGTGTCTTGTTATGATGAGTCACCGAAGGAGGAAAAAACAAAATACCAGCTAAGTCCAGAAAAACCAGAGAGGTTGGCAGCTATCGGATTGCAGACCCCTGAACCTATCCACAACAACTAGCAGTAGCCGTGGGGGGTTCCTACGGTGCCCTAGACCCCTCGATCACAGCCGGTGAACTATATAGCCTAAAGACAGAAAGGGGAAAAACTAAACTGCCCCAGAGCAGACCCCAAAGCAATAGGCAGCCCCCAACATATAATGACGGTGAAGCAAGATGAAAACACTAACACAGATAGAAAGATAGGTTGAGCAAATGATGGGGCCCAAGCTAACTACATAGGACAGGATAGGAAAGCTGTCTGCCATCCGCAAAAACCCTATCAAAATGAGCCAACCGACTGATAGGAAAAACAGGCCCTGAAGTCGCTAGGCTTCAAAAAGACTATATCAGCACTCAGGTATATTCTGAAGACAGAGCAAAATATCAACAGATAAGAGACAAAAATGGAATTCAGCTCACCCCCGGCCGGGAATGGTAGAACTCCCAAAAAACAAGGCAAAACAAACACAAAACTGAAGAGTACTAAGCAGAGCAGAAAAACTTAGCTTTGAGATGCAGGAATCAGACTGGTCTCCAAGAATCCAGCAGGAAAATCACCAGCCAGGAAGAAGGGCGTCGGCAGCCTTATATCCAGTCCTCAATTCCAGCCACTCAGTCATCATCTAGCTGCCCAGGTGTTTGGTAATCAGTCTCACTACCTTCCTTCACCAGAGGAGGGAGTTCATCAGACCTCAATGGTGAAGGGAAAAATGAACTCCCAACAGTACCTCCCCCTTGAGGAGGGGTCACCGAACCCTCATCCATGCCACCAGGGCGATCCGGGTGAGCCCGATGAAAGGCACGCACCAATCTTTCGGCATGAATATCAGAGGCAGAGACCCAGGAATTATCCTCCTGACCATAACCCTTCCACTTAACCAAATACTGGAGTCTCCGTCTAGCCAGACGGGAATCCAGTATCTTCTCTACCTCATATTCCATGTTACCTTCAACCAATATAGGGTCAGGAGGTGCCACCACAGGACCTACTGGTTCAACAAACCTCTTCAACAAGGACTTATGAAACACATTATGAATTTTAAATGTGACAGGAAGAGCCAACCGAAAAGAGACCGGATTAATAATCTCCAAAATCTTGTAAGGTCCAATAAATCTAGGCTTAAACTTAGGAGAAGCCACCTTCATAGCGATATTTTTTGATGACAACCAAACCATATCACCCACCTTAAACTGGGGACCAACGGTCCTACGCCGGTTGGAAAACCGCTGGGCCTTTTCCTGGGTGAGAGACAACTTATCCACTACTTGGTTCCAGATCTGGTGCATTCTCTCCACCACAGTGTCAACACCTGGGCAGGCAGAAGGCTCCACCTGCCCTGAAGAAAATAGAGGGTGAAAACCAAAGTTACAAAAAAAGTGACATCAAAGTGGCAGAACTAGCTCTATTATTTAAAGCAAATTCGGCCAAGGGCAAAAATGAAACCCAATCATCCTGATCAGCAGAAATAAAACATCTCAAATACGACTCCAAAGTCTGGTTTGCTCTCTCTGTCTGCCCATTGGTCTGAGGGTGAAACGCAGAGGAGAAGGACAACTGAATTCCCAGCTTGGAACAGAAAGTCCTCCAAAATCTAGACACAAACTGAACTCCTCTGTCAGATACAATGTTCTCAGGAATCCCGTGCAAGCGAACCACCTGTTGCAAAAACAAGGGCACCAACTCAGAGGAAGATGGCAACTTAGGGAGTGGTACAAGATGGACCATCTTAGAGAATCTATCACAAATCACCCAAATAACAGTCATTCTCTGAGAGACAGGCATATCAGAGATAAAATCCATTGAAACATGGGTCCATGGCTTCCTGGGCACCGGCAAAGGCATCAACAAGCCACTAGAGCGAGAACAAGGTTTAGACCGGGAGCAAGTCCCACAGGACTGCACAAAATTCCTGACATCACGAGACAAGGCGGGCCACCAAAAAGATCGACTCACCAGATCTCTAGTACCAAAAATACCTGGATGACCAGCCAATGCAGAGCAATGAGCTTCAGACATCACTCTCTTCCTCCACTGGTCAGGAACATACAACTTTCCACTGGGACAACGCTCAGGTTTGTCCTCCTGAAACTCTTCCAGAGCACGTCTCAAATCGGGCGAGATGGCAGAAAGAACTACCCCCTCGCCTAAGATGGTAGCAGGCTTAGTCACAACAGGAGAATCAGCAAGGAAACTCCTAGAGAGGGCGTCTGCCTTGACATTCTTAGTGCCCGGAAGAAAAGAGACCACAAAATCAAAACGTGTGAAAAACAAGGCCCACCTAGCCTGTCTAGGATTCAAGCGCTTGGCCGACTCCAGGTAAATCAAATTCTTGTGGTCAGTAAGGACCACAACTTGGTGTTTGGCTCCCTCCAACCAATGTCTCCACTCCTCAAATGCCCATTTCATGGCCAACAGTTCCCGATTCCCCACATCATAGTTACGTTCGGATGGGGAGAACTTTCTGGAAAAGAAAGCACAAGGATTCATTTTAGATGTCACAGGATCTTTTTGGGACAACACCGCTCCTGCACCAATCTCAGAAGCGTCCACCTCCACCAGAAACGGGAGTGAGACATCAGGTTGCCGCAAAACCGGAGCAGAAGTGAATCTTCGCTTCAGCTCCTGAAAGAAAGAAACAGCCTCCAGGGACCAATTCAGCACATCAGCACCCTTCGTAGTCAAATCCGTCAATGGCTTGGCAATACCAGAAAAATTAGCTATAAATTTCCGATAAAAATTAGCAAAACCCAAAAACTTCTGGAGGGCCTTCAAAGAAGTGGGCTGAACCCAATCATAAATGGCCTGTACCTTGGCCGGGTCCATTTCAATAGTTGACGGAGACAAAATAAATCCCAAAAATGAAATCCTCTGTACCCCAAAAAGGCATTTCGATCCCTTGACATACAGGGAATTCTCCCTCAAAATCCGGAACACAGTCCGAACATGTTCCACATGAGAGTCCCAATTCTTGGAGAAGATCAAAATATCATCCAGATAGATAATCAAAAATTTATCCACAAAGTCTCGGAATATATCGTTCATGAAGCACTGGAAGACAGAAGGGTCATTAGTGAGCCCAAAAGGCATCACCAGGTACTCGAAATGTCCCTCCGGAGTATTAAACGCCGTCTTCCATTCATCCCCATGCTTAATGCGAATAAGATTATACGCCCCCCTGAGGTCAAGCTTGGTAAACCAGCAAGCACCTTTAACTCTGGAGAATAGATCAGAAATCAGGGGTAACGGATACTGATATTTAACAGTAATTTTGTTGAGGGCACGATAGTCAATACAAGGCCTTAATGAACCATCCTTTTTAGCCACAAAAAAAACCCCAGCACCTAAGGGTGAAGAGGATGGTATAATACGACCCTTCTCCAATGCCTCCTTAATATAGGATCGCATAGCCTCGTGCTCAGGTACAGATAAATTGAAAAGCCGACACTTGGGGAATTTACACCCCGGGTTCAGCTCAATAGCACAGTCATAGCTCCTATGAGGAGGTAAAGACGCAGACTCATTCTCACTAAATGCATTATAAAAGTCAGCCAAATAGTCAGGAACATCATGTGACTGGGGAGAGGTGGAGAAAACAGGAGCATCACTAAGGGCACACCGACAACCCCAACTCACCACAGACAAAGATTTCCAATCCAGAACTGGATTATGGATTTGCAACCAGGGAAACCCCAGAACAATGGTATCATGCAAATTATGCAACACCAAAAATCTGCAATTTTCTTGATGGTCTGGGGCGACCCGCATTACCACCTGGGTCCAAAACTGAGGTTTATTCTTCGCCAAAGGAGTAGCATCAATACCCCTCAAATGGATAGGCGTCCGCAGAGGTGTCATAGGAAATCCACAACGTTTAGCAAAATCCAAGTCCATCAGGTTCAGAGCTGCTCCTGAATCCACAAAAGCCTTGGCGGAAAATGTGGACATGGAGCAGATCAGAGTAATTGCCAGAAGAAACTTAGGTTGAACACCACCCACAGAAAACGTGTGTGCACAACGTTTCTCTCGTTTAGGGCAGACAGAAATAATATGCGAGGCATCTCCACAAAAAAAACAGCTTATTACGCCTTCTGAACTCCTGACGTTGCGCCCTAGACAAAACTCTATCACATTGCATAGGTTCAGACATTTGTTCAACAGGTGGTAACATCTCTCGTGTAGTTTTGCGTTCACGTAAACGCCGATCCACCTGAATGGCTAATGACATAGAATCGTCAAGACCAGAGGGAACAGGAAATCCCACCATAGTATCTTTTACAGTTACTGACAAACCCTTCCGAAAGAGGGCTGCCAAGGCACTATCATTCCAGGTAGTAAGGACCGCCCACTTTCGGAATTTTTGACAGTACTACTCTGCCGAATCCCGACCCTGGCTTAATGCCAACAGGGTCTTTTCAGGCTGATCAATAGCATTAGGTTCATCATACAACAACCCCAAGGCTTGAAAAAATGCGTTCACATTATTCAGAATAGGATCATCAGGTTTCACAGAAAACGCCCAATCCTGGGGATCGCCGCGCAGCAAAGAGATGACAATTTTAACCTGCTGTGCGGTGTTCCCCGACGAGTTAGGCTTCAAGGCAAAAAATAATTCACAATTATTCTTGAAATTCAAGAATTTAGACCGATCCCCCAAAAATACATCAGGAGAAGGAATCTTTGGTTCAGCAGCATGTGAATGAGCAAGATAGGCGGAGATTCCCCGCACTTCAGCAGCGAGCTGCTCCACACGATCAGACAATTGCTTCATCTCCATTGAGAGAAAAATTCCCCCTACGGCCTCAGAGATATAGAGGAAAAAATATGCACACACAAAAAAAAAAAAAATTCTGACACTTTTTTTTTTTCTTTTTTTTACAATTCTCTCCTGCTATTGAGTACCCTAGGATCTGCGGTATGGCTGGTGATTCTGTTATGATGAGTCACCGAAGGAGGAAAAAACCCAATACCAGCTAAGTCCAGAAAAACCAGAGAGGTTGGCAGCTATCGGATTGCAGACCCCTGAACCTATCCACAACAACTAGCAGTAGCCGTGGGGGTTCCTACGGTGCCCTAGACCCCTCGATCACAGCCGGAGAACTATATAGCCTAAAGACAGAAAGGGGAAAAACTAAACTGCCCCAGAGCAGACCCCAAAGCAATAGGCAGCCCCCAACATATAATGACGGTGCAGCAAGATGAAAACACTAACACAGATAGAAAGATAGGTTGAGCAAATGATGGGCCCCAAGCTAACTACATAGGACAGGATAGGAAAGCTGCTGTCTGCCATCCGCAAAAACCCTATCAAAATGAGCCAACTGACTGATAGGAAAAACAGGCCCTGAAGTCGCTAGGCTTCAGAAAGACTATATCAGCACTCAGGTATATTCTGAAGACAGAGCAAAATATCAACAGATAAGAGACAAAAATGGAATTCAGCTCACCCCTGGCCGGGGTTGGCAGAACTCCCAAAAAACAAGGCAAAACAAAACTGAAGAGTACAATGCAGAGCAGAAAAACTTAGCTTTGAGATGCAGGAATCAGACTGGTCTCCAAGAATCCAGCAGGAAAATCACCAGCCAGGAAGAAGGGCGTCGGCAGCCTTATATCCAGTCCTCAATTCCAGCCACCCAGTCATCATCTAGCTGCCCAGGTGTTTGGTAATCAGTCTCACTACCTTCCTTCACTAGAGGAGGGAGTTCATCAGAAATCAATGGTGAAGGGAAAAATGAACTCACAACAGTGTCTTTCCTTTCCTGTCCTTTCTAGTTAGTCGGGCCCCATCGTTTGCTCAGCCTATTTTCCTGCCTTTGTTTGTGTTTTCATCTTGTTTCACTGTCAATACATTTGGGGGGCTGTCTTTCCTTTGGGGTCTGCTCTGGGGCAGTTAGTTTTCCTCTTTTCCTGCTTTAGGCTTATGTAGCTCTCCGGTTGTGACGAGGTTTCTAGGATCATCGTAGGAACGCTCCACGACTGCTGCTAGCTGTGTGGTTAAGATCAGGGATCTGCATAGTTACCAACTTCTCTGGTTTTCTGAGACTTAGCTTGTTGTTTTTTTCCTCCTCGGTGACCCATTCATAACACGTGCCCCTCTGCACGCGCAGGACTCTACCTTGAACCCTGACCCTGGCGTGCCTCTCTGCACGCTCAGGACTCTGCCTTGAACCTTGACCCTGGCGTGCTCCTCTGCACACGCAGGACCCTGCCTTGAACCTTGACCCTGGTGTGCCCCTCTGCACACGCAGGACTCTGCCTTGAACCTGACGTGTCTCTACACACACACCCTGTCTTGTATGTTGAACTTTGAACCCTGGCGTGTCCCCTACACACGCACCGTACTTTGCACGTTGAACCTGGCGTGTCCCCTACACACACACCTTGCCTTGCACCTTGCCCTGTACCCTGGTGTGCCCCTAGCACGCACCCTGCCTGGAATCTTGCCTTGGACCTAGTCGTGTTTCCTAACACGCTCCATGCCTGGAGATCTGTCGTGCCTCCTTGCCTGTACCCTGGTTTCCCTGCTGGATTTCCGGAACCTGCCATCACTGCCAGAGATCGCAAGCATGACGACTACAGCCTGATGCCCAGATCCTTGCCAGCTGTCCGGAGTCCGATGCCATTGTGTCCTTGCCGGTAACCGGGCTTGCCTTCTAGTACATACTATTCCATGGACCTTGGCGTGCCATGCACGCACCTTGCTGTGTTTGCCTGTTATCACGTTTTGCACTTATGTTATCCTGAATTTGCCTTAATGAAGAAACCTTGAATTCACGTTTTGTCTTGTTTCCTGCACATCCTTTGTCGTCAGACACTTGTACCTAGTGTCTACTCGAGCCGGCCGTCTGGTTCCGGCAGTCGTGGTGGCTCACCCCCTTGGTCTTGCCCCTGACACTCCCTGTATAGGGGGTGGTTCCTCACAAGGTCAGCTCGCCCTAGGTGGGTGGATGCCACAACCCAGCAGAGGGTCCACTCTAAAGAAAGTCGACTCAGCGTAAGCTGACCTCGTCACACCAATGTTGCAATTCTGTGTTCATGACTAAATGTGTAAAGTCTGTATATGTATCGTCTGTCGGTCTGGAGGGTATTCCGGAGTACCTGAAGGACTTCAAGGACGTGTTCTCCGAAAGTGAGACTGAGGTTCTACCGCCACACCGGTCTTATGATTGCGCCATTGATTTAATTCCTGGGGCTAAATTACCCAAAGCCCGTTTGTTTAATCTTTCAGGTCCTGAGTTGCTGGCCATGAAGGAATATATTTCCGAGAGTCTTCATAAGGGGCATATCCACCCTTCTGTTTCTCCTGTGGCAGCCAGATTTTTCTTTGTAAAGAAAAAAGATGGTGGTTTGCGCCCTTGCCTCGATTTTCGGGAACTCCATAAAATCACTGTGAGAAGCGCGTACCCACTCCCTCTCATTCCTGATTTATGTAACCAATTGTCCGGGGCTAAGTGGTTCTCTAAATTGGATCTACAGGGAGCCTACAACTTAACGGTTTGAGAGGGGGACGAGTGAAAGGTGGCGTTTCTCATTTCTGAAGGTCTCTATGAGAATCTGGTTATGCCCTTTGGCCTGACAAATGCCCCAGCCATTTTTCAAAATTTTATTAATGTTGTGTTTTCAGACCTGATCGGTCACTTTGTGGTGATACACCTTGACGATATCTTGATTTACTCCTCTGATGGTCAATCCCATTTGCAACATTTGCGTACTGTTCTCCAGAGACTCGGGGAAAACCAACTTTTTGCGAAATTGAAAAAAATGTTTTTTTTTGTGCAGGAATTATCATTTTTTGGATTGATTGTTTCTAACGAGGGGTTTCACATGGATCCTAAGAAGGTGCAGGCTATCATTGACTGGGCTCAGCCCCGAGACTTGAAAGGCTTGCAACGCTTCTTGGGGTTCGCAAATTATTATTGGAAGTTCATCAGGGAATTTTCACAGGTGGTTAAGCCTCTTACTGATCTCACACTTCCATAGTAACATAGTTATTAAGGTTAGAGGGAGACTTTAAGTCCATCTAGCTCAACCCATATCCTGTCCTAACCTGCCCTAACATGTTGATCCAGAGGAAGGCAAAAAAAACCATGTGGCAAACAGTAAGCTTCACATTGGGGAACAAAATTCCTTCCCGACTCCACATACGTCAATCAGACTAGCTGCCTGGATCAACTCAATATTAAGGAAACTAGTGTATATACCCTGTAATATTATACTTTTCCAGAAAGGCATCCAGTCCCTTCTTAAATTTAAGTAGGGAATCACTCATTACAACATCATATGGCAGAGAGTTCCATAGTCTCACTGCTCTTATAGTAAAGAATCCGCGTCTGTGAGTATGCTTAAACCTTCTTTCCTCCAGACGTAGAGGATGCCCCCTTTTCCCCCATCACAGGTCTAAGAGTAAAAAGATCATTAGGTCTTTGTACTGTCCCCGCATATATTTATACATTGTAATAAGATCACCCCTAATCCTTCGATTCTCCAAACTAAATAACCCCAAGTGTAATAACCTGTCTTGGTATTGCAGACCCCCTAGTTCCCTAATAACCTTGGTCGCTCTTCTCTGCACCCGCTCCAGTTCAGCTATGTCTTTCTTATACACCGGAGACCAGAACTGTACACCGTATTCTAAGTGTGGTCGCACTAGTGACTTATATAGAGGTAAAATTATGTTCTCCTCATGAGCATCTATGCCTCTTTTAATGCATCCCATTATTTTATTTGCCTTTGCAGCAGCTGCCTGACACTGGCCCCTAAATGTGAGTTTGTCATCCACCCATACACCCAGGTCTTTTTCAGTGACAGTTTTGCCCAGTGTTTTACAATTAAGCACATAATTATACATCTTGTTCGTTCTACCCAAGTGCATGACCTTACATTTATCCCCATTAAAGCTCATTTGCCATTTATCAGCCCAAGCTTCTAGTTTACATAAATCCTCCTGTAATATAAAATTGTCCTTCTCTGTATTGATTACCCTGCAGAGTTTAGTGTCATCTGCAAATATTGAAATTCTATTCTCTATGCCCCCTACAAGGTCATTAATAAATATGTTAAAAAGAAGCGGGCCCAAAACTGACTCCTGTGGTACCCACTGCTAATCATGACCCAGTCCAAGTGTACTCCATTAATAACCACCCTTTGTTTCCTATCCCTGAGCCAGCTCTTGACCCACCTACACATATTTTCCCCTATTCCCATTGTTCTCATTTAAGGGTGCAGATGTTAAAAATTGGTCAGCGTCCACCGTAGAATCTTTTTTGGCGTTAGAGGTGTTTTACGACCGCCCCAGTGTTGGTTCAACCGGATCAGTCTAAACTTTTTGTTGTGGAGGTTAACGCTCCCAGGGTGGGGATTGGGACAGTGTTTTCACAGAGACCCGCCACTTTGACCAATCTTAAACCATGTGCTTCTTTTCCAAGAAGTTCTCTCCAGCAGAGAGAAATTATCATCTGGGCAATAGAGAACTTCTTGCTGTCAAGTTGGCCTTTGAAGAATGGAGGCATTTTATGGAGGGGGCGGCTCATCCCATTACTGTGATTACGATCATACAAATTTAGCTTACATTGAGTCTGCCAAAAGATTGACTCCTAGGCAGGCTCGGTGGTCACTTTTTTTTTTTTCTCGGTTTCAATTTTCCATCACGTTTCGCCCCGAATCTAAAAATGTTACGCTTGTTTCATTGTCTCGAAGTTTTGATCCAGTGTCTCCTCCCGAGCCTCCATCCTCCATATTTCAGCCTTGGGTGGTTGTGGCCGATATCTCATCTGAGTTGGAGCGAGAAATTTTTGAGGCCCATTCTCTTCTAGTTCTAAACCGGTTGGTAAATTGTTTGTCCCGGTGCAATTTAGTCTTTGGCTCCTTTGGGAGTTCCTGTGGCAAGGGTTTTTTGGTGGCCCTCGCTGGTTGTTGTCAGAAAGTTTGTGTTTGCATGTGGGGTTTGTGCTCGTTCTAAGAGCTCTTGTAGCCGGCCGGGGAATTGTTGCCTTTGCCAGTTCCTGATAGACCATGGACTTGTCCATGGATTTTATCACCAATCTCCCTCCTTCCAGGGATAATACCGTTGTGTAGGTGGTGGTGGACAGGTTCTCTAAACAGGCCCATTTTGTACCCTTATCCGCATTACCCTTAGCTGAGACCTTGTCCAGGCTGTTTGTGCAACATGTGGTGCGTCTGCATGGTGCGTCGATGAGTGTGATGTCTGACAGAGGTGTGCAGTTTGTCGCTAAATTTTGGAAGACGTTTTGTAAGAAATTGGGGGTTACCTTGTCCTTTTCTTCTGCTTATCACCCGGAGTCAAATGGTCAGACCGAACGTACTAATCAGTCCCTGGAGAAAATTCTGCAGTGTGTGGCCTCTTCTAGGCAGGATCATTGGTGTGATGCTTTGCCTTTGGCTGAGTGTGCTTTCAATAGTCGTGTGAGTCAGACTACTGGCATGTCGCCCTACCTTGTCAATTATGGATTTAACCCCCATTTTGGGAAGTTTTGTCTCTTGGACTCTGGTTGTCGTGGGGCTGTAGGGACTGTGCAGCATTTGAAGGGTATGTGGGCTGAGGTTCGTCAAAACATCTCCAAGGCTCAGGGGAGGTACAAGTTTTTTGCTGACAAGAAACGAGTGTCAGGTCCTACTTTCCAGGTAGGGGAGAAGGTGTGGTTGTCCACTCAGAATATAAAACTCAAGGTTCCCTCTGCTAAGTTGGGTCCTAAATTCATTGGCCCAGATGAAATTGTGGAAATTGTTAATCTGGTTGCCTATAGGTTATGTCTTCCAGCTTAAAATTTCCAACGTTTTTCACAAATCCCTTTTGAAGCCTTTGGGAACTGTTGAGGAGGGTTATTTGTCCACTGTTGCCCCGGTATTGGTAGAGGGTCACATGGAGTACGAGGTACGATGCATTGTAGATTCCCGGTGGGTGCGTCGTACTTTGCAGTATTTGGTACACTCGAGGGGGTATGGTCCAGAGGATCGGTCGTGGATCCCGGCCCTGTTCTTGGGAGTACGAGGCTTTTCCCCGCCTCCAGCTACTCCCCTGGTTATCACGTGTTGCATGTCCTGTTAACCTGCGACACACTCACAGCCACGGCCGCTCGTTACAGCAGGAGTCCTTGGCTTCCTCCGCACTTCCCGGGCACACATTCTGACTCTGGTGCTGTGTCCTATACACTGACTGTCGGTGTTAGAGCAATCTGCAGTGACCAAGCTGGAGTAAGGAGCTCTCTGGGTGCAGTGGTGCTTCTGCTGAGTTTGCTTATTTGGTGTTGTGTTTTTGTTACCTTGTCCCTTTGGTTTCTGTCACTTTCCCCTGTGTTAATTACCTGCAGAGGTGAGTGTTGTGAGTTCATTTTTCCCTTCACCATTGAGGTCTGATGAACTCCCTCCTCTGGTGAAGGAAGGTAGTGAGGCTGATTACCAAACACATGGGCAGCTAGATGATGACTGGGTGGCTGGAATTTAGGACTGGATATAAGGCTGCCGACGCCCTTCTTCCTGGCTGGTGATTTTCCTGCTGGATTCTTGTAGACCAGTCTGATCCCTGCATCTCAAAGCTAAATTTTTCTGCTCTTCTTAGTACTCCTCAGTTTTGTTTTTGTTTTGCCTTGTTTTTTGGGAGTTCTGTCATCCCCGGCCAGGGGTGAGCTGAACTCCATTTTTGTCTCTGATCTGTTGATATTTTGCTCTGTCTTCAGAATATACCTGAGTGCTGATATAGTCTTTTGAAGCCTAGCGACTTCAGGGCCTGTTTTTCCTATCAGTCGGTTGGCTCATTTTGATAGGGTTTTTGCGGATGGCAGACAGCAGCTTTCCTATCCTGTCCTATGTAGTTAGCTTGGGCCCCATCATTTGCTCAACCTATCTTTCTATCTGTGTTAGTGTTTTCATCTTGCTTCACCGTCATTATATGTTGGGGGCTGCCTATTGCTTTGGGGTCTGCTCTGGGGCAGTTTAGTTTTTCCCCTTTCTGTCTTTAGGCTATATAGTTCTCCGGCTGTGATCGAGGGGTCTAGGGCACCGTAGGAACCCCCCACGGCTACTGCTAGTTGTTGTGGATAGGTTCAGGGGTCTGCAATCCGATAGCTGCCAACCTCTCTGGTTTTTCTGGACTTAGCTGGTATTTGGTTTTTTCCTCCTTCGGTGACTCATCATAACAGACTCACCAGCCATACCGCAGATCCTAGGGTACTCAATAGCAGGAGAGAATTGTAAAAAAAGAAGAAAAAAAGTGTCAGAATTTTTTTTTTTTTTGTGTGCATATTTTTTCCTCTATATCTCTGAGGCCGTAGGGGGAATTTTTCTCTCAATGGAGATGAAGCAATTGTCTGATCATGTGGAACAGCTGGCTGCTGAAGTGCGGGGAATTTCCGCCTATCTTGCTCATTCACATGCTGCTGAACCAAAGATTCCTACTCCTGATGTATTTTTGGGGGATCGGTCTAAATTCTTGAATTTCAAGAATAATTGTAAATTATTTTTTGCCTTGAAGCCTAACTCGTCGGGGAACTCCGCGCAGCAGGTTAAAATTGTCATCTCTTTGCTGCGCGGCGATCCCCAGGATTGGGCGTTTTCTTTGAAACCTGATGATCCTATTCTGAATAATGTGGACGCATTTTTTCAAGCCTTGAGGTTGTTGTATGATGAACCTAATGCTATTGATCAGGCTGAAAAGACCCTGTTAGCATTAAGCCAGGGTCGGGATTCGGCAGAGTTGTACTGTCAAAAATTCCGAAAGTGGGCGGTCCTTACTACCTGGAATGATGGTGCCTTGGCAGCCCTCTTTCGGAAGGGTTTGTCAGAAACTGTAAAAGATACTATGGTGGGATTTCCTGTTCCCTCTGGTCTTGACGATTCTATGTCATTAGCCATTCAGGTGGATCGGCGTTTATGTGAACGCAAAACTACACGAGAGATGTTACCACCTGTTGAACAAATGTCTGAACCTATGCAATGTGATAGAGTTTTGTCTAGGGCTCAACGTCAGGAGTTCAGAAGGCGTAATAAGCTGTGTTTTTTTTGTGGAGATGCCTCGCATATTGTTTCTGTCTGCCCTAAACGAGAGAAACGTTGTGCACACACGTTTTCTGTGGGTGGTGTTCAACCTAAGTTTCTTCTGGCAATTACTCTGATCTGCTCCCTGTCCACATTTTCCGCCAAGGCTTTTGTGGATTCAGGAGCAGCTCTGAACCTGATGGACTTGGATTTTGCTAAACGTTGTGGATTTCCTATGACACCTCTGCGGACGCCTATCCATTTGAGGGGTATTGATGCTACTCCTTTGGCGAAGAATAAACCTCAGTTTTGGACCCAGGTGGTAATGCGGGTCGCCCCAGACCATCAAGAAAATTGCAGATTTTTGGTGTTGCATAATTTGCATGATACCATTGTTCTGGGGTTTCCCTGGTTGCAAATCCATAATCCAGTTCTGGATTGGAAATCTTTGTCTGTGGTGAGTTGGGGTTGTCGGTGTGCCCTTAGTAATGCTCCTGTTTTCTCCACCTCTCCCCAGTCGCATGATGTTCCTGACTATTTGGCTGACTTTTATGATGTATTTAGTGAGAATGAGTTTGTGTCTTTGCCTCCTCATAGGAGTTATGACTGTGCAATTGAGCTGAACCCGGGGTGTAAATTCCCCAAGGGTCAGCTTTTCAATTTATCTGTACCCGAGCACGAGGCTATGCGATCCTATATTAAGGAGGCATTGGAGAAGGGTCATATTAGACCATCCTCTTCACCCTTAGGTGCTGTTTTTTTTTTCGTGGCTAAAAAGGATGGTTCATTAAGGCCTTGTATTGACTATCGTGCCCTCAACAAAATTACTGTTAAATATCAGTATCCGTTACCTCTGATTTCTGATCTATTCTCCAGAGTTAAAGGTGCTTGCTGGTTTACCAAGCTTGACCTCAGGGGGGCGTATAATCTTATTCGCATTAAGCATGGGGATGAATGGAAGACGGCGTTTAATACTCCGGAGGGACATTTTGAGTACCTGGTGATGCCTTTTGGGCTCACTAATGCCCCTTCTGTCTTCCAGTGCTTCATGAACGATATATTCCGAGACTTTGTGGATACATTTTTGATTATCTATCTGGATGATATTTTGATCTTCTCCAAGAATTGGGACTCTCATGTGGAACATGTTCGGACTGTGTTCCGGATTTTGAGGGAGAATTCCCTGTATGTCAAGGGATCGAAATGCCTTTTTGGGGTACAGAGGATTTCATTTTTGGGATTTATTTTGTCTCCGTCAACTATTGAAATGGACCCGGCCAAGGTACAGGCCATTTATGATTGGGTTCAGCCCACTTCTTTGAAGGCCCTCCAGAAATTTTTGGGTTTTGCTAATTTTTATCGGAAATTTATAGCTAATTTTTCTGGTATTGCCAAGCCATTGACTGATTTGACTAGAAAGGGTGCTGATGTGCTGAATTGGTCTCCGGAGGCTGTTTCTTCCTTTCAGGAGCTGAAGCGAAGATTCACTTCTGCTCCGGTTTTGCGGCAACCTGATGTCTCACTCCCGTTTCAGGTGGAGGTGGACGCTTCTGAGATTGGTGCAGGAGCGGTGTTGTCCCAAAAAGATCCTGTGACATCTAAAATGAATCCTTGTGCTTTCTTTTCCCGAAAGTTCTTCCCATCCGAACGTAACTATGATGTGGGGAATCGGGAACTGTTGGCCATGAAATGGGCATTTGAGGAGTGGAGACATTGGTTGGAGGGAGCCAAACACCAAGTTGTGGTCCTTACTGATCACAAGAATTTGATTTACCTGGAGTCGGCCAAGCGCTTGAATCCTATACAGGCTAGGTGGGCCTTGTTTTTCACACGTTTTGATTTTGTGGTCTCTTTTCTTCCGGGCACTAAGAATGTCAAGGCAGACGCCCTCTCTAGGAGTTTCCTTTGCTTATTCTCCTGTTGTGACTAAGCCTGCTACCATCTTAGGCGAGGGGGTAGTTCTTTCTGCCATCTCGCCCGATTTGAGATGTGCTCTGGAAGAGTTTCAGGAGGACAAACCTGAACGTTGTCCCAGTGGAAAGTTGTATGTTCCTGACCAGTGGAGGAAGAGAGTGATGTTTGAAGTTCATTGCTCTGCATTGGCTGGTCATCCAGGTATTTTTGGTACTAGAGATCTGGTGAGTCAGTCTTTTTGGTGGCCCGCCTTGTCTCATGATGTCAGGAATTTTGTGCAGTCCTGTGGGACTTGCTCCCGGTCTAAACCTTGTTCTCGCTCTAGTGGCTTGTTGATGCCTTTGCCGGTGCCCAGGAGGCCATGGACCCATATTTCAATGGATTTTATGTCTGATATGCCTGTCTCTCAGAGAATGACTGTTATTTGGGTGATTTGTGATAGATTCTCTAAGATGGTCCATCTTTTACCACTCCCTAAGTTGCCATCTTCCTCTGAGTTGGTGCCCTTGTTTTTGCAACAGGTGGTTCGCTTGCACGGGATTCCTGAGAACATTGTATCTGACAGAGGAGTTCAGTTTGTGTCTAGATTTTGGAGGACTTTCTGTTCCAAGCTGGGAATTCAGTTGTCCTTCTCCTCTGCATTTCACCCTCAGACCAATGGGCAGACGGAGAGAACAAACCAGACTTTGGAGTCGTATTTGAGATGTTTTATTTCTGCCGATCAGGATGATTGGGTTTCCTTTTTCCCTTGGCCGAATTTGCTTTAAATAATAGAGCTAGTTCTGCCACTTTGATGTCACCTTTTTTTTTTAACTTTGGTTTTCACCCTCGATTTTTTTCAGGGCAGGTGGAGCCTTCTGCCTGCCCTGGTGTTGAAACTGTGGTGGAGAGAATGCACCAGATCTGGGACCAAGTAGTGGATAAGTTGTCTCTCTCCCAGGAAAAGGCCCAGCGGTTTTCCAACCGGCGTAGGACCGTTGGTCCCCAGTTTAAGGTGGGTGATATGGTTTGGTTGTCATCAAAAAATATCGCTATGAAGGTGGCTTCTCCTAAGTTTAAGCCTAGATTTATTGGACCTTACAAGATTTTGGAGATTATTAATCCGGTCTCTTTTCGGTTGGCTCTTCCTGTCACATTTAAAATTCATAATGTGTTTCATAAGTCCTTGTTGAAGAGGTTTGTTGAACCAGTAGTTCCTGTTGTGGCACCTCCTGACCCTATATTGATTGAAGGTAACATGGAATATGAGGTAGAGAAGATACTGGATTCCCGTCTGGCTAGACGCAGACTCCAGTATTTGGTTAAGTGGAAGGGTTATGGTCAGGAGGATAATTCCTGGGTCTCTGCCTCTGATATTCATGCCGAAAGATTGGTGCGTGCCTTTCATCAGGCTCACCCGGATCGCCCTGGTGGCATGGATGAGGGTTCGGTGACCCCTCCTCAAGGGGGAGGTACTGTTGTGAGTTCATTTTTCCCTTCACCATTGAGGTCTGATGAACTCCCTCCTCTGGTGAAGGAAGGTAGTGAGGCTGATTACCAAACACATGGGCAGCTAGATGATGACTGGGTGGCTGGAATTGAGGACTGGATATAAGGCTGCCGACGCCCTTCTTCCTGGCTGGTGATTTTCCTGCTGGATTCTTGGAGACCAGTCTGATCCCTGCATCTCAAAGCTAAGTTTTTCTGCTCTTCTTAGTACTCTTCAGTTTTGTTTTTGTTTTGCCTTGTTTTTTGGGAGTTCTGCCATCCCCGGCCGGGGGTGAGCTGAACTCCATTTTTGTCTCTGATCTGTTGATATTTTGCTCTGTCTTCAGAATATACCTGAGTGCTGATATAGTCTTTTGAAGCCTAGCGACTTCAGGGCCTGTTTTTCCTATCAGTCGGTTGGCTCATTTTGATAGGGTTTTTGCGGATGGCAGACAGCAGCTTTCCTATCCTGTCCTATGTAGTTAGCTTGGGCCCCATCATTTGCTCAACCTATCTTTCTATCTGTGTTAGTGTTTTCATCTTGCTTCACCGTCATTATATGTTGGGGGCTGCCTATTGCTTTGGGGTCTGCTCTGGGGCAGTTTAGTTTTTCCCCTTTCTGTCTTTAGGCTATATAGTTCTCCGGCTGTGATCGAGGGGTCTAGGGCACCGTAGAAACCCCCCACGGCTACTGCTAGTTGTTGTGGATAGGTTCAGGGGTCTGCAATCCGATAGCTGCCAACCTCTCTGGTTTTTCTGGACTTAGCTGGTATTGGGTTTTTTCCTCCTTCGGTGACTCATCATAACAGGTGAGGCTAGTGCTCCTTGCCAGCCAGTGAACTAGCCAGGGCAGTTATAGGTGACAATTAGGGACAAGGTATCCTGACAGCGGCGCTGGGAAGGACCCGCATAAGGCATTAGGGGAGTGCAGGGACAGGCTCAGGTTTGAGCTCAGGAGGTGACCATCCCTCATTCCCTTTTGGTAGGGCCTTAACCCCCCCCTATTCCATCCCCGTTGTATGTTGTGCCGTTAGCTGACCGACCATCCATTGGGTCGTGTCACACCATGACAGTCACTCCATGACACATATACATCACTTGGGAAAGCTGGAGACATATACATTACTGGGGAGGGTTGGTAGACATATACATCACTGGGGAGGGTTGGGAGGCATGTGCATCACTGGGGACGGCTGGGGGCATATACATGGCTGAGGGCATATACACCACTGGCGATGGCTGCTGGCATTTACATCACTGTGGATGACTGGGGGCATATACACCACTGGGGATGGCTGTTGGCATTTACATCACTGGATGGTTGGGGGCATATACATCACTGGGGATGGCTAGAGGCATATACTGTACATCACTTGGGAGTGCTGTGAGCCGGAGGTTCCCCATACCTGGTCTAGGCAATACAGAACTGTCCTGCAATTTGTGACTGGTACAGTGACGCATTACCTTGTCTGAACTCAGTCCTACCTCTGTCTCTCGGTCACCTCGTCTATGGCTGCTGTCACCAAAATACAAAAAAGTTAAACCGCACCCTATAAGCGTCCAAGTCTTTAACCCCTTCACCCCCAAGGGTGGTTTGCACGTTCATGACCGGGCCAATTGTTACAATTCTGACCACTGTACCTTTATGAGGTCATAACTCTGGAACGCTTCCATGGATCCCGGTGATTCTGACATTGTTTTCTCGTGACATATTGCACTTCATGTTAGTGGTAAAATTTCATTCAAATAACTTGCGTTTATTTTTGAAAATACCGGAAATTTGGTCAAAATTTTGACAATTTCGCAATTTTCCAACTTTGAATTTTTATGCCCTTAAATCACAGAGATACGGCACACAAAAAACTTGATAACTAACATTTCCCACATGTTTACTTTACATCAGCACAATTTTGGAACCAAAATTTTTTTTTTGTTAGGAAGTTATAAGGGTTAAAAGTTGACCAGCAATTTCTCATTTTTACAACACCATTTTATTTTTAGGATCACATCACATTTGAAGCCACTTTGAGGGGTCTATATGATAGAAAATACCCAAAAGTGACACCATTCTAAAAACTGCACCCCTTAAGGTGCTCAAAACCACATTTAAGAAGTTTATTAACCCATTAGGTGCGTCACAGGAATTTTTTTGAATATTTAAAAAAAAAAATGAACATCTAACTTTTTTTCACAAAAAAACTACTTCAGGTTCAATTTTTTTTATTTTACCAAGGGTAACAGGAGAAATTGGACTGCAAAAGTTATTGTGCAATTTGTCCTGAGTACGCTGATACCTGATTTGTGGGGGGGAACGACCGTTTCGGCGCATGGCAGAGCTCAGAATGGAAGGAGCGCCGTTTGACTTTTTCAATGCAAAATTGGCTGGAATTCAGATCGGACGCCATGTCACGTTTGGAGAGTCCCTGATGTACCTAAACAGTGGAAACCCCCTACAAGTGACCCCATTTTGGAAACTAGACCCCCCAAGGAACTTATCTAGATATGTGGTGAGAACTTTGAACCCACAAGGGCTTTACAGAAGTTTATAACGTACAGCGGTACAATTAAAAAATCATATTTTTTCCACAAAAATGATCTTTTCACCCCAATTTTTATTTTCCCAAGGGTAACAGGACCCTAAAAGTTATTGTGCAATTTGTCCTGAGTACGCTGATACCCCACATGTGGGGGTAAACCACTATTTGGGAGCATGGCAGAGCTCGGAAGGGAAGCAGCGCCATTTGACGTTTTTGGCTGGAATTGAGATCGGACACCATGTCGCGATTGGAAAACCCCTGATGTACCAAAACAGTGGAAACCCCCCACAAATGACACCATTTTGGAAACTAGACCCCCTAAGGAACTTATCTAGATGTGTGGTGAGAACTTTGAACCCCCAAGGGCTTCACAGAAGTTTATAACATAAAGCCGTACAATTAAAAAATCATATTTTTTCCACAAAAATGATCTTTTCACCCTCAATTCTTATTTTTCCAAGGGTAACAGCACCCTAAAAGTTATTGTGCAATTTGTCCTGAGTACGCTGATACCCCACATGTTGGGGTAAACCACTATTTGGGCGCATGGCAGAGCTCGGAAGGGAAGCAGCGCCATTTGACTTTTTGGCTGGAATTGAGATCGGACACCATGTTGCGATTGGAAAACCCCTGATGTACCTAAACAGTGGAAACCCCCCACAAATGACACCATTTTGTAAACTAGACCCCCCAAGGAACTTATCTAGATGTGTGGTGAGCACTTTGAACCCCCCAGTGCTTCACAGAAGTTTATAACGCCCGGGCGTGAAAATAAAAAATTCGTATTTTTTCCACAAGCATGATCTATTAGTCACCATTTTTTATTTTCCCAAGGGTAACAGGAGAAATTGGACCCCAAAAGTTGTTGTCCAATTTGTCCTGAGTATGCTGATACCCCATATGTGGGAGAAAACTACTGTATGGGCACACGTCGGGGCTCGGAAGGGAAGTAGTGACGTTTTGGAATGCAGACATTGATGGAATGGTCTGCAGGTGTCATGTTGCCTTTGGAGAGCCCCTAATGTACCTAAACAGTGGAAACCCCCCACAAATGACCCCATTTTGGAAACGAGACCCCCTAAGGAACTTATCTAGATGTGTGGTGAGCACTTTGAACCCCCAAGGGCTTCACAGAAGTTTATAACGCTCAGACGTGAAAATAAAAAAATCATTTTTTTCCACAAAAATGATATTTTTGCCCCCAATTTTTATTTTCCTAAGGGTAACAGGAGAAATTGGACCCCAAAAATTGTTTTGCAATTTGTCCTGAGTACGCTGATACCCTACATGTGGGGGTAAAACACTGTTTGGGCGCATGGCAGAGCTTGGAAGGGAAGGAGCACCATTTGACATTTTCAACTCAGAATTGGCTGGAATTGAGATCAGACGCAATGTTGCATTTGGAGAGCCCCTGATGTGCCCAAACAGTGGAAACCCCCAATTCTAACTCCAACCCGAACCCCAACACACCCCTAACCCTAATCTCAGCCCTAACCCTACCCTAACCTTAATGGAAAAATGGAAATAAATACATTTTTTTTATTTTATTATTTTTCCTAACTAAGGGGGTGATAACGGGGGTTTGATTTATTATTTATGGCGATTTTTATGTTTGGCAGCTGTCGCACGCTAAAAGACGCTTTTTATTGTAAAAATAGTTTTTGCATCACCACATATTGAGAGCTATAATTTTTCCGTATTTTGACCCACCGAGTCATGTGAGGTCTTATTTTTTGCGGGACGAGTTGACGTTTTTATTGGTACCATTTTCGGGCACGTGACATTTTTTGATCGCTTTTTATTCCGATTTTTGGGACGCAGAATGAACAAAAACCAGCGTTTCATGAATTTCTTTTGGGGGGGGTGCGTTTACACCGTTCCGCGTGCGGTAAAATTGATAAAGCGGTTTTATTCTTCGGGTCAGTACGGTTACAGCGATACCTCATTTAGGTCGTTTTTTTATGTTTTGTCGGTTTTATGCAATGAAAACTATTTTATATAAAAAATAATTATTTTTGCATCGCTTTATTCTGCGAGCTATAAGTTTTTTATTTTTTCGCTGATGATGCTGTGTGGCGGCTCGTTTTTTACGGGACAAGATGACGTTTTCAGCGGTACCATGGATATTTATATGCGTCTTTTTGATTGCGCGTTATTACACTTTTTGTTTGGCGGTATGATAATAAATCATTTTTTGCTTCGTTTTTTATTTTTATTTTTTAAGGGGTTCGCTAAAGGTGTTAACTAATGGGACAGTTTTATAGGGCGGGTCGTTACGGACACGGCGATACCTAATATGTGTACTTTTATTGTTTTTTTTTTTTTTATTTCCAAAAAATGGATTTATTTGGGGGAATATATATTTTTTTTTTTTTAATTATTTTAACACTTTTTTTAATTTTTTTTTTAACTTTATTAAATAGTCCCAGGTGGGACATCACTGTCCTGTGACAGATCGCTGATCTGTCACATCACAGATCACTGTGACAGATCAGCAATCTGTCACAGGCATTGAAGAAGACTTCCTCTTGCCTGCGCTTTGCAGGCACTGAGGAAGCCAGCTTCCTGCAGGCCCCCAAAGGCCCCCGTCGCCATCTTGGATTCGGGGGCCTGCAGGAAAGGAGCCCCCCGCAGCAGCGCTGCACATTGCGCTGCCGTGGGGGGCTCAGGGAAGCACGGAGGGAGCCCCCTCCCTGCCGATGCTTCCCTTTAACCCCCGGTACACCGCGATCGTGTTTGATCGCGGTGTGCAAGGGGTTAACGTGTCGGGGGCGGTCCGTGACCGCCCCTGACACATTGTGCTGGGTGTCAGCTGTGATAATCAGCTGACACCCGGTCGCGATCAGCGGCGCTCACCACGTGGGCGCCGCTGATCGCTGAGACGTACTATCCCGTCCATGGGCATAGGGGCCCGGGTCCCATAGACGGGATAGTACGTCGGATGTCAGAAAGGGGTTAAGACAGATTCAAAAAGGTGCACGTCAAAACCAGGGAGTCCATCCTGGAACACGTTCCATAGCAATAGATAGCAAGACAGCGCCTCAGACAATGGTGAAAAACAAGCCTTACATTTTATTCTGCCTCCTGGGGCAACGTTTCGGTCCGAAGACCTTTTTCAAGCAACCGAAACGTCGCCACAGGAGGCAGAATAAAATGTAAGGCTTGTTTTTCACCATTGTCTAAGGCGCTGTCTTGCTATCTATTGCTATGGTCCTTTCCCTGCTGTCTATCCTTGTGTCCTCTCCGTCTGCCCGTGCTCTGTACTCTTACGGCTCTGCTTATGTTCCGCACTCTTGTGGCTCTGCCTGCTCCGTACTCTTGTGACTCTGCCTGTGCTCCGCACTCTTTCAGCTCTGGCTGCTCCGTACTCTTACGGCTCTGCTTATGCTCTGTGGTTCTGCCTGTGCCTTGCTTCCGCTGCTGCGGAACCTCCTGCTGCAAACTGCAGCTCCTCTCCGCAGTCTTGCGGTTCACCTCCTGTGTGAACAGGTCTCTCTACCTGTTCCTTCATACACCATTCCTTCCTGCCGGTACCTGCACCTGCTGTGTGAACAGGACCCTACCGATTCCATACACCACTCCTTCCTTCCCGTGTCCCTGTGCCTTTTAGTCGCCGGTGAGTGCGCGCTTCAGCTGCGTGGAGGAAGCTTTGCCGCTGGAGCGTGGCCAGGTAAGAAGAACTTGTTTTTTTAAAAAAAATTTTATTTATTGAAAGTGGCAATCCGGGGGGCCGAGGACAGAGACACGGGGCAGAATGCAAGACACAGGGCCAAAAGGCAGACATGGGGCCAGAAGGCAGACATAGGGGCAGAAGGCAGACACAGGGCCAGAAGGCAGACATGGGGGCCAGAAGGCAGACATGGGGGCCAGAAGGCAGACATGGGGGCCAGAAGGCAGACATGGGGGCCAGAAGGCAGACATGGGGGCCAGAAGGCAGACATGGGGGCCAGAAGGCAGACATGGGGGCCAGAAGGCAGACATGGGGGCCAGAAGGCAAGACATGGGGGCCAGAAGGCAAGACATGGGGGCCAGAAGGCAAGACATGGGGGCCAGAAGGCAAGACATGGGGGCCAGAAGGCAAGACATGGGGGCCAGAAGGCAAGACATGGGGGCCAGAAGGCAGACATAGGGGCAGAATGGAAGACATAGGGGCAGAATGGAAGACATGGGGGGCAGAAGGCAGGACATGGGGGGGCAGAAGGCAGGACATGGGGGGGCAGAAGGCAGGACATGGGGGGGCAGAAGGCAGGACATGGGGGGCAGAAGGCAGGACATGGGGGGCAGAAGGCAGGACATGGGGGCAGAAGGCAGACATGGGGGCAGATTGCAAGACATGGGGGCAAAATGTGACAGACACAGGAGGGGGCAGAATGGACACGGGGCAGCATGTGACAGACACAGGAGGGGGCAGATTGTGACAGTGAGACACAGGAGGGGGCAGAATGGACACGGGGCAGAATATGACAGTGAGGCACGAGGGCAGACTGTGACAGTAAGACACGGGGGGGCAGAATGTGACAGACAAAGGAGGGGGCAGAATGTAACAGTAAGGCACAGGAGGGGCAGAATGGACACAGGGCAGAATGTGACAGAAAGACACAGGAGGGGGCAGGATGGGAGACACATGTTGCAGGATCATGGGGCAGGATGGATTCGATGGAGACAGATGGAGAGATCATATAGGGCACAATGGAAATTCATGAGGGCGGGACCGGAGAACATATGGCTGAAGCCAGGAATGAGACACACGGGGGGCCAGGATGGGGAATATTATTACCATAGGGGCTAATTAAGGGATATTATTACTGCAGTGATGTATTTATTTCATTTTTTGAGTATACTGTTTTAAAGGGAATCTGTCACCCCTTTTTTCGAATGAGCTGCCAGCACCACCATTAGGGGCGATGTGAAGAACTTGTGGCATCGTTCCCAAGAAGAAGACTCATGGCTGTACTACCTCAAAAGGTGTGTCTACTCAATACAGAGCAAAGGGTCTGAATACTTATGACCATGTGATATTTCAGTTTTTCTTTTTTCATAAATTTGCAAAAATGTCTACATTTCTGCTTGTTTTTTTCAGTCAAGATTGGGGCGCAGAGTGTACATTAATGAGAAAAAAATGAACTTTTTTGAATTTACCAAATGAATGAAACAAAGAGTGAAAAATTTAAAGTGGTCTGAATACTTTCCATACCCACTGTATAAATATGTATATAGTATCATGGTCTCACTGCCACATATATATTATTAGCCAATAATATGAAAAAAAAAACCAATAAGGATAAAACCTGATCCTGATACCCAGCACAATAGCCTCCGTCTCTTATGCCGACTTCTATGGCGGGTCTGCCGAGGCAGTACGATGCAATGACATAGGTTTGTTGACATCTCATAAACCGTAGGTCTACAGCAGTCTGCTGCTTATGAGACGGATAGTGATCGAGAAAGATTGAACTGTATCAGCGTCATGTTGAAGCTGACACAGATCAGTGTGGTGGTTGCCAGCGATCCAGGGCTCCGGACAAGTAATTTTGGGTCTGGAGCCCTGAATCTTTGATGCTAGGGACGCCCCAGATCCTCACCGACACGTTGTGAGAAGCGTCTGGTTGTTTCCTATCTGTTAAGGGAACAGTTATGCGAATTGCTCATGAAATCCTTCTTGCCGGCATCTTGGAGAACAAAAAAATGAAGATTGTTTGACATATAACCTTTATTGGCACAATATTGGGACTGACAGCCAATTATTGTTGATCTTGCAAAATTTCGAGAGTTGGAAAGACTGGGAAGATTCATATGTCCCATAGATACCGCAACCAGTGATTGATGAGCCTTTCCAGTGAGTGGCTGTTGATATTCTCTGGACACTTGCAATATCTGGCAGCTCTGGCAAACACTTTATTCTCACATTTGTCGACCATTGCTACGCGATATCCAGAATCTGTGGTGTTGTCTTCCATATGAGCTGATAAGGTGGTCGATGATATACTGACTATATTTTCTCTTGAGGGGTTTCTGAGGGAGATGTTGACTGACCAGGAGACCAAATTCATGTCTAATCAGATGAAAAGTCTCTGCATTAAAATACAACTGCAGCATCTTGTAGCCAGTTCCTGTCATTCTCAGACCATCGGGCCATGGGAATATTTTAATAGAATTCTAAAATAAATGCAACCTGGCTCATAAGAATGTGATCCAGGTCCAAACCAACCAGATACTCTGGTTTGACAGTAATTCCAGATGGAAGGTCTATGAAGTGGGGCAGAAGGTTTGGGTGTTGGTTCCTATCTGCAGAACAAGTTACAGGCGGATTGGGAGGGTCCCTACACTATGAACATGCATTTAAATTATGCTAACTATGTTGTGACCCTGGATAATCAGGGAGGCCTGTGTCTTTCCCATCTGTAGTATGCCTGAGGAGGGGGAGGGCGTCATTGTTGGACTTGGTGACTGCTGGCACTCAGAGTACAGTCCCTGGAGTCAGCAAATTTTAACCCTCAACGATCCCACAGTCAGAGGCGGAAGGTAGAGAAGTGCTTGGAAGATGGCAAGTAAGCTAATATCCCATGCACCATCAAAAAATTTGAAAATGACAACATTAGAAAAATTTTTCCATTCACTTGATTGACACTACACAAAAAGCATAAGCTCTAAGCAATCTTATTACAGAAACTCAGAACCAATGGTAGTATTACTGGGACCACATTACTGGTGAGCTCGAGCTTCAAAGCTAAGCAAATGGTCCTTTGTGGCCTGGCTGGACGTTGCCTATTTACTGTAGGGGTGGGGGGGAACAAAGGATATTTAATATGCAATGTGCTCGCTCCTAATTAGCCCACGGTCCAGTTACAGACTTGCGATTTCAATATTACAATCTACTCCGTTCTGGAAACGTGAGCCCCGGACCAGGCATATAAAATATGGACAACACAATGGAAAGGTCTTTGCATGTGGGGGTCAACCTGAGCTGGATGTGATCCGTAAACCCTTTCTCCTTCCCTCAAGGAAACAGAAGAAAAACTTTAGACGGAAACATTAGATATTTCTGTTGCCACTCCTTTTTTATTTCATAACTGTTTTGCATATTTGTACATCGCTTTATTTTTCTCTTTTTATACCTTTTCTTGTAAGTTCTTCATTTGTTATATTACAGCTTAAAACTTTAATAAGTTTGGTCCTTGTTTCCTCTAAAGAATCCCAAGCCTTTCAGAGTGTGTGACCTTTTGACTGTCAGAGTGTAATACATAATTTGGGAACTAATCACCCCGTGTGATTGATGAGTGGTGGCGCGTGCTGTGTATCTGGGGTGTGTAGATTGTGTCAGGATGTGGTTTATTCTCACTTTGAAGCCTATGACATATGACAGAGATTGAGTGCAAGACTGAGCCGAGAGGAGATAAATTAACTCTTGAAGTCACACCCCATGTCACGTGCTAAAAAGTGTGTATGTGACATTAAGCAATAAGCCAATAAATGTGCCCCAAATTATTCATCCAGCACGAGCCACTGTGATAAATTTGGTGTATTTACTGACTAGTTTAATGTTATGCTGTTTTTATACTAGAAATGATCAGTAAATCTGAAATGGTCCTCACTTATACTCTTATTTAAGGAAATCTGTCAGCAGGTTTTTGCAATGTAATCTGACATCAGCATAATGTAGGGTCAGAGAGCCTGATTCCAGCAATGTATCACTTTGTTTACTGGGTGCAGCAGTTGTGATAAAATCACAGTTTTCTCATCTGCGGATCTAGCAGAACTCAAATGTTGAGCTCTGTATGACCCCCCCACACACACCACAGCTTTCTGTGTACATTGTATAGTGATATTGAGCTGCTAATCAGTGCTGAGGGTTTTATTGGACTAGGAGGCACAAGGCCAGTTGTCCTGTAGTGATAATCTCCTGCTGATAAAACACTGAAATAAGCCCAGAAATCTAAGATCACATAGCAAAACCCTGCTGGCAGATTCCCTTTAAAAAAAGGATAATTCCAGGAAGGGAAGTGCTGATCATGATGGTGGTGATGATGATAGTACTGTGATGGTAATGGTATTGCTGCTGCTGATAGTTTTGTGAGCTGCTGCTGGTGGTGTGCTGCTGCTGGTGGTGGTATGCTGCTGCTGGTAGCGGTTGTGATGTCACGAGTGACTGGATACACCGCCTCCAGCAGGGCGAATTTCTATAACACCCGTGAACCTGGATACACCGCCTCCAGCAGGGCGAATTTCTATAACACCCGTGAACCTGGATACACCGCCTCCAGCAGGGCGAATTTAAACAGAGTTAAGGGAAACACCAGGGAAACCGTTAAAATGGAGGGCCCTGCAATATGGAGCGGGGACGTGGAGACTTCCTGCACTCCCCTGAGTCAGTGTCCCTACACTCCTGACGATCCCTAGGCAGGTTTCTTCACCTGGTGACGAGCTGGATACCTCAAATCCCAAGCTCGCCCTGCACCTATCCCTTTCTAGTGACTTGGACGGTGCAGAAACTAATCCCACCACTGCACTAATACACACACAAGGAAAGTAACAAACAGGGAAAAACACCACTTAGCTTTGCTCTGTTGCTATTGCTCCCAGCAACAGAGTATAACACAAAAGTTCAGCTTTACCCCTGAAGCTCGACACCTGAATTCAGCTTCCGCCTGAAGCTATTACACCAGAGCTCCCCTGAGCTGCCAGGAACTCCTCTCTGTAGTTCCTTCCTTCACCAGACTTGGTTGGAAATGAGCAATATCACCAACAGTGAGTGAGACCACCTGCTACTCCTTTATAGGTAGCAGCCAAGGAATCACACCTGCTTCATTATCACATGCAATAACACTAGCGGCCACCGGGGGCAACTAAACTAAAGTAACCAGAGTGCAATGACCCTAACGGCCACCGGGGGCAAAACTAGAGATAAAACAACCACAGTGTAATGACCCTAATGGCCACCGGGGGCAAAACTAACTTTAAGCAAACAGCTTAAAGGAAAAAAAAAGGTTACTTGTGAAAAATCTGTCATAATCCAACCTGGATCATGACAGTGGTGTGCTGATGCTGATGGTGGTTAGCTCATGATGATGGTGGACTGATATTGATGATGTTTTTCCTCTTGCTCTGTACCTGTATAGACATCAGTAATGTCTCTTCCTTTCCATTTTTGAGCTCAGTGCGATTTGTTTTCTTATCGCTCTTCTTTGTCTCTTGAACCTGATAAACATTTTATTGGAACACAGAAAAAACGCAGTATAACAAACGTGTAAAAATACTGTTGTAAAAAATATGTAACCGTAAATAGCAAGTACCAGTAAAAAAATGACAACAAAAACAGGGTATTTAGTTGATACGTTGTTTGCAAAAAATGTATACTAAGCCACTTGCTATTTACTGTTACGTATTTTTTACAACAGAGTATTTTTACACGTTTGTTATACTGCGTTTTTTCTGTGTTTCAGTCTTTGGGTGGTGTGAACACTGTCCTACCGACTTGTTCATTTTTTGTGCATTATTATTATTATTTATTATTATAGTACCATTTATTCCATGGCGCTTTACATGTGAGGAGGGGTGTACATAATACATACAAGTACAGTAATCTAAGGGTATGTGCACACGCTGCGGATCTGCAGCGGATTTGGCCGCTGCGGATCCGCAGCAGTTTTTGTGGCGGTGTACAGTAGCATTCTAACCTATGTAAAAAAAAAACGCTGGGCAGACGCAGCGGAATATTCCGTGGTTTCCAAACCGCAGAAAGAATTGACATGTCAATTCTTTCTGCGGATTCCCATCTCCATTGTGGAGATGAAAAATCGCAGAGCAAAACCGCAGGCTAATCCGCAGGTAAAACCGCAGGTCTTTTGACCTGCAGATTTACCTGCAGATTTTACAAAATCCGCGCTGCCAAATCCGCAGAGCATTCCGCAGCGTGTGCACATACCCTTAAACAATACAAGTCACGACTGGTCCAGGATGAGAGAGGACCCTGCCCGCGAGGGCTCACAATCTACAAGGGATGGGTGAGGATACAGTAGGCGAGGGTAGAGCTGGTCGTGCAGCGGTTTGGTGGATCGGTGTTTGATATCACAGACTTGACCCTATCTTGGATTGCATCATTCCTAACAGACCGGACATTCAGCGTCTCCCACACCACCTCCTCACCGCGCCCCCTATCCATCGGAGTCCCGCAAGGTTCAGTCCTAGGGCCCCTGCTCTTCTCCATTTACACCTTCGGCCTCAGACAGCTCATAGAATCTCATGGCTTTCAGTATCACCTCTATGCTGATGACACACAGATCTACATCTCTGGACCAGATATCACCTCTCTACTAAACAGAATCCCTCAATGTCTGTCCGCTATTTCGTCCTTCTGCTCCGCTAGATTTCTAAAACTCAGTATGGACAAAACAGAATTAAACATCTTTCCCCCATCTCATGCGAGCCCCCCAACGGACCTATCCATTAAAGTAAACGGCTGCCCAGTCCCACAAGCTCGCTGCCTCGAGGTTATCCTTGACACTGATCTCTCTTTCAAACCCCATATCCAAGCCCTTTCCACTTCATGCCGACTTCAACTCAAAAATATTTCACGGATCCGTACATTCCTCAACCAAGAATCTGCAAAAACCCTAGTCCATGCCCTCATCATCTCCCGCCTTGACTACTGCAACCTCCTGCTCTGTGGCCTCCCCTCTAACAATCTTGCACCCCTCCAGTCTATTCTAAACTGCTGCCCGACTAATCCACCTGTCCCCCCGCTATTCCCCGGCCTCCTCCCTCTGTCAATCCCTGCACTGGCTCCCCATTACCCAAAGACTCCAGTTCAAAACCCTAACCATGACATACAAAGCCATCCACAACCTGAGTCCTCCATACATCTGTGACCTCGTCTCCCAGTACTTACCTGCACGCAACCTCCGATCCTCACAAGATCTACTTCTGTACTCCCCTCTTATTTCCCACAATCGCATACAAGATTTCTCCTGCGCATCCCCCCTACTCTGGAACGCTCTACCACAACATATCAGACTCTCTCCTACCATGGAACCTTCAAAAAGAATCTGAAGAACTACCTCTTCCGACAAGCCTACAACCTGCAGTAACCTGATGAGAGGGTCTGTAGCAATAGGGAATGGTCCACTGTGTCAAAGGCAGAGGACAGGTCCAGGAGGAGGAGGACAGTAGTGTCGCTTGGCCTTGGCGGCTAGTAGGTTATTGGTGACCTTAGGGCAGTTTGAGTGGAGTGGCGTGGCCGGAAGCCACATTGTAAGTGGTCAAGGAGGGAGCAAGAAGAGAGGTGGCAGGACAGTTCAAGATGGACGTGTTGTTCCAGTAGTTTTGAGGCATAGGGGAGAAGTGATATAGGGCGATAGCTAGATACAGAGGATGGGTCAAGAGAGGGCTTTTTGAGGATAGGTGTGTTGAGGCATGTTTAAAGTTTGAGGGGAAAACACCAGTTGTTAGTAATGGGTTGAAGAGGTGGGTTAGGGTTGGGATGAAGACTGTGGTGAGGTTTGGGATGAAGTGGGATGGGATCGGGTCAAGAGCACAGGTAGTGAGATGTGATCTTGAGAGTAGAGTGGAGAGATGGCTCATGTGCATTTTTAATCTATTAGTTTCTTGCTTTTGCAAGCTTTGGGAGATCCCCACCCCTCTCTTGTGAGCCATGCACATAAAAAGCTGTCTTTCACAGCGTATCCACATCAAGCATTGCCTTTATGAATCCTGCTCATGTAGGTACTATTCACATGATCAGGTTTTAAATACTTTGGTTAGGGACTGCTCTAAGATGGGTATACCTTGACGTTGGTGGAGTGGCTTAGTATACATTTTTTACAAAAAACGTATCAACTAAATATCCTGTTTTTGTTATTTTTTTTTTACTGGCACTTGATATTTACTGTTACATATTTTTTACAACAGAGTATTTTTACACGTTTGTTATGCTGCGTTTTTTCTGTGTTTCAGTCTTTGGGTGGTGTGAACACTGTCCTACCGACTTGTTCATTTTTTGTACATGACTCGTGTGTTTTTAAACATTTTATTGGGTAGAAATGTCGGGAACTTTGCACTGTAGACAGCGTACATAGTGACGTTGGGTAAATAAGAAAACATTTTAGGATGTAGAAGAAGTAAAACTTGAGGCACTCAACACATTATAAAATCTTCTCTATTAATATTAAAAGTAGATACATTTAAAGTGCACCTGTCACCTGTTTTGGCCGCTATAAGATGCGGCCGCTGCCTTTTAAGTCTTATCTAAAGCATTCTATAATGCTGTATATCTGCCCCTGGTTTGACCTGTAAGATAAGAAAGTAAGTTTTATTATACTCAACCGGGGGGGAGGCGGTCCAGTCTGATGGGTATCGCAGGTCCGGGTCCGGTGCCTCCCATCTTCTGCGACGCCGTCCTCCTCCTTGCTTCTTGGCCCCCGGCATTGCACTACTGCGTGGGTGTACCTATCTGTCCTGTTGATGGCAGAGGAAAGTCCTGCAGTGCGCAGGTACCAGGAAAGGTCAGAGAGGCCCAGCGCCTGCGCACTGCAGTACTTTCCTCTGTCCTCAACAGAGCAGATAAGTACGCCTGCACAGGAGCGCAATTCTGGGAGACATGAAGCAAGCAGGAGGATGGCTTCACAAGAAGATGGGAGGCGCCGGACCCAGACCTGCGACACCCATCGGACCCAACTGCATCGGACCGCCCCCCAGGTGAGTATAATGAAAGTTATTTTCTTATCTCTCAGGCAGGACCGGAGACTTATCTACAGCATTATAGAACGCTGTATATAAGTCCTGACAGGCAGAAGCCGCATCTTATAGCGGCCAAAACAGGTGACAGGTGTTCTTTAAGCGTAAAGAGGTGAGACACTTTGCAAACGACGGCCGTGTTTATGGTCTTTACCAAGGGGAGCAGCGAGAGTAAAAGAAGAGCAAAAACTGACATTTTTGTCCTGGAGACAAGTCCCTGAAACTAAAAAAAAAAAGACGCCCCTGATGGCGTACATATACTGTGTAGTATACTTTTAGTTGTTTGTATTTGCAAATCTATCACTACAAACGGCAGAAAATTGACTTTTATTCACAGGACAACAAGAGTGACATTCAATGGTAAGACTCACATAATGAAGAAGATTCATTATATCCAGCTTACAACCATCACATGTAGCCCTGTCCTCACTGTCTCCTGCAAGATCATCACCTGCTGCTGAAATACTCTGTGCAGCTGGCACCCCAGCTAATTCCACTTTGTAGCCCTCAGGCTGTAACCTTCCTGTAGATCAGCACACTGCTTTCCTGACTCTTCACTTGTTGCTGCAGTCTTATTGGATGTTAGTTGCTCCTCAAATTCCCATTATATAGAACACAGATGAAAAAAAAAATCAGTAATTTATATAAGAAGGTTATTGATCACTCTGGTTTCTTGCTATGGTAGGGTCTGGGAGATTCCCAATGCTTGTCGTGTTGGTGCCACATGATTACTGCACCTCTCTGCGATTTGCTCCCATCAGGATCCCTGCTGTCTATCCAGTGACGGCTTCACTGAGCTCCTGATCTTCTGCTGCTTCTTCTTTTTTCTGACACTTGCAAAGAACAGCGATAACAAATATAAGGGTGAAACCAAGGCCGACCATCTGCAAGAGAGAAGAAAAGGCTCAGATGCCGAGATAGAAAAGTGCAGAGAATAACAATGACCAGTCACCCAGAGATCAGCAAATCTCTGCAAATTCATATTTGTCAGATTTGTAAATTTTTTCCAGGAAATTTGATTTGCAGCAAATCAAAAATACTTCAAAGCTTACTACCGTATGCAAATACGTATATTGTACATTTTGTTTTGAGGTTAAATAAATAATAAAAAAAAAACACTTCAAAGCCTCTGGTTACCCTGTAAAGACACGTGTGTGTGATTGACATGCACCAGCGCTACAATCACTCTGATTCAGACTGGCTGGCTATGTGTTTTCCCTGCCCCGGCCTCACACAGTCTCTCCTATCGATTAATGCTGTATACTCTATTTCTCCCTCACTAATCTTCTTTGTTGTGCTGTCACACTATATGTATTTTTCAGTGCTTTTTGTCTTTCTTTTCGTATCTCTATTTCTGAGCTGTGAAGTCCTCTCACTATCCAGGTTCGCTCAACATTGTCTGCTGCATTCCCTGCGTTATTTATATTGACATCCACCAATCAGCCGTAACATTAGAACCTTGTGCAGTGAATAACACTATTAATAATAATATTATTATTATCCGGTTATGACAGCACCTGTCAGCGAGGGCAGGGATATATGCTCGGCAGTGATGAGTTTAAAAGGGGAATAATGGATAAAGGTAAGGATCTGAGAGCTACCACGAGTGCCATATAGTAAACATGACTCGGACAGAGCATCTAAAAACCAGAGCAAAAACGTCTTGTGTGGTGTTCCCAGTATACCAGTATACGGTGAGTCTTGTGGGATGTTCCCGGTATACAGTGGGTCTTGTGGGGTGTTCCCGGTATACGGTGGGTCTTGTGGGGTGTTCCTGGTTTACGGTGGGTCTTGTGTGGTGTTCCCAGTATACAGGTATACGGTGAGTCTTGTGGGGTGTTCCCAGTATACTGTGGGTCTTGTGGGATGTTCCCAGTATACAGTGGGTCTTGTAGGGTGTTCCCGGTATACGGTGGGTCTTGTGGGGTGTTCCTGGTTTACGGTGGGTCTTGTGTGGTGTTCCCAGTATACAGGTATACGGTGAGTCTTGTGGGGTGTTCCCAGTATACTGTGGGTCTTGTGGGATGTTCCCAGTATACAGTGGGTCTTGTGGGGTGTTCCCGGTATACAGTGGGTCTTGTGGGGTGTTCCTGGTTTACGGTGGGTCTTGTGGGGTGTTCCCAGTATACGGCAGATCTTGTGGGGTGTTCCTGGTTTACGGCGGGTCTTGTGGGGTGTTCCCGGTATATGGTGGGTCTTGTGATGTATTCCCTGTTATTGCAGGGTATTGTAGGGTGTCATCAGTATACGCTGGGTTTTGTGGGGTGTTGCTGTTATATGGTGGGGCTTGTATATTGTCATCATTATATGGTGGGTCTTGTGGGATGTTCCTGGAAAAAGACTGTTCCTGTTGGGGTTTCACCTTTCAAAAGTGATCCAAGCAAGGACACATGGGTAATCAGTGAGAGGGATACAGGCACCCAAGGCTGACTGATGTATGGAGAGTGACAGAAAAAACTGACGGCACATCCTAGTCTGAATAGGTGCATACCAAAAAACAACTTGCATATCAAAATAAGGAAATGGTTGCACTCAATTTCATTTAGGCATATCAAATATGAAATATATGAAATGTGAATAGCATAATGGCTTTTGGAATTTAGAAAAAACATATGAGATACTTAGCACAAAATGTGGCCAAAAGATGTGAGCCCATTCACCAACGTCAAGGTGATCTCATTGAACGGGTCCCTGTTCTAACTGCCTAATGTGAACTACTGGCTAATAACAAGATAAAGCCTATATTCATAGGAGAACAGGGATCCTTTCAATGAGATCACCTTGACGTTGGTGAATGGGGAGTGACAGCTGTCCGGTCTGATCCCACAGAAAAGCAACTGTAGCTCTATTACTGATAAATTGTCACGGGGCAGGTGTGGGAAAACAGGTGACGAGGAACATGGGCTCCTGAACTGCCCCTCAGGCTAAGGGGGTGCCCTGACTTTCCTTAACTTGGGGGTACACTTGATGTAGTGAGGCCGACCTGTCCCTATCTCCTGTTTAGCCCTGAGCTAAACCCCCTCCCCAGGAGGTGATAATGGAAATAGGTGAACTGCACCAGTATAACAAAAGGAAAGATACGACAGACACCTCAGGGTTAAATCAACTAAAAAACAAAACTTAGCTTTCTCTGCTGTAATGCACCGAACAGCAGAGTAAGGCACCAGATGAAGGTAATAGCTGAAGTTCCCTGCACTCAGCCAGCTCCTGACTCCAGCTTGGTTGGTCTCCAAAGAGGAAGAGTATCACCAACAGTTAGCTGAAGCATAAGGTGACCTTTTAAAGGAAGGTGGGAGTGGTCACCACCTGCATCAGCAAAACTCACCTAGCAATGCAATGTAATTACGCCAGCGACCACCGGGGGAAAAAACTGATGTTAACCCCCGATGGCCGGAAAGGAAAAAAGTTTATATATGAGGATCCAGATCTGACATCGATCCAAAAATGGATCGTGACCTAAATGTTCTGCTGGGTGTGATAGAGCGGTGTGAGATCATGTGTCCTGCAACACTACAAACACACAGGACACATCTCTGTTTGATCCGTGGCTGGCCTCAACTATGTGCAACCAGGGGGCTTGCACAGGGCTACGGCCACTGGACATCAGAGGGGGGCGCAGCAGGGAGAGATCACTTAACTTGCTGCTCGGCACTGGGCTTCAGGCAGCAGGTGCTTGGGGATACAGTCCCCTTATTCTGTGCTTTCTGTCCTGTCTTTCTGGCCATCTGCTGAAGCTGCTGCCAATCACCCAGTGCTCTCCTGGAGCCCCAGGGCGGAAAAGTCTTCCACTTAGGTGAGAATAATGCGTAGTGTATAAAGTGTAGTATAGTCTATTATGTGCAATCTGTGTCATGTCTAGCATGTAATATAATATAGAACATTACACTCTGTACATAACATACACATATCTATAGATAAATATATTACTCCCTATACGTGTGTGTGTGTCATGTATACAGTGTAATATGATATATTATACCCTACCGAATGCATGACGCACACATCTATTATCCTATCTATCTATCTAAAAAGAGATTTTATAACAGCACCATTTAAATTACTTACAGGTGGGTGCCAAGCCTCCAGACAAATATCCAGTTTGTTTCAAAGCAATAAAACAATAAAAGGCAGCTGTCATGGGTGTGTCAGATGCTGCAAACAGTCGCCCTGCATCTGGCTGCAGAAGGTCTCTGCGTTTGGCATTGTAGACACCTTCTTAATCCTTTTGAATTTTGGACCCAGTGGCAACCTCCCTCCAGCTCTAATTGACAAACCTGGACCTGGGTGTTTATAGACTGTCTTCTATAGGGAGTCACCAGTCAGATTCACATTTACCCTTGTGAAGGCTTGGAGTTTTAGCAGTCGGCTTACTTCCTCTCTGGTGCTAGTGGAGGTTTTTTGGTGTTACCTTGCTGGAGTCTGGTCAAGTTGAGTTTCTCCCCTGGTTTGTCTCTCCTTTTGTCTTTAGTGTACAGTGGGGATTGACGAGTGCTGATTCCCCCCTAGCTCTAGGGAATCTAGGGCTTAAGATTCCTGCTCGGCAATTGGTGTGGAACCAGTATAGGGGCGGAAGGGTAGGCAGGGTGCTATTAGATCTGCCTACGGGTCTCCACTCCCCCATTCCCTAGCGTTTGGGCTTCTTTCCCCTTATCCCTTCATGTTGCAATAAGTCTTCCCACACTGTGCGTTACAACAGCACTCCAAGCAAGACAAATAAATTGGGAACAAAAACTTTATTGAGCCCAAATGGCAGCGTTTCGGTTCATAGAACCTTCCTCAAGCCATCTACCTACCTACCTATCTATATTTCTATCTCTTATCTTTTATTTATTATCCATCTATTATCTAGCTATCTATCAATCATCTATTAGACTGGTTTCACACTTGTGTTTTTTAACGCTGCACCTCGTGCGCTATCGTGCGCATGCGCATTGCTCCCCTATATTTAACATGGGTGCGCATGGTCTAGCGCATGCACGTGTTCGTATGTGTTTTCGTGCACATGCGTTTTTTGTAGTGCACGCCGGACGCAACCTGTTGCATTTTTGGTCCGTCCGACCTGTCTCAAAAAAACGCATGCGCACGGAATGCGCAAAAAAACAGCATTACAGTCTATGGGAATGCACGCGTGCGCTAGGACATGCGCATGCATGCGTTTAAAATCGCATGCGTTTTTTGCGTTAACATGGTGACAAACTGGTTAAATCGCATGCACAAAAAAACAGCAAAAGCATGCAAAACACATGATGCGTTTTTTGCATGCGTTTGGTATGCGCACGAGGCGCAGCCCCAAAAAAACGCTAGTGTGAAACTAGCCATAGCTATATTTTATCTATAATAATAATGATTTTTATTTTTATAGCACCAACATATACCACAGCACTTTACATTTCAGAGGGGACTTGTACAGAAAATAAAGACATTCACCAGTTACAGGAGCAGTGAGGGTCCCGCTATAATCTATGATGAAATGGAGGAGACACAAAAGGGTGAATGGTAAAATGTGCTCATATTGTACAATGCAGCCAGAGTATACTAACTAGGGTCTGCACTTAATCTGCACGAACCAGTCACCAGCCAGTCTGTGTACAGACACATAGGGCTATTAAGTGCATAGAGGATGAGAACAGATGCTATGAAGGTCATGATTTTGAAGAAAATTTTGCATGTGCCAAACGGGAATAGTAAGATAAGTGAGGTGGGGCGATAGGCCAGTCTAAAGATATGCACTTTTAGGCCATGTTTAAAACTGTGGGTATTGGAGATTAATCAAAGTGTCCTGGGTAATGTATTCCAGAGAATTGGCGCAGCATGCTAGAAGTCTTGAAGATGAGAATGCGAGGTTCGGATTATTGAGGATTTTAGTTTTAAATCATTAGCCGAATGGAAGGCACAAGTAGGGTGGTAGATGAGACGTGGGAGATGTAGAGAGGTGCTGAATCGTGGAGAGGATGGGTAGGGTGGTAGACTGAGACATGGGAGGAGATGTAGAGTGGTGCTTAATCGTGGAGAACTTTGTGGGTGAGAGTGATAAGTTTATATTGAACTCTTGGATGGTCAGCCAGTGCAACCCCTGGCACAATGTGGAATTGCAATGGTTGGTGAGGAATATGATCCTGGCTGCTGCATTCAGGACAGATTGGAGAGGGGAGAATTTAGTAAGAGAGAGACTGATCAGTAAATATCAGTGAATAGTCCAGAAGAGAATGAATAAGAGCGTCAGGAAGAGTTTTTGCAGAGTCAAAGGTAAGAAAAGGTCTAATTCTAGAAATGTTTTTGAGGTGTAGGTGACGTGAGTAATTGACTGTGAGGAGTGAAGGAAATATCAGAATCGAGGGTGACAACAAGACAGCGGGAGTAATGGTGAAGCCACACGTGGAAATGCCGATATCGGGAATAGATAGATAAGTGAATGGAGGAAACACAAGGAGTTTGCGGCTGCTGGTGGTAGTATCAGGGTGCATAGCTGCTGGTGGTAATAGCAGGGTGCATGGCTGCTGGTGGTGGTAGTGTCAGGGTGCGCGGCTGCTGGTGGTGGTAGTGTCAGGGTGCGCGGCTGCTGGTGGTGGTAGTGTCAGGGTGCGCGGCTGCTGGTGGTTGTGGTAGTGTCAGGGTGCGCGGCTGGTGGTGGTGGTAGTGTCAGGGTGCGCGGCTGGTGGTGGTGGTAGTGTCAGGGTGCGTGGCTGCTGGTGGTGGTGGTAGTGTCAGGGTGCGCGGCTGGTGGTGGTGGTAGTGTCAGGGTGCGCAGCTGCTGGTGGTGGTGGTGTCAGGGTGCGCGGCTGCTGGTGGTGGTGGTAGTGTCAGGGTGCGCGGGTGGTGGTGGTAGTGTCAGGGTGCGCGGCTGCTGGTGGTGGTGGTAGTGTCAGGGTGCGCTGCTGCTGGTGGTAGTGTCAGAGTGCGCTGCTGGTGGTGGTAGTGTCAGGGTGCGCGGCTGCTGGTGGTGGTAGTGTCAGGGTGCGCGGCTGCTGGTGGTGGTGGTAGTGTCAGGGTGCGCGGCTGCTGGTGGTGGTAGTGTCAGGGTGCGCGGCTGCTGGTGGTGGTAGTGTCAGGGTGCGCGGCTGCTGGTGGTGGTGGTAGTGCCAGGGTGCGCGGCTGGTGGTGGTGGTAGTGTCAGGGTGCGTGGCTGCTGGTGGTGGTGGTAGTGTCAGGGTGTATGGCTGCTGGTGGTGGTGGTAGTGTCAGGGTGCGTGGCTGCTGGTGGTAGTGTCAGGGTGTATGGCTGCTGGTGGTAGTGTCAGGGTGCATGGCTGCTGGTGGTAGTGTCAGGGTGCACGGCTGCTGATGGTGGTAGTGTCAGGGTGCACGGCTGCTGGTGGTGGTAGTGTCAGGGTGCGCGGCTGCTGGTGGTTGTGGTAGTGTCAGGGTGCGCGGCTGGTGGTGGTAGTGTCAGGGTGCGCGGCTGCTGGTGGTGGTGGTGGTAGTGTCAGGGTGCGCGGCTGCTGGTGGTGGTGGTAGTGTCAGGGTGCGCGGGTGGTGGTGGTAGTGTCAGGGTGCGCTGCTGCTGGTGGTGGTGGTAGTGTCAGAGTGCGCGGCTGCTGGTGGTGGTAGTGTCAGGGTGCGCGGCTGCTGGTGGTGGTAGTGTCAGGGTGCGCGGCTGCTGGTGGTGGTAGTGTCAGGGTGCGCGGCTGCTGGTGGTGGTGGTAGTGTCAGGGTGCGTGGCTGCTGGTGGTGGTGGTAGTGTCAGGGTGTATGGCTGCTGGTGGTGGTGGTAGTGTCAGGGTGCGCGGCTGCTGGTGGTAGTGTCAGGGTGTATGGCTGCTGGTGGTGGTAGTGTCAGGGTGCGCGGCTGCTGGTGGTGGTAGTGTCAGGGTGTATGGCTGCTGGTGGTGGTGGTAGTGTCAGGGTGCGTGGCTGCTGGTGGTGGTGGTAGTGTCAGGGTGCGTGGCTGCTTTGCTTCTCTTTTCTAACGGGTGATATAGCTGTTTGAAAAACTTCAGTAAACAGAAGCCAAATTTTGTGTTTTCTTCTATCCTTATATGAAAATTAGTTGGATGATGTCATAAATGATATTTACATGAGAAAATTAGCAAACTCTAAACATGTAAATGCATCTCAGCCCATGGAGGATAACAATAGAAAGGTAACACCTGTATACAGAACACACAGTATCCCCAATAATCATCCGGCTGGTGCCACATTCTCATTGTGACATGATGTGACGCCGGGCCAGGCTGGCTAACCAAAAGAAGATCCAAGGATGCTGGGAGGTAAGAGGCGCTTCTCAGGTTAAGTATTCGACATACCTTCCAACCTATGCCGGAGAGAAAGCACGCTGTGGCATATTTTGACCTCACCCCTTAGCTACACTCCAAGCCACATGCATTTACCATATCTTAAAAAAAAAAAAAAACCCTTATTTTTTTTTTCATTTTTTTTTTAGACTTCACATAGAAACCTCTAGAAAAAAAAATAAAATGCACAGTTCAGCAGTGTCTTTAGACCACAGGGAGCGCAGTTCTAATGAAATCACATCCACTTTGCTTGGATGGATAAACAGCATAATTTATGTGCAAATAAAATCTGCATAAAAAAACTCGTGTGAACGCAGCCGAAATGTCCAAAGTGGAATTGATTTATGTAAACTCCATCTACTGTGTGTCTACAGACGCTGCTGAACGGTGCTGTTTTGGTGCATTTTTTCTCTATAAGCTTCTATATAGAGCCTGAAAAATGCATGTAAAAATGTTTTTAAGTGTAGAATCAAAATTTTCTGTACTATTAACAAAACGTTAAAAATGCAGCTTCACATCTGCACCAAAAATGCATCAAATAAAGGCAAAAAAGAAACTGCAAATACGCAATAATCAGATATATTGTTATGGTGTTGTGTGATGTGGACACCTGTAGAAAATGTGCAGAAAAAGTACAAAAATAGCAGTATTTACGCTACATGTAAACACAGCCTCAGTGTTACATTTTTTTACTTTTGTATAGTTTTAGTGGAGAAAACAAATCGGTCACGCCATTTTTTACGCTATTTACTAATCACTACAAATAATCTGATCGCTATGGTGTGTTGGTCACTGCGATTACAGGGATGCCAGATATGTCCATGTTATTTGCTGTTTTGTGATGTTTTGTTTTTTTTAAAGCAAATTAAAAATTACATTATTGTGATTGTTTTTCATCATTTTTTAGCAATTTTGTATTAAGAAAAAAAATCTGATTTCTATTTTTCTTCTAGAATACAGGGACAAAAGAAAAATACACTACCGTTCAAAATTTTGGGGTCACACAGACAATTTTGTGTTTTCCATGATACTTTTATTAATCAAATGAGTTGCCAAATGAAATCAAAATCTCGTCCAGACATTGACAAGGTTTGAAAAAAAAAAAAGATTTGAAATAATAATTTTCTCCTTCACACTTTGCTTTCGTCACAGAATGCTCCTTTGCAGCAATTCCAGCATTGCAGACCTTTGGCATTCTAGCAGTTAATTTGCTGAGGTAATCTGGAGAAATTTCCCCCCCATGCTTCCAGAAGCCCCTCCCACATGTCGGTTTGGCTTGATGGGCACTTTTTGCGTAACATACGGTCAAGCTGCTCCCACAACAGCTCAATGGGGTTGAGATCTGGTGACGGCGCTGGCCACTCCATTACAGATAGAATACCAGCTGCCTGCTCCTTCCCTAAATAGTTCTGGCATAATTTGGAGGTGTGCTTTGGGTCACTGTCCTGTTGTGGGATGAAACTGGCTCCAGTCAAGCGCTGTCCACAGGGTATGGCATGGCATTGCAAAATGGAGTGATAGCCTTCCTTATTCAAAATCCCTTTTACCTTGTACAAATCTCCCACTTTACCAGCACCAAAGCAACTCCAGACCATCACATTACCTCCACCATGCTTGACAGATGGCGTCAGGCACTCTTCCAGCATCTTTTCAGTTGTTCTATGTCTCACAAATGTTCTGTGTGATCCAAACACCTCACACTTGGGTTCATCTGTCCATAACACTTTTTTCCAATCTTCCTCTGTCCAATGTCTGTGTTCCTTTCTCCATATTAATCTTTTCCTTTTATTAGCCAGTCTCAGATATGGCTTTTTCTTTTCCACTCTGCCCTGAAGGCCAGCATCCCGGAGTCGCCTCTTCACTGTAGACGTTGACACTGGTGTTTTGCGTGTACTATTTAATGAAGCTGCCAGTTGAGGACCTGTGAGACGTCAATTTCTCAAACTGCAGACTCTAATATACTTGTCTTATTGCTCAGTTGGGCAGCGGGGCCTCCCACTTCTCTTTGTACTCTGGTTAGAGCCTGTTTGTGCTCTCCTCTGAAGGGAGTAGTACACACCGTTGTAGGAAATCTTCAGTTTCTTGGCAATTTCTCACATGGAATAGCCTTCATTTCTAAGAACGAGAGTAGACTGTCGAGTTTCACATGAAAGTTCTTTTTTTCTGGCCATTTTGAGAGTTTAATGGAACCAACAAATGTAATGCTCCAGATTCTCAACTAGCTCAAAGGAAGGTCAGGTTTATAGCTTCTCTAATCAGCCAAACTGTTTTCAGCTCTGCTGACATACTTGCACAAGGGTTTTCAGGGTATTCTTACCATCCATTAGCCTTCTTACACAGTTAGCAAACACAAAGCACCATAAGAACACTGGAGTGATGGTTGTTGGAAATGGGCTTCTATACGCCTATGAAGATATTGCCTTATATACCAGACGTATGCGGCTACAATAGTCATTTACCACATTAACAATATAAACAGTGTATTTCTGATTCATTTAATGTTAGCTTCATTGGAAAAAACTCTGCTTTTCTTTCAAAAATAAGGAAATTTCTAAGTGACTGTAAACTTTTGTATGGTAGTGTACATTGCTATGTGAAGATGCATCTCTTTGTACCAGTATGCCACAAACTGGATTGTGAAGTACAAAAAACTCTTCAGGTCAAAAAGATCTGTTTAATACAGCATGCAGTTTATATTGTGAAATTTCATGACAAATCTACCTTAATGAACATCTCCAGACTACAGAACTCTTAGGCTATGTGCACACGGTGCAGAATCACCTGCGGGTTTTTCCGTGCGGAACCGCAGGTAAAGTGACCTGCGGTTTCACACCTCTACTATGTTAAAGGTGTGAAACCGCTGCGGAAACCGCCCAAACAATTGACAACCGCAGCAAAACCACGCGGAAAAAACTGCACTGTGAGCACAGCGTTTTTGAAAACCTATAGGGTTTCATTGTACTGTACTTGGTCTGCGGAACTGCTGCATTTCCGCAGGGCCAAAACCGCTGTGGAAACGCAGCAGAATCCGCTACATGTTCACACAGCCTTATGGCCATAAAGAAATCTCTAACTGCTATTGAGAAAAGCGCTAGCAAAATGTCCTCCATAATAAAGTACTGAAAATAAAAAGAGCTCAACAAGTATCTAGTTTAAAGTAGTAAAACATCAGAGGAGTACATTCTCTGTAATCCCTGCCCACTTGTCAGTGTAATAGTGCGAGGTCAGAGAATCGCAGAGTTTGTGCTTTTATCACCCCTCAATCAAAGCATCTATAATAATAAATGCGCTAAGCAGCTTCCGGGTTGTAACAACTTCCGTCCAGTTGTAACTGGTGACGTCACGGCACACCTCTTGCCATTTTAACCCTCAACACACCACTCCTCTCACCTTTCACCATCTCCACTCACGTCCACTCACTCTTTCACTCCACATACGACCCTTTCTCTCACTCCGTCTCATACTCACGCCGTCATCGCCGCTGCTCCACGATACCCAACATCTTCCGCTGGCGCCATCCTGGATCCAGACGTTGTCCACGCCAGTAACATGTTCTTGTGGCGATGCCATCTTGAGTATCGTGAAATCCCGAGATACTCAAGATGGCATCTCAAGAACATGTCGCCGGCGTGGATGACGTCTGGATCCAGGATGGCGCCGGCCGAAGAAGATGTCGGGGATCGTGGAGCAGCGGCGATGACGGCGTCAGTATGAGAGACTGAGTGAGAGAAAGGGTCGTATAGGCCGGTGAGTCTGACTTCTATACCAGGAAAGATCTTTGAACAAATTATTAAACAACATGTATGTCAGTACCTGGATAAGAATGAAGTGATTAAACAGTCAGCATGGGTTTGTAACTAATAAGTCATGTCAGACTAGCTTAATTTCCTTCTATGACGGAATCACTGATTGGGTGGATCAAGGAAATGCTGTAGATATAGTATATCTTGACTTCAGCAAAGCATTTGACAAAGTATCTCATACAATCCTTATTGAAAAAATGACTAAGTATGGAATGGACAAGGCAACTGTTAGGTGGATTCATAACTGGCTTAGTGATCGGACCCAAAGAGTGGTCGTAAATGGCTGCACATCCAGTTGGAAGAATGTCTCAAGTGGGGTACCACAGGGCTCTGTCCTGGGCCCTGTATTGTTCAACATCTTTATCAACGATTTAGATGAAGGAATTGAGGGTAAACTGATTAAATTTACTGATGACACAAAGCTAGGAGGGATAGCTAATACTAGAGAAGAGAGAGAGAGGATTCAAAAAGATATAAATAAACTGGAGAAGTGGGCAGCAACTAACAGAATGGTTTTTAACGGAAAAATGCAAAGTACTACATCTGGGCAACAAAAATGAAAAAAGCATATATAGAATGGGAGGAATAGGGCTAAGCAACAGCACATGTGAAAAAGACTTGGGTATACTAATAGATCACAGACTGAATATGAGTCAACAGTGTGATGCAGCAGCAAAAAAGGCAAATGCAATTCTAGGATGTATTAACAGAAGCATACAGTCTACATCAAGTGAAGTCATTATTTCCCTCTACTCCTCTTTGGTCAGACCTCATCTGGAATATTGTGTCCAGTTTTGGGCACCACATTTTAAAAAAGACATCAACAAACTGGAGCAAGTTCAGAAAAGAGCGACCAGAATGGTGACCGGTCTGCAAACCCTGTCTTATGAGGAAAGGTTGCAGGATTTGGGAATGTTTAGTTTGCAAAAGAGAAGACTGAGAGGAGACTTAATAGCTGTCTACAAATATCTAAAGGGCTGTCACATTGTAGAAGGAGCAACTTTATTCTCATTTGCACAAGGAAAGACTAGAAGCAATGGGATGAAACTGAATGGGAGGAGACACAGATTAGATATTAGAAAAAACTTTTTGACAGAGTGATCAATGAGTGGAACAGGCTGCCACGAGAAGTGGTGATTTCTCCTTCAATGGAAGTCTTCAAACAGAGGCTGGACAGACATCTGACTGGGATGATTTAGCGAATCCTGCTTTGAGCAGGGGGTTGGACCAGATGGCCCAGGAGGTCCCTTCCATCTCTACGATTCTATGATTCTATGAGGAGTGAAAGAGTGAGTGGACGTGAGTGGAGGTGGTGAAAGGTGAGAGGAGTGTGTGTTGAAGGTTAACATGGCAAGAGGTGTGTCACTATCCTCCCGATGCGATAGCATCAGGCCTTAATCTAGTTCTAAAGATAATCCTTAACCCTAAGTCAGGGGCAATATGTTTCATAACGAGTTTAGGGGCATTGCGCCTGTCCAGCACAGGCTAGAAAATTGGCTATATTTTCCTCTTTTAAAAATTTCAATGCTCTAAAAGTGATCAGTTACCTTAATAGGAATGTAATAAGTGACAATACACATAATCAGGTGGAAAAAAAAATGTTTACTAACCAGAAAAGTAATATCTTTCAAAGTGCACACATTTTGCTACTTTCAAAAAAAACCTGACAGTTCTCTTCAAAAACTATTAGTAAACATAAAATTTAGATAAGCAAAATAAATTATAACATTGCTGAAATAGTACTGTACTCAAAATCACAATTCTATGTCTTGAACATCCTCTCACTCTCTCCATCTTGATCTGTATCAGACACATCTGGACATTCTTCCACATCATCTTCTGAATCAATGTCACTTTCTTTCCCTAATTCTTCTAGGTGTAAGGGGTCTGTCTCATCATTAAGCAGTATATTTTGCACTTGCTCAACATGAAGGGCATTTGACAAGTCAAATATTCTCCTCGCCATTTCAGAAGAAAAGCTGGAGCAAGAGAGAGAATATGTGTTAGGGCGCAATGTGCCTGAGAAGCACACTCTTATTTCTAACAAAACCTTCTATGACAAATCCACAAATTTAGCACTAGCTATTCATAAAACAAGCTAAATAAAAAATTGGAATGAATAAAAACAGCAAATACTAACCGTCAAAGGTGTGACGCATTCAGGGGCAATGAACCGGAGAAGCCAAAACACTGATATCTGATCTCCTGCAGCACAAGAGGCTTCTCAGGGTTCACACAGCCTTTAAAGTTAGGAAGGTACTGGGAGGAGGGTGTTTCCCAGACAAACCAATTAAAATAGAGAAATTAAACTAAGTGAGCTGCACCTGTCAGATGTTGCCCCTGACGGAGGGTTAAATTATATGTACACAAAAATGCAGGGCCGGCGTCAGCACCCAGCGTACCTGGGCAAATGCCGGGGCCCTGGCGAGACAAGGGGACCCACTCACGCAGTCTGGGAATCGATACCCCCGGCCGCCGCCACGCCCCCCCATGTACCGACCTCATCCTCACCCTGCCAGAGACCCCACCGGCCACCGCAGCCCAGATAAATCCCAGCAATGACAACGCTCCTGCTGGGCTTCTCTGCAGCACAGGACCTGCGATGAGGTCACATGATCAGGGCCCTCTGTGTATGCAGGACTTGTCTGTGCTGGTTGTCATGCTGCTGGATGAGGTAAAATTTATTATGTGTGGGGTCAGGAGGGGTTTACAGGGGGGATGTAGCAGAGCTGTGTGTGTATACGAGGTCGGGAGCGGAGGTATGGGGAGCAGAGCTGCTTGTGTACGAGGTGTATGGAGCGGAGCCACATGTACGAGGTGTGGGGAGCAGAGCCATGTGTGTACGAGGTGTACAGAGCGGAGCCGCGTATGTACAAGGTGAAGAGTGGAGCAGGGTATACAGAGCGGAGCCGCGTGTGTGTGAGGTGTGGGGAGCGGAGCCGAAAGTGTACTGAGCGGAGCTGTGCGTGTACGAGGTGTTAGATGGGGAGCATTCATACCTCTCAACCGTCCCAGGTCCAGCCGGACAGTCCCGATTTTGAGAGAGACTGCCCCAGCCGGGAGTTTACTTTTCCCATGGACACAGGAGTACACAGCGGAGCCCCGAGGAGCACTTTAAAACTCGCACGTGACTTTCTACCGGAAGTGTCGTGCTGGAAGCTGACCGGAAAAGGGGTAATTTTGGGAGGAGATTGTGACGGAACCATGGAGGCACTTCAGGGAATGCTTCAGATCCATCATCGTGTCCTCCGACAGCGTGAACAGCGGGATCGCCTTGGACTCGGGGATGGTGGCCATGTGAGCGGATCATGATATGTCCTGCATTGGGAGGCTCAGGTGGGAACTACAATGGGAGCCGGGCTGCTATGGTGTCTCTATAGAATCTTTCTTTCTCTCAGTTTCTCTCTCTGTTCTTTCTTTCTCTGTTCTTTCTCTCTAATCTTTTTTTTCCTTCTCTCTTTCTTTCCCCTTTTTACTTCTCTGTTCTTTCTTTCTCTCTGTTCTCTTTCTTTCTCTCTTTCTCCGTTCTTTCTCTTTCTTTCCTCTCTTTCTCTCTCTCTGTTCTTTTTCTCTCTCTGTTCTTTCTTTGCCATCTTTCTTTCCCATCTTTCTTTCTCTCTCTGTTCTTTCTTTCTCCCTCTGTTCTTTTTCTTTCTCTCTGGTCTTTCTTTCCCCTCTTTCTCTCTGTTCTTTCTTTCTTTCCCCTCTTTCTTTCTCTTTCTCTGTTCTTTCTTTTCCCTCTTTCTCTCTGTTCTTTCTTTCTCTTTCCCCTCTTTCTTTCTTTCTCTGTTCTTTTTCTCTCTCTTTCTTTTCTTTCTTTCTCTCTCTGTTCTTTGTTTCTGTTTTTTCTTTCTTTCCCCTCTTTCTTTTTTTCTCTCTGTTCTTTTTTTCTGTCCACTCTTTCTTTCTCTCATCTTTATTTCTCTCTGTTCTTCCCTCTGTTCTCTTTTCTCTCTCTGTTCTTCCTCTGTGTTCTTACTCTCGTTCTCTGTTCTTACTCTCGTTCTCTGTTCTTTCTTTCCCCTCTTTCTCTCTGTTCTTTCTTTCTCTCTCTCTTTGTTCTTCCTTTCTTTCTCTCTCTCTCTGTTCTTCCTTTCTTTCTCATCTTTCCTTCATACGCACACTACCTTCACATGAACGTGTTTTGCCACAGAGCATGTGTCTGTGTGGATCACGTGTGTCCGTGTGATCCACACGGAGACAAGTCCGTTTTTTGGCCAGCACCACGGATGCTACACGGCATGAATCGTGGTATGTGTTGAAGGGGGGGCCCACTGAGACTCTTTCGCCCGGGGCCCTCAAAAACCTGGAGCCGGCCCTGCAAAAATGGATGGTCACATGCATACAACTTGTCCTACAAGAACACACCCAATAAATTTCCGTTGATGGAAAGTAGTTGTTACAGTGTTACAAAGTTCTTCATAGTTCCTGGGACTCCATCTTATTGCTGGATCCTAGCGAGATCCTGTCTTACCTGAATGATCTGCAGGATGTGTTGGTTCACTCGTCGTGATCGCATCAGATTCAAATATACAATTAATGTATCTTCCATCAGTGATCAATATGAGGATCCAGAAGATGGGAACTCTGAGTCTCATTACAACCTTATAATGATCCTCGGAACAGCAGGAGCAGCACTTTATGCCACAGCATTTGCAGTCCATGCAATCCTGGTAGGTGCAGGGACCTTGTTCAATGTCTGAAATAATTCTTCTTGTTCCACACTGATTACAGCACCTGCAGGAACAGACAAAGATGCAGAGGATGACCGTGGTACCAAAAATAAACGTCAGACTGTACAAAATTTGAAGCCATTTGATATTGGGGCAGATAAACTCCGTTTCCATGAGTTTCTCTAAGCCAAGAAGTATCAAAGCAAGGAGAGGAGCTCCGGCCAGGTCAACGTTAGATTGGATGATCTTGACGAGGTCTTTTGGTTTCTGCATTTCATTAGGTAACGCTCAAACTTCTGTGCCTGAAACCATAATATGCCAAGGTTATAAAGTTTAGTTTCATTTTACTGAAGCTGATTGTTTCTTTATTGGGTGTAACAGACTGTACAAACACGAATACAAAGGAGTATCGGAGCAACTGGAACATAACAATACCATCCATTACAATTCTTTGTTTACCAGTGCCTTTCAGAATGAACATTCAAAGTGACCAGTGATAAAGTATCGATTATTCCACAAAACTGTAAAAAGATTTTTAGTTCAAGTAAATGAAAAGATCCAGCCCACCCTTTCCAAAATTAATCCAGTTAGTGGGGAAGCACAGAAAGCACGCAACTGCATGGCGGTTTAGGTAGATATGTCCAAGAAAGGTAAAAGACCCAGCTTCCAGTATATTTTAAAAAACACCAAATTTTATTTAATGCATTAAAAAAGCAAAAAAAAAATATACATACTTTGCAAAAGGTTGAAGCTAATACCCACCATAAAACGATATGCCCCCTGATGAAGAGGACGAAACGCGCTTCGGGGTGAGGGATGTGGCACAAGGCACTATATATGTGAGTTTTCATTGCATTTGTAAATGCGGTTACTGGGTCCTTGTAGTGGGGAAATATAACAAGAATACTTCATCATCTTTGGTGTGTAATAGCTATGGCTTGCCGGGCTTAAATACATCTATTGGAGATTTGATGAACTCTTTAACCCCTTATGGTCAATATTAAAGGGCCAGTACCGGTTAATTATATATTCATGATCATATATTTAAAGTGGTCTGTAGCCTCTTTTTGTCCTGCCACAGAGGTTATTTTAGCTTGTACTATTTTTTTCTGTTTGTGATGATTAAAAAATATTTTTTCCATGTGGAATAATAAAATAATTTTTTATATTTTGTTTAAACATTGTGCTTGTTTCTGTTCAACAAATAATTATATGGAACAGATGGGTTTGTTAATAATACTTTGCAAAAGGTTGAAGCTAATGCCCACCATAAAACCAATGTGTTTCGAACACTACAGCATTCTTAGTCCTGATATATGGGGAGTGAATGAAGTTTAGAGGTTTTATCCTGTCACTTGTTCACAAGAGGTCGATCCAGCACAGGTGGAACATGCATCATTAAGGCTGTATTCACACAACCGGAATTCCCGCGGATTTTATGCGTTTTTGCGGCATCTTTTCGCTGCGAAAACGTGGTGAAGACGCTGCACAAACACAAAATAAGCAAGTCATTGTATTCAATGGTATTCCGCACATGCTGTGCTAATGCTGCGATTTCTTTCCCCGACAAAATCGCATTACGGAAAAATAAGCAGCATGCTCATTCTTTGTGTGGAATCGCGGGAATTCCGCACACATAGGAATGCATTGTTCCGCTTACTTTCCGCATGTGGCTATGGCCACCATGCGCAAAGTAAGCGGAAAATGTGCCGATGGCACCCAGGGATTGGAGGAGAGGAGACTGTCCTCCAGGCCCTGGGTACCATATCCCTGTAAAAAAAGAATTAAAATAAAAAATGGTGTTCCCCCCCCCCGCAGCGTCGCCAGGCCTCAGCGATGCTCCTGCCAAATTCCGTTCCCAGCGATGCCTTGCGACAATGACCCCAGATGAACTCGCGGTCTCGGGAGACCGCTACATCATGAATGGTCATTGTTGCAAGGCATCGCTGGGAACGGGACCTGCCGGGAGCATCGCGAGGATCGGGGACACTGCGCGGGACGCCGGAAGGTGAGAAAAACACCTTTTTTTTAAAAAAATTTTTTAACTTTATATCTTTTTACTACTGATGCTGCATAGGCAGCCTCAATAGTAAAAAGTTGGTCACACTCGTCAAACACTATGTATGACGAGTGTGACCAACCTGTCAGTTTTCCAAGCGATGCTACATTCTGCAAGCTGATTACGCTTGCAAAACGCTAGTTAAAACGCGGGAAATACACAGGAATTACACATGCAGAATTCTAGCGTATTTCCCGCGGCAGGGGGCAAATTCCGCAACATGTGCACATAGCCTAAGTATACTGCTGACCACCTAGTGTAGTTAGCATATTCTTAGGAAGTAACATTGTTAATAACAAACAAAAAAGAATAAAACGCAAATATATAAATATACAAACAGGGAAATAAAGAATCAATAATAATACAAACATTTCCTTCCTTAGATTTAACCCCATAAGGAATCATGTATTTAAGTAGTAGAACAAAAAAAGCTTCCCTATCATTCCCAATTATCTCTTGAAAACATGGAGTAATGTATTCAATGGCATGAATAATAAAGTTTAATATGTTTCAATTAAGGACTGAAATAGAATGTTTTAGATGCATTTGATATAATGGATGCACAGTATGATAGAGATGTACTCTCACTCCGATTTTGGGTTTTCTCTTGTAGATTCTATATATTTTAAGTTGCATCCAATAATATCATAGAGAAAACTTAAAATACACAAAGACATCTCTGGTGTAGGGACAAATCAGCCTCACATTGAACATATGGGATTAATTATAACTGAGGAAAAGAGAAACTAATTCTAACTGAGAAAGTGAGAGTTTGCTGACACTTCAACCTTCATTGAAGTAGGGACCTTCTGCAGTGACTAGGTAATTACTGTGATGCTAGTCACTTCTCACGGTCAAGCTGTCTGTCAGAGTGGTCAAGGAGTCCAAGGTCTGAAGCCAGGAGGGTACATCATAAACAGAAGGAAGAGACAAAAGCGTAGTCAGGTAACGTTCCGAGGTCAGAGTACCGGGAGAGTAACGGACCAGAGCTGAAGGGGTTAAACAGGCGGATGGTCGGAACGAAGTCCAAGGTCAGGCAACAGATCAAGCATATAGAACTCAAGGCACAGGGAGCACAAATCTCACAGGTGAATGTATGTTTGGTAGAGTTCTGGGAGACAAAGCTCAATTAAGAAACATGGTGATTACCTGGAATAAAAACACCTAGAGACAGCCGACGCCTCACCGTCTCAGACTGGATAGTAGAGCTGTCAATCAATACAATGACAGCTTACGCACACCCATATACCAGATTGGATGGTCAAGCTGTGAATCAAAGTAGTGACAGCTTAACCACACTCTTATACCAGATTGGACAGCCGAGGTGTCAGTAACTGCATCCCAGACACCCTGATGGGTGGATCTGTCACAATTACAACATGAGATTTGCTCTGCGAAAGAGTCACCAGGTTGTGGATTAATTTACGCAGAGGCGGGGGAAGTACACTTCCCGGGGATAAGGGTTCCTTTGGTCAAAGGACTGTTCTGAGACATTTTGGAGCCAGTGCAGATAGTAGAAAAGACAGCACCTCAAACGTTGCTGGAAAAGAATTCACATTTTTTTCTGCCTCCTGTGGCAATGTTTCGATCCAAAAGATCTTTCTCAAGTGCTTGAGCGGCGGCCGCGGGTCTCAGCGGGCAGGCCGGGGCAGTGGTATGGAGCGGGGCAGTGGCGGCCGCGGGTCTCGCTGTGTCTCTTCCTCGCAATGCTCGGTACTGTCCTCACCCCGGGTTAGGCGGGACCTCGTCTCTCTGGCAGACACTGGCTTGCTCTTGCTCTCCAGCGCCACCTAGATTCCTCCTTCCTGTCTCTCGTCTCCTCGCCAAGTGCCAACTACTGGTCTCCTGTCCTCCTTTTAAAGCCGAATAGAAAAAAGTTGATTCAGCTCACCCTTATAGTGATGTCCACACCACACATGAGTAGTTCTATCCGAGCAAGGAAGCGTCTCTGCTTGACATCAGGTACTTGTGAAAAAAGAAGGTATCCAGCTCCGGAGATAAAATCCAAAATCTTTATTGAAACAAATTAAAAGGTAATAAGCTGCTTGATAACCAGTATATACTGGAGGAAGGAATGTCCTAGATAACGACACGTTTCGAACACGTATAGTGCTCTTAGTCCTCAGTTTCTACTGGTCTCCTGTCCTTTTAAAGCCGCCCTGCCCCCACAGTTTCTAGAAGAGCCTCTGTCCCGGCCTGTAACCCCTTCACCTGGGAACATACCCTCCGGGAACCTAAGTGACAGGTAGGTAGAAGAGGGGTTGTGAACATTGTGCTCAAAACATTCCTCCCACCATGCCATAACCAGGTTGGCGACAGATGGAGAGAATTTAGCGCCCATAGAAATTCCACTGTTCTGGAGAATTTTTTTTTAATCTAATATAAAATAATTGTGTGTTAACAAAAAAGCCAAAACAGATTTAATAAAAATTTGTAAATCTTGGGAATATGGGCTGTAATTGTTTAATTGATGATTAATGGCTGAGATGGTTATATGATGGGAAATGCTAGTGTACAATGTAATCACATAAGCCATGATCAAGAATTGGACCAACTGATGTCTTTTAACCCCTTACTGGCCACAGACGGAATAGTACGTCAGCTGGCAGTATCCCCTGCTTTCAGGTGGGCTCTAGTGGTGAGCCCACCTCAAACCGGAACATGTCAGCTGTTTTAAACAGCTGTCATGTGCCCTCAATAATCGTGAGTGGAATCGCGATCCACCCATGCTTATTAACTAGTTAAATTCCGCTGTCAAACGCCGACAGCCAGCATTTAACTAGAGCTTCCGGCGCTCTGCCGGAAATACGCGCACCGACGACCCCCATCACGGGATCGGGGGTCATCGGTACGTTGCCATAACAATCTGAGGTCTCCTCGAGACCGCTATGGTTGTTGATGGCAGATTGCTATGAGTGCCACTCTGTGGTCGGTGTTCATAGCAATGCTGTAATTCAACTACATAGAGGTGATCTATGCATCACCTCTATGTAGCAGAGGTGATCACGCTATGGCAGCTTCTAGTCTCCTATGGAGGCTATTGAAGCATGCCAAAAGTAAAAAAACAAGTGTTTGAAAATGTAAAAAAAAAATAAAGAAAACATAAAAGTTTAAATCACCTCCCTTTCGCCCCAATCAAAATAAAACAATTAAAAAAAATCAAACCTACACATATTTGGTATCGCCACATTCAGAATCGCCCGATCTATTAGTAAGGAAAAGGATTAACCTGATCGCTAAACGGCGTAGCGAGAAAAAAAATCAAAACGCCAGAATTAGTCTCTGTGACGACATTGAATTAAAAAGCAATAGCGGGTGATCAAAAGATCGTATCTGCACAAAAATGGTATCATTAAAGACGTCAGATCGGCACACAAAAAATAAGCCCTCAGCCAACCCGAGATCACGACAAATGGAGACGCTACGGGTCTCGGAATATGACGCTTTTTTTTTTTAAAGCAAACTTTGGAATTTGTTTTCACCACTTGGATAAAAGAGAACCTAGACATGTTTGGTGTCTATGAACTCATAATGGCATGGAGAATCATAATCGCAGGTCAGTTTTAGCATTTAGTGAACCTAGCAAAAAAGCCAAACAAAAAACAAGTGTGGGATTGCACTTTTTTGGCAATTTCACCGCATTTGGAATTTTTTTCCCGTTTTCAAGCACACGAAATGCTAAAACCTTGGGTGTTTTTCAAAATCTTTCAAAAGTACAACTCGTCCCGCAAAAAATAAGCCCTCACATGGCCATATTGATGGAAAAATAAAAAAGTTATGGCTCATTAAAGAAGGGGAGACAAAAACTAAAACGCAAAACAGAAAAAAAGCTGAGGTCATGAAGGGGTTAAAATTTCCAAGATGTCCCATGAGGTGTGTATATAACCTGGGATCCGATGTACAAGGGGTTGCAAAGCATAGTCTAGCCACTGACCAAGAAGTTCCTCAAGAGACCCAATGCCTGATACAATGGGGCACATGGACAATGGTGTCACAGATTTATGGGTTTTAGGTAAACTATGCATAATGGGTATTAGGCTGTGTGCACACGCTGCGGATTCTGCAGATTCATCCGCGCGGATTTTGCAAAATCCGCAGATAAATCCGCAGGTCTTACAGTTAAAAAAAACATTTTTGGTCAGATGAGATTTCTTCCAATTCCGATTTACCTGGTGAATAGATGAAGATTCTCAAAGGAAAAAATTTTTTGGAACAGACAAGTTTAACCTGTCTCATGGATTTGCACTCTGATGATGCGTTCTCTCAACATACTCAATCTATCCGCAATTTTATTACAAATAATCCTTCATTTTATCTGAAAAAAATAAAAAAACTAATACAAGAAGAACGTTTCACTGGGTATCTTTGCAAAAAAAGAATAAGAGTATTCAACTTTGGACCATCCTGTAAGGCTGTGTGCACACGCTGCGGATTCTGCAGCGGATTTGGTCCTGCGGTGTACAGTAGCATTGCAACCTATGGAAATCAAAAACTGCTGTGCAGATGCTGCGGAATTTTCCGCGTGGTTTTTGCTGCGGTTTCAAATCCACAGAAAGAATTGCATGTCAATTCTTTCTGCGGATTCCGCAGCGGTTTGCCATCTCCTCCATTGTGGAGATGATAAACCGCAGGGAAAAACCACAGGCTAATCCGCAGTGACACCATCTGCAGCAAGATGATGCAGCAGGTCTTTGGAGGTGGTCTGTGGATTGTCCTTGACTGTTCTCACCATTCTTCTTCTCTGCCTTTCTGATATTTTTCTTGGACTGCCTCTTCTGGGCTTAACAAGAACTGTACGGCTGAGTTCACAAGTGGCGTTTTTTTCGCGTTTCTGCGGCGGTTTTAACCGCACGATTTCGCCGCGAAAAATAAGCACCCCATGCATTCCTATGGGATTCCGCAATGCTGTGCTAATGCTGCGGTTTTTACTGCGGCGGAAACACTTCGCGGTAAAAAACCGCAGCATGCTCATTAATTTTGCGGAATCGCAGCGATCCCGCACCCATAGGAATGCATTGTTCCGATTACTTCCCGCATGTGGCTGTGCCCACCAAAGAACATTTGTGGATGGTACCCACAGTCTTTGGGTACCATATCCCTGTAAAAAATAGAATTAAAATAAAAAATATTGTTATTCTCACCTTCCGACGTCCCGCGCAGCCTTCCCGCTTCTCTCCACGCTCTCGTTTCCAGTAAGCCTTTGCGAAAATGCCCGCGATGACGTCCGTTCTCGCGGGATCGCGAAGTCTCGCGGTCATTCGAGCGACGTCATCGCGAATGACCGCGAGACATCGCGATCCCGCGAGAACGGACGTCATCGCGGGCATTTTCGCAAAGGATTACTGGGAACGGCTGCACGGGACGTCGGAAGGTGAGAATAACACCATTTTTTATTTTTATTTTTACATTTTATCTTTTACTACTGATGCTGCATAGGCGGCCTCAGTAGTAAAAAGTTGGTCACACTTGTCAAACACTATGTATGACGAGTGTGACCAACCTGTCAGTCAGTTCTCCAAGCGATGCTACAGATCGCTTGCAAAATGCTAGTTTTTCCGCAGGAAAATCGTGGGAATTTAAAATGTGATTTTTCCGGCGGAATGGAATTCCGGAATTCTCGCGGTAATTTCCGCAAGAGTTCCGGTACGTGTGCACATAGCCTACCTGTGTTCTTCCATTTCCTTAGGGTGTGTGCAGACGCTGCGGAATCCGCTGCGGATTAATCCGCACAGATTTTGCAAAAACCGCAGCTAAACCGCAGGTCAAAAGACCTGCGGATTATCTGCGGTTTTGTCTGCGGATTGGTCATGCGGATTCACCATCTCCACAATGGTGGAGATAGGAACCCGCTGCGGATTCCGCAGAAAGAATTGACATGTCACTTCTTTCTGCGGTTTCAAAACCGCAGCAAATCCGCGTGGATTTTTCCGCAACGTCTACACAGCGGTTTTTTTTTTTTACCATTCATTTGAATGGTACTGTACACCGCATCTAAAACTGCTGCAGGTCCGCAGCGGCCGGAACCGCAGCGTAATCCGCAGCGTGTGCACATACCCTAACTATGTTCCTCACAGTGGAAACTGACAGGTTAAATCTCTGAGACAACTTTTTGTATCCTTCCCCTGAAAAGCTATGTTGAATAATCTTTGTTTTCAGATCATTTGAGAGTTGTTTTGAGGAGCCCATGATGCCACTCTTCATAGGAGAATCAAATAGGAGAACTACTTGCAAGTGGCCACTTTAAATACCTTTTCTCATGATTTGATACACCTGGCTATGAAGTTCAAAGCTTAATAAGGTTACAAAACCAATTTAGGCTAGTTTCACATTAGCGTTTTTTTGCGCAGCGCATCGGGCGCATAAAAAACGCAAAGAAAAACGCAAAACAAACGTGCGTTTTTTTAACGTCATGCGCACGCTGATGCGTCAAAAAAACGCAGCGTTGCTTGCGTTTCACATGCGTTTTTGCATGCGTTTGCGGTTTTTTATGCGCATGCGTTTTTAGGTGTGTCATTTTTTCCATTGTCTAGAGAACATTGTAGACTTGTTTAACTCAAAAACGCATGCGCAAAAAAACGCAACCGTGCGCAAGACCATGCGCACGCATGCGTTCCCATAGACTTCAATGTGTTGTTTTTGCGCGTTCCGTGCACAAGCGTGCGCATGCGTTTTTTTGCCGAGACAGGGCGCACCAAAAAATGCAACATGTTGCGCCTGGCGCGCCTGGCGCGAAAGACAAAAAAACGCATGCGCACAAAAACGCAAGTGTGCGCAAGACCATGCGCACGTCATGTTAAACATAAGTGCGCATGCGCACGGGTGCGCACGATGCGCTGCGCACAAAAGCGCAAATGTGAAACCAGCCTTAGTGCTTCAGGAAGTCAGTAAAAAGTAGTTAGGAGTGTTCAAATCAAGAAAAAGATAAGGGTGCCCATACTTTTGCAGCGGTCAAATTTTGTTTAAATGCAGATTGCACATTTTCTGTTAGTACAATAAACCTCATTTGAATCCAGAAATATAACTGAGTCCATCAGTTATTAGATATATGAAACTGAAATAGCTGTTGCAAAAAAACAAAATTGTCATAAAGAAAAAAGGTTAACATTAATAGGGGTGCCCAAACTTTAACATTTGACTGTATAATGTTTTTTGTTGGTCATTGTCTCTTATAATAATAATTCTGAGATCTTCCTGTGTCTTTATCACCATCGGAAAATTAATTAGAAATATCTGAGGAATCTATATCAGAAGAGGAAAAAGTGACTTGATCACGTTGAGTGTTGTCCTGTCTAACACCTTTGCGTGTTTTTAAAATAGATTTTAATGTAGTACGTTTCTAGTCCCAGGGACCCCATACATACTTGTTGGCTCTTATAGGCCATAGTGTCCCGAATAATTGTTTTCTTTTTATTCCGAATGATAGACTCCTCAAGATCCTGACTTTTGTAGGTTAATTTTTTTAGGCTATGTGCACACGGTGCAGATTCTGCTGTGGAATTTTCCGTGCAGATTTTGCTAAATCTGCAGGTAAAATGACCTGCGTTTTACTTGCAGTTTTTGTGTGGATTTCCCCTGCAGTTTTCACCTGCAGATTTCTATAATGGATCTGGTGGAAAACTGCAGCAAAACCGCACAAAAGAAGTGACATGCTGCTTCTTTTATTCCGCACCAAATCTGCGCTGAAAAATCTGCAGCATGTGCACAGCGTTTTTTGTTTTACATAGCCTTAAGGCTAAGTGCACACGTAGCAGAAATTTTCTGCTGAAAAACAGGACTCCCTTCCCAGAAACCACGCGGTTTTTTTTCTGCACGTTTTCCGTGCGTTTTTACAGCGATTTGTGTGTTTTTTTATGTTTTTTTTCCGTGTGGTTTCTAGACACATGGAAAAAGCCAGAAATGCGGGAAAAACGCGAAACTAATGAGCATGCTGCGTTTTTTACCGCGATGCATTTTTTTCGCTGAAATTAAAAACATGTCTCAAATTACTATAAAAAAGCTGATATGGGTGGCCTGACTGTTGTAATGGATACGGAAGCATATCAACAACAAATTGAAAGCCTGTTAAAAGATGATGCTACCTATGTACGATTAGCCGCAGATCCTACAAATAAATTCCAGCAGGAATTATTTAGATTTGTTGATGAAGGATTTGCACTTGGGGCATTAATTAAAAGTCAATCTGAATACATTTAAGTTGAACATCCAGTGGTTCCAATTTTGTACGTTTGCCAAAAGTACATAAAAATGTGAATCCTCCCCCAATGCGCCCAATAGTATTGGGCATTGGTTCCCTTATGGAACATTTAAGTCATTGGCTTGACTCCCTTTTACAGCCCCTGTGCATTCGCACAGCAGGTTTTCTGAGGGATTCAAAAGAAGTTTTGAATCAACTGTCTAAAATCATATGGGAAAAAAAACTTTCACAGGTTAGGATGTGACGTTATTTCTTTGTACACATCCATACCGGAATATATCATGATCGAAGTGGTTCAATTCCATCTGGATAAATATAGTGATTATTCCAAGGACTGAAGTGAATATATCATTTTGGCAAATTGTTTTATTTCAAAGCACAATTATTTTTTGTTCAACCATCATTATTATCTCCAGTGTAAGGGAGTATCAATGGGGGGGAAACACTCACCTTCCATTGCCAATTTGGTTATGGCATATTGGGAAGAAAGATTTTTATATACTGTAGAGAATGTGTTTGTGCCCGACATTTTCTGGTATGGCAGATACATTGATGACGCCCTCTTTATTTGGGGGCGATGTGTCTGCCATACCGGAATTTGTCGGGTATTTAATCAATAATGATTGCATCTTGCGCTTTACTTATCAGTTGGATTCCACCTGTATTTCTTTTTTAGATTTGAAATTACAAAGGATTCCAGGCTCTCCCATCATTACATCTACACATTGTAATTGAAAACCAAAAGCGGGGGCACCACGGTTAAATACAGAAAGCAGGATCCAACCCAGGCCTATATATGAAGACTATAACAAAAAGATAGGCCATAAAAGGGGGATCACCACAAACCAGGAGATAGCGTTTAGAAGCAAATTTTATTGGACATGAATGCACCAACACAAACATTTAAAAACATTTAAAAGTCATCCATGTGACATAGCTATAACAACCCTAGGCTCATAATACAGCCTGCAACCTATAGCAATACTCCAAAAAAGATTGTGCAAGTGTCAGCCAAATGATCATAAAAACAGCATACCAAATAGTGGTTAACAGTATAAAATGCCCTACCAAGGATACAAAAAACCATATATTATATCTGATCTGAACCTCTGAACCCTGCAAGGCAAAAGTCAGCAAGATGACAAATAATCACAAGAGCCATACACACTAGAAATATATATGAACAGTGACAAAATGGAACAATGAGTCACTGAGATCACAAAGATACATGCAGATGGAGTGCATATGGGTTCAGGAATGAGGTCATGATAGTTAGTTACCACTAGGATAGCTGTTCAGATATACAGGTGTTAGAACCACAGGCTAGAAAAAACACTCATGTGTGTTGGTGCATTCATGTCCAATAAAATTTGCTTCTAAACGCTATCTCCTGGTTTGTGGTGATCCCCCTTTTATGGCCTATCTTTTTCTTTGTTTTTGTTATAATCTACACATTGTAAGCCACTTGCGGGGAATACTATCTTACATGCCAGGAGTAGTCATCCCCAGCATACTATAAAAGCAATCCCGGTGGGGGAACTCACCAGAATTACCAGAAACTGTAGTGACACACTGATGCTTACACAAGAAATTCATTCTTGTTGTGATAGCCTCAAAAAAAGAGGTTATCCTCATTGGGCATTGGATCGAGCTAAAAAAAATGTGAAAAATAAAAATAGAGAGGATTTATTGAGTTCGCAAAAAATATGTGGTCATAATAGTATGGATAATACAAAAAATAAAAAATTGGTGTGTTCCATTAATTTTAGTCCACAATTTAATGCCATTAAATTAATTATTCATAAAAATATAGGAATTTTACATGAGGATGATACTCTGTCAGCTATTTTGTCAGAGGGTTGCCATATAGTGGCTAAAAAAGCAGCCACATTAGGTAATATAATTTCTGCCAGTCTTTCAGACGTCCAAAGCAATAAACGCACCTGGCTACAACATGAAGGATGTTACCGATGTGGTGAAGCCAGTTGCAGGACCTGTACACATTCTCAGGTAATAAAAAAATTTTTCCGCTAGTAAAAATGTGCAGCAATTTAAAATTCGTCAATTTATCAACTGCAATACTAAGAATGTTGTATATATGATCATGTGCACAGATTGCACACTGAATTATGTGGGTTGTACCATGAGAAAGTTAAAAATAAGAATTTCTGAACACATAACTGACATAATTTCTCTTGGCAGCTCCAATCGGAATATATCTTTTGCCTCCAAACATTTTATTTCCCAACATCAAAGAAATATATCTTCGTTTCAAGTGATGGGTATTGAGAAAGTGTGTGTTCCGTTGAGAGGCCGTGATATTAAAAGACGCCTTATGATGAGAGAAGCTTTCTGGATGTTTCAGCTTAAAACCTGTGTCACAAATGGATTGAATGCACGCAAAGAGATTATGTTTCAGTATTGATATCTACAAAAAAATGTTTGTTTTTTTTTCCTTTGCTACACATTGGAACTGTTTATGTATATACTTTGCCATACCTGGTAATACATCTTGCATTAGATTGTTTTTAACTATTGTCTGTTTTTTGTTTTTTTGGTATGTAATTTTATTGTGATTATACACCGTGTGTGTTGTAATTTAATTGGTGGGTGGTAGTATATATCTCCCATTATGTTCACCCCAAAGCAGCTTGAAAAACAACATTTTGTTCGATACGCGTTGCTGTGTCATTCCGCTATGATGGGGCATGTCCGTTTATCCTTGTTCTTAAGCCTTGAATAAATTTTTGTATATTTGGAAGCTGGAAACTTTTTTCATTTCTGGGATATGACCTGCCGGTGGGGTTTGTTGATTGGCTTAAGAAATTGTACAGTGAGGCAGAGAGTTTCTCGCTTGTGAATGGTTGGATTGGCAGCTTTTTTGAGGTTGGATCTGGTGTTCGCCAGGGTTGTCCGTTGTGCCCGCTGCTGTACGTGTTTGCGATTGACCCACTCCTTAGGAGGGTGGAGTGAGGACCGTTGGCCGAGATTGGGATGGACCGGGCAGGCCCGGGAAGCATCGGAAGCCACTCTGAGGGTGGTGGCGTATGCCAATGATGTCACTGTTTTTGTTTCCTCTCACGAGGAGGCAGGGTGGCTGATGTCAGAGGTAGATCGCTACTCAGAGGCATCCGGGTCCAAGATCAACCGGGTTAAGGCCGGTTTCACATTTGCGTTTAGGGCCGCAGCGTCGGCCTGCGCACGGCCGCCGCTAAGCCCCGCCCCTGCTGCACCTCCACCGGTAGCTCCGCCTCTGGGCACATGACGCTGCATGCATCATGCGTCCCCTATCTTTATCACTGAGGGTGCAGGCCGTGCGCAGTATGCGTTTGGCGGCGCCTGCGTCCTTTTGACGGTGCGCCGAGCGCAACCAAATTGCAACAGGTTGCGTTTGGCGCTGGTCGGCGCACTGTCAAAAGGACGCAGGCGCCACCAAAACGCATACTGCGCACAGCCTGCGTCCTCAGTGATAAAGATAGGGGGCGCATGCAGCGTCATGCGCCCGGAGGCGGAGCTACTGGCGGAGGCGCTGCAGGGGGCGGGGCTTAGTGGCGGTCGTGCGCAGGCCGACGCTGCGGCCCTAAACACAAATGTGAAACCGGCCTAAGTGTGAGAGTCTCTGGCTGGGAGGAGGAGAGCCTGGTTTTGTTATTTTGGACACCCTTCCAGGACCCAAAGTCTCCACAAAAGTCCTTGGCATCAAATTTTGTCAGGGAGATTACCTCAAATAAAATTAGGACAGCAGGCTTAAGATCGCCACTCAGAAAGTGAACCAATGGAAGGGTTGGTCTTTTACCCTAAGGGAAAGGGTAAACCTGATCAAAACTTACCTGCTCCTGTTACTGTTTTATCTGGGCAGTGATTGCATATTGCTTTACCTTGGTTCTGAAGGTAATTCGCCGGTGGGGTCTGGGAATGTGGGAGATCAGGACTCTGCCAAGGAAGCCCATTAACTAAAGGCCACTGGCGCTCAGGGATTGCCCAAGTCGGGATCTTGGGGTGGGTTTGCATCTTTTGCGTTCTATCAGGATCCCCTCGAAGTTTTGGGACTTGGCTTGGTGCTGCTTCTATGGGAAACTGTGTGCGAGGGACAGTCTGAAGTGTAGGAGCTCTGAGGACAGGAACTGTCCTCAGGAGCATTGGGGTACCGTGCTGGAAAGCATGGACCATTTCCTGCTTCATTGTCCCTTCAACACAGAGGTGTACAACCGGGTGGGCGCCTCCATTGGCTGGTCACGGCTTTCCGGTCTCTCCTTTGTGGAATGGGCCTATGGAGCATTCGGAAACCTTGGTGGTCGGGACCGCTGCACCTTATTTCTAGTTAGCGCAGTGGTTAGGTATCACACGTAGAACGCACGGTGCTTAGTATCGATGCAATGGAAAATCCTCCCAGTGGTCGATGTGTTTAGGACCATACTCGGTGACCTGGTGAAGGTGCGCTCTCTGGAGTATGAGAGACTGGGCACACGTAGGGCCGCTCTCCTCTGGAGGGGCTTTTCTTTTAGTGTGCCCTAGTCTGGTCATCTCCTTTCCTGGTGGTGGGCTGCCGCTGACACTGTAGATTTTTGTTTTGATCAGTATACAGTGATGTAGGGCAGCAGGCGCCGAACTTGGGCCTTATTAGTTGTTGTTATTGTAGTGTTTGTTTCTGTACGTACAGTGGGGAAAATAAGTATTTGATCCACTGCCGATTTTGCAAGTTTCCCCACTTAAGAGTGGCAAAGTCTGTAATTTTTGTTGTAGGTACACTTCAACTGTGAGATAAAAAAAAATCACATTGTATGATAATTACGTAATTAATTTATATTTTAATGCATGAAATAACTTTTTGATACAATAGTAAAATAGAACTTAATATTTGGTACAGAAACCTTTGTTTGCAATTACAGAGGTCAGATGTTTCCTGTAGTTCTTGACCAGGTTTGCACACACTGCAGCAGGGATTTTGGCCCCCTCCTCCATACAGATCTTTAAGATTTTAGAGCGGAAGAGTGACTGCAGCTCTGAAGTATAATACAGAATATAACTCCGGATCACTAATGTAAGGTATGTACACAGTGACTGCACCAGCAGAATAGTGAGTGCAGCTCTGGGGTATAATACAGGATGTAACTCAGGATCAGTAATGTAATGTATGTACATAGTGACTGCACCAGCAGAATAGTGAGTGCAGCTCTGGAGTATAATACAGGATGTAACTCAGGATCAGTAATGTAATGTATGTACACAGTGACTGCACCAGCAGAATAGTGAGTGAAGCTCTGGAGTATAATATAGGATGTAACTCGGGAACAGTAATGTATGTACACAGTGACTGCACCAGCAGAATAGTGAGTGCAGCTCTGGGGTATAATACAGGATGTAACTCAGGATCAGTAATGTAATGTATGTACACAGTGACTGCACCAGCAGAATAGTAAGTTCAGCTCTGGGGTATAAAGACGCCTATGCACATAAGGCCCTTTTCACACATCACTATTTTGCCATCAGTCGAAATCCATCATTTTTGGAAAAAACGGATCCAGCAAATACCACTGGATCCGTTTTTTTTCTCATATACTTGTATTAGTGACGGATTGTAATGGATGGCCTTATGTTTCGTCCGTCGTTCACTGTATCCATTGGAAATTGTTTGTCCGTCAGCTGGAGACGATGGACAAAGTAACGTTTTTTTGTCTGCGTCGAAAAGACGGACAGCGACGGATCCAGCGCTGTCCGTCGTTGGCTATAATGGAAACCTATGGGCGCAGGATCCATCGCTGTCCGTCAAATTAAGGAATCCAGCGACGGATTCCGTTTTTTTATCTGAGCATGCTACAAGTATTATTACCAGGTAGGGCAGTCGGATCCAGCAAAAAAAAAAACGGATCCGTCGCATCAGTTATTCACAATCTGCAACGGATCTGTCAAGCTGACGGATTGTGACTGATGGAAAAAACTGAAGTGTGAAAGAGGTAAACTTTACTGGACTGGCTGTCTAGTGTGTATGGGATGTCCTGACTCTCTGCTGATATCAGCTGATGGTTTGGGTATGTTTCTTTTTTCTTGTCCTTCTGTTATCTCAGGAGGTGAGCCAATCTCTCCCCATGCAAAATATTTGCACGCTGAACCAGACTCACATGTGGCATCAGATGTGATAGCTACAGCATGTTCAGTGCTTCTTCTCGAGATGAAAGTTCAGGTAAATGAAAATGTTATTTTGTCTTTGAAACAAACTACAGTAAAATAAAAACCAGACGTTAATTTAAAAACAAAGTCCGTTCACCTCTATTTCCCAGTCATAGGAAGAGATGAGATTCAGCAGGAGGACTCGTGACCTGTTGGGTTATGTTCACATGTCCAGCAGTGATCAGTGAGTTGTGCAGACACAACTTTTTAGTCCGTTTATAAAGAACTGATCTTTGCTGAATCCGTTTTTTTAATATTGAAGTCTATGTAGTGGATCCACTACACAAAGAATTGATCGTTTTCATATGAAAGACAAACTGATGGCTATTAAAGGGAATCTGTCACCCTTTTTTTCGCTTTGCAGCTGCCGGCATAGACATCGAGGGCTTATCTACAGCATTCTGTAATGCATTCTGTAATGCTGTAGATAAGCCTCCGATGTAACCTGAAAGAGAAGAAAAACCCGTTATATTCACCAAGGTGGGCGGTCCGGTCCGATGGGTGTCGCCGTCCAGTCCGACGCCTCCCTTCTTCATGCGATGACGTCCTCTTCTCCCGTCCTGTAATGGCTCCGGCGCAGGCGCACTGCTCTGCCCTGTTGAGGGCAGAGCAGAGTCCTGCAGTGCGCAGGCGTCGGGAGAGGTCTGGCGCCTGCGCACTGCAGAATTCTGCTCTGCCCTCAACAGGGCAGAGCCATTTCAGGACGGGAGAAGAGGACGTCATCGCATGAAGAAGGGAGGCGCCGGACCGGACCGCGACACCCATCGGTCCGGACCGCCCACCTCGGTGAGTATAATATAACGTGTTTTTCTTCTCTTTCAGGTTACATCGGGGGCTTATCTACAGCATTACAGAGTGCATTACAGAATGCTGTAGATAAGCCCCCGATGTCTATGCCGGCAGCTAATAGGGGATAAAAAGGGTGACAGATCCCCTTTAACTGATCAGTGAGCCATAGACTTTAAAGTTGAAAAAATGGATCCAGCTGAAGCAAATTTTTTGTCTAGCTAAAAAAAAATCTGAACAACTCACTGATTGCTGCTGGATCTGTTCTAACTGATGACACTGGACATGTGAACATCACCTTAAGGACGACATCACACTAGCGAGAAATACGGACAAGTGCTATGTGCTAAAACTACGCATTGCACTCGGAACAATGTTAATCTATGGGGCAGCTCCCATCAGCCAATTTTTTTCTCGGCCGCATTATACGGGCTGAGAAAATCGCAGCATGCTGCGATTGTCACCGTATTACACCAGTAATGCGCCAATGCAAGTCTATGGGGGCGAGAAAACTACGTATTACACACGGACCAGACATGTGACTTGCGAGAAATACACACCGATGTCCTTTAACAAAATCCGGCAATTCATTTTGCGATTCAGTGAAATCACACTGACATGTTTATTAAAGAATAAATATATACACATGTAGATATATACACTCACTGGCCACTTTATTAGGTACACCATGCTAGTAAGGGGTTGGACCCCCTTTTGCCTTCAGAACTGCCTCAATTCTTCGTGGCAGAGATTCAACAAGGTGCTGGAAGCATTCCTCAGAGATTTTGGACCATATTGACATGATGGCATCACACAGTTGGCGCAGATTTGTCGGCTGCACATCCCTGATGCGAATCTCCCGTTCCACCACATCCCAAAGATGCTCTATTGGATTGAGATCTGGTGACTGAGGAGGCCATTTGAGTACAGTAAACTCATTGTCATGTTCAAGAAACCAATCTGAGATGATTCGAGCTTTATGACATGGCGCATTATCCTGCTGAAAGTAGCCATCAGATGTTGGGTACATTGTGGTCATAAAGGGATGGACATGGTCAGCAACAATACTCAGGTAGGCTGTGGCGTTGCAACGATGCTCAATTGGTACCAAGGGGCCCAAAGAGTGCCCAGAAAAAATTCCCCACACCATGACACCACCACCACCAGCCTGAACCGTTGATACAAGGCAGGATGGATCCATGCTTTCATGTTGTTTACGCCAAATTCTGACCCTACCATCCGAATGTCGCAGCAGAAATCGAGACTCATCAGACCAGGCAACGTTTTTCCAATCTTCTACTGTCCAATTTCGATGAGCTTGTGCAAATTGTAGCCTCAGTTTCCTGTTCTTAGCTGAGAGGAGTGGTACCCAGTGTGGTCTTCTGCTGCTGTAGCCCATCTGCCTCAAAGTTCGACGCACTGTGCGTTCAGAGATGCTCTTCTGCCTACCTTGGTTGTAACGGGTGGCAATTTGAGTCACTGTTGCCTTTCTATCAGCTCGAACCAGTCTGCCCATTCTCCTCTGACCTCTGGCATCAACATGGCATTTCCGGCCACAGAACTGCCGCTCACTGGATTTTTTTTCTTTTTCGGACCATTCTCTGTAAACCCTAGAGATGGTTGTGCGTGAAAATCCCAGTAGATCAGCAGTTTCTGAAATTCTCAGACCAGCCCTTCTGGCACCAACAATCATGCCACGTTCAAAGACACTCAAATCACCTTTCTTCCCCATACTGATGCTCGGTTTGAACTGCAGGAGATTGTCTTGACTATGTCTACATGCCTAAATGCACTGAGTTGCCGCCATGTGATTGGCTGATTAGAAATTAAGTCTTAACACACAGTTGGACAGGTGTACCTAATAAAGTGGCCAGTGAGTGTATATTTATATATTCTATGTCACTGAGACATATATATATACACTGCTCAAAAAAATACGTGAGCACAACCCCCATCTGTGGACGTCGGGCCCTCAGACCATCCTCATGGAGTCGGTTTCTAACCATTTGTGCAGACACATGAACATTTGAGGCCTGCTGGAGGTCATTTTGCAGGGCTCTGGCAGTGCTCCTCCTGTTCCTCCTAGCACAAAGGTTGAGGTAGCGGTCCTGCTGCTGGATTGTTGCCCTCCTACGGCCCACTCTATGTCTCCTGGTGTACTGGCCTGTCTCCTGGTAGTGCCTCCAGCCTCTGGACACTACGCTGACAGACACAGCAAACAGTCTTGCCAAAGCTCGCATTGATGTGCCATCCTGGATGAGCTGCACTACCTGAGCCACTTGTGTGGGTTGTAGAGTCCATCTCATGTTACCACGAGTGTGAAAGCACAACCAACATTCAAAAGTGACCAAAGCATCAGCCAGAAAGCATTGGTACTGAGATGTGGTCTGTGCTCCTCACCTGCAGAACCACTCCTTTATTGAGGGTGTCTTGATAATAACTAATAATTTCCATCTGTTGTCTATTCCATTTGCAGAACAGCATGTGAAATTGTATCTTCAATATCCCACAACCCAAAACAACTGTTCAGCACATTCACCTCTCCTCCGCCCACCATTGCCACCTCCAACTCCCCTCATCTCTGCTGAGGACTTTGCCACCTACTTCAAAAACAAGATTGACCAAAGCAAACCTTTACAGTTCCACCACCCCAACCGCTCCACATACCAGACCTCTGCCCTTCCCTAATAACCTCCCTCTCCAACATCACTGAAGGAGAGCTTACTCATCTCCTTTCCAAATCACGCCTCACCACCTGTGCACTTGACCCCATCCTTTCCCACCTGCTCCCCAACCTCACTAACATGATCATCCCAGCCCTAACCCATCTCTTCAACCTATCCCTAACTTCTGGTACCTTCCCCTCTGCCTTCAAACATGCCACCATAACACCCATCCTCAAAAATCAAACCTTGACCCAACTGCTCTGCCCAGCTATCGCCCCATATCACTGCTCCCGTTTGCTACCAAACTCCTTGAACAGCATGTCCATGCTCAACTTTCCTCCCACCTCTCATCTAACTCCCTCCTTGACATCCTGCAATCTGGCTTCCGCCCCCACCACTCCACTGAAACTGCCCTGACCAAAATTACTAATGACTTACTCACAGCCAAAGCCAACAGACAGTTCTCCATCCTCCTCCTTCTTGACCTGTCCTCTGCCTTTGACACAGCTGACCACTGCCTACTGCTCCAGATTCTTTCTTCCCTTGGCATAAAAGACCTCGCCCTGTCCTGGATTTCCTCATACCTTTCTGACCGCACATTCAGCATTTCCCACTCCCACACTACCTTCTCATCCCGCCCCCTCTCTGTTGGAGTCCCGCAAGGCTCTGTCCTGGGGCCCCTACTATTTTCCATCTATACTCTTGGCCTAGGACAACTCATAAAGTCCCATGGCTTCCTGTACCACCTGTATGCAGATGACACTCAGATCTACCTCTCTGGCCCAGATGTCACCTCTCTGCTGTCCAGAATCCCGGAGTGTCTATCAGCCATATCCTCCTTTTTCACATCTCGCTTCCTAAAACTCAACGTAGACAAAACTGAACTCATTATCTTTCCTCCATCTCACGTATCTTCCATACATGATCGATCTATTATGGTAAATGGCATCATGCTCTCTCCCGCACCTGAAATCCGCTGCCTTGAAGTAACTCTCGACTCTGCCCTGTCCTTCAAACCGCACGTCCAATCTCTTGCCACCTCCTGTCGTCTCCAACTCAAAAATATTTCCAGAATCCGTCCCTTCCTCAGTCCTCAATCTACTAAAACTCTTGTACATGCCCTCATCATCTCCCGCCTTGACTACTGCAACACTCTCCTCTGTGGCCTCCCTGCTAACTCTCTTGCACGACTCCAGCCTGTCCTCAATTCTGCTGCCCGACTAATCCACCTCTCTCCTCGCTACTCCCCTGTCTCCCCCTCTGCAAATCCCTCTATTGGCTCCCAATTCCCCAACGAATCCAGTTCAAACTACTAACACTGACCTACAAAGCCATCCACAACCTGTCCCCTCCCTATATCTCTGAACTAATCTCCCAATATCTTCCCTCACGTAATCTTCGATCCTCCCAAGACCTCCTACTTTCCTCCACACTTATTCGTTCCCCACACAACCGCCTCCAAGATTTCTCCCGAATATAACCTATCCTCTGGAATACCATGCCTCAACACATCTGGTTATCCACCACCCTCGGATCCTTCAAACGGAACCTGAAAACCCATCTTACAGACTGCAATAACCATTCTGCCACCTCACTGCCGCCTGAGCTGCCGCCTCATCACCACCAGAGCTGCTGCACCCCCGACCTGTCTTTTCCCTGCTATCCCGTAGAATGTAAGTCCGCAAGGACAGGGTCCTCTCCCCTCTGTAATAATAAATTTTATTTCTAAAGCGCCGACATATTCTGCAGCACTTTACATTTCAGAGAGGACTTGTACAGACAATAGACATTACAGCATAACAATAATCACATAGATCATAACAGATACCAAGTGGAATGAAGGCCCTGCTCGCAAGCTTACAATTTAGGAAGAAAAAAGGGAGACACGAAATTTGGGTGGTAACAGTTGCCCTGATTGTTTGGACCAGCCATAATGTTAAGTGTATAACAGTTCAGACACAGAGGGCTAATGGATGTATAAAGCATGTGGGAACATGATGCGGGGAACCTGGTTATGGTAAAAACTTTTGGCTGTGCCACACAGGGATAGATTAGGTTAATGTGTTGAGGCAGTAGGCCAGTCTGAATAAATGAGTTTTCAGGGCACGCTGAAAATTATGGGGATTGGGGACTAATCGTATTGACCTGGGAAGTGCATTCCAAAGAATTGGCGCAGCACGTGTATAGTCTTGGAGACGGGAGTGGGAGGTTCTGAGTATTGTGGATGCTAACCTCAGGTCATCAGCAGAACGGAGGGCGCGGGTAGGATGGTATACTGAAACAAGGGAGGAGATGTAGGGTGGTGCTGAGCCATGGAGGGCTTTGTGGGTGAGGGTAATAAGTTTATACTGAATTCTGGAGTGGATGGGTAGCCAGTGTAATGACTGGCACAAAGTAGAGGCATCGGTGTAATGATTGGCAAGGAATATGATCCTGGCTGCAGCATTCAAGACAGATTGGAGAGGGGAGAGTTTGGTAAGAGGGAGACCGATTAGAAGAGAGTTACAATAGTCGAGATGAGAATGAATAAGAGAAACAGTAAGTTTTTGCGGAGTCAAAAGTAAGAAAAGGTCGAATTCTAGAACTGTTTTTGAGGTGCAGATAAGAGCGAGCCAGTGATCGAATGTGGGGGGCAAAGGAAAGCTCGGAGTCAAGAATGACCCCAAGACAGCGGGCATGTTACTGGGGAGTAATAGTGGAACCACACACGGAAATGGCAATGTCGGGTATAGGTACATTAGTAGCGGGAGGAAACACAAGGAGTTCAGTCTTTGACAGGTTCAGTTTCAGATATAGTGAGGACATGATGTTAGACACAGCGTTTAGACAAATCGCTGGTGTTTTCTAGAAAGGCAGGCGTGATGTCAGGAGAAGAAGCGTATAATTGGGTGTCATCAGCAAAGAGATGGTACTGGAAACAAAGTCTACTGATTGTTTGACCAATAGGGGCAGTGTACAAGGAAAAGAGGAGAGGGCCTAGAACCGATCCTTGAGGAACCCCAACAGTAAGGGGAAGATGAGAGGAGGAGGAACCAGCAAAAGATACAGTAAAGGAGCGGTCAGAGAGATAGGAGGAGAACCAGGAGAGAGCGGTGTCCTTGAGGCCAATGGAATGGAGCATAGTGAGGAGGAGCTGATGATCCACAGTGTTGAATGCTGCAGAGAGATCCAAGAGAATTAGCATGGAGTAATGACCATTAGATTTAGCTGTTAGTAGATCATTAGAGACTTTAGTGAGGGCAGTTTCAGTAGAGTGTAAAGAGCGGAAACCGGATTGGAGAAGGTCGAGAAGAGAGTTATCAAAGAGATAGCGGATAAGAAGGGAGTGAATCAGGCGTTCCAGGAGATTAGAGATGAAGGGAAGATTAGAGACAGGTCTATAGTTAGTGGTACAGTTTTGGTCAAGGGATGGTTTTTTAAGTAGTGGATGCATGATGGCATGCTTAAATGAGGAGGGAAAGATACCAGAAGAGAGACAGAGGTTAAATATTTTAGTTAGGTGAGGGGTGACAGCAGGCGAAAGGGACTGGAGGAGATGTGACGGAAATGGGTCACTGGTGCAAGTGGTTGGGCGAGAAGATGCAAGGAGCCTGCTTACTTCTTCTGTGACTGGTTCAAAATCAGAGAGTGAGCTAGATGCAGTGGGGGAGGGAGGACAGTGCATGGTATGAGGTGATTGGGAGATAATTTCCTGTCGGATCTGGTCAATTTTTTATTTGAAGCTCCGTGGTTGGGGCCTGTACTCTTTGGTTGAGTAGAGAATGAAAAGTGTCAAAGAGACATTTCGGGTTATTGGACAGTGAGGTGATGAGGGTGTTGAAATAGGTTTGTTTTGAGAGGTGAAGGGCAGTGTTGTATGTTCGAAGCATGAACTTATAATGGATGAAATCTTCGTGTAGATTGGATTTTCTCCACAGATGTTCGGCGCACCTGGAGCACCGCTGCAGGAAACGTGTTTGCACCGTGTGTCAGGGTTGTCGCCGTCTGTGTTGTGGTGTTCTATGTATAGGAGGTGCAGATTCATCCAGGGCACTTTGAAGTGTTTCATTGTAATGCTTCAGTGCAGAATCCGGACATGAGAGGGAGGAGATAGGGGCCAATGAAGACTGCAAGTTCTTCATAAGTTTCTGGGTGTTAATGGCCTGTATGTTTCTATAAATATGGACAGTGGGGGTGACCTGAGCAGCCTGGCAGTTCTTGATAGAGAAGGAAAGAAGGTTGTGGTCAGAGAGCGGGAGAGGGGAGTTTGCAAAATCATCCACTGCACAAAGCCGAGAGAAGACCAAGTCGAGGGAGTTTCCGTCTTCACGCGTTGGAGAATTAGTAAGCTGCAAAAGGCCAAACGAGGAGGTTAGAGATAAAAGGTGAGTAGCAGATGGGGAGAGGGGAAGAGCAATCGGGATGTTGAAATCTCCCATGATGAGCTTAGGGATGTCACAGGAGAGAAAATGTGGAAGCCAAGTAGCAAAACGATCCAGGAACTGATGGGAGGGGCCGGGAGGACGATATACCACCGCCAGTCGCATGGAGAAGGGGGTGTAGAGTCTGACGGCATGGACCTCAAAAGAAGGGAAGACAATTGAGGGTACTTGAGGGATAACCTGAAAGGTACATTTTGGTGATAGGAGCAGACCAACGCCTCCACCTGCTCTATTGTCTAATCTTGGGGAATGAGAGAAGTGTAGTCCCCCGTATGAAAGAGCAGCAGCAGCGGTAGTGTCTGACTGCTGGATCCAGGTTTCAGTAAGAGCCAGAAGGTTAAGAGAATTAGAAAGGAAAAAGTCATGTTTGAAGGAGAGTTTGTTACACACTGAGCGAGAATTCCAAAGGGCTCAATTAAGAGAGACAGATGGCATGCAGGGAATATTAATAAGATTAGAGGGGTTTCTGAGTGTAGCAGTTGGGGGGTTTGACTTTCTATAACATGGGGGACCAGGGTTGGGAGCAATGTCTCCTGCGACTAGGAGGAGGATAGAAAGAGTGAGCAGATGGTTAAGTGATTTGTGAAAGCGTCTCTGATGTTGAATGGTGGGGCTGAATGGATCTGTGCTGTGTAGCAATGTGAAACGAGCGTGAGTGCTATACATAGGAGAGGAAAGGAGTGAGGGGCCGATATGGATGGAGTGTAGAGAGTTAATGCCAGGGCGGTGGATGTGTGTAAATGCAGCGGCCAGGATATAAGTTATACAAATGCATATGGTAAATATTTGTGGCAGTCCAAATGTACAGGGAGTAGATTTATTTATTTGTCTTACCTGTCTCCTGCCCTGTCTAACTGCCATGTTATAACTGCCAGCGTACTTTGATACATGTACTTCGATTACATGTATATAAATGCCCCCCTGCATAAATGCATCCCCAGGCTAGCTCTGAACCAGTCTGTCATTGTAAATTTGTTTACTGTTAACGATATCTATAACTTTGTATGTAACCCCCCTTCTCATGTACAGCACCATGGAACCAATGACGCTATATAAATCAATAATAATAATAATTGATTGTCAATCAGTGTTGCTTCCTAAGTGGAGAGTTTGATTTCACAGAAGTTTGATTTACTTGGAGTTATATTTTGTTGTTTAAGTGTTACCTTTTTTTTTGAGCAGTGTATGTAAGCCAAAAAAAACTGATCAGCACCTCCTAATGTGAACACGTGCAAGCTGCAAAAACTGCACTATATAGACAAAAAAGAACACAGCAGCACATGTGCATGAATCTAGGCCATGTGAAAACACAGAAAAACATTAAAAACATTTAATTTAGCAACATTTTCCAAAAAATTTTTCATAAATTTTTTTTTACTTACAGTAATAGATGAAAAAATGAAGGTTCTTAGCTCACAAATTGGCTAATACATGTATGCCCATCAACCATGGCAAGGTGACCTCCCTCTGATGGGTCCCTGCTCTACACTACAAGCTACTTCCGGGCCACCAGCCTACAACTTTGGACAAACATGTCACTACTGGCTCAGCCTACAATTTACAGCTCTACCAGCCCATAAATTGTGGGCTGAGCCCAGTAGTGACATTTTTATCCAAAGTGAACACTAGGTAAAGTAATAAGTGTGAGACCAATATGGCATAAGTACTATAGGTAGTATGGTATATGAACAACCATAGTCAGACACCCATCATTGACAAGATATACATGGCCACAAAAAAATATATAAAAGTACCTGAAAGAGATAATGGCAGACCAGAGGTTGTGCGGAGCACACCCTGACGCGTATTTTGGATCGACGTCCTTCGTCAGGGGTATGCTGGATGAAAACCTCTTCCAGAGTGCTCTGGACCTCAGACTTGGCTGAAGGTTCACCTTCCAACAAGACAATGACCCTAAGCACACAGCTAAAATAACAAACGAGTGGCTTCACAGCAACTCTGAGCAAAGGGGCTGAATACTTATGACCATGTGATATTTCAGTTTTTCTTTTTTAATAAATTTGCAAAAATGTCTACATTTCTGTTTTTTTCAGTCAAGATGGGGTGCAGAGTGCACATGAATGAGAAAAACAATGAACTTTATAGAATTTACCAAATGCCTGCAATGAAACAAAGAGTGAAAAATGTAAAGGGGTCTGAATACTTTCCGCACCCACTGTATATAGGCTTGAACTGTGTTACTTTTGTTTGTAATTACTGAAGGGAAAGAATTATTCACCGGAACTCAGTCACAGCATCTGCATTTACTGTGGCCACAATTAAAAAATCCCTCAGTGTTTATTTCCTAACGTATGATGTACTGGCTACCACACATGCTGGCCCCTTGACTTTAATGCAAGCTGAACCTACATCTTTGCAGGCAGTTGATGCCTGTGATAATCAGCCATGATCTGCCTCTAACAGCCGCAGGTGGAGCAGACCTCCGCCCATGCCTGTTAACCTGTGCATATAAGATCAGATGATCGCAGGTTCAAGTCCCCTAAAGAGACTAACAAAAACAATGCAGAGTAAAATAATGTTTGAAAAAATATAAACGTTCAAATTGCCCCCTTTTCTCCTATTTACAAATTAAGCAATATTAAAAATAAACATTTGTTAATACTAATAAAATTAAATTAATTTGATCGGTAAATGGCGTAAAAAATAAAAAACACCAGAATTTTGGTTTTACAGCTGTCGCAGCAATACAACATATTGTAATAAGGGGTGATCAAAACATTGTATCTACCCCAAAATGGTATCAATAAAAACATTGTCTTGAGGTGCAAAAACAATCCTTCACACTGCTCCATATCCCGAAAATTGAAAACATTACGGCTCTGAGAAAATGGCGTCACAAGTTAAATTCTTACAAATTTCTCAAGATAAAAACTGATGGTGTAATTCAAAATTATAATTCACCCTTCAAAAAACAAGTCGTCACACGGGTACGTGGACAGAAAAATAAAAAAGTTATGGAATAAGGGAAGGAAAAAACAAAAGTAGAAAAATGAAAAATGGCTCCATCCTAAAGGGGTTACCCAAGTATTTTGTACTGTATCGTCATTAATAATATAGAGGTGAGTGGAAAGGACGGAGCCCAATGTGGCCGCTCTTCCTGCTACAAAATTGATAGGTTTATCCAAAAGATCTTTCAAGTGTTTGTCTTGATACAACTTAGGCTGGTTTCACATTAGCGCTTTTGTGCGCAGCGCATTTGGCGCACCAGTGCGCATGCGCACTGCGCACCTATATTTTACATGATGTGCGCATGGTCTTGCGCATATTTGCGCTTTCGTGCGCATGCGTTTTTTTGTCTTTTGCGCCAGGCGCGTCAGACGCAACATGTTGCATTTTTGGTTCCGCCCTGTCTCGTTAAAACAACGCATGCGCACGGAATGCGCACGGAATGCGCAAAAACACCACATTGGAGCCTATGGGAGCGCAATACTTGCGCATGGTCTTGCGTTTTTATGCGCATGCGTTTTTTACATAAACATGACTGAAATTTGGTCTAGACAGTAAAAAAAAAAAATTGAACCAAGGTGATAAAATGGTGTGGGCACTGGGATTCCACAATACTTTAAGGATTGCTCACTAGTGGACACACAGCACAAGCTGCACCAATGTAAGTATGAAAAACCTAATGTCTGGCTGAAATTTCAATACATTTCTATGTACTTATGTCTCTTTTTTTTTTTATTGCAGCATGTCTTCATCTGGTGAAGAATATGTCCCCGGGACAGGGCAAGAGGCAGAAGAAGTGAGTACTATGCTTCCGTATGGATTTGAAAAAATAAACACATGTGATTAATTTTTTTGGTTTAATTTTCAGAGCTCATCCTCCATCACGCCACCACCACCGGAGGAACGGCAGGAGCAGCAAGGCCAAGTGCGGGCGGGTAGACGTGATGTAAGTACAGACGGACTGTTTTTTTTTTTTTTTTACTTATTTTCTAGTCTGGTTTATTTTTTTATTTTTTTTTTTGGTATTTTTTAGTTTTTTTTTTTTAAATTTTCATGGTTGTTTTTTCCGATGTTTGTTGCTTTTTTTGCATTTATTTTCATTTAAAACAAATAATTTTTTCATGGATTGTTTATCAATATCTAAAGCTCAAAGTGTGTATGTGTGTGTGTGTTTGTGTGTGTGTGTGTGTGTATGTTTGTTTGGGTATATGGGCACGGGACTATGGGATGGAGGATATATATGATGGGTATATGGGCATGGGATAGAGGATATGTATGATGGTATATGGGCACGGGACTATGGGATGGCGAACATGTATCATGTGTATATGGGCACAGGCATATGAGATGGCGAATATGTATGATGGGTATATGGGCACAGGACTATGGGATGGAGGATATGTATGATGGAATATGGGCACGGGACTATGGGATGGAGGATATATATGATGGGTATATGGGCATGGGATGGAGGATATGTATGATGGTATATGGGCACGGGACTATGGGATGGCGAATATGTATGATGGGTATATGGGCACAGGCATATGGGATGGCGAATATGTATGATGGGTATATGGGCACAGGACTATGGGATGGAGGATATGTATGATGGAATATGGGCACGGGACTATGGGATGGAGGATAATTTTAAATTTATATAACTAACCACAGTTAGTTACTATGCCCGGGCAGCGCCGGGCTCTTCAGCTAGTTATCGATATTTTTTTTTTAAAAATCTTTCAAAGATTAATGTTTGTCTTTCTTTTCTAGGCTCCACAGCGGGAGGAGGACCTCGCCCTGGACAACGACGAGCTCATCCGTCTAGTCCAGGAGCGAGTCCCGTTGTGGGACACCCGTCACCAACTGCACTCGGACAACGTGGTGATCCGGCGGCTCTGGAACGAGGTGGCCGCATCGCTGATGGATGGCTGGGACAACGCCTCTCCCCGGGTCCGCAAGGATTTTCGTAAGTATTTAAATGCAGTGTGATGCAGCAGTGATCATGGCCGGGATCACCCAACTGTGTGTGATGCTATTAACTCCATGGAGTTTCTATCATCACACACAGTTGGATGATCACAGCCTCCAGTGCATAGTCTTACTTTTTTCTTTTTTTTTTTTTTTCCATCACAGTGAACAAAGTCAGAACCCGTTGGCGCTCGATGAAGGACCGCTTCAACAGGGATATCCGTCAGGAGAATAAGGTTCGCAGTGGTGCTGCGGCAAGGACCGGCACGAAGTACCGATACCATCGTGCCTTGGCATTTTTAAGACCGGTCCTTGCCTCCCGAACGTAAGTATTTTCTAGTTGTATTGTGTTTTATTCTGTGCTTTTCTATTCCACAGGAGTTGGCGATTGTTAATTTATGGTAGTAATTTCTTTCTTTTCTTTTCACAGCACCTGGAGCAGCACCCTGCAACCTGGTCCCGAAGCGGTCCTTCATCAAGCTGCCCCGGACCCCTCCCAGCCATCCATCAGCGAGGAAGCACCTTGCAGGTCTGCACCACAGTCATCTGGAGACCAGGAAGCTGGTCGCTCAGGTGTTCCCCTGTCCCAGGTCTCTGCCACTGGTTTTGCGGGCACTTCCCGCCAGCAGCGGCAGAGGACCTTGGACAGGCCTCTCATGCCCGAGTTCGTTGAATTGAGCTCGGTCTTTCAGAGTAGCCTCAAGGCACTCTCCGATAGACTTGAGAGTGGTTTCCTCCTTTTGGACCAACGCTACAAGTCTATCGAGGGTCACCTTGAGCGCCTGGAAGTCGACCTCGCCAGACCAGCGCATCATTTTTATACCCAAATAGCTCGGGACACGGCGGAACACCTTACCCCTGACCTCCAGTTGACTGTCATGCAGGCCTGCAACAATGCTTTTATGCAGGCTATGCAGCAGAGTAGGATTATGCAGCAGTCAGTGGTGGCATTTCCACCGGTGCCACCACTGACTCGTTTTACAGCATTACCTACTTCTGCTGCATATCACTGCACAGCCACCACACTTCCAAGCCTCGCCGGACACCAATATACCGCCCCAAGTCCGAGTGCAGCTGGACACTTACCCGCCAACACCATGCCAAGCGCTGCTCCTGCCTGGCCCACCACTGCTGCCGCCACCACCACTGGATGGCCCGTCGTCACCACCCCTGCCTTGAGCGCCGCAACCACCACCACCAGCGGGAGGACCACCCCGGTATGGACCGCCACAGCCACCACGCCTGCATGGACCGCCACCACCACCACCACCACCTCGGAGCAGCATCAGCTGGGGGACCCGCATTCAATATTTACGGCCCCTGCCAGGACATCCACCACCTCCAGCATGCCACAGCTGGAACAAGATCCTGGCAGGCGGTCAACAAGTGCCAGGCGGTCCCCCAGCTCCAGCCAGTCCCCAGCCTCCAGGCGTTCCAGAGGCTCAAGGCAGTCCAGAGGCTCAAGGCGGTCCAGAGGCTCAAGGCGGTCCCCGGGGTCTAGCCAGTCCTCAGGCTCAAGCGAGGACAGCAGGAAGACGACGGGCCACCGTCCTAAAAAAACAAAGAGGAGGACTCTTACCCTCCCTCCTCCCTCACCTCCCACTTCACAACTTTCCTTGCCTCAGCTCCCTTCCCCCACTTCTTTGGTTCCTCCTTCCCCTAGAACCCCTTACTCCACCCAAAGCCGTTCCTCATCCCTCCACACCCCCCAGTTTCCAGCAACTAAAAAATAATTTAAATAAATGTTATATTTTTTTTTCAAAATAATGTTTGGTTATTGTGTCTTTCGCCGCCTGCACACACTGCGCCCTACACTATGGTTTGTTTTTCTTTACTTTATACCGGATGGTCAGCCATCCAACTCTGAAAGGGATACTATATTTCTTTTTTTTTTTTTTTTTATATATATATATATATATATATATATATATAAATAAAAAAAAAATGAAATATAGTATCCCTTTCAGAGTTGGATGGCTGACCATCCGGTATAAAGTAAAGAAAGGGAAACCACCAAAAAAAAAAAAAAAATTATATATATTTATATTTATATTTTATATAAATATATGTATAAATAGATATATATTTATATAAATATATAATATATATTTATATAAATATATATATTTATATAAATATATATTTATATATACAGTGGGGCAAAAAAGTATTTAGTCAGTCAGCAATAGTGCAAGTTCCACCACTTAAAAAGATGAGAGGCGTCTGTAATTTACATCATAGGTAGACCTCAACTTTGGGAGACAAACTGAGAAAAAAAAATCCAGAAAATCACATTGTCTGTTTTTTTTTCATTTTATTTGCATATTATGGTGGAAAATAAGTATTTGGTCAGAAACAAGCAATCAAGATTTCTGGCTCTCACAGACCTGTAACTTCTTCTTTAAGAGTCTCCTCTTTCCTCCACTCATTACCTGTAGTAATGGCACCTGTTTAAACTTGTTATCAGTATAAAAAGACACCTGTGCACACCCTCAAACAGTCTGACTCCAAACTCCACTATGGTGAAGACCAAAGAGCTGTCAAAGGACACCAGAAACAAAATTGTAGCCCTGCACCAGGCTGGGAAGACTGAATCTGCAATAGCCAACCAGCTTGGAGTGAAGACATCAACTGTGGGAGCAATAATTAGAAAATGGAAGACATACAAGACCACTGATAATCTCCCTCGATCTGGTGCTCCACGCAAAATCCCACCCCGTGGGGTCAGAATGATCACAAGAACGGTGAGAAAAAATACCAGAACCACGCGGGGGGACCTAGTGAATGAACTGCAGAGAGCTGGGACCAATGTAACAAGGTCTACCATAAGTAACACACTACGCCACCATGGACTCAGATCCTGCAGTGCCAGACGTGTCCCACTGCTTAAGCCTGTACATGTCCGGGCCCGTCTGAAGTTTGCTAGAGAGCATTTGGATGATCCAGAGGAGTTTTGGGAGAATGTCCTATGGTCTGATGAAACCAAACTGGAACTGTTTGGTAGAAACACAACTTGTCGTGTTTGGAGGAAAAAGAATACTGAGTTGCATCCATCAAACACCATACCTACTGTAAAGCATGGTGGTGGAAACATCATGCTTTGGGGCTGTTTCTCTGCAAAGGGGCCAGGACGACTGATCCGGGTACATGAAAGAATGAATGGGGCCATGTATCGTGAGATTTTGAGTGAAAACCTCCTTCCATCAGCAAGGGCATTGAAGATGAAACATGGCTGGGTCTTTCAACATGACAATGATCCAAAGCACACCGCCAGGGCAACGAAGGAGTGGCTTCGTAAGAAGCATTTCAAGGTCCTGGAGTGGCCTAGCCAGTCTCCAGATCTCAACCCTATAGAAAACCTTTGGAGGGAGTTGAAAGTCCGTGTTGCCAAGCGAAAAGCCAAAAACATCACTGCTCTAGAGGAGATCTGCATGGAGGAATGGGCCAACATACCAACAACAGTGTGTGGCAACCTTGTGAAGACTTACAGAAAACGTTTGACCTCTGTCATTGCCAACAAAGGATATATCACAAAGTATTGAGATGAAATTTTGTTTCTGACCAAATACTTATTTTCCACCATAATATGCAAATAAAATTAAAAAAAAACAGACAATGTGATTTTCTGGATTTTTTTTTCTCAGTTTGTCTCCCATAGTTGAGGTCTACCTATGATGTAAATTACAGACACCTCTCATCTTTTTAAGTGGTGGAACTTGCACTATTGCTGACTGACTAAATACTTTTTTGCCCCACTGTATATATATATATATATATATATATAAATATATATTTATATAGATATATAAATATATATTTATATAGATATATATTTATATAAATATATATATATATATATATATATATAGATATATAAATATATATTTATATAGATATATATATATATATATATTTATATATATATATATATTTTTATATATATATATATATATATATATATATATATTTATATATATATATTTATATATATATTTATATATATATATTTATATATATATATATATATATATATATTTTTTTTTTTTTATGGTGGTTTCCCTTTCTTCAATTTAACCTGGGCAGATGAGTAGTGGAGTTTATTAAGACACAGTACACTGGGTACAGGTATAAAAAACCATGTATTTTATTTTTAACAAACAACAAAACTATTAAACCATTTGATCCTGCCATGCTACACGACCAACATCGGATAAAAAGTAGTCCGCAAATTGGTCCCTCATTTGGGCAACTTCGACTGAGGACCGAAGAGGGTGCTGAGTAAAATCTGGCAAAGGGTTGGCAGCAGGCTCATCCATGTCAAAGTTCGGCCGCTCCTTTGCCATAACAAAATTGTGGAGAACCACGCATGCCTTCACGACCTCATCAACTGTTTCCATTTTGAGATTGATGGCGGTGCTGAGAATTCGCCATCTGGACACTAGAATGCCAAAGGCGCACTCTACAGTCCTGCGAGCCCTCGTAAGCCTGTAGTTGAAAATTTTCTTGCAGTGGTCCAAGTCACGGCTGGAGTACGGCTTCAGCAGGTTTGGGCACATCTGAAATGCCTCATCCCCAACCACTACAAATGGCAGTGGTGGAGTTTGGGTTTGGGGAAGAGGCCGTGCCAGTGGAAAATTGAAATGGTTGCCGTACAACCTCCAGCCCATATCAGAGTTCTTAAAAGTCTGTGAATCGTTGCCCCGTCCGAATGCCCCTATGTCCACCGCCACAAACCGGCAGTCTGCATCCGCAATGGCCATTAGGACTGTGGAAAAGTACTTCTTGTAGTTGTAGTACTCGGAGCCACTTCTTGCGGGTTTTGTGATGCGGATGTGCTTCCCGTCCACCGCTCCTAGGCAGTTCGGGAAATTGCAGACTGCCCAGAATTTCTCCGATATTTGAAGCCACTTTTCGGCAGTGGGCAATGGCAGAAACTCCGGACACAGAACATCCCACAGAGCCCTGCAGGTGTCGGCAACAATCCCAGATAAAGTAGAGATTCCCAGCCGGTACTGGAAATGCAGGGATGAAAGACTCTCTCCAGTTGCCAGGAACCTGCCAAACATAAAAAGAAAAAATAATTATATTTCTGTCTTGGGTATTACTAAAAACACTGAAAATAAAAAAGTACATGGCCTAACTATTTTGCATGTTTTTTTAATACAACATAGCAAAAAAACATTTTATAAAGGCTTGGGATTAGTACATGCCAGAAGAAAAACCATTATGCAAAAAAGCAATTTCACAAAAATAATGTTAAAATTCAATAGCCAAAAAAAACCTAATTTTTTGGACCAAAAAAAAAAAAAAAAGCCAAAAAAATTATGCAAACATAACAACATACATACCGTAAGGTGACAAGGAGCCTTTCTTCGGGAGGAATGGCACGCCGGAGCTGAGTGTCCCTTCTCCGGATGTTTCCTTCAACCATACCCAGCAAGTCAAGGAAGCTTTCCTGGGACATCCGTGTATAGTCAGCAAATTTCTCCGGGTTTTCCTGTAGCTCGCTGTACAGCGTGTGATATGCTCCACGGCTTGGCCGGAGTTCGATGATTGGATGCCTCCAAAACCGACGCCGCTGCCGTCTCTGCTGTCTCTCCCTCTCCCTTTCTTGCTGGCAACAAAAGACATACGCCTGAGACAGCGCAATGTCAAGATCCAGCTTGAAGCGGAAATTATCCAGACGCAGGTCCATCTTGACACCGGAAACAGCAGCAAAATCTGATGAATTCAGCAGTACAGGGTCTATAAAACATTCCAATGAAACACGCCCACTGGTGACCCATTGGTGGTCAAGGATTTTGCTATTGTGAAATGTCACACCTAAAAACGCATGCGCATAAAAAACGCAACCGCATGCAAAAACGCATGTAAAACGCAAGTAACACTGCGTTATTTTGACGCATTGTCGTGCGCATGAAGAAAAAAAAACGCACATTTGTTTTGCGTTTTTCTTTGCGTTTTTTATGCGCACGATGCGCTGCGCAAAAAAACGCTAATGTGAAACTAGCCTTAGGAATGTATTTGTTAATTATTTCCTGGATGAGGGTGAAATGTTGTAACAAAGGTAAATTAGACAATTGTTTTGGAGTCCTATTTGTCTGGTTATTCTCACTGATGATAGTGTTTTTATCCATGTTGTCACAATTTTATTTTTTCTCAGTATGGTCCAGCCGATTATTTTCTTTGTTTTAGACTATGACTTAGGAAAGTCTGACTGACTGCTTCACAGTAATGACCCCTCCCAAAACCCACACCTTCTTAACTTAAATAAGACACGACTGCGTGACATTGGATGTAAAAGGCCACAGCAGCCCCGTTTATTAACACCAAACAAGCAATAACATTTTATCCATAAACGTAGAAATATTCCATAAACATAACCACCAGCAAAGGAGGGGGGGTAAATGAAGAGTCCATTGTACATGATTGCAACACCAGCTCCACCACGTGCCCTCAGCCGCACCACACCGGCTCGAGGACACCCAGCCGAGTGTTGCCCAACCAATGTCCTGCTGGGACCCAGCACAGCAGGGTCCCACGTTAACATGTCCCGCTGTGACCCAGCACAGCTGGGACCCACCTTAACCAAGTATACCATTGCACCACCAGGGGTAACCCGCTCCTGCACTGGGTTCACCCCCCCACTCTTTGTGCAATCCACCGACTTCAAATACCCCCCTCCTTTCCGCCGACTGCTGAGACAACGTCAAACCTCTTCTTCTCTTCACCATGTCGATCTCCAGAAGATCCTAAAATTAGGGCGGGAGGGCGGGACGATTCCGGACGTCTGCAAGTTAAGGAATGACCATCCCCCCACAGTTCTGCCCTATATATCCATCCCACAACTGACCACTCCCTGCCAACTCACATTGCACCATAAGCCCCATAGCTCCAACCCACACCTTCCCCACAAACACAAAAGCACTACACCTTAACCCTTCACTAACACTCAGGCCTAGCATCCCTCCTTAGTCATGTGCGCTCTCCCTGTAGCCCCTTTGGGGCAGGCGTCCGGGCTTGCCTTGACTTAGGAAAGTCTGACTGACGGCTTCACTGTAATGACCCCTCCCAAAACCCACACCTTCTTAACTTAAATAAGACACGACTGCGTGACATTGGATGTAAAAGGCCACAGCAGCCCCGTTTATTAACACCAAACAAGCAATAACATTTTATCCATAAACGTAGAAATATTCCATAAACATAACCACCAACAAAGGAGGGGGGGTAAATGAAGAGTCCATTGTACATGATTGCAACACCAGCTCCACCACGTGCCCTCAGCCGCACCACACCGGCTCGAGGACACCCAGCCGAGTGTTGCCCAACCAATGTCCTGCTGGGACCCAGCCCAGCAGGGACCCACGTTAACATGCCCCGCTGTGACCCAGCACAGCAGGGTCCCACGTTAACATGTCCCGCTGTGACCCAGCACAGCTGGGACCCACCTTAACCAAGTATACCATTGCACCACCAGGGGTAACCCGCTCCTGCACTGGGTTCACCCCCCCGCTCTTTGTGCAATCCACCGACTTCAAATACCCCCCTCCTTTCCGCCACCGCGAGCACGTATGACACCTTGTACGTGCGAGTACCACCACCAAAAAACCCAACCCGAGCCGACTCTGCGGCTCGAGTAACCAATGCTTCTGTACCAAGACCAATCGATCAAAACTGATCCCCATTAGACCTCACAATGCCAACCTACACCAAACAACCAGTACAAAAAGGTCAGCCACACCCAAGACCTGCAACTAGCCAACCGCATCGTCCAATCCTATGCACCGCCTGCACAACCAGTCCCCAACCTGAGCCGCCGCCTCTGCCTCGTTGAGACCGCAACATTGCAGGCGCCTCCAAAAATTGCACTTCACCTAATAATTAATCAAAGCCAACCATTATTGCCGTGAACAAAAGAACCTACATTGGTTCCCCAAACCTCCAATAGATTCTTGAAAATGTGCCCAGTAAAACCCACTATGTAGTCATTCCAAACAGGAGCCCCTATGAACAACAACACGAGCACGGCTCCCAGGCAGAAAATTGCACTCCACCTGATAATAATCAAAGCCAACCATTATTGACGTAACAAAAGAACCTACACTGGTTCCCCAACCTCTGACAGATTCTTGAAAAACGTGCCCAGTAAAACCCACTATATAGTCATGAACAACAACACGAGCATGGCTCCCAGGCAGGAAGAAATGAACCACAGCATTCAGGCCCGATGTCTCAGATCAAACCCCTTGATGCCCCAGCGACCAAGTCTCCACCACACACGTGCAGTACCAAAACGCTGTTGGTCCCGTCAACCCTGCGTGATAGCATCTATCTTAAAATATCCACCCAACTAGAAAACATAAACCAATCCACCCCGTAATCACCACGACCCGGAAACGAATTAATTGTGTGCATCACCCGTGCACTTCGAACCCAGAATCACAACACTATTGTTGCCACCCTCTTACCAAAAGTGAGATGTACTCCGCACCCATTCCCCGCTGAACTGCGGACTCGACACTACTCACAAAAGAAAGAAAAGCGACTCCACACCACCTGAAGTCCAGGAAAACTCAGACACACATCACGTCTCCCGAAAACCCCAGACACCATAAACCCGGGCCATCCGTCAAAACGTTGCACTCACCGGTGCCCGATGCTTGTCCACCACTCAGCCTTAAAGCACCGCAAAAAGCACCCCCAAACGGAGCACAGCCCCAGACAATTACCAGGTCCTTAGAATCATTAAAAGTCAATGCACATCGCACTAGCTTCCCCTGCCACGGCGTACCACCAGCCCGACATTAATGAAAGTAATGTTATAGTTGCAACCTGCTCACCCACTACCTAAAGTATGTTTGGAGTTGTATGGAGTTTGTATGTTCTCCCCGTGTTTGCGTGGGTTTCCTCCGGGTACTCCGGTTTCCTCCCACACTCCAAAGACATACTGATAGGGAATTTAGATTGTGAGCCCCATCGGGGACAGTGATGATAATGTGTGCAAACTGTAAAGCGCTGCGGAATATGTTAGCGCTATATAAAAATAAAGATTATTAAAGTACACCTCCCCCGCAGCAGCGCTGCACCACAACCGTGTCCCCATAATACCAGCCGGTCCTGACAAGTGCGCATAACGGAATGAATGACATAGCCATGTATTGCCGGACGGGCTACACCCACGCGGGAGACCATTCACACGGCCATCGAAACAACATGTCCTGCCTCATGCTCTATACAGAATTCCCGACAAATGGAACAACACCCGCTGGATAAACAAACCGTTCACCAACCAGGACCCCCGAGACCAGTAAAGCACACGCTGGGTTACCCAACTCAAATGTTGCATCATCCTTGCGCAACACTTCACCCTAGCCCCCCGTCCGGGGGCACCCAAAAAGAAAAGACTCTAAGGAGAGCTGTATACCCAGAAGGCAAAGCAGGTCCAGCTGCACCCACAATAAACCTCCTAGCCCATCGTAACGAAAAACTATCCACTCTGTATAATAAACTCCTACGTAGCTGCCATCAACGGCTGTAACAAATACCACCCGATACAGTCTGCCAAAAGCACAATCGGCAACCCTAAAGAACCGCAGTGAGAACCCACCAGTCCTTACGCACAAAAGTTGTTAAAACTGCCCTTGGGCAGCCATGACCAGCAAATTACCCCAAGAACGCCATATGACTGCAGATCATGCAAAAGCCCCCAGTGGATCGTAGACCCACGTATTCAATAACCAAACTCAACCCCCAAAACAGCAGCGCGATGTACACGGGAACCTAATAACGGCCACCGACCTGACACGATGTACTCGTTAACCTAAGCTGACTTAGACATAGGGCCCCAGGTGAATCAAACGCGTTGACTTATCCAAACACATGATAACCGCAACTACGCCCTGAGCATGAAGAAACCCTAAGTAGTCAAGGGTTGGACCATGAGCAGAAATAAGCACACCACCTTCCCTAATACCAGATAGTAATCCCAGGTTGGACCATGAACAGAAAATAAGCACTGCACCATCCCTAATACCAGATAATCCCCGACTACCACACAGAAACCAAACCACGGACCTCAACAACCAGACATTGACCAACCATAAAACCCCAGCTCCACGCCATATCTACGTACCCCCAGAAATTAACCAGGAAAACAAATCCGGTAAAAGGTCAACTCCAAGCCCCCCTGGGGAAATGTAATCCATTGCTGCCAGAAAGGCAGGTTCCCAAAAGATCTGCCGTCCCAAGCATCTCGACCTCTCCTGAACGTCTGCCGCAACAAACCATAATGCCCCTAGTGAACCAGAAAACCCTTAGTACACTCAAAGCCCCTATTGGAGAAACGAACCCGGACCGAGGCATATAAATAAAACACACCGTAATGAAAACTCGACCACCTACCCTCTCACCTCTGACCAGCAATAGCACACACCCCACTGTAACGTGAAAGATTAAGCCGCCCGATGCACTCCCCAAACTGCTCACCACATCAGTGAACAGCCATCCAACCCTTATCAAATACTAGGTGCGGCGATAAAACTGCTCACCACATCAGTGAACTACCATCAAACCCTTATCAAATACTAGGCGCGGTGATAAAACTGCTCACCACATCAGCGAACTACCATCAAACCCTTATCAAATACTAGGCGTGGCGATAAAACAGCTCACCACATCAGTGAACTACCATCAAACCCTTATCAAATACTAGGCGCGGCGATAAAACAGCTCACCACATCAGTGAACTACCATCAAACCCTTATCAAATACTAGGCGCGGCGATAAAACTGCTCACCACATCAGTGAACTACCATAAAACCCTTATCAAATACTAGGCGCGGCGATAAAACTGCTCACCACATCAGTGAACTACCATCAAACCCTTATCAAATACTAGGCGCGGCGATAATCCTCCAGCCAAAAGACCCCATGCCTATAACAATAAACCATAAAACCGGCATGGATATGGCTATCCACCACCGCTCTGCCAATATCCGTATCACCACCTGAATTACTCACAAACCGCCATGGAATCACTACAAGTCATACACAAACACCCAGAGAATGCAAGCACAATTATACCAACCAAAATAAAATGATGTCGTCACCTATAGTTATACCCACTATCATAAAAGCAAACTAGCATGAAATTAAAAAATACCTCCCAACACTCCTGAAGTGCACAAAACAGCCTCCTGGGCCACAAAGCAACCATTCCTTCACAGATTTGAACGCTGTCCCCATGGACCAGCCGCGCATCTTTCCGAACCCCCAGACAAAACACTACCACCCTAGTGCACCCGGAACCATACGTAGCAACACCCTTCCCAACCAGTATAATCTAGACATTAATAAAGGTTTAAGTGTGCCTTAGTGAGCCCCACTTACTATAGATATACCCACTATCCTGAAAACAAAATAGCATGAAAATAAAACCACCCAACACTCATGAAGTGCACAAAACGGCCTCCTGGACCACAAAGCAACCATTCCCTCGCAGATTCGAACGCTGGCCACATGGACCAGCCGTGCATAGTTCCGAACCCCCGTGACAAACCAACTACCACCCTAGTGCGAAACCATACGTAGCAACACCCTTCCCAACGAATATAATCTAGACATAATAAAGGTTTAAGTGTGCCTTAGTGAGCCTTACTTACTATAGATATACCCACTATCATGAAAACAAACTAGCATAAAAATAAAACCACCCAACACTCATGAAGTGCACAAAACGGCCTCCTGGACCAAAAGCAACCATTCCCTCACAGATTCGAACGCTGGCTACATGGACCAGCCGTGCATCGTTCCGAAACCCCGTGACAAACCAACTACTACCCTAGTGCGAAACCATACGTAGCAACACCCTTCCCAACCAATATAATCTAGACATTAATAAAGGTTTAAGTGAGCCTTACTTACTAGGCTGACTCCGCGGAACCCCACGGAACAGCCGTCACGTGTCCTCCGCGTCGAGCACCGCAACTGCGATCTTCTCCATGGATCTACGCCAACTGCAGCCCTCCTGGGCCGCAGCGCCAGCGCCCAGACCGTCTGTCCGTTCGGGAACGCATGGCAAAAGTCACCGGCTCGGAGCCTCAAACGGGGGGGGGGGGGGGTTGGCGCTCCAGCCGCAGGCAACACCTCCTGAATCTGGCACCCAACGCCGGGGGAACGCGACGCCGGACCACATGACCTGTGGCCCTTGGCAGCTGAAGGGTGGCCACATGACCGTGCCACCGCCCGCTTCCCCCCAGTGCCGTGAGAAAGGAAATGAGGCCGGTGACGTCACACACCACCTCGCCACCGGGCTCCTTGCCGCGTCACGTCACCCCTGTCCACCGATGTCTATGACCGCGCCGTGTCAGGTGACCACGCCGGGTAACGTGGCCGCGACGTGCGCGTCACCACTGTGTGCCCCGATCCGAAATGGAGGGAGGCCGGTAACGTCACTCACCGCCCCGCTGTCTTGCTGACTGCTTCTCGACTTCTGGCTCCGGCCCCGCGATGTCTTCTGCAACAGGTCTGCTAATGCTATTTAACTATTTATCAAAATGACCCATTGTCTTTGTTTTGTTATCAGTGTCTGGTTGTTCAGACTTTTTAATTGTTTTTAAACAAAGTGTCTGTTTGTTGTGTCCATTAATAAAATTGATACTTTTTGATTATCATATCCTTGTGGTGATCCCTATTTGTGTGCATATACTTTTTTTCTTTATGTGTTTTCATGCCAAATGGAACATTTGTGTCACACGTGCAGGATGGAGTGATGTCACAAGTAGCGTCGAATTTGTTGCTTTAGGTTTTTTTTATTTGAGGCCATTATAACTCCTAGTTTTTTTATTACCAGTCAAAGTAATATCTCAAGAGTTGATGCTAATACTATAAGGATCCTGCATCTGATGGTCTCAGTTATATATCTGAATTGCTTTTCAGTTGCTGCTTTTTCTTGGAGGAGTTAAATTATATTTACATTTCACCCCTTTCTTGATGAATCTGAAAACCATGTCAGTGTTGTTTGTAGTAACCGGTTTGATGATAATTTAGAATATGCGTGTCACGGCACCGCCAGACTCAGGGCCTGCTGTTCCGGCCTCGGCCAGTAGGAGGCGCCGGACTATCACATCACCGTCAGACTCAGGGCCTGCTGTCCCGGCCTCGACCACTAGGAGGCGCCGGACTGTCCTATCACCGTCTGACCCGTGGCCTGCAGTCCCGGCCTTGGTCTCTGGGAGGCGTTGTGCTTCAACCCCGAGTGGTGGCGGCGATAGTCATGAGGCTCCTGCGCAGGCGTCCGCTGGACGCAGGCTTCGCTCCTCGGTCAGTCATGAAGGGGCTGGTGCATTGTCATCCAGCCTGGTCCTGGGGGCGGTCCGGATGACATCATCGGCCCACGGGCCTGTGAGGGATGACCTGATCAGTGGCGGATTAAGTGGACTATGGGCCCGGGGCTGTTCATAAAACCTGGGCCCCTGTACCCCCCTTCCCACCTGAGCGCTGCGGTCCCCGTGCGGGAATTGACAGCCGTACGGACCGCAGCACTTGGTTTGCTGCGGGTCCATACGGAAAACCTGCCACCATTCCACCACGTGTGGACATGGCCTAAAAAGACGTTCAACATAAGCTGTAGGCCTACGGCCAATACGCACAAAATCGCCCAACGTGATCCTGGCCATAGGGGATCCACTTTAATGTCCCCACTTTAATTTGAAGTCCCCTTACTTCATCCATTGCAGTCCCCTATCACCCACTCACTTCATCTGCAGTGCCGCTTCATCATTTGCAGCCCCTTATCCCCCCTTCCATTTTATCATGTGCAGTCCCCTTCCCCCCCAACTTCATGTGCAGCCCCACTCCCCCATCATCATGTGCAGTTAATTTTACCCCCACATCATGTGCAGTCCCCCTTACCCCCAATTCATCATGTGCAGTCCCCCTTACCCCCAATTCATCATGTGCAGTCCCCTTCCCCCCCAACTTCATGTGCAGCCCCACTCCCCCATCATCATGTGCAGTTAATTTTACCCCCACATCATGTGCAGTCCCCCTTACCCCCAATTCATCATGTGCAGTCCCCCTTACCCCCAATTCATCATGTGCAGTCCCCTTCCCCCCCAACTTCATGTGCAGCCCCACTCCCCCATCATCATGTGCAGTTAATTTTACCCCCACATCATGTGCAGTCCCCCTTACCCCCAATTCATCATGTGCAGTCCCCCTTACCCCCAATTCATCATGTGCAGTCCCTCTTACCCCCAATTCATCATGTTCAGTCCCACTTACCCCTTAATTCATCATGTGCAGTTCCCCTTACCCCCAATTCATCATGTGCAGTCCCACTTACCCCTTAATTCATCATGTGCAGTCCCACTTACCCCTTAATTCATCATGTGCAGTCCCCCTTATCCCCCACTTCATCATGTGCAGCCCCACTTATCCCCCACTTCATCATGTGCAGCCCCACTTATCCCCCACTTCATCATGTGCAGCCCCACTCACCCCCCTTCATCATATGCAGCCCCACTCACCCCCCCTTCATCATGTGCAGCCCCACTCACCTCCCCTTCATCTTGTGAAGCCCCCACTCATCCCCCCTTCATCCTGTGAAGCCCCCACTCACCCCCTTCATCCTGTACAACCCCAGTCACCCCCATTCATCATATACAGCCCCCAGTCACCCCCCCGTCATCATATACAGCCCCCAGTCACCCCCCCGTCATCATATACAGCCCCCAGTCACCCCCCTTCATCATATACAGCCCCCAGTCACCCCCCTTCATCTTATACAGCCCCCAGTCACCCCCCCGTCATCATATACAGCCCCCAGTCACCCCCCCGTCATCATATACAGCCCCCAGTCACCCCCCCGTCATCATATACAGCCCCCAGTCACCCCCCCGTCATCATATACAGCCCCCAGTCACCCCCCTTCATCATTTACAGCCCCCAGTCACCCCCCTTCATCATATACAGCCCCCAGTCACCCCCCCTTCATCATATACAGGCCCCAGTCACCCCCCCTTCATCATATACAGGCCCCAGTCACCCCCCTTCATCATATACAGGCCCCAGTCACCCCCCTTCATCATATACAGGCCCCAGTCACCCCCCTTCATCATATACAGGCCCCAGTCACCCCCCCTTCATCATATACAGCCCCCAGTCACCCCCCCTTCATTGTGTACAGCCCCCACTCACCCCCTCCCCCATTTAATTCATTTTATAAATAAAAAAAAATAAAAAAAGTTCCCCATACTTACCTCACAGCCGGCTCGCTCCCCAGCAGCGCCTCTGCTTTCAGCATCCTCCGGGACATGTCGGCACATGCACGATGACGTCATCGCGCACGCCTGACATCTGACCCGGAAGTACAGCCAGAGCTGAGCAGCCGTCAAGGTGACGGCCGTGCACAGCTCCCGGCCCCTCATAGAATGTGACGCGGGTGGCTGTCTGCTGCCGGCGGCGTCACAGCACAGGGCACGGCCGGCCCTGTACAGGTGCTGGGGGAGCGGTCCGGGGGGCATTTGCCTCTCTGCCACCCGGCCCAGCCCGCCCCTGCCCCTGGGCCCCCAAAAAACCTTGGGCCCGGGGCGACCGCCCCATCCGCCCCTATTAAGATCCGCCATTGGACCTGATCCCTCAAATACCTTGGGACTGCTCTTGCAGGCCGCCGGATATATTCTTGGTTCCCCTGCGTGTTACTGTGTGAATTACTGTTGACTGACTCTGACTTTTGCCTGGACTTCTGACCCTTCCTCTGCCTAACGATTCTGTACCTCTGCGACTCTCTTGGTTTATGACACTGACTTCGGCCTGGATTCTGACTCTGCTTCTGCCTCAGGGTATGTGCACACGCTGCGGATTCTGCTGCGTTTCCGGCTCTGCAGAAACGCAGCAGATTTTGCTGCGTTGTACAGTACCTTAATTTCCTATGGAAATAAAAAAAAGCTGTGCACATGCTGCGTTTTTTTCCGCGCGGTTTTGCTGCGGTTTACAATCCGCAGCATGTCAATTGTTTGGTGCAGAAATGCTGCGGTTTTACACCTCATCCATTATGAGGTGTAAAACCGCAGGGCAAAACCGCAGAAAAAACGCAGATAATCCGCAGAAAAACCGCAGCACTTTGTCCTGCGGATTTCCTGTGGTTTTCTCTACAAAATCCGCAGAGACTAAAAACTACGTGGGAACATACCCTCACGATTCGGTACCTCTGCGACTCTCCTGGTTTATGACTCTGGCTTCGACCTGGTATCTGTCTTTGCTGCTGTCTACCATTGTTATACCATTTCTGCCTGACTGGTTTAGTCTCGGATATCATTACCTTTGTGTCCTGTGTTGGAACACCTTTCTGGCGACCGTCCTGCTCTGGTCATTGCTCCTATTCAGACAGCACCTCCTGGGCTCTGCTATAAATCCAGATCCCTGTATAGGGGTAAAGGGTATCAGTGTTTCTCGGGGTGTTGTCTGGCTGCAGCCCAGACCGCAGGCAGACGTCACATTATATCCGACCCAAAAAATAAAACGGCTTTTTGTGTCTATACTTAACACACATAAAAGCAGTTTTCCTCACCTTTTTTTTTTCCTTCCTCCTGACTGAGCTGATTCTGGGCCCAAACACCTGTTATATTGCACAGCCTGGAAGGTCACTCTCAGGCTCAAGCATGCTGCAGCCTGGAAGCTTGAAGGAAAATGCTGGCTGTTGGAAATCCACACTCCGGGATCATCACCCCCTGGACAGCTCTGGGGGTCAGGTGTTGCCCGCAAATGCGGCCAAACTGTTGTTACCAGTTTCCCTTTCTTTTGCTAAGAAACGTCTGTGTGTGAAGGCTTTTGTGGATTGTGGTGCTGCCGGCAACTTTATGGATTTTTTATTTGCTAAGAGCCTTGGTGTACCTCTGTCAAGGCTTAAAGCGCCTATTCAGACTACTGCGATTAATGGTACATCTATATTCCAAGGAGGCGTGGAATTCGTTACTGCCGAAATTTCTATGTCAGTGGGGACATTACATAACGAACAAATGTCATTTTTTGTTATATACAATTTATCAGATCTAGTTGTGTTCGGCCATGCCATGGTTACACCAACATAATCCGGTTATTGACTGGCGCATAGGTGATGTGCGCTGGAGTCCACGGTGTCAGAGTAACTGTATGTCTTTTTCAGTAAACCAGATTGAAATTAAAACACCTTCTATTCCCTATGCGTTTAGGGATTATGAATGATGTTTTCTCTATAGTGGAGTCGGAGAAACTACCTCCTCACAGAGAATACGATTGTCCTATTGAATTGGTCCCTGGTGCCCGTCTCCCTAAGGGGAGAATATTCAACCTCTCTAGTCCTGAGCGTGTAGCCATGAAGGAAAACATAGCAGACAGCCTTCAAAAAGGCTTCATTAGATCTTCCACCTCACCTGCAGGAGCTGGGTTTTTCTTTGTAGAGAAAAAAGATGGTGGACTCAGACCATGCATTGACTACCGTGAGCTGAACGCCATAACCGTAAAAAATCAATACCCGCTGCCACTCATTCCTGATCTGTTTAATCAGTTACTGGGAGCTCGCTGGTTTACTAAGCTTGACCTCCGGGGGGCATATAACCTGGTCCGCATAAGAGATGGGGACGAATGGAAAACGGCCTTTAATACACCCCTTGGCCATTTTGAGTACCTGGTAATGCCCTTCGGACTCAGTAACGCTCCTGCAGTATTTCAGCACTTCGTCAATGATATTTTCAGAGATATTTGTGGGGTGTATGTCGTTGTATATCTGGACGACATTTTGATTTATTCTGCTGACCCGGTTACACATGCTCAACACGTCCGTTCAGTACTGCAAAGATTGCGCGAAATCTCTTTGTTCGCGAAATTTGAAAAATGTGTTTTTTTTGCCGAATAGGTGCAGTTCTTAGGATACATGGTCTCAGGCAAGGGGTTCCGCATGGATCCCGCCAAGATTCAGCCCATTAAGGATTGGGTACAACCCAAATCGCTGAAAGCACTACAGCGATTTTTGGGATTTGCGAATTATTATCGCAAATTCATTAGGGGATTCTCAGAGATTGCCAAGCCACTCACGGACCTTACCCGGAAAGGGGCGGACGCAGGGCTGGACTGGGACTAAAATTCAGCCCTGGCATTTGAAGTTACACAGGCCCACTAGTCACATGGTGACTATATAATATCTTTGCACACTTGTAGTTTACAAGAAGTGAGAGATTAACACGACTATATAACATGTAGTCAGAGCTGTGCCCAGTATTTCAGCTCAGTCCTATTTATTGCTTTTAGGTACAGTACTCCTCCCAAATCTCTGTCCCCTTTTGTATGCATGATTACAGAATTCCTGGCAGAACTGCTATCCATTGGGCAACCAGACCCCCTGGTCATAGCCGCCCCTATCATACCTCCCAACTTTTGAAGAAGGGAAAGATGGACAAAGACTGCGGCGCGCGCGCAGCGCGCCGCTGCAAATTTTGGCCACGCCCGGCCACACCCATTTCACAAATAGTCACACCCATGTCCACACCTAATCGCACCCATTTAGCACTGCTGATCACACTGACTGGTACTGAGGGCACAGTGGCTGGCATTATGGGCACACTGACTGGCACTAAGGAAGAGAGAAAACAGAGAGAGAGAGAAAAAAGAAAACAGAGAGAGCGAGAAAGAAAGGGGAAAGAAAGAACAGTGAGAGACAAAGAAAGAACAGTGAGAGACAGAGAAAGAACAGAGAGAGAAAGAAAGAGGGGAAGGAAAGAAAGAACAGAGAGAGAAAGAAAGAGGGGAAGGAAAGAAAGAACAGAGAGAAAGAGAGGAAAGAAAAAGAAAGAGGGGAAGAAAGAACAGAGAGAGAAAGAAAAAACAGAGAGAGAAAGAAAAAGAGAGAAAGAAAGATTCTACAAAGATACTATAGCAGCCCGGCTCCCATTGTAGTGCCCACCTGAGCCTCCCGGTGCAGGACCTATCATGATCCGCTCACATGGCCGGCATCCCCGATTCCAAGGCGATCCTGCTGTCTGCGCTGTCGGAGGAGGACACGGTGATGGATCTGAAGCATTCCTGGTTCCGTCACAATCTCCTCAAGAAATTATCTCATTTCCGGTCAGCTTCCAGCACATCACTTCAGGTGGAACGTCATGTGTGTGTTTTAAAATGCTCCTCGGGGCTCCGCCGTGTACTCCTGTGTCCGTGGGAAAAGCACGCTTCGTATGCTTTGTACACACTTGGCTCCGCTCCGTACATCCCGTACACATATGGCTCCACTCCATACACACACGGCTCCACTCTGTCCACCTCGTACACGCGCGGCTCCTCTCCGTACATCTCGTACACACGGCTCCTCTCCGTACACCTCGTACACAAGGCTCCTCTCCGTACATCTCGTACACAAGGCTCCTCTCCGTACATCTCGTACACACAGGGCTCCGCTCCGTACACCTCGTACACACAGGGCTCCGCTCCGTACACCTCGTACACACACGGCTCCTCTCCGTACACCTCGTACACACACATGGCTCCGCTCCGTACACCTCGTACACACGGCTCCTCTCCGTACACGCGCGGCTCCTCTCCGTACACCTCGTACACGCGCGGCTCCTCTCCGTACACCTCGTACACGCGCGGCTCCTCTCCGTACACCTCGTACACGCGCGGCTCCTCTCCGTACACCTCGTACACGCGCGGCTCCTCTCCGTACACCTCGTACACGCGCGGCTCCGCTCCGTACACCTCGTACACCCGCGGCTCCGCTCCGTACACCTCGTACACCCGCGGCTCCGCTCCGTACACCTCGTACACCCGCGGCTCCGCTCCGTACACCTCGTACACCCGCGGCTCCGCTCCGTACACCTCATACACACACAGCTCTGCTACATCCACACTGTAAATCCTGACCCCACACATACTTACCTCAACCAGCACCATGACAACAGCAAAGCAGAGTCTTGCAGATGGTAGAGGCAAGGCTGAGCGCACAGGACCTGTGATGAGGTCACAGGAGGGGCGGAGTCAGGGGTGACATGATCGGGGGTCTGGACAAAGGCTCCTGATCATGTGACCCCCTGACTCCTCCCCTCCTGTGACCTCATCACAGGTCCTGCGAACAGAGCGAGCAGGCAAGCGAGTGCGACGCTGTGAGTGGCTGCGGGGGGGAGGGGATCTCATGCTACGGCGAGGATGGGGTGCGTGGGGGGGGGCTTATCTCCCTGCAGTGCGGGAGGAACTTGGAAACTATCACGGCGGCAGGAGCAACAGTGGCCGCAGCAGCTGGCAAGCGGCCAGATGATCGGGCGCTGCCGCCCGCGGCCCACGTGACAGCGGCCCAGCGGGAAAATGCCCGGTTGGTTATATTGCCAATCCGGGCCTGGGCGGACGTGACTAATTGGAATCCTGAGGCAACCCGGGCTTTTTCTACATTAAAAGAGTGCTTCGTGGCCAACCCGGTGTTGATTCAACCAAACTTGGACCACCCGTTTATTGTGGAAGTAGATGCCTCCGAAGTCGGAGTGGGAGCAGTGCTCTCACAAGGCACTGCATCCCTCACTCAGCTTCGTCCATGTGCCTTTTTCTCCCGCAAATTCTCTGCCACGGAGAGAAACTATGACATCGGCAACCGAGAATTATTAGCAATCAAGTGGGCCTTCGAGGAATGGCGCCACTTCCTCGAAGGCGCCAAACACAAAGTTACGGTTATTACCGATCACAAAAACCTAACCTACCTAGAATCGGCTAAAAGACTAAACCCTAGGCAGGCCAGGTGGGCCTTGTTTTTCTCCAGGTTCGATTTTTTAATCACCTTTCGCCCCGGAACCAAAAATGTGAGGGCAGATGCCCTCTCCCGCAGCTTTTGTCACACACACACACCGAGGACTATGAACCAGCTCCCATTTTGGCTAATGGCATTGTCGTGTCGGCAGTATCTCTGGACCTTCTGGAGGAGATCCGTAGGTCATCAGAACAAGCTCCTGACACTACGCCCCCCAAAAAAATTATTCGTTCCAGCTACCTTTCGCTTACGAGTGTTAAAAGAATCTCACGACTCCGTCCTGGCAGGCCACCCTGGAGTCAATAATACCACTAGGCTGGTAACCAGGAACCTTTGGTGGCCAACGGTGGCCAAGGACTGTAAGGAGTACGTCTCAGCGTGTGAAGTCTGTGCCCGCGCCAAGTCCCCCCATAACCGTCCTGCCGGCTGGCTTCAGTCCTTGCCCACCCCTGAAAGTCCATGGACCCACATCTCCATGGACTTCATTACAGACCTGCCACCCTCCGAGGGGAAAACTTGTATTTGGGTGGTGGTGGACAGGTTCAGTAAACAGTCTCACTTTGTTCCCCTGTCCGGCTTACCCAACTCTGAAACCTTAAGTAAGTTGTTTGTTCTTCACGTTGTACGTTTGCACGGCGTTCCGGCAAATATCGTATCCGACAGGGGTACCCAGTTTGTCTCGAAGTTCTGGAGGGCGTTCTGTAGACGTATTGGTATTGAGTTGTCCTTTTCCTCGGCATACCATCCCGAGACGAATGGTCAAACTGAGCGTGCCAACCAAACGCTGGAGCAATACCTCCGCTGCTATGTCTCAGCACATCAGTCAGATTGGGTGGAACATTTGCCATTGGCGGAGTTTGCTCTCAATAATAGATACCAAGACTCCATCAAAACCACCCCCTTCTTCTGTAACCTTGGACTACATCCGCGCTTTGGATCATTTTCGGCCAAGATGTCGGAAACCCCAGGGGTTGAGCAAAATATACACCGTCTGAAGACTATTTGGTCCGAAGTAAACTCTAATTTAAAAGGGGCTCAAATTAGACAGACTTCGGCGGCTAATAGACGACGATCCCAGGGGCCGCACCTGGGAGTTGGTGACAAGGTTTGGCTCTCTACAAGAAACATCAAGCTTAAGGTACCGTCGGCCAAACTGGGTCCCAGGTTCATCGGCCCATATGAAATATTAGAGGTAATTAACGCGGTAGCGTTTCGGTTAAAGCTCCGGCAGTCGTTTAAAATTCCTAACGTTTTTCATAAGTCCCTCCTCAAGGTTTACCACTCCCCAATTCGTCCCGTCCAGTCCCCTCCTCCTCCAGTTTTGGTCAAGGGCGCCTTGGAGTACGAGGTCCAGGGCATATTTGATTCCCGTCTAGTGAGAATCTCGGTACAATATTTGGTGCATTGGAAGAGCTACGGCCCAGAGGAGAGGTCCTGGGTCCCCGCTAGTGACATTCGTGCAAAGCGGTTGATTAGGAGATTTCACCTCCTCCACCCTGACAAACCGGGTTTTGAGGGTCCGGAGGCCCCTCTTAGAAGGGGGGGTACTGTCACGGCACCGCCAGACTCAGGGCCTGCTGTTCCGGCCTCGGCCAGTAGGAGGCGCCGGACTATCACATCACCGTCAGACTCAGGGCCTGCTGTCCCGGCCTCGACCACTAGGAGGCGCCGGACTGTCCTATCACCGTCTGACCCGTGGCCTGCAGTCCCGGCCTTGGTCTCTGGGAGGCATTGTGCTTCAACCCCGAGTGGTGGCGGCAATAGTCATGAGGCTCCTGCGCAGGCGTCCGCTGGACGCAGGCTTCGCTCCTCGGTCAGTCATGAAGGGGCTGGTGCATTGTCATCCAGCCTGGTCCTGGGGGCGGTCCGGATGACATCATCGGCCCACGGGCCTGTGAGGGATGACCTGATCCCTCAAATACCTTGGGACTGCTCTTGCAGGCCGCCGGATATATTCTTGGTTCCCCTGCGTGTTACTGTGTGAATTACTGTTGAATGACTCTGACTTTTGCCTGGACTTCTGACCCTTCCTCTGCCTAACGATTCTGTACCTCTGCGACTCTCTTGGTTTATGACACTGACTTCGGCCTGGATTCTGACTCTGCTTCTGTCTAACGATTCGGTACCTCTGCGACTCTCTTGGTTTATGACACTGACTTCGGCCTGGATTCTGACTCTGCTTCTGCCTAACGATTCGGTACCTCTGCGACTCTCCTGGTTTATGACTCTGGCTTCGACCTGGTATCTGTCTTTGCTGCTGTCTACCATTGTTATACCATTTCTGCCTGACTGGTTTAGTCTCGGATATCATTTCCTTTGTGTCCTGTGTTGGAACACCTGTCTGGCGACCGTCCTGCTCTGGTCATTGCTCCTATTCAGACAGCACCTCCTGGGCTCTGCTATAAATCCAGATCCCTGTATAGGGGTAAAGGGTATCAGTGTTTCTCGGGGTGTTGTCTGGCTGCAGCCCAGACCGCAGGCAGACGTCACAATGCGGTTTTATGATGACAGATATTGTATATGATTTATGAGCAACGGTGTCGTCTTCGTCACCAGTGGATTGTAATAACCACAGTCATCTACGCGGCAACCGATTGGACCGAGTGATGAAACCGGCTGATTGCCACTTCCTGCTGCACCTCTGGTCACACAATATCCTGTTTGCTTCGGTCACTCATCTGCTGGAACAATGGTCACATTAATCCAGTGGAAACTTTCCAAGGACGGCAGTAAATATAGGAGGGTGCTGAAACCATCACCCAGGCATCGTGGCATGTGTGGCAACCTTTTCTCAGAAACCTCCACCCTGATTGGCACCGCCTATAGTATTTACAAGACTGGAGAACCTGTGCACAAAAGCTGCAATATATTTTGTCATCTTTCTCCAACTCCTAAATATCATCATGATTGGGACATTAGTTGTTCTTGATCTACACACAAACTAGATAAATCTTCCTCCAAAGCAAACGTCAAACCACTGCGCCCATCTCTCATCCCTGCTAACATTGCCAAAACTGAAGCAAAACTCAAAAGTGGGAGCCAAGACATAGGAAGACTCTGCAACCTGGACCCAATGAGCCAAAGACAACCCCACCCAACAAAAGCCGTGACGTGGGACGCAGAACAGCGAGAGAGACTGTCCCATTTACATGATCAGGGGGAAAAGGAGAAAGTAGGAATGGGTACGAGCCCAGCTAGATGGGCCCAAAGTTGAAAATCTCGCTAGCCAAATGATGTGGGACTGGGGAGTGGTTCTTTATTTTAACCGCAAAAGGGGGTATGGTTTTCTGGAGGAGGAGCGCACCAAGCATACTGTCTACATTAATGCTCATTCAGTATGGCACCGGTCTCTTCCTTCCCACGCCCAAAGGTCACAGCCCGGGGAGTGCATTTGGTTTTTGAAGGAGGATTGTCCAGGATGGTGGTTTGTGGTGGCCATCTCCAGGGTGCAGATTGGGCTGGAGCCCAAAAGACTATCTGCAGCAATGTAGCCTCGAGTAGAAGTATACATCCTAAGGGTATTGGTTTCATTGTGCCTGGAGGGTCGTGTGGAGGAACAAGCCGGAGAAGTAGTCTCAAGGCTCCATGGATCCATGGAGGTGTCTGTGGGACTGCTGGTGGGGGCAGCAAATCCAGCTGTCAGGTATGTGGCCCAGGGTGCACAATTGACTGTGTATGTGCAGGAGTCTGGAGCAAGAAAGAGTACCTGGGTCGGAACCAGATCAAGGAAGGATTACTAGAAAAAGAAGCAACGTCGGGCGCTGCAAGAGGCCTGTGTTGTGCCTGGTGCATCCTCGTGTCTGGAGCAGTTCCAAAGTTCTAGGAGGACCAAGTCCAGCAGACCTATGGTTCAAGAAGCACAGGTCTCCAGTCATATAATGGCCAAAGAAGGTTTCTTCCTCAGCTTTGTTGCGTTCATGGCACATTCCCATGCTGGATTAAGAGACATTGCAGCAGCTGTAGGGTTCTACATCCTCAGTTCAGGATCGAGTCTAATCCAGGATGGACGTTGTTCTCAAGGGACTGTGTCTGCCTGTCTCGTGGACAGGAGTGGAGTGAAAGGACTGTCTCTCTGTCCTAAGGACTGATGGAGGAACAATGTACTGTGCCCTTGGTGAAAAGGGCAACCCTTTTAATGGAGGATTGTGCCATGTTGTGACTCGGATGGTCATGGTTCCAGGACCCTAACCAAGTGGGACAAGGTCTATGTCTCTCAAGTAAAAGAAAATAACTTCAACTCGTCTGATATGTTATTTGCAGGAGAGTGTCTTGATGTCTTTTAGGTTTTGGATGGCTGAGGACAGCTATCGATAATGGGGAAAATGTAAGGAGATGGACATACTGCCCATGTTCCCCCTTGAAAAACAAGTGAAATGTTACATTGTGTAATGAGAATTGTGACTTGCTTTAATGATGTTGGCATTGTGTGTTTCCCGATGGTACGGAGAGTCAGAGTTAACAATTGGTACTAGCCCAAAGTGAGAGGGGCTAATATGAAGGGACAGAGACCGTTTCCTGTCAGGATGTAAGCTGGCCCTCCAGTAGTCGTGTAAGCCGCCCTTTCCACCTTGGGGCCAGTTACAGGAAATTGAGTGCTGTGGACGTGTGTGCGTGACATTATACCTGGATCTTCTACCTTCATTGTTGTTTCCAATGCACTTAGCGCAATCCCACTTCCTTTTACCTTTTTGATCAATAAGCCAGACCCCAGTTCTTATAAACAATGTCTATTTTACACACAGCCAAACTGGTGGACAGGGGATAACAGGTTATGCATTATTCTTCACCATTTCCCACACCATACACCAGCTCCATTCCCAGAGTTACAGTTTGCATTTTGTTCCCGCAACAGGTACCACAGGCGGCATGGGGAGACATTGGAATTGCCTGCGTTTTCTTAGGGGTAGGGTCATACAGGTCCACGTGTATCGCTATGTCCATGGTACCCGGAGTCCTTGCCTATGTCCCAGAGACCTCTTCTTGAGACAATGCTCCCTGTTTCAGTACTCACAGCAGGGCTCTACCGTTTCCTAAGGTCCCCCTTTTCCGCTGGACTGTACATCTCCTGACCTTATAAGCTTTCCTTTTCCAGGGGTCCCCACTTGCCTGTGATGTCCTTCTGCTCTGTAACTAGTCCCTTTCCATACTGAGCCTTGTAGTTCCACAACCATAGTAACATAGTTAGCAAGGCCAAAAAAGCCATGTGTCCATCCAGTTCAGCCTATATTGTGTCAGAATAAATCCCCAGATCTCCGTCCTTCTAAAGAACCTAATCACTGTAAGATACAATATTGTTACGCTCCAGGAAGACATCCAGGCCACTCCTGAACCCCTCGACTGAGTTCGCCATCACCACCTCTTCAGGCAAGGAATTCCAGATTCTCACTGCCCTAACAGTAAAGAATCCTCTTCTATGTTGATGGAAAATCCTTCTCTCCTCCAGACGCAGAGAATGCCCCCTTGTGACCGTCACCTTCCTTGGTATAAACAGATCCTCGGAGAGTATGGTCCACTTATATACTTACACATGGTTATTAGATCGGCCCTCAGTCATCTTTTTTCTAGACTAAAAAATCCTAATTTTGCTAATCTCTCTGGGTATTGTAGTTCCCCCATCCACTTTATTAATTTTGTTGCCCTCCTTTGTACTCACTCTAGTTCCATTATATCCTTCCTGAGCACCGGTGCCCAAAACTGTACACAGTACTCCATGTGCGGTGTAACCAAGGATTTGTACAGAGGCAGTATAATGCTCTTATCATGTGTATCCAGAACTCTTTTAATGCACCCCATGATCCTGTTTGCCTTGGCAGCCGCTGCCTGGCACTGGCTGCTCCAGGTAAGTTTATCATTAACTAGGATCCCCAAGTCCTTCTCCAGGTCAGATTTACCCAGTGGTTTCCCGTTCAGTGTGTAATGGTGATATTGATTCCTTCTTCCCATGTGTATAACCTTACATTTATCATTGGTAAACCGCATCTGCCACCTTTCCGCCCAAGTTTCCAACTTATCCAGATCCATCTAAGAATGCTAAGTACTAGCACGTGGATAGAACTTGTTCTGCAACTAAATTATGCTAATCTCACACACGAATGAAGCAGGTGTTAAGCCAAAAGACAGATCTCTAATGATGCTAGGTACAATACCCTGTTGCCTTCACAGAGAGCTATAGCAAAAGGGTTGAGCTTGCTCTGTAACTGAACTGTGCTAACCGCACACAAGCATGAAACAGATACTAAGCCAAGCGGCTACTTACCCCAATACTAAGCATGTAGCAGACTAGAGACTCGGGCATTTAGCCATGGGTACGAATCCGCATAAGTGTGCAACCTGCCTGCCAATGTGTACAGTCTCTGAACATAGACAGACTCACACAAACGTGCAGCCAGAGTGTTAGGGTAGCCACCCACACACACCAAACATAAATGACACTAGAGCGCCCTCATGATCCGCTGAGATCCTTTTATATTCTAGACCCCCCCCCCAAACACTCATGCCCAGTTGGCCGAGACGTCACCCGCGGGCCAATCCGGAACTGCCACATCACCAGAGCAGCTGACGTCCAACCACCAATGAGATGGCGCCACATCATGGACATGCTCTGTAAGGTGATCTCTGGATTTAGACTCCAGAGCGCAAGGCCGGTGCCTGCATAACACTGGTTATCATAGACTTAGCTGGAGAGCCAGCAGTAACCAAACGTATACCACGGGCCTGAGCAAGAGGCTGGGCCTGGAGTGAATGGGAGACCACAGTACCAGATAATGCTTGGGATCTATCCTGCACAGCGGGAGAATCCCAACGCCTAACACGAGGTCTCTGCTTTAACGAATGCTGAGGAAATTAAATCCTTTTACTGTCGTATAAAGATTCAAGAATAACCTTCAATTGGTTACCGAAGAGACTGGAAGGTTGGAAGTTAAAAGAGCAAAAATGATTTTTACAAGGTTTGTCTCCTGACCAATGTTTTAGCCACGACGCCCTTTTGGCTGAATTAGTGATAGCAAGATTCTTGGAGAAAAAGGCATCGAAGGAGAAATCACAGAGAAAATTTGAAATAGATTTCATCTTAAGGTACTGTCACACTTAGCGATGTACCAGCGATCCCGACCAGCGATATGACGCTGTCAGGATCGCTGGTACATCGCTAAGTAGTCGCTAGTGAGCTGCCACACAGGCAGATCTCACCAGCGACATCGCTGGGGTCAGGGGTCGCTACTTACCTGTCACACCAGGCGATCCTGCGTCCTCCCGCCCGGCTCCACGTGTCTCTCGTCTTCACAGCAGGAAGCGCCGCAGGAAGCAGACGACGAGAAACAGTCCAGGACGTTCTCGCGCGATCAGCGATAACCAGCAGGGGAGCGGGTCGTAGGTAAGTATCAGACACAGCGATGTCGCTAGCAATATCGCTATACGTCACCAGCTATAGCGATATTGCTAGCGATATCTCTTAGTGTGACATGCCCTTTATCCAGGGACCTCAAGAGGTCTAAAGGGCCTGTCACACTAAGAGATATCGCTAGCAATATCGCTATAACTGGTGACGTTATAGCGATATTGCTAGCGACATCGCTGTGTCTGATACTTACCTACGACCCGCTCCCCCGCTGGTTATCGCTGATCGCGCGAGAACGTTCAGGACTGTTTCTCGTCGTCTGCTTCCTGCTGTGAAGACGAGCGTGGAGCCGGGCGGGAGGACGCATGATCGCCTGGTGTGACAGGTAAGTAGCGACCCCCGTCCCCAGCGATGTCGCTGGTGAGATCTGCCTGTGTGGCAGCTCACTAGCGACCACTTAGCGATGTACCAGCGATCCTGACCGCGTCATATCGCTGGTCGGGATCGCTGGTACATCGCTAAGTGTGACAGTACCTTTACTGGGGACTCCATCTTCAATATCTCTAAAACGCCCGGCTTAGCCAAATCTTCAGCGCTCGGACTGCAGGAACTGCGACTAATTATAAACACATGTGAAATGCACAAATGTGAACACGTCAGTCAGACAATGTTCACACCACCCATTAACTAAGATATAACAAGAGAACATAGAATGGCAGATTTGCAAAAATTCTCTGCAGCCAAAAATATGGCAGTAATCAGCAAGAGCTGAATAACAAATACAGGGTATTTAGTCGATACTTTTTGTTGCAAAAAAATGTATACCAAGCTGCCTCACCAACGTCAAGGTAACCCGTGTCGAAGCAGTCCCTATCTAATGTATTTAATAGCTGAACATCTGATCAGTGTCTTGACATGAACAGGATTCAGACAGGCTGCTCCACAGTATGGGCTTATGGTCTGAGACAGCTCTTTTGTACACCTCACACAGGAGAGGGGTGGGGTCTCCCAAACCATGCTAAGCAAGGAAAAAACGGATTAAAAACACATGTGAAATGCACAAATGTGAACACGTCAGTCAGACAATGTTCACAATGTTTTGGCTGCAGAGAATTTTTGCAAATTTTTGCAAATCTGCCATTCTATGTTCTCTTGTTATATCTTAGTTAATGGGTGGTGTTAACATTGTCTGACTGACGTGTTCACATTTGTGCATTTCACATGTGTTTTTAATCCGTTTTTTCCTTGCTTAGCATGGTTCGGGAGACCCCACCCCTCTCCTGTGTGAGGTGTACAAAAGAGCTGTCTCAGACCATAAGGCCGGGGTCACACTGGCGAGGAATACGGCCGAGTGAGAGGCGCTAAAAGCACGCATTAGACACGGACCAATGATTCTCTATGGGGTCCCTCGCAGCAGCCGTATATTTCTCCTCAGTATCCTACGCTCCGTGCCACTCGCAGCATGCTGCGATTGTCAGCGTACTACGCCCGTAGTACGCCAATGCAAGTCTATGGGTGCGCAAAAAATACGGATTACACACGGACCACACATGTGACTTGCGAGAAATACGCACCAGGTGTCTTTTAGAAAAGCCGGCAATTCAGTGCACGATACAGTAAACTCACACTGACAGGTTTAATAAAGAAATGAAAGAATAGATATAGACACATAGAATATATATATATATATACACGCATTCTATGTGTCTATATCTATTCTTTCATTTCTTTATTAAAACTGTCATAGGGCTCCATTATATGTCCATTTTGCAAGCCTGCGAGAAAATCTCTCCATACGGATGCTTACATGCGCAAAATACGCGACCACACCTTGATTACGGATGACATACGGAGCACTGTTTAGGGGTCTGTCATCCGTATTACGCATGTAAAATACTGACCGTATTTTGCGCAGGTTAGTGTGACTCCAGCCTAAGCCCATACTGTGGAGCAGCCTGTCTGAATTCTGTTCATGTCAAGACACTGTTCAGATGTTCAGGTTTTAAATACATTAGATAGGGTCTGCTTCGACACGGGTTACCTTGACGTTGGTGAGGCAGCTTGATATACATTTTTTTGCAAAAAAAGTATCGACTAAATAACCTGTGTTTGTTATTCAGCACTTGCTGATTACTGCCATATTTTTGGCTGCAGAGAATTTTTGCAAATTTTTGCAAATCTGCCATTCTATGTTCTCTTGTTATATCTTAGGAACTGCGACTAATGCAGATTTATTTATAATAGAAAAAGAGCAGAAGCTTTGTTTGAGTAGCGATTCTACTTTCCTATCCCTTGGATCTCTAAAAAGGTAGATTAAAAAGATCTTTTAGCTGGACGTGCCACTGCGCCTCCCACTCTGTGGGAAAACCAGGATCTATAGACTATGAAACGGCCTTCGGCACGATTTTGAGCCATGGCACCTTGATGGATGACCGATCTGTAGGACGATTGATCTTGTGCAAACCTAGATCGGTCCACCAGAGTCTTGTACGCTTTATCTTGATTGTATCAAGTCATCCAGTTGCTGGTCTTCCTCTACGCCTTGTTCCTTCTATTCTTCTCACCATGATGTCTTTCTGCAGTGATTGATCTCTTCGTATAATGTGTCCACAGTAGGTAAGTCATAGCTTGGTGATCCTTGCTGAAGTGACATGTCTGGCTTGATTTATTCCAAAATTGATTTGTTTGTTCTTCTTGCCATCCATGGTATTGATAACATCGTTCTCCAGTATCTAATAGAGCTGTAAATCTTCTACCTACATCGAGTTTCTTTTCCCAATGATTCCAATCTATCTGTAAGCGCCCCGCCAGCAATGGGTGGTCTGGAAAGATATTCCACTTTTTTCACAAAAAAATATCCTGCAATATCCTAAGGTGAAGGCTGTGAGCAGTGTAAGCATAAACTATGCTTGGATATACGTTTTAGTTTGCATCTACCAGAAGAGAACATCTAAGAATAAAGAGATAATGAGAAAAAAAACACTGATAAATATTTTGATGAAAGCAACTGCAGCTTTCTCAGCAAGTACCTTTCCTGCTGCTGGGATCTGCTGCCCGGCAAATGTGCAGCTAGGACAATCTAACTTGGACTACGCCGAGATGGCGCCACAGCCCGTGCGCAGCATATAGCCCAGCTACACAAAGATGCCGTCGCATCCTGCACGCAGCATTCAACCCGGCTACATCAAGATGCCACCTGCGTCATTGTATATATACCAACTGTATATCGAGCCGCACCACAAGGTAATCAAAGTAATGTAAACAATCCAACCACCCCAGGAACACTCCTGGGATACCTTCCAAAATGCCAGCTGTGCCAAGGAACACTCCTAGGATGCTGCATAACTTCAAAACACTTCTAATGTAGATTGGACAGCAACATTTTAGTTACTACTGTTCTAATCATTAGAAACAAGCACGTTGTCGCTTTCTATTGATAATATTTTATGAAGGCCGCCTGTTTAATTTGTTAATATGTTAATTTACTTTATTTTCTTCTGTCCTAGACAAGAGTATCTTAATATTAACCCTTTGCATGTGCTGGCTTTGGGACGATTAGGAATTATCATTTTTTTTTTTCAATCTCCACGAAAGCACCATAGAGAGATATAACAAAGAAATTCCTAGAGGACCACAGATTGAATAACTTTCCTCCCACACGAAAGCTCGGACACAACAGTGTAACCGATGACACTTGAGAAAGAAAGACCAAGTGGCTGCTCTACTGATCTGTCCAGAAGAGGTACTGGCTTTTCCTGTCCACGATGAAGACACAGATCTAGTAGAGCAATTCTCAAATTCTGCAAGAATTCTACACAAAATTCTATGTAGAGGGGAGGGGCTCTGTCTCTAGCTTCTCCCAACTGCCCCTACCCACTACATCTCCATAGAATCTAATCAGCACTAATTGTCCTCCCCTCTCAGTAATGTAACTGAATACAGATTTTACTTGGAATTGAGACTGAAGGATCAGTCCTGGTGGAGAAAGAATCAAAGGCCCCTGATAAGATCTATTAGAAAGTTGCTTATTTTCACGTGTACTATTGATATATTTAATTAAAATTAAATGATTTATCTAAATATCCAAAAGTTTCTCCCTTTTGATGAAGCAGCTTGTCAATGTCATGCTGTGACGGTCTTCGGTAAGGAAGAGGGTCCTAAAACAGTCCCTGGAACTGGGATCCTAACTTTCCTGTCCTTGGGGTACTTTTAAAGGTGAAAAGGCCTGAGTCTCCAACCTTAAGGCCCTTTTACATTTAGCGATGCACCAGCGATCCGACCAGCGATCCGACCCGGTCAGGATCGCTGGTGCATCGCTAAATGATCGCTAGTGAGCTTTCATACAGAAAGATCTCACAGCGATGCAGCAGCGACGCAGCGCACGATACTCACATTTCACACACAGCGATCCTGCCGTCCTCCCGCCCGCCTCCATGCGTCGCTCGTCGTCACAGCAGGAAGTCTCAGCAGGAAGCGCCCGACGAGAAATGGAGCCGGACATTCTCGCGCGATGAGCGACAGACAGCGGGGGAGCCGGTCGGAGGTAAGTATCACACATAGCGATATCGCTAGCGATATCGTTATAACGTCACAAAACCGGTGACGTTTTAGCGATATTGCTAGCGATATCGCTTAGTGTAAAACCCCCTATAGTATGCTCCTGTTAAACCCTGATCTGTCCCCTCCCCCACCCCATGGGGCATAGAACAGAAATGTAAGGTAAACAAGACACAAAGATAAATCAGGGATAAGAGAAAACCTCTATCATACAAAAACACTAACCAACAATAGGGAGGAGGATAGGGAGAGGGAGGAATGAACTAAATGGGAACAGGAGATAAACAGACACGTACTACAGAAAACCACAGAACACTTCTACAACAACCCTATTCCCAACACTTAGCTTTATCACACAGCACAGGAAGACAAGGAAGACAAATTTTTCACTGTCAGGGACAAGTAAGTCTAACCAGTTTTTATAGGAAGGGGTAATGACCAGATCAGAAGCAGCTGAAATGGAGCTGTATGTTTCTGACCAGTATAGAAAGGGTTGTTAACCTCTTCAGCACCACTGTAAACTACATCCATTTAATATGGGATACAAATCACACCGTCTCTAAAGAACAACTGTGATTCATTACCCAATGTGACTGTTTAACTTCAGGTTTCCAGGGGGATGTGACAACCTTGTGACAGCACCCCATCTCTTCTACGAGGGGCCATTGGATCCTCGGGACCGGGTTTATCTGGATGGGACACATGGAAGCACTGAATTCGTTTACTGGCATTAACCTCAGATGCCGATACCCATATCCTCTCCTCAGCTCCATAACTCTTCCAGTGCACCAAGTATTGTAAAGAGGGGCAAACCATACGAGAAGCCTCGATTCTTGCCTCTTGAAACTCAAAATTACCATCGACGTTAATTGGTGGCGATGGAAAGGGTGATGAGCCCACAGGTGCTTCATATTTTTAGAGCATTGACCTATGGATTGTAAAAGTTAGTGGACGCTCAAAACGACAGACCACGGGATCAATTAGAGCGACCACTTTGTTAGGATCAATGAACTTAGGACCTAATTTCCAGGAAGGAATTTTCAGTTTAATATTTCTGGTAGACAGCCATACTAAATCATTCACACCCAGGTACGAACCTGACAACTGTTTATCAGCCTTTTGTTTGTATCTGTCCCCCACGATCTTTAAGTTGTTCTGAACCCCTTCCCACACAGATGAGTGATGAAGAGAATTATTCCTCCCCAGGAACCACTGAAGACCCCTCCTTGCTGAAGGTACAGAACTGAGGAAGGAAGCCATATGCACCAAAAAATGGCGACTTACCAGTGGACTCATTGCGACGATTGTTTAAGGTAAACTCAGCCAATGGTAGAAAAGATGACAGATCCCCCTGATTATCTGACACAAAACACCTGAGGTATGTCTCCAGACTTTGGTTTAAACGTTCAGTCTGACCATTAGTTTGAGGAAGCAACGCCGAAGAAAATGATAGATGCATCCCCAGGTAAGAACAAAATGCCCTCCAGAGTTTAGATGCAAATTGGGTCCCCCGATCTGACACCACATTGGAGGGAACCCTGTGAAGCTTCACCATTTCATTGACAAACACCTGAGCCAGGGTCTTAGCGTTTGGGAGAGCAGGTAAAGCTATGAAGTTCACCATTTAACTGAACCTATCCCTATCCACCACAACTAAGATAACAAGTCTTACCAGAGGAGGAAGAAATATCTATAATAAAATCCATGGATAAATGTGTTCATGGCCAGTGGGGTAGGGTTAATGGTAGAAGAGCCCCAGATGGACGAGTATGTGGGGTCTTAGAACGTGCACAGACATTAATTTAAGACACAAAGTCGACAACATCCCGATGCAACCTTGGCCACCAAAAACGATGATAAAGGAGGTTCAAGGTTGCTTTACTACCTGTATTACCAGTGAGAGATAATCTATGATGTGCCCCTAAAACTTTGAGATGCAGATGCAATGGTGCAAATTTTTTCACTGAAGGACAAGCAGGGTCTTCCGCCTGAGCCTTCAATACTGTTCCCTCTAGCTCAGAACACACGGCAGAGACGACTACTCCTTTCTGTAAAATAGGGACAGAATTATCCGAACAACCACCCCCAGGGAAACTTCCAGACAGAGCATCAGCTTTATCGTTCTTAATCCCAGGACGGTAAGTGACAATAAAATGAAATCTGGTAAAAAACAAAGACCATCTAGCTTGTCTAGGATTAAGACGTTCAGCGGATTCAAGATACAGCAGAGTTTTATGATTAGTAATGACAGTGACAGGGTGGACTATCCTCTCCTAAATGTGACGCCACTCCTCAAAAGCCAACTTGATGGCCATCAGTTCTCTATTGCCTACATCATAGTTCCTTTGCGCCGACAATCATTTTTTAGAGAAGAAGACATATGGATGCCACTTGCAAGGGGGATGACCCTAGAGACAACACAGCCCCGACCCCACCTCAGATCCATCAACCTCAACAATAAATGGTTAGGAAACATCGGGGTGAATGAGTACAGAAGAAAATGCCCGAAGGGCGCAGTCGGACCACCTGGAGAAGGCCGTACCTCTCTGTCATGTCAGTGAGGGGTTTGGCAATCGACAAGGAGTTTTTCATAAACTTACGAAAGTAGTTAGCAAACCTCACTGATTACTGTATATACAAGTGGATCACTATGTACTGATCACTGTATATTACTGGATCACTATGGACCCTCACTGTATATACCACTGGATCACTATGGACTGATAACTGCATATTATTGGATCACTATGGACCACTCACTTTATATTTCACTGGATCACTATGGATTGATCACTGTATATATTTTTGGATCACTATGAATTGACCACTGTATATAATACTGGATCTCTATAGACTGATCACTGTATATTACTGGATCACTATGGACTGATCACTGTACATATTTTTGGATCACTATGAATTGATCACTGTATGTATCACCAGATCACTATAGACTGATCACGGTATATATTGCTGGATCACTATAGACTGATCACGGTATATATTGCTGGATCACTATGGACTGATCACGGTATATATTACTGGATCACTATGAATTGATCACTGTATATATCCCTAGATCACTATGAACTGATCACTATATATTTTTGAATCACTATGAACTGATCACTGTATATATTTTCAGATCACTGTGGACTGATCACTGTATATGTCACTAGATCACTATGGACTGATCACTGTATATAGCACTGGATTACTATGGACTGATCACTGTATATAGCACTGGATTACTATGGACTGATCACTGTATATAGCACTGGATTACTATGGACTAATCACTGTATATAGCACTAGATCACTATGGACTGATCACTGTATATACCACTAGATCACTATGGACTGATCACTGTATATACCACTAGATCACTATGGACTGATCACTGTATATACCACTAGATCACTATGGACTGATCACTGTATATACCACTAGATCACTATGGACTGATCACTGTATATACCACTAGATCACTATGGTCTGATCACTGTATATACCACTAGATCACTATGGACTGATCACTGTATATACCACTAGATCACTATGGACTGATCACTGTATATACCACTAGATCACTATGGACTGATCACTGTATATACCACTAGATCACTATGGACTGATCACTGTATATACCACTAGATCACTATGGACTGATCACTGTATATACCACTAGATCACTATGGACTGATCACTGTATATATAGCTCGTAGCGCTTGATGATTAAAGCATGAAACTCCTTATAACATGTAGAAACCTTCTAAAAATCTCTGGAATCTGTCACCGTCCGTACATTGCAAAGTGCAAATCTGGAACAACATGTTCCCAATGTCACCATTACCACCAACCACTTCACTGTTGGCTCGTCCTCCTCATCCTGGTGGCCACCTCTGTAAAAATCCAGTCCAACACGTCAAATCGCTCCTGAATAGCAGAAATACTGCAGGTTGTATTCACCCATATCCGCTGCTGGGATGATTCACCGGTGACACTGGGGCTTCTCAGCAGAGAGCTGCACGTGCCTCAGTAATAATGAGCAGCAATAAATTCCATTCATCCATATAGTGGCTTGCAAATGTATTCATCCCCTTGGTTTTATTGTGATATTGTTACTTTACAACCTGTGTGTAAATATTTTTGTAATTCGATTTGTGTACGATGCGTCTGCACTAAATAGTCTTAAGTTGGTGAAGTGAGAAAAATATTTGCATAAATTGCATTTATCGGATCAAATAACTAAAAATTGGCATGTGCATATGTATTCAACACTTTTGCGATGAAGCCCCTAAATATTTATGATGCGACCAATTCCCTTCGTACGTCCAATGCTTAGTGACAGGACGTCCCCCTGTGTTCAAGCTAAGTGTCCCATGTCTGTCAGTATTTACAAACCATTACTGAAAGGCCACAGAGGCTGCAGCACCATTAACAAGAGGCACCACTAACCAAACACCATGAAGACCAAGGAGATCTCCCAACAACACCATGAAGAGCAAAAAAATCTTCAAACAACACCATGAAGACCAAGGAGATCTCCAAACACCACCATGAAGACCAAGGAGATCTTCAAACACCACCATGAAGAGCAAGAAGATCTTCAAACACCACCATGAAGTCCAAGGAGATCTCCAATCAAGTAAAGGACAAAGTACAAGTCAGGGTTGGGTTATAAAATAAAATCTCCCAATCTTGGATGATCCCCCAGAGCACCATCAAACGGAAAGAACATTGTACCACAACAAACTTGCCAAGAAAGGGCGTCCACCAAAACTCTCAGCTCGGGCAAAGAGGGCATTAATCAGAGAGGTAACACAGAGAACAATGGTGACCCTGATGGAGCTGCAGAGTTCCCAAGTAGAGACTTCAGTATCTGTCCATACGACCGCAATAAGCCATACACGCCATAGAGGTCGCCATTATGGAAGAGAGGGCAGAAAAAATCTTTTTCTTACAAAAATCGGAAGGCTTGTTTTGAGTTTGCCAAAAGACGTGGGAGACTCCACAAATGTATGGAGGAAGGTGCTGTGGTCAGATGAGACCAAAATTGAACTTTTAGCCATGAAGTTTAACGCTATGTCTGGGGCCAATCCAACACAGTTCATCACCACAAGAACACCATCCCCACAGTGAAACATGGTGGTGTCAGCATCATGTTATGGGGAGATTTTTTTGCAACAGGGACAGGGAAAATGGTCTGAGTCGAATGTAAGATGAATGGTGCGAAAATCAGGGCTATTCTTGAGTAAAACCTGTTTCAGTCTGTCAGTGATTTCACTGGTACTGAGATTCACCTGCCAATAAGACAGTGACCCAAAGCATACTGCTAAAGCAACACCCAAGCGGTGTAAGGGGAACGTGTGAATGTTCTGGAGTGGACGAGTCACAGCCCAGACCTTAATCCAATGGAGAATCTGTGGTCAGGCTTGAAGATTGCTGTACACCTGAGGAAACATCTAACGTGAAGGAACTGGAGATGTTTTGTTTTTCAGGAATGGGGAGAAATCCCAGTGGCAAGATGTGGAAAGCTCATAGGGACTTATCCAAAGGGACTTGCAACTTTAATTGCAGCAAAAGAATTCTCTACAAAGTAGAGTACTTAGGGGGTGAATAGTTATGCACACTGAAGTTTTCAGTTATTTTGTCCTATTTGTTGTTTGATCACAATAAAAGAAAACCAAATGTTCACAGTTGTTGGCATGCTGTTTACATGAACTGATGCTAAACCTCAGAAAAATACAGTGAAACACCAAGTTGTGAGATAGCAAAACACAAAAAATGCCGGGGGGGGGGGGGGGGGGGATAGTCCTTCACCGAACACCCCCACTAATCAGCTGTTTTTTGTTCTGGCAGCAGCTTGATGTAAACACCTGGAACAAAGCTACAAAGTGCATCTCCATTGTTTGTGTAGCAGCCGCTGCCAGGTCCTGCAGCTCGTATAAGAGACTAGAGGGCCTGTCACACTAAGCGATATCGCTATAACGTCACTGTTTTTTGTGACGTAGCAGTGATATCGCTATGTCTGATACTTACCTTCGCTGGTTATTGCGGATCGCGCGAGAACGTCCTGGACCGAGCGACGCGTGGAGCCGGGCGGGAGGACGTCAGGATCGCCTCGTCTGACAGGTAAGTAGCGACCCCAGACCCCTGCAATGTTGCTGGTGAGATCTGCCTGTGTGGCAGCTCACTAGCGACCACTTAGCGATGCACCAGCTATCCTGACCGCATCATATCGCTGGTACATCGCTAAGTGTGACAGTACCTTAGGAGCTGCTCTGCAGAGCGTGGCAGCGGCTGCTACACATTCAATGGAGCTGCACTTTGCAGCTCTGTTCAAGGTGTTTATAAAATCCAGCTGCTTCCGGAACAAATGACAAGCTGATCAGTGGGGGTGTTGTCGGACCCCTATCTAGCTGTTATTGATTCCTATACTACAGATAGGTCATCAACATTATTTTACCAGACGACCCCTTTAAGATGTATAAATGCAAAGAAAATTCTATTACAGGTGTGACGGGATGTAATCGTTTGGGACGCAGCGCTCGTTGATGCGCAGTAACAGGCTGCTGGCATGTGCTGCGCTCGGTTTGGAGATGGAGAAGCTCGCGGGCCCTGTAGGCGCTAACAGCAACCTAGAGACTTGTAGAACTTCAAGGCTTTTCATTGTGAAAAAGTAACGCGTTTTTGAATCTCAGCAGAATTCTGTTCCACTTGATGTATTCAAAAACGAGTCATTTCTGCGCAATAGAAAACCCTGAAGAACTGCACGGCTCCAGTCTGCTGTTAGCGCCTATAGTGCCGGCAAGCCTCTCCTCCATCCTGGGCTCCTTACTAATGAAATTTCAAAGTCTCATTATTCGAGTCCCTCAGACTCTGCCTACATAGTCATTTACTTACTGCAGGGTATATGCTCATATTTTTTTTTCTTGGGTTTTGTCTACATAGTAATTTGATGTTTATTTTCTAACTTTATGCCACATCATGGTTGCTGCACACGTTGGTCTTCCGACTTGGAAAAGCCACAATGCTTTTCTGAAAGCTTATGCCCACTTGTCGAGCGAATCGCAGAAAGCGTCTAACCAGTTAATGATCGTGGCGATCGCACTTGTGATAGATGGCAGAAACTGTAAGCATGCCTATGCACTGAGCTCCCCCTTGTGGCCGCTGCAGGGAGCAGATCGAGCTTTGGGTCAGCCTCTCAGTCCCCAGGTGCACTCTTACCATGGGCCCCATAGCCGCGGTATGGTCGGACTGTACAGTGAGCGTGCCATTGCTTCTGTCATTACTTTATAAAGCAGATATACTGTTTACGATGTAATATGTGAACTACGGTACAACGTGCTATACCAGTGTGGCGCAACGTATGGGCGCAGCGTCGCGTCTCACCTCAGACGGCACCAGAAGCCGTGTGGTCATCAGTGATCGGGGCTGGCATTAGAATGAATGCTGCTCTGTGCAAAATTGCCTTTCTGTGCCCCCACACTTCATTTTTTTCACCAAGTTTCCTAAAACACTAACAATGGCAGGAGACCATTTTTTTTTTACATCCTAAGAAAATTGATTTCAACTTTCTTGATCTAGTTTTTTGCTGACATGAAATTACCCCCTAAATGTATGATAACATCCTCTCAGTATGTGGTTTGTGATCTGCACCTCCAATCCTCATCGATTCTGCCACGCCTGAAATTACACCTAAACCTGTTAGGATCTGATTCGAGCGGTCATCGTGTGATCGCATGCGATTTGCAGACTTGTAATCATGTGCTGACAACTTCTCTCGTTCTAATTTTCTGTTGAGAGAAGTAGGAGACGTTGTCAGCACATGATTACAAGTCTGCAAATCACGTGATCACATGATGACCGCTCGAATCAGCAAACATCGAAACATCCTATCAGAGCGCACATTGCACATCTTTAGGATTCTGCGTGTCAATGTGCAGAATTATAAACACCGGGGGATCCGTCAGCCTGGGGGAGAAGAGCAGGGAAAAGCCGCTTGGGTTCTGACCTCTTGAGCTAGACATCCTGGTCGTATCATCCTTGGCCAGATATTAATCCTAAATGCGTGTCTATTTAATGTCATAATCTAATCTCTTCCAATATGCTTTCACTTAAAAAACCTACAGTTCCCTTACTACTCTACTTAATTTTTTTTACCTACTTTACTTTTAAAAACCTTTTGTTTGAGATTCCACTGTGCATGCTGAGATACTATAATGAGTCGTCATCGGGGGGCAGAGATTGCAGTCACTGCTGCAGCCTCTGTCTCCTCCCTGAAATGAGGCACCATCTGATCCCTGCTCTAGTGAGCATGTGCCCGTTGTCAATTTTGACGTATGCTCAGTACGAGCTCTCTTGTCATTGTGTGATAGTACGTTCAATGTACAGTGACAGTGCGCTCCCTCCCTCCAATTAATGAGAAGTGGCAAGATGGTAACAGTACTGTCAGTAGGCATTGTAAAGAAAAAAAAAATCTGTGAACTGAGTTCTCGCCTTAAAATGCACATTTACAATGAACTCTTTTAAGGAGACAAGAGAGTGTCTGCAGGGACAGGAGAAAGCTTGAGAGTCTGCAGAGACAGGAGGAAGCAGGAAAGAGTCTGTAGGGACAGGAGAAAGGTGAGAGAGTCTGCAGGGACAGGAGGAAGCAGGAAAGAGTCTGCAGGGACAGTAGAAAGTTTGAGAGTCTACAGACACAGGAGGAAGTGGGAAAGAGTCTGTAGGGACAGGAGGAAGCGGGTGAGAGTCTGCAGGAACAGGAGAAAGGTGAGAGAGTCTGCAGGGACAGGAGGAAGCAGGAAAGAGTCTGCAGGGACAGGAGAAAGCTTGAGAGTCTACAGACACAGGAGGAAGTGGGAGTCTGTAGGGACAGGAGGAAGCGGGAGAGAGTCTGCAGGAAGAGGAGGAAGCGGGAGAGAGTGCGGGGACAGGAGGAAGCGGGAGAGAATCTGCAACAGCAGGAAGAGGGGGGAGTCTGCAGAGATAGTACCGGGTGTTAACAAGAAAGGAAGCTGAGGAATAGTCTATCTCGCCTGCCTAAAAAGTACCTGTGTGATTCTATTGATTACATATGTGTTTATGGTGTGTATTGTGCAGATCTGTTGGATATGCGTGGTGTACATTTATATAATGTGCAGTATATGTCTGTATTCAGTATTTGTGTGTTTTGATGTGATTGTAATGTGCTTGTGTTGTGAGCCGGAGGATGAGGAGGCAGGCAGCAGCCATACCGCTGAAGAACCACTACCAGGCTTTCATGAAGTACAGCTGTGAAGATGTTCATCAAAAAAGTGCTTTGCCCACAAAGAACACTCCAGTAAGAAATCAGAAGCCTCTTGAAGGGAGAAAAGCGCTTAAGTGAAGAAAAGGAGAGTGGTTGTCCTGGGGGATTCCTACTGAGAGGAACAGAAGCCGCTATCTGCCGACCGGACATTACATCACGAGAAGTGTGCCGTCTTCCAGGCGTACAAATCAATGATGTGTCTGATCGGATATCAAGACTCTTCAGTGCTACAGACGACCACCGATGTCCACTAATACATGTAGGAACAAAACACAGCAAGAAAGGACCTGGAAACTATATGCAGAGACGTAGAAGACCGAGGCCGGAAAGTGAAGGAACTGGGAGCGCAGGTCGTCTTCTCATCCATCCTCTTAAGGCCCCGTCACACTAAGCGACTTACCAGCGATCCCGACACCGATATGGGGCACCTCAGGGGTGTGTTTTGTCCCCGTTACTGTTTTCTCTCTATACGAATGATTGCATCTCTTCAGCAGACTCAGTAAAAATCTTGAAATTTGCCGATGATATGACACTGATTGGTCTCATCAGGGGAAATGCTGAAGACTTGTATCGGAGTGAGGTGGAAAGAATATGTGACTGGTGTAAAGCCAATAATCTTGTACTCAACACTAAAAAAACTGCTGAGATGGTTGTGGATTTTAGGAAAGATCAACATGAGATACTTCCAATCTACATCCATGACGAAGTGGTTCTTAGGGTCACAGAGACCAAATTCCTTGGTGTTATCATCTCTCATGATCTTAAATGGGGGAAAAACGTGGATGCTGTTATAAGAAAAGCACAACAGAGGATGTTCTTCCTGCGTCAGCTGAAAAGATATGGTTTGTCTAAGAATCTGCTGATCTTATTCTTTAATGCTGTCATCAGATCTGTGATTTGTTCCTCTCTGATAGTCTGGTATGGGGGAGCCACTGCGCATGACAAACTCCGCTTACAAAGGACTTTCAGAACAGCAGAGAGAATTATAGGTTCCCCCCTGCCTAAAATCCAGGATCTTTATGATAAGAGTATTCGATCCCACGCATTGAAAATTTCATCCGATCCCTCTCACCCGGGACACTCCTCATTCCAACTACTCCCTTCAGGACGTCGCTTCAGAGTCCCCAAATGCAGCACCAACCGCCATATGAACAGCTTCTATCCACTCTCTGTTCAACAATTAAATCGTCATGTGTAGACTATATACTGTATCTGTCTTGTTAGATGTTACTTGTTGTATCTGTTGTTATATATTATGTTGCCTCTTTGCCACAAAGAATTCCTTGTATATATGTAATATGTACTTGGCGATAATAAATTTGATTTGATTGATTTGATATCAAGGTGTCAGGATCGCTGGTAAGTCGCTATGTGATCGCTGGTGAGCTGTCACACAGACAGCTTCACCAGCGATCAGCACAGCGATGCCGAGCGCCCGGCATTGCTGGCCTTCCCTGTAAAAAATAGAATCAAAATAAAAAATATAGTTATTCTCACCTTCCGACGTCCCGTTCACCCATCCTGCCTCTCTCCACGCTCCGGTCCCAGTGATCCTTTGCGAGAATGACCGCGAGATGTCACGGTCTCGAGGGATAACAAAGTCTCGCGGTCATTCTCGCAAAGGATCACTGGGACCGGAGCGTGGAGAGAGGCGGGATGGCTGAATGGGACGTCGGAAGGTGAGAATAACTATATTTTTTATTTTTTACACCTGATCGCTGGTCTCCCGCCTGTCACACGCAGCGATGCGTGCTGGCCAGCGGGAGACCAGCGACCAAAGAAATGTCCAGAGGTTTCTTGCAGCGATCAGCGATACCGGCAGGGGGGCTGCTCGCTGATTGCTGTCACACACAGCGATCCCGCTGGTGAGATCGCTGTTACGTCACAAAAGTTGTGACTCAGCAGCGATCTCGCTACCGAGATCGCTATGTGTGACGGGGCCTTTAGTTGATGGACATGAACCAAGGAGATTGATGAGGACTCTACAGGTGAACAGCTGGCTAAAATTGCTAGACATTGGTTGCATCTTACGATAACAGGAAAACACATATTTGGTCGCCGCCTTGCTACACTCATCAGGAGAGCATTACACTACAGCAGTATGGGATGGGAAATATACGGCCAGGAAAAATTATGCAGCTATGAATTCTTTAGAGAACCTGATATTAGAAGTGGAAATAAAGAACAAAGACTACAAACTCTGATCATCAGACCGTGCGGAATATCACTGGTGTGGACAGGCACATAGGGGTTTATTGGGCAGTGCTGTCCGTGGAGCACTGGGCCGTGACCAGGAACGTGCGCCTCATCTTGCGCTTTGTTATATGAAGCGCTTTGTAACAGGGTCTTCTGTGCTGTAATACCTCTTACATTACCACCCCGTGGTTCAGGAGGTCCACTCTGCTTTTCCTCACTTCTGGATGTAGGACGCTGGCTTGAAAGGCTTTGTAACATGGGAACATATAAAAGATCACTGCTTCACATATTTCCAGTGTGACAACATTTTACTCACCGGTCTCAGAATACATATACATACAGAGGGCAGGACAATCAATATGTGTCGGGCCAGTAGATAACTGGCTCCAATTAAGACGCCAGACGTACATTACAATAGCCGCAGGTGGCCAGCGACCCCCGATCATTTACCGTGGGATTTACAAAGGTGGGGGGAGGTCAGAAGTGGGATATCTCATTTACCTCTGCCCAGGGGTCGCAGCCGGTCGGTTGCTGCATTAGGGGAATGCATCTCACATTGCACCTATCATACATGCATCTCCTATTCGGGGTGCTGGGGGGTTCCGTAACACGCGTCATGCAATATTTATTTTTATGGTATGAAGGAGGCATCGCTGAGCTGCAAATGTGGCAGAAAGATCCTTGTTGTCATGTATTCAGCCTCCTTCTACGTTTTCGCTGTTAGTTGAATATGGTGCTGGGAAAGCTGCGTGCTAACCAAACTAAGCACCATTACTGTGTCCTGTGGCCTGGTGCAAGTCCCAGTATCAGCATCAGATCTCCTGGATCATGAAGGATAAATGTTCGGATGTCAGTTCAATGTTTCCCCCACTTCTGTATTATTGAATGGCAAGAATGAGTGCGGTACAGGATTCTGAGAAAGATGGATCCGGTCCACTCCCTATGTGATCCCTGATCCCATCTCTGTTGTGCTACCAAGCTTTCCCAGAAAAGGGAACTAAGAACTAGAATGGAGCGATGAGAACCCGAGCTGGAGCTGTCAGGCTTCTTGTGTTAGTAGTCACCCAACTTTCCCAGGAGCTGATAGGACAGATATAATTGTGATCAAGTCTCTTAAGGATTCTTCTCACCCTGATTCCGTAGACCCTCTGTACACACATAGGGAAAGACCCGTCCGTCAGCGGATTGGGGTGGCAGAAGCCGGGAGAGAATTGTTATCCGAGACCCATGGTCCCGAACTGATTTTCAGACTTTGTTCCTCTGACACCATGGGGTCCACAGAAAAATGACACGGCTGCAACAATGTGTAACCAGTGTCTGACTCCTGCTGCTCGCGGGTCGGGCTGCATGAATCAGATGACAAGTCACTTCTAAAGGTACTGTCACACTTAGCGATGTACCAGCGATCCCGACCAGCGATATGACGCGGTCAGGATCGCTGGTACATCGCTAAATGGTCGCTAGTGAGCTGCCACATAGGCAGATCTCACCAGCGACATCGCTGGGGACGGGGGTCGCTACTTACCTGTCAGACGAGGCGATCCTGCATCCTCCCGCCCGGCTCCACGCGTCGCTCGTCCTCACAGCAGGAAGCGCCGCAGGAAGCAGACGACGAGAAACAGTCCTGAACGTTCTCGCGCGATCAGCGATAACCAGCGGGGGAGCGGGTCGTAGGTATCAGACACAGCGATATCGCTAGCAATATCGCTATAACGTCACTAGTTATAGCGATATTGCTAACGATATCTCTTAGTGTGACAGGCCCTTTAGGGTCTGTTCACATTGAGAATTTGGAGCAGAAACGCTCTAAATCTTTCTGAGAACTTGGAGATTTGAGTTTTTCACCAGGACTCAAAAACTTCCTGCTCAATTTCTGCTCCAAAATCTGTGTGAACACCCCTGTAATGGGACGTCCGGGCGCACAGAGTTCTGCTGCTCCAGCTCGGTCCACGGATTACAGCTGGCTGCCACCCGAGCTGCTGACTGGTGAGTGCCGGGTCTCGGACCCCACTCATCTGTCACTGATGACCCATCAAATGGAAAGTTCATCATTAAGCAGTGGAAAACCCCTTTTAGGTTGGATTTATCTGTGCATTGCAGTCAGAGTACAGACCCCGATGTGTGGAAAGACCGGGGGTCTCCTGTGCAGACTAGAAGGCTGTAGAGCTCACGTCAGGAGACCCACAACCGACCCGGACACTAATCTGCTGGGGTCTGTGCGCTGAGCTCTGCTCTGGGGTCTGTGCGCTGAGCTCTGCTCTGGGGTCCGTGCGCTGAGCTTCGCTCTGGGGTCCGCGCGCTGAGCTCCGCTCTGGGGTCCGCGCGCTGAGCTCCGCTCTGGGGTCCGCGCGCTGAGCTCCGCTCTGGGGTCCGCGCGCTGAGCTCCGCTCTGGGGTCCATGCGCTGAACTCCACTGGGGTCCGCTCTGGGGTCCTGGCACTGAGCTCTGGGGTCTCCTGGAGGGTCGAGTTTCTTTGGTTTTCTGCTATGTCTTTCTGTACACTGCTCTGATCGTGGTCGGGGCAGAGAAATGTTATACTGCTCTGCGTCATTGTTGTGAACAGGCGACGATCCACAGTACAAAACCATGACATCACTAAGCCGCCGTGCACACAGGAGTCAGACAAGACTCAGGTGCTGCTCACAGGTCACCTGCGTCATCATCACACTCCGATCTAATGCAATGTATCACAGCTCAATGTTAAAGGGACAGCACCTAAACAGACAGTATCGAGGCTCATTCACACGTCAGTATTTTGCATCAGTGTTTGTATGCCAAAGCCAGGAATGGAACTTACTGAGAAAAAAATACAATTGAAAGACTGACTCCTATTCTTTATTTTGGAGACACTCCTGGTTTTGGCATACAAATACTGATGAAATACTGATCAAAAATACTGATGTGTGAAAGAGGCCTGAGATACACGGCTCAGCAGTCAATATCACACAGGTTAGGATTAGATACAGGGCTCAGCAGTCAGTATCACACATATTCTCCATTCAATGTCAGCAAGCAGTTAATCCTGAATGCTATCTCTGTGTTTTCAACTCTGCAAGCTTCTATATGGTATATAGTGTTTTTTTCAACTTACTCTGCTTGTCCCCTTATGTTGTGAGGTCAAGAAACTTTTCAAAGTGCTTTATGATCCATGTAGTGCTGGACATGTGTTTATTTGACCACAACATTTTATTGGGTCCTGGTGTCTCAATTTAGTGTGATTGATTAACGAGAAGGGAGAGACCAAAAAAAAAAAAAAAATCTTAGCCTTAACCTCCTATATATTCAGACATAGCTTGGGGAGGGCATTTATGCAGTACATGTAGCAAAGTACTGGCAGTTATAACATGGCAGTGAGACAAGGCAGGAGACAGGTAAGACATTTATATACATCTACTCCCTGTGCATTTGGATTACAACAAATATATACCATATGCATTTGTGTAATTTATATCCTGGCCGCTGCATTCACACACATCCACCGCCCTGCCATTAACTCTCTACACTCCATCCATATCAGCCCCTCGCTCCTTTCCTCTCCTATGTATAGCACTCACGCACTTTTCACATTGCTACACAGCACAGATCCAGTCAGTCCCACCATTCAACATAAGAGATGCTCTCACAAATCACTTAACCATCTGCTCACTCTTTCTATCCTCCTTCTCCTAGTCACAGGAGACATTGCTCCCAACCCTGGCCCCCCATGTTATAGAAAGTCAAACCCCCCAACTGCTACACTCAGAAACCCCTCTAATCTTATCAATATTCCCTGCCTGCCATCTGTCTCTCTTAATTGTGCACTTTGGAATTCTCGCTCAGTGTGTAACAAACTCTCCTTCATTCATGACTTTTTCCTCTCTAATTCTCTTAACCTCCTGGCTCTTACTGAAACCTGGATCCAGCAGGTCTGAAACTTATGAAGAACTTGCAGTCTTCATTGGCCCCTATCTCCTCCCTCTCATGTCCTGATTCTGCATTGAAGCATTACAATGAAACACTTCAGTGTCCTGGATGAATTTGCACCCCCTATAAATAGAACACCACAACGCAGACGGCGACAACCCTGGCACACGGTGCAAACACGTTTCCTGCAGCGGTGCTCCAGGTGCGCCGAACGTCTGTGGAGAAAATCCAATCTGAACGAATATTTCATCCATTTTAAGTTTATGCTTACAACATACAACACTGCCCTTCACCTCTCCAAACAAACCTATTTCAACACCCTCATCACCTCACTGTCCAATAACCCGAAACGTCTCTTTGACACTTTTCATTCTCTACTCAACCCAAGAGTACAGGCCCCAACCACGGAGCTCCGAGCTGACGATCTGGCCAATTACTTCAAAGAAAAAATTGACCAGATCTGACAGGAAATTATCTCCCAATCCCCTCATACCATGCACTGTCCTCCCTCCCCCACTGCATCTAACTCACTCTCTGATTTTGAACCAGTCACAGAAGAAGAAGTATGCAGGCTCCTTGCATCTTCTCGCCCAACCACTTGCACCAGTGACCCATTTCCGTCACATCTCCTCCAGTCCCTTTCCCCTGCTGTCACCCCTCACCTAACTAAAATATTTAACCTCTCTGTCTCTTCTGGTATTTTTCCCTCCTCATTTAAGCATGCTATCATACATCCACTACTTAAAAAACCATCCCTCGACCAAAACTGTGCCACTAACTATAGACCTGTCTCTAATCTTCCGTTCATCTCTAAACTCCTGGAACGCCTGGTCCACTCCCGTCTGATCCGCTATCTCTCTGATAACTCTCTTCTCGACCCTCTCCAATCTGGTTTCCGCTCTTTACACTCCACTGAAACTGCCCTCACTAAAGTCTCTAATGATCTACTAACAGTTAAATCAAATGGTCATTACTCCATGCTAATTCTCTTGGATCTCTCTGCAGCATTCGACACTGTGGATCATCAGCTCCTCCTCACTATGCTCCGTTCCATTGGCCTCAAGGACACCGTTCTCTCCTGGTTCTCCTCCTATCTCTCCAACCGCTCCTTTACTGTATCTTTTGCCGGTTCCTCCTCCTCTCACCTTCCCCTTACTGTTGGGGTTCCTCAAGGATCGGTTCTAGGCCCCCTCCTCTTCTCCTTGTACACTGCCCCTATTGGTCAAACAATCAGTAGATTTGGTTTCCAGTACCATCTCTATGCTGATGACACCCAATTATACGCTTCTTCTCCTGACATCACGCCAGCCTTTCTAGAAAACACCGGCGATTGTCTAAGCGCTGTGTCTAATATCATGTCCTCACTATATCTGAAACTGAACCTGTCAAAGACTGAACTCCTGGTGTTTCCTCCCTCTACTAATGTACCTATACCCGACATTGCCATTTCTGTGTGTGGTTCCACTATTACTCCCCAGCAACATGCCCGCTGTCTTGGGGTCATACTTGATTCCGAGCTTTCCTTTGCCCCCCACATCCGATCACTGGCTCGCTCTTGTCATCTGCACCTCAAAAACATTTCTAGAATCAGAACTTTTCTTACTTTTGACTCTGCAAAAACTCTTACTGTTTCTCTTATTCATTTTCGTCTGGACTATTGTAACTCTCTTCTAATCGGTCTCCCTCTTACCAAACTCTCCCCCCTCCAATCTGTCTTGAATGCTGCAGCCAGGATCATATTCCTCGCCAATCGTTACACCGATGCCTCTACCTTGTGCCAGTCATTACACTGGCTACCCATCCACTCCAGAATTCAGTATAAACTTATTACCCTCACCCACAAAGCCCTCCATGGCTCAGCACCACCCTACATCTCCTCCCTTGTTTCAGTATACCACCCTACCCGCACCCTCCGTTCTGCTGATGACCTGAGGTTAGTATCCTCAATAATCAGAACCTCCCACTCCCGTCTCCAAGACTTTACACGTGCTGCGCCCATTCTTTGGAATGCACTTCCCAGGTCAATACGATTAGTCCCCAATCCCCACAATTTTAAGCGTGCCCTGAAAACGCATTTATTCAGACTGGCCTATCGCCTCAACACATTAACCAAATCTATCCCTGTGTGGCACAGCCAAAAGTTCTACCATAACCAGGTTCCCCGCATCATGTTCCCACATGCTTTATGCATCCATCAGCCCTCTGTTTGGACCAGCCATAATGTTAAGTGTGTAACAGTACAGACACAATCAGGGCAACTGTTACCACCCACCTTTCGTGTCTCTCTTTTTACCTCATAGACTGTAAGCTTGTGAGCAGGGCCCTCACTCCTCTTGGTATCTGTTATGATCCATGTGATTATTGTTATGCTGTAATGTCTATTGTCTGTACAAGTCCCCTCTGAAATGTAAAGTGCTGCGGAATATGTCGGCGCTATAGAAATAAAATGTATTATTATTATTATCACACAGGAGAGGATTAGATACAGGGCCCAGCAGTCAGTATCACACAGGAGAGGATTAGATACACGGCTCAGCAGTCAGTATCACACAGGAGAGGATTAGATACACGGCTCAGCAGTCAGTGTCACACAGGAGAGGATTAGATACAGGGCCCAGCAGACAGTAACACACAGGAGAGGATTAGATACACGGCTCAGCAGTCAGTATCACACAGGAGAGGATTAGATACACGGCTCAGCAGTCAGTGTCACACAGGATAGGATTAGATACACGGCTCAGCAGTCAGTATCACACAGGATAGGATTAGATACATGGCTCAGCAGACAGTATCACACAGGATAGGATTAGATACATGGCTCAGCAGTCAGTATCACACAGGATAGGATTAGATACACGGCTCAGCAGTCAGTATCACACAGGAGAGGATTAGATACACGGCTCAGCAGTCAGTATCACACAGGAGAGGATTAGATACAGGGCCCAGCAGACAGTAACACACAGGAGAGGATTAGATACACGGCTGAGCAGTCAGTATCACACAGGATAGGATTAGATACATGGCTCAGCAGACAGTATCACACAGGATAGGATTAGATACACGGCTCAGCAGTCAGTATCACACAGGATAGGATTAGATACACGGCTGAGCAGTCAGTATCACACAGGATAGGATTAGATACACGGCTCAGCAGTCAGTATCACACAGGATAGGATTAGATACATGGCTCAGCAGACAGTATCACACAGGATAGGATTAGATACACGGCTCAGCAGTCAGTATCACACAGGATAGGATTAGATACACGGCTCAGCAGTCAGTATCACACAGGAGAGGATTAGATACACGGCTCAGCAGTCAGTATCACACAGGAGAGGATTAGATACACGGCTCAGCAGTCAGTATCACACAGGAGAGGATTAGATACACCCTTCTCTCCCGGTGACTCTTGCAGGGAGCCTCCGTCCGGTCAGCACATTACTATGCTCTTACTGTCGGGGGGCGTGGTCTGGATGTTTCTGTCTCGGGGTCACGTGCTTCTGTTTACATGACTGTGCTGTGAGTGGCTGAGGTGACAGCTTGACCAGGCACCGCCCATTGTGATCACACGTGACCGCAGGCTGCAGCCACTCACAGGACGGCCTGTGGTCACATGACTCAGGGTTACTTCATGATCCGCACTTCGGGCGCCGGAGTTTCCGGTGCTGGGATGGGGGAGTGTCCGGTCTATCACGAGCGGCAGCGGCTGGAGCTGTGCGCGATCCACGCGCTGAACAACCTGCTGCAGAGAGCGGAGGTCACACAGCGCCGGGCCGAGGAGATCTGCTGGGGGTGAGAGAGAGCGGGGGGAAGAAGAGAGAGAGCAGGGAGGGAAGAAGAGAGAGCAGGGAGAGAAGAAGAGAGAGAGCAGGGAGGGAAGAAGAGAGGGAAGAAAAGAGAGCAGGGAGGGAAGAGAGGGAAGAAGAGAGAGCAGGGAGGGAAGAAGAGAGGGAAGAAGAGAGCAGGGAGAGAAGAAGAGAGAGAGCAGGGAGGGAAGAAGAGAGGGAAGAAAAGAGAGCAGGGAGAGAAGAAGAGAGAGAGCAGGGAGAGAAGAAGAGAGAGAGCAGGGGGGGGAGAAGAGAGGGAAGAAAAGAGAGCAGGGAGGGAAGAAGAGAGGGAAGAAGAGAGAGCAGGGAGGGAAGAAGAGAGAGCAGGGAGGGAAGAAGGGAGGGAAGAAGAGAGAGAAGGGGGGGAAGAAGAGAGAGAGCAGGGGGGAAGAAGAGAGAGCAGGGAGGGAAGAAGAGAGAGCAGGGAGGGAAGAAGGGAGGGAAGAAGAGAGAGAAGGGGGGGAAGAAGAGAGAGAGCAGGGGGGAAGAAGAGAGAGCAGGGGGGGAAGAAGAGAGAGCAGGGAGGGAAGAAGAGAGAGAAGGGGGGGAAGAAAAGAGAGAGAGCAGGGAGGGAAGAAGAGAGAAGGGGGGAAGAAGAGAGAGCAGGGAGGGAAGAAGAGAGATCAGGGAGAGAAGGAGAGAGAGCAGGGAGGGAAGAAGAGAGAGAGCAGGGAAGAGAGCTGGGAGGGAAGAAGAGAGAGAAGGGGGGGAAGAAGAGAGAGAGCAGGGGGGAAGAAGAGAGAGCAGGGGGGGAAGAAGAGAGAGAGCAGGGGGGGAAGAAGAGAGAGAGCAGGGATGGAAGAAGAGAGAGAGCAGGGATGGAAGAAGAGAGAGAGCAGGGAGGGAAGAAGAGAGAGAGCAGGGGGGAAGAAGAGAGAGAGCAGGGAGGGAAGAAAAGAGAGCAGGGAGAGAAGAAGGGAGGGAAGAAGAGAGCAGGGAGGGAAGAAGAGAGAGAGCAGGGGGGAAGAAGAGAGAGAGCAGGGAGGGAAGAAGAGAGAGAGCAGGGAGGGAAGAAGAGAGGGAAGAAAAGAGAGAGAGCAGGGAGGGAAGAAGAGAGAGCAGGGAGGGAAGAAGGGAGGGAAGAAGGGAGAGAAGGGGGGGAAGAAAAGAGAGAGAGCAGGGAGAGAAGAAGGGAGGGAAGAAGAGAGAGAAGGGGGGAAGAAGAGAGAGCAGGGAGGGAAGAAGAGAGAGAGCAGGGAGAGAAGGAGAGAGAGCAGGGAGGGAAGAAGAGAGAGAGCAGGGAAGAGAGCTGGGAGGGAAGAAGAGAGAGAAGGGGGGGAAGAAGAGAGAGAGCAGGGAGAGAAGGGAGGGAAGAAGAGAGCAGGGAGGGAAGAAGAGAGAGAGCAGGGGGGGAAGAAGAGAGAGAGCAGGGAGGGAAGAAGAGAGAGAGCAGGGAGGGAAGAAGAGAGGGAAGAAAAGAGAGCAGGGAGAGAAGAGAGAGAGCAGGGAGAGAAGAAGGGAGGGAAGAAGAGAGAGCAGGGAGGGAAGAAGAGAGAGCAGGGAGGGAAGAAGGGAGGGAAGAAGAGAGAGAAGGGGGGGAAGAAAAGAGAGAGCAGGGAGAGAAGAAGGGAGGGAAGAAGAGAGAGAAGGGGGGAAGAAGAGAGAGAAGGGGGGAAGAAGAGAGAGAAGGGGGGAAGAAGAGAGAGCAGGGAGGGAAGAAGAGAGAGAGCAGGGAGAGAAGGAGAGAGAGCAGGGAGGGAAGAAGAGAGAGAGCAGGGAAGAGAGCTGGGAGGGAAGAAGAGAGAGAAGGGGGGGGAAGAAGAGAGAGAGCAGGGAGGGAAGAAGAGAGCAGGGAGAGAAGAAGGGAGGGAAGAAGAGAGAGAAGGGGGGGAAGAAGAGAGAGCAGGGGGGGAAGAAGAGAGAGAGCAGGGAGGGAAGAAGAGAGAGCAGGGAGGGAAGAAGAGAGAGCAGGGAGGGAAGAAGAGAGAGCAGGGAGAGAAGGAGAGAGAGCAGGGAGAGAAGGAGAGAGCAGGGAGAGAAGAAGGGAGGGAAGAAGAGAGAGCAGGGAGGGAATAAGAGAGAGAAGGGGAGGAAGAAGAGAGAGAGCAGGGAGGGAAGAAGAGAGAGAGCAGGGAGGGAAGAAGAGAGAGAGCAGGGAGAGAAGGAGAGAGAGCAGGGAGGGAAGAAGAGAGAGAGCAGGGAGGGAAGAAGAGAGAGCAGGGAGGGAAGAAGAGGGAGCAGGGAGGGAAGACGAGAGAGAGCAGGGAGGGAAGAAGAGAGAGAGCAGGGAGAGAAGGAGAGAGAGCAGGGAGGGAAGAAGAGAGAAGGGGGGGAAGAAGAGAGAGAGAAGGGGGGGAAGAAGAGAGAGAGAGAATGGGGGGAGAAGAGAGAGAGCAGGGGGAAGAAGAGAGATCAGGGAGAGGAGAGAGAGAGAAGGGGGGAAGAAGAGAGAGAAGGGGGGGAAGAAGAGAGAGAAGGGGGGGAAGAAGAGAGAGCAAGGGGGGAAGAAGAGAGAGAGCAGGGGGGAAGAAGAGAGAGAGCAGGGGGGAAGAAGAGAGAGAGCAGGGGGGGAAGAAGAGAGAGAGCAGGGGGGGAAGAAGAGAGAGAGCAGGGGGGGAAGAAGAGAGAGAGCAGGGGGGGAAGAAGAGAGAGAGCAGGGAGAGAAGAAGAGAGAGAGCAGGGAGAGAAGAGAGAGAGCAAGGAGGGAAGAGAGCAGGGGGAGGAGAGGAGGGAGAGAAGAAAAGAGAGCAGGGAGGGAAGAAGAGATAATGAGCAGGGAGAGAGGAGAGCAGGGAAGAGAGAGCTGGGAGGTAATAGAGAACAGGTAGTGGGGAGACAGAGTAGGGAGGAGACTGCTGGACATGGCGGATTAGACTGCTTGGTTATTTGCATTTTATTTCCAGGTTGTCTCCGAATTCGGTGATAAATCCGCATCGCAGTTTCCTCGGCACCGGTAACTATGACGTCAATGTCATCATGGCGGCGCTGCAGACTCTGGACTACGCTGCCGTGTGGTGGGATAAGAGGAGGTGATGACGGACCCCCGCCCTGACCATAGAGATTTGCATTCGGGCAGCTTTAGTTCTGGGCGGGACTGTGCCGGCCCCTGAGGGTCTCTAAGCTCCGCCTCTTCCCCTCGCAGGTCTCTGGACATTTTGGCCTTGAATGAAATCTTCGGCTTCATCCTGAACATCCCGTCGCCCATCTCCCTGGGGTTCCTGTCTCTCCCGATCACCCGCAAACACTGGATCGCTGTGCGCCAGATCGGCGGTGTCTACTACAACCTCGACTCCAAGCTGAAGTCTCCGCTGCGGCTCGGTGGCCCCCGGGAGCTGAGGTGAGTGATGGCCGCCTCCCAGGAGACATAAGAGGGGCACTCTTCCTGGAGAATGCCCCAGACCCCCCGACTACTGAGTTGTAGAGGCCAGCACCCTTTAGTGCTCCAGCTGGAGTTCCCATGACGTTCCATGTTGTGGCCCTGACTTGTGATGAGTGACGACATTGTGGCTCCCTGGGGGCCGGTGTGAGCGCACAGCGTTTGGTTGAATGCTCCACGCACCTCCGGAGCTGTAGTTGTAATTCTGCCGTCCTCTTGTTGCCTCTCATTCTGCTGCTTTCTATAGTTTCACTGATGGGTAATATAATGTATGTGAAGCCCACAGGGTGATGGGGGGGATCTCTATGGCTCCGCCCCATTGTCACTTATTCTGTGTGAGCAGCAGGTGGCGCTGCTGTAATGACAGTATGTATCGGCCTCGTTCATTTGGTGTTTAACCCTTTCTGCCACCAGGGATTTCCTGCAGGGCTGCATCTCCCGGGGAAGCTGCGAGATCCTCCTGGTCGTGACGAAGGACGTGGAGGAATCTCGCCTGTGGATGAACGAAAGTGACCAAACCTCGTGAGCCGGACTCCACCCAAAGACTTTACCGCCATAACCCTGGCGTCTATTTATTGGGGACCCCCCACCCCGTCTTCCTGATCAGGTCACCTCCGCGTCATGGATGGAATCTCCCATCATCCTGAGCCTCGTACTGATATGCACTACTCTGATGCCTTAATGCCGCTTGTTATCTTTTATTGTTTTTTTTTTTACCAGGTGCTGAATATTAATATATTACACGAACGTCGCTACTTTATGCTAATTCCATTAAAGACTTTTTATATACGAGCAGCAGACTCCGCCCCTGTATTCTGCGACTAAACGATACACGACCACGAGGCCGGACTGTAGATTTCCTCCTGTGTTTTTTTTTTTTTTTCTTGTTTTGTTTTTTTTACGTTGGTTGAGAGAAAAAGCAAAACTTATGTGCATAAAACTGTAACAATGACCTGACGCCAGGTGGCGCTGTGTAGTTAAGCCCCATTTCACAGGTAGGGAGTTGTCGCCACCTGGTGACTGATGTCATGTATCGCAGCCATAAAAACAAGTCACGGCACAGAATGTTAGAAATTCTTTTCCTTGGAGCAAAAAGAAGTTGAATATTTTATTAAAATTGTCATTTACAAGAGATTGTGTACAAGTGGATACATTTCATGGTGGAGGAGAATTAGAAATCTCTCTCAACTCTAGAAAAGAAAGGTGGTTCTGAAGTTCTTCATCTATTGTTCTTTCTCCATTATGTACTTCATACCTAGAAAAATGGAAAAAGCAAAAGTGAAGATGTGTGCTGCCAAATACACCAGGAGATCAACGACTTATTGAAGAGAGTGGAACTTTTTATTTTATTTTTTTTTAGTCTTTGCACTTAATATACTTAACCCTTTAATGACCACAGGTATTTTTGCATTTTCATTTTTCTCTCCCCTTCTTCCCAGAGCTATAACTTTTTTTTGTCGAAATGGTCATGTGAGGACTTGCTTTTTGCGGGACGAGTTGTACTTTTGAATGAAGCCAGTGGTTTTAACACATCGTGTACTGGGAAGCAGAAAACAAATTCCAAGTGCGTTGAAATTGCAAGAAACAAGTGCGCCATTTTCCGTTACCTGTAGCGTCTCCATTTTTCCTGATCTCGGGGTTGGGTGGGGAGTTATTTTTTGCACGCCGAGCTGACGTTTTCAGTGATACCATTTTGGTGCAGATAGGATCTTTTGATCGCCCGTTAATGTTGCGGTAACCAAAAACATGTAATTCTGGAGTTTTTACCTTTTTCTTCCTGGTTGCGCTGTTTGGCGATCGGGTTCTTTTTTTATATTGATAAATCGGGCGATTCTGAATGCGGCGATACAAAATGTATATTTGATTTTTTTATTTTATGGGGGTTGTTTGAACTTTTTATTTATTTTTTTTAAATTTTCACTTCCTTCAATAGTCTTCATGGGAGACTAGAAGCTGCCATAACAAAATTGGCTCAGCGACGTACAGGCAATGATCACATCACCTGTATGGAGCAAAATGACTTGCTATGAGCGCCAACCACCGGGCGGCGCTCCTAGCAATCCGGCAGTGACAACCATCGAGGTCTGCTGGAGATCTCTGGTTGTCATGCTGACCCATCGTGACGAGGTCACCGATGAGCGGGATTTCCGGCGTTCTTGCCGGAAGCGTGAGTTAAATGCTGCTGTCAGAGATTGAGAGAAACAGAAAAGCACAATAAAACAAACGTATAAAAATACTCTGCTGTAAGAGCAAGTGCTAGTAAAAAGTGCTGGTGTGAACACTGTCCTACAGACTTGTTCCTGTGTGCATGGCCCATGTGTTTGTATTCAATTTGTCAGATTGACCGCGGCATTTATTTAACAGGTTAACCGCAGCGGCTGGATCACGATTCCACCCGCGGCTGTTGCGGGCACATGTCAGCTGTTCAAAACAAATGACGTGCCGGGAAAGAGGTGGACTCCTCACTGGAGCTCACATTAAAGTGAGGGTGTCAGACATCGGTCAGAAAGGGGTTAAAAGAACATCTGAGGCAGTATATACAGTGACCCCGGTTTAGCTGGTAATCTGGGGAAAGGGTCCTTAAAAAAAAAATAATGTATATATATATATTATGGGTTGTGATTGGACATAAACTGCAACCGAAATTTGCTCCTGTTGACAACTCCACCGCGCACGAGACTCCTGCTTGTTTTATACTCACTGCCAAGAGTTGGAGCATGAGAATAATCTACTGGAAAATGAAATGTGACTCCTGGATGTAGCTGAATGGTGAAGGAAGCCGCAGGCGTTTTTATTTAAAGCAGGGCCACTACCCTTCACAGAGATGTAGACTTCAGTCTAAACAGAGGATTTACATAGGTTCCCATTCAGATGGAGACTGCAGTCTAAGTGAGGATTGGCATTAGGTTAGGGTCCTGGAAAACGAGAAATGCCTTACCGTGGCTTCGAGGTACACATAAATTGGCCATATTATGCACTAAACTTTCTCAATTTTTCATACTTCTAATGCAGTAATGCAATTCATTTTTCATATTTCATGTTTGCATGTTATGGCGCTACAGTGTGCTTCCTTTTTTGTTTGAATGTATATGAGTTGGTGACTCTAGGTTAAGCACCTGTTCACACTATGCTTATGCTTGGATGTGACGGTCAGTTTTTGAAATTGGTGACAAAAACAGTCCAGAAGGAAAGTAATAATCCATCCTCAATCTACAGACAGGGAGCTCCCCCTAGTGGAGGCTGCAGACAGGATCTTATGTATCTCTGTATACAGGGAGCTCCCCCTAGTGGAGGCTGCAGACAGGATCTTATCATGTATCTCTGTATACAGAGAGCTCCCCCTAGTGGTGGCTGCAGACAGGATCTTATGTATCTCTGCATACAGGGAGCTCCTAGTAGTGGCTGCAGACAGGATCTTATCATGTATCTCTGTATACAGGGAGCTCCTCCTAGTGGTGGCTGCAGACAGGATCTTATCATGTATCTCTGTATACAGAGAGCTCCCCCTAGTGGTGGCTGCAGACAGGATCTTATCATGTATCTCTGTATACAGGGAGCTCCCCCTATTGGAGGCTGCAGACAGGATCTTATCATGTATCTCTGTATACAGATAGCTCCCCCTAGTGGTGGCTGCAGACAGGATCTTATCATGTATCTCTATACAGAGAGCTCCCCCTAGTGGTGGCTGCAGACAGGATCTTATCATGTATCTTTGTATACAGGGAGCTCCCCCTAGTGGTGGCTGCAGACAGGATCTTATCATGTATCTCTGTATACAGAGAGCTCCCCCTAGTGGTGGCTGCAGACAGGATCTTATGTATCTCTGTATACAGGGAGCTCCCCTAGTGGTGGATACAGACAGGATCTTATCATGTATTTCTGTGTACAGGGAGCTCCCCCTAGTGGTGGCTACAGACAGGATCTTATCATGTATCTCTGTATTGTATACAGGGAGCGCCTCCTAGTGGTGGCTGCAGACAGGATCTTATCATGTATCTCTGTATACAGGGAGCTCCCCCTAGTGGTGGCTACAGACAGGATCTTATCATGTATCTCTATATACAGAGATCTCCCCCTAGTGGTGGCTGCAGACATGATCTTATCATGTATCTCTATATACAGGGAGTTCCCCCTAGTGGTGACTGCAGACAGGATCTTATCATGTATCTCTGTATACAGGGAGCTCCCCCTAGTGGTGACTGCAGACAGGATCTTATGTATATATACAGGGAGCTCCCCCTAATGGTGACTGCAGACAGGATCTTATCATGTATCTCTGTATACAGGGAGCTCCCCCTAGTGGTGACTGCAGACAGAATCTTATCATGTATCTATACAGGGAGCTCCCCCTAGTGGTGGCTGCAGACAGGATCGTATCATGTATCCCTGTATACAGCGAGCTCCCCCTAGTGATGACCGCAGACAGGATCATATCATGTATCTCTGCATACAGGGAGCTCCCCCTAGTGGTGGCTGCAGACAGAATCTTATGTTTCTCTGTATACAGAGAGCTCCCCCTAGTGGTGGCTGCAGACAGGATCTTATCATGTATCTGTATACAGGGAGCTCCCCCTAGTGGTGACTGCAGACAGGATCTTATCATGTTTCTCTGTATACAGAGAGCTCCCCCTAGTGGTGGCTGCAGACCGGATCTTATCATGTATCTCTGTATACAGGGAGCTCCCCCTAGTGGTGGCTGCAGACAGGATCTTATGTATCTCTGTATACAGGGAGCTCCCCCTAGTGGTGACTGCAGACAGGAGCATATCATGTATATCTGCATACAGGGAGCTCCCCCTAGTGGTGACTGCAGACAGGATCTTATCATGTTTCTCTGTATACAGGGAGCTCCCCCTAGTGGTGGCTGCAGACAGGATCTTATGTGCCTCTGTATACAGAGAGCTCCCCTAGTGGTGGCTGCAGACAGGATCTTATCATGTATCGCTGTATACAGGGAGCTCCCCCTAGTGGTGACTGCAGACAGGAACTTATGTTTCTCTGTATACAGAGAGCTCCCCCAAGTGGTGGCTGCAGACAGGATCTTATCATGTATCTATCACTGGTATATGAAGGTGGCTGTTTGCTGTGATAGTGATAAGGATATACTCAGATATGTGTCAGTCTGTGGAGCATGTCATGATTTCCAAGAAAATGTATATGACCCGGCGATGAAGAATCCGCTGCACCCTCAGAGATCATGATTAAGGCCTTTGTCACAGGCCAAAACATGTTGGTTCTAGATGTCCACTGGTTGGTCTGACTGCGTATAACTGTGCTCTTTTCTATCTTTTAAATATTTCCAATAAAACTGAAGTTTTCTATACAAGACCTCTGAAGATGCAGCGGATTCTTCATCGCCGGGTCATATACATTTTCTTTAATTTCACTGCTGTGGCTGCCGAGCCGTGACCCTGGCTGACGGACAGATCCCTGGAGTGAGACGAGGATGGTGATGTCACAATCCAGGTTGGGTCTGACAGATTAAATGCACAAAGTAACCTTTTTTTTTCCTTTGGCTGTGTGCCAAAGGTGGTTTTGCCCCCAGTGGCCATTAGGGTCATTGCACTGTGGTGATTTCAGTTGTAGTTTTCCCCACGGTGGCCATTAGGGTCATTGCACTCTGGTTACCTTAATTTGTGCACATAATTATGTAACAGGTGTGATTGCTCTATAAAAAGAGTATCCGGTGTGTTAATCACTGTTGGTGATAAGTTTCTCATTTGCAAGCAAGCCTGGGTAAAGAATGGAGCTGAAGGAGAGTCACTGGCAGCCCAGTCAGAGTGCTGGAGTAGCAGCTATGGTGTCTGCAAGGAGGGCTGGCATGGATTGGTCGAGTGTCAGCTATGGTGTCTGCAAGGAGGGCTGGCATTGCTTGGTGGAGTGGCAGCTATGGTGTAGAGCTGCACTCAGAATGCTGGACTCGGTTGCGGAAAGCTGGACTCAAAATGTTGGAATCTTTGGCAGAAAAGCTGGACTCATTTGCTGGACTCTGCTTCTGGACAGCTGCATGCAGGTGTGGACTCTGTTTGCTCCAAGGCTGCACTGTGGTGTTGAGAAGATCCGTTGCTGGACAGTGCACCCAGATGTTGGACTCGGTGGAGGAAAATATGCACGCAGGTGGTGGGCTCTGTTGCTGGGAGCGTAAGCAACTGAGCAAAGCTCAGTGGTATTCCCCTGTTATGTCACTTTTCCTTGTGTGTGTTTAGTGCAGTGGTGGGATTAGTTTCCGCACCGACCAATTCCCTAGTGAGGGTTTAGGTGCAGAGCGAGTCAGGGATTTTAGGTTCCTGATCGGCGCCCGGTGCAGATCCAGCCTAGGGAACGTTAGGAGTGTAGACACTGACTCAGGGCAGTGCAGGAGGTCTCCACTTCCCTGTTCCCTATCGCAGGGCCACCATTGTTAACGTTACCCAGGTTTTCCCTAATCACTTGTCTTATTGTATTAGTTACCGGCCTGCGGGCCGCGTCACATAGGACAATTACACGTGCCGCGTCCTGTCATATAAGTTACCGGCCTGCTGGCCGTGTCACTCAGGACGGGGCACGTGACAAGTGAGCTGACTAAAATTTTTCTTATTTATTGTTAAGCTATGCCATGATTTGTGTCGGCTCTATGCTATGTGCGTTCATCCTGACTGTGGCCCTCTTATTAGGGGCCCGATAGCAATGCTGTCTCTATGCTAAATCTCCGCTTGGTTGATTCGGCAGCATCCTTGTCACTTTGCTACGCACCGGGTTCTGGCAGGACGTGCCGCTGCAGGTGTTTTGGCAGCACTTCTGTTCACCCTCACAGTTGTTATCGGAGCCGCAGTGTTTGGTTTGGTCGCAGGTTGTCCCATCGACAATCTCAGGAGAACGGCAGGAGCCAGGTTTATCTGGGGAGGAATGAAGACGGCGCAATCACAGTGGGTCGGTGCTATGGTCTCCCGGTTGGACAGTCGGGTTCCTACTCACCGTCTGGCATCTGACACTGAAATCCGTCACAGGATGTCTTACAACACTTGCGATTGCCTTCACATTCAGAGTCATCGGAGCATCTTTTGACACAGATCCCAAGAGACATATCACGGATAGTCGGGCACGTTCCTGGCTTAGCTGAAAGGATTAAATTAAAGAAATGAACATCTTCGCGGCACGGACCCCATCGCCTGTCTTATCCCCTGAGCTTAGGATTAATGAATGAATGGAGCTTGCACCTGTGGTGCATCCTATTGGTCAGCACAGCTGCTTTTTGCGGAGAGGTTTGTTTGCATGGTCCCGCGAGGGTGGGGTAATATCTATACACACAAAGCCACGCCCATTTACCTAAAACTCGCCCCTAGAGGTCACAGCTCAACAGTGAAGTTTATACACCCAATGGCTTCCTCCTGACAACCTGCAACACTGTTGAAGCATCTGCACGTGTTGTGATATCAGTCTCTACAGCAGCGCCGTGTGCTCAGGAGCCGGGGGGTTAAGCGGGTTTTTGGCAATCATCTTTTGAAGGTCTGGCCTGAACATTCCCATCACAAGAGAGAACTCGACTGGTGAAATCCAACAGAAAATCCATCTCTTTACCTTCAAGAAATACAGAATGACAGCGTCCGTCATATCGGCCTCCACATGCGGCCAACACGTCACCGCGAGACCCCCAGCACCAATGCTGGACATGAGAGCTCAGCGCTGGGGCCACATGAGGGGTACCCAACATTACAGACCTTCTCTAAAGATGGGTCCCAGCCTCTCCCTGATGGTTGGAGGACGGACAGTTTTTTGAATCTACATTTCCAGAACAGATTTACCGGCAGCCGATTCATCAGCGACATAAGACCCTCAATAAGTCATTGCTTGTTCTCCCAAATAGTCCAAGACCCAAAGTTACTGAGACATCTGCTAAAAAGGGTTAGGGACATCGGATGGAAACAGAACGAGGGATTATTAGGACAACTGAAGGTCATCACCCAACAGGACTGGAATCGTGCATATTAGAATAGATAAAGGGTTAATTATCTGTAGAACTCCAGAACTCCAACAGAAAAATAAATGTCCTAATTATCCAATTGTTCTGCGATATTCAATTTATAGAAGAGGCGTAACTCCAAATATCCCCAATGGCGCCCAAAGATTATTGCTGCCCATGGGGGTGACGGCGCCCGTCCGGTCTGATCCCACATAAGAGCAGTCAGTGCCCGGACTGCCCCCTGTATAACAAGGACCAGAACTGGACATGGAGCAATGGAAGGAGGAGGCCTTGTGTGAGGAATAGATGGCACCAGGACGCACTATGGGCAGAGAGAAAGCTGGCGGAGGGTGGTGTGACGGGGGCCACGCTCTGCGGGCATCGTATCAGGTACCCAGACATTGCGCAGCCCCCCCTTTATGGCAGCGCGATTCCCTAATGGTAGGTCAGGAATGGTCTGAGGATTGAGGTGATGGTTTCTCTCCAGATCTGTCATCAGAGGATGTTTGTGCCGCAGCCAGGAGCGCAGGGATACTGCACCATCAGGGGGTGCAGCCCACAGCATCATGCTGCCAGAATAAGACCCCATGGCTCCAGGTCACTCCACCCCACAAGCAAAGCAGCAATGGCCTCCACAAGGCACCAACACCAAGTGAAAGACGCTAAACCCATCACCTTCCACATGGTCTCAGACATAGGGCGCAGTCAGATGGCCGTGTAACATGGATGATGATCGCATCGCAGTGCTCGGACTGGCTGGCGGCTCTCCTGACCCTGCATAGAATACATGCTGTCACACTCAGGTCAGGAGAGCCACCGGCCAGTCCGAGCACTGCGATGCGATCGTCATCCATGTTATACGGAGGTCTAACTGCGCCCTGAGAGGAAAAATAGGCAGAAACCCCCGGAGTCTCCTGTCCATTTATAAACCCTTTGGTCACATGGAAAAAAAGAGGCGACGGTGTGCCCTGTGCTTTAGGTGGATGTACGAGGTCAGGGACCCGCCAGGAGTCGCACATTTTTGTGGATCCGCCGTGGTTCAATGTCGAGTTGTGGATGTGCATTCAGGGATCCTACAGTTATAATGCACAGGATCTGCGGCCGATCCCACCGGATTTCTGCAGAGGAACCTGGAGTCCGGGAGTATTTGTAAGTAAAAACCCACGAGTGGAAAAGTATAATAGAAACTCGTCACCACTTCTGCATTTTTCCCCCACTGCTGGTTTTGGCTACAAATACTGATGTAAAAGACTGACCAAATACTGATTGTGTGAACGTGGCCTTGATCTTATGGCTGATCAGACGCTCATACACCGCAGAACTTTCTCTGTAGCCGCAGAGATTGTACTAGATCCCACATCCACAACCTGACATCAACAACTTGTGTATTATTCCAGGAGGGGCACAGATATAAGCGTCCGATTCCCACCTGCCACAAACTCTCTGGTACCATGAGACCCTTGTGTCGGACCCCTGGGAGACATTGGGGGTCAGGCAGCGACCTGTAGGATCCGCTCGGCTCCTAATACGGAAACTTTCTATTTACATTGTAACCGAACAGTAAACAAATGTAACAGAATGTAACAAGATGTAACAAGAGGTGACGTTCCCCCGGGACAGGACAATGGAGGTCTGTGGGCCTTACCTTCAGCCGTGGGCACCTCTGCCCCACGGACACACGTCAGTCCCAGCAGCAGTGCCAGCAGGAGGTAGCGCCTCATTGTTCTGCTTGCGGCTCTGGGTACACAGCAATCCCTGCAAATCACCCAAATAGCATTTAAATGTGAGGCGGTGCAGGAGGAGCGGCCGGGGTGGGGTCTGTGGATGGGACGGACCCTGACACCTGCTACCTGCAGCCCCGAGCAACTTCAGGAAAGAATCAGAAAAGTTTCCAAACTTAGACAAAGTATCCGCCGGGATCAGACGGCAAAAACGGAAAGAAATGCAACGTCTCAGAGGGACCAGTGTCGGACTGGGGTGCCTAGGGCCCACCAGTAACATTGACTTTGGGGGGGCCAACTTTTCACCTTCATACAAATATCACACGACCCTCATTCACAAATTTACCTCTATATATAATAATAAACTGGATAGTTAGGTGGATGAGATGCTGCATTGTTCTGTACAGAGTAAATCAAGTGAGTTATGCCAGGTATTGACCCTACAATGGGGTTGGGGGCCCAGATCTGCACAAGGGCCCACCGGTGGATTCCCCTGTTACCCTGTGGACCAGTCTGAGCCTGTCTGGGACATCCAGATCTATGGGATCCTGCGGTCACAAAGAGCAAAAGGCTCAATGTACTGACCTCACCCTGTGTCCACAGACCTGGCCCGAGTACAGAGGCTTGTATGTCCCCAAAACGCAGCACCTGGGGCATATCATACTGGGAGTTGTAGTTCCACAGCCAGTGGTGTAACTTGAAACTTGTGGGTCCCAATGAAAAAGCTCCAAGAAACTTATTATTGGTCTTTTCTTATAGGCTAAGGGCTCCTTAAGCTCCAGGGCCCGGGTGCCATTGCGACCCCTGCACCTATCGTAGTTATGCCCCTGCCCACAGCTGGAGAGACGCAGGTTATCTGGGGCAGACAGACCATTGGTGCAAACTGTGCTGCCGCCCAGGGGCCAAAGCCCAGTCCAAAGCAGGACTTGTGCACTATGAGGAGCTCTAGGACTGCAGAGGCACCTGTCCTCCTGTCTGTGTCCTGTAGACCCCATTATCACCTGGCCGGGGCTCAGGGGCTTTGCGCTTCCTTCACTCTGGTTACATCCATATCCATTTGCTGTAGACATTGGATTCAGTAAACCACATTGATCAGATGTGAGGGACTACAACTCCCAGCATTTCAATGAGACTTCTTCACCACCATCTGCTGGTCACAGTTGGTAATTACAACTCAATCTCCAGATATGTGTGATTGGAGCAGCGCTGTAGGTTTTGGGGCCCAGATGCCCCCTGAGAAGAGAGCGACGCAGACCTGTGATTGTTTGGTGCAGATTTATGTATTAGACCCCAATTATGTTTGAGAAGCCACTTAGACCTCCCCAATCGATGGGGGGCAGTAATATAACCAGAAGTGTGTGTACCCCAGTGCAAAATGCCCAGCAGGAACCCAACTACCATGGGTCTTCTCAAATGGCCAATATCTTATTTACCCACAGGGTCCAGGTGCACCCTCTATAGTTACACCCCCAGTAGGGGGCACCAGGGGGTCCGGTGATTTCACGGCTTGGTGTATCTTGTATTCTCCTGAACAATTGTGTTGTTCAGGGAGATCTGGGGGTCCGCTCGCCCCAAAAGGGGCTCCAGAAGAAATCTGCAGTCTGTCCATAGTCAATTAAAGGGCCGCTCCGGATCCGCATGATATTCTTGGTCCTGGTGCAGGAATTGCAGGGACAGATGTCCCATAAAATTACTTTCCCCTACTGTCCCCCCATCTCGCTGCATGAGGCGCACAGATTTCGTATCCTCAGCGTTGTGCTCACTGTCGCCCCCTACTGAGTAACGCTCAGTGTACAAGCTGCCAAGGACCGCGGGGGAGGGGAAGTGACACCTAATCTATGCCTATTTCTAGCCAAAGTGGTTGTCACTAATCCCCTCCTCCAAGGATCACACATTCCTGTATCTGCGGCTGCTCTTATTGGACCGGACACTGTGGTAAGAGACTCGGAAACACTGAAGCAATGTCTGCAGCTGTGTGCGGCCCGGGGCAGTGACGCACCTCCATGGGAATGCTCTGAATCACTCTACTGGGAAGCAATGGTGACAAACTGGTAAAAAGTTGCACAACTGGAGTTATAGAAAGATGGCGTCATGTGACCTGTGCCGGGCGCCATCGCGTGCAACGTCTTCATGCAATGAAGCCAAAATTGTGACAAATAGAAATGAAATCTTCCTTGTATGATTCGCTCCTCTATCATCCACTGCTGACATTGGCATCGATCCGAGTGACAACGACCAGCGGCTCAGAAGTGCCCGACGTGAGAGTGGTGAGGAGACACACAAGGGCAGGAGCGTCATGCGTTGCGGACACGTTCCGCTGCACATCCCATGTGTTCATCACTGTATGAAGTTTGTGGCAATTCTGACGCATTTCGCGCCTTCATTCTCACTTTCTGCTCCTTTTCACCATCGTCGTCGTGTTTAGAGTCGCGGAAAGTTCTCTGACAGATTCATGATTTGCGCAGATTTTGGTGCAATTTTACAAATTAAAACCAAATACTGATGACAATTGCAACAAATTTACCCTTCATTGTGCGTCTTCAGAAATTGGTTGGGATTTAGGCTGCTGACCTGCGTTTCCAGTCCTCGACGGCGTCTTGTTCCCGTTCCGCTCAGTCATTGCTGATATAAGTGGATCTGCTGGATCCATTAGATACCAGGTGTCGGCTGAGCCGCTGTTTCTCTGTTACACAGCACAGGTTTCTCTATTGTCAGGAGCTGATCAGTTGGCTCCTCGGCTTATAGACCCGAGATCACCAGTAAAGTCTCCACCAACGTCACCTATTTGTGGTTGCTGTGATGATAAATTATGTTCCCCAGACGCCAAACACCAAAGCTGGCAATGTCCACGGCCCCGGAGTACAAACCCCACCTGGCGGCTGCGCACACATCTGATCCTGGCAGTCCGAGGCACTGAAGTCCACTCCAACTGCCCAGGGGCGTCCTGGGAACAGAAGAACCTGTATTGACTGTACCCAGGAGCCTTCATCTTCTTGTGCCTAAAATGTCTACATTGCAGCCATAAATCAGGGCATGGAGCCCTGTACTTGTCTACAGGATATGGCCACAAAAAGCTGCCGGACACAGGATCATTCACCCCCAAAAGTGCATCTCCATAGATGTGTTCTCAAAGGGAAGATCCAGGTCCTTCTATCCTCCTCCAGATCCCTCTGTCTCCTCCAGACTGCTTTATCCCCTTATCCAGGCCCCTCGTCCCTTTCCAAAATACTCTGTTCTCTTCCCCAGACCCCGCTGTCTACTCATGTAAATCTGTCCCTTTCAGATACCTCTGTCCCCCTCCAGACCCTTCTGTCCCCCTCCAGACCCCTCCGGCTCCTCCAGATTCCTCTTCCCTTTCCAGAATACTGTGTTCCCTTCCCCAGACCCCACTGTCTCCTCATGTACATTTGTCCCTTTCAGACCCCTCTGTCCCCTCCAGACCCCTTTGTTCCCTCCCGACCACTCTATTTCCTCCAGACCCTTATTTTCCCTCCAGACCCCTCTGGCTTCTCCAGACTCCTCGTCCATTTCCAGAATACCCAGTTCCCTTACCCAGACCCCACTGTCTCCTCATGTATATCTGTCCCCTCCAGACCCCTTTGTCCCCCACAGGACCTTTCTGTCTCCTCATGTACATGTCCCCTGCAGACCCCTCTGTCTCCTCCAGACCCCTTTGTTCTCTCCAGACCCTCTATTCTTCACTAGACTTCGCTGTCCTCCGTATACATCTTTTCCTCTTATAGACCCTCCATCCCCAGCAGACCCCTCTGTTCCTCTTACAGACCCCTCCATCCCCTGCAGACCCCTCTGTTCCTCTTATAGACCCTTCCATCTCCTGCAGACCCCTCTGTTCCTCTTACAGACCCCTCCATCCCCAGCAGACCCCTCTGTTCCTCTTACAGATCCTTCCATCCCCAGCAGACCTCCCTGTTCCTCTTACAGACCCCTCCATCCCCAGCAGACCCCTCTGTTCCTCTTACAGACCCCTCCATCCCCAGCAGACCCCTCTGTTCCTCTTACAGATCCTTCATCCCCTGCAGACCCCTCTGTTCCTCTTACAGACCCTTCCATCCCCTGCAGACCCCTCTGTTCCTCTTACAGACCCCTCCATGCCCTGCAGACCCCTCTGTTCCTCTTGCAGGCCCCTGCAGACCCCTCAGTCCATCCCTGTTCTTCTCCAGGGTCCTCTAGCCATATTTTATCATCTCTTAATCAGGCTTGTGGATATCCAGAAAACTCGATGGTTCTTTTTTTTGACATTTGCTTTGGGGGAACAGCCAGGACACTTCCTTATGTATCAGATGGTTGGGTGACAGTGGGTTTGGAAAACAACATGGGCCACCATTACGCTGCCGTTGCACTCGGGTGTTTGTGGTGGGTCGCACTGTTGTGTCCCCCAGTTTGTGCACTGCAGACCAGTTATAGTTTTAATCACGGCCGTGACCTCTGAGTAGTGTCTGTCACTGATATTCCCACCATAGTCCCCCTATATTACATCACACGTCTCTGCCGTGACCCTGCGCTGCCCGATATCCCAACAAGAGCCCAATCAGCAGCCGCTCCAATACACAAATCTCCTCCTGGACCAATCACTACCGTGTCAGGCAGAAACTACCACAGATAGGACCATTGATGGTCCTCAGACTGGATTCTCAGGAGCCTCATGAAAAAGCAGCACAATATGGGCACCGCAGTAATATGCAGCCTGCGCAATGACTCGCGATACTGGATTAATGCAGAATTCCCTCCGCTTTGCATCTTCTTCTTGATGTTTCCTTCTCCTTTCCGTTTTATAGCAGAACATATCATAGAGCATTAAGTCAACAGCCGTCTGGAAATATTAAATTCCTCCCCACAATATTCACCTTCCATTTACTTAGCAATGTTGACATAACAAGGGATAATATTTCACGGCTCGAGATCAGCACTGATTCAATATCACCCCCCCCCCCCACTCCTTAGATACAAAAGGTCCTTAAGGTCGATTTGCCAAGATGTTGTAAGAGGAAGACTCCCCATCTTGCATAACAAGGCCCTGAGCGGAGCTTATGCCCTGCTGCATCTTCTGATGGCACCGGGTTGGATCGTCCCCTGGATTTGCAGGAAACGTTACATCTTATCAATTTTACATTGGTGAATGTGTCACTTTGTAGCTTTCACGTTGCCTGGAGCTTTTTTTTTTGCAACACAGTTATAGAAAGGGTCGGAGTTGTGCATAGAAGAGCTGAGGATCATCTCGTGGCCGCCATAATCCACCACAGCGTGCAAGATCCCGATCGGTTGCCCTGAAGCAAGTGTTCACAATTTGTGTCTTTTCTCATAAACAAAGAAAAATGTGCTAACTTATCTCTAAATGTTCTCATTACCCAACACTTTAGTGTCCGCTGGAACCTGTTTGTCTTCTTCTGTCATATCCCCAACATAGCAGAAGGGGCGGCCATAGCGCTGCCGTCTTCTTATATTTGTACTCATACAGAGTACATTAAGTACTGGAACAATCCTACCCTATACGAAAACAATAACGAAAACAATGGTGATCGGGAAGTGATTGATGGCAACTATAGATAAAAATCTACGTCATAGCCTCCCTTTAAGCCTATGACTTTCCATCTGGTGACCTGGAAGGATATATATCTTTGTACCGTGTTAGCCAGTAGATAGAAGAATATTTAGAATTGAGAGTCTTCAGTGGTTGACACCTTTTAATGGCAACCTGAAAAGATGGTAACACATTGCAAGCTTTCGAGACTACTCTCTTTATCAGGCATTGACTAATACAAAATCTGAAGAGTCACATATCTATACGCAACACAGCACAGAAATAACGCCACAGATAACACAAGTGATGTGAAGCAGAACTATCATTATGGGAGAGGGATAAACATAAATATTGGAACAGTTCATAGATAAGCAGTGTGAAAGTTTTATTGCCCTCTGATTGGGGTCTGGTTCTGTCTTGTGATGATCCCAGAAGGTTTGAAGGGAAAATTCCTTAATTGATGTAAAAAGACATAAATCCATGCGACACGTTCATTCCTGCACTGAGTGTGTTGAAAGTTTTCATAAATTTGTACTCAGAGACTCTTCTGTCTCTCTGAGACTTGAAGTTACCTTTTAATACAAGTAATTTAATGTCCAGGCATCTGGTGACCACAATCTTTATGACAAATTAATGGTCTGGATCAGTCCAATTTATTGGAAGATGAAACAAAGAAACGTACAAGTACAAACGTCCTAGAATGTGGAAATTCAAAATTTTCACTAATATGTTCAGAGCAGTTCTCATGAAATTATAACAGGGATGTTATGTTTGGATGAGCAACCCAGGATCCAGTAACTGTTAGGGTTGGCGGAACGCACCAAATTATAAAATAGTAGTAGGCGCATTCGCAGCCCGGGGTCCACCGTGCAGAGGTGGTACACTGCTGCTTAATGATGGCGGAAGCTCAATATGGCGGTATAATGGCGGAGCACCGCGGGTTAAACGTCACCCGGTGTGCACAGGGCGAACTCTGTTGCCTCACAGAGTCGCCGAACCGCTAAACGCAAATAACGAGCCTGTTCAAGCTCACAGAGCTCGGGGAGATGAACGCTCAGTATATGGTCACAGGACTTGGTACCCAAGGACACGGGCCGGCGTCCTTCTAGACCTACTGAGCGTGCGGCAACGCAACCGCGAACGCCGCTAACTGAGGCTGACTGCCACAGAGCGACAGCCGCGGTACGATAGTGCCCTGTAATGGGCGACACCATCGGGCGCTAGTGCTGTGGAGTGATGTGCACTGAGGCCTATAGCATAGCCTCTGACTGGCGCAGACTCTAACACTGATTCCCTAACCACAAGCGTAATATCCAAGGGAGGGGAATGTTAATGAGTCATTCATCAGGTATATGCCGAGCGGCCATGCGAGTCTTTTATAGCCGAGACCTTCCGGAACCTTCCAGAACCCCCTGATGGACCAATCAGAACCAGAGAAGAACCTGAGCATGTGACTCCCGATCCCCAATGGGGGACCGTCCCATGAGCATGCTCAGTGGAGCAACGGAAGGACTTATATTCTGGAGTCTTTTGCTGCTGGCCAGGCTGTATTGACATACCTGCACCAGAGATGGCAGCAGCAACCGATCCCACACTGCTGGTCTGGGCAGAGCGCCGGGACTGACGAGTCGGCCGAAGAAGAATGGGAGACCGCTGAGTGCAAGCCTCTGGATTACTGCTGAGCAGCGGCAGGAACACGCCGCCTAACACTATCATCAAGATATCCATGACAGAGTCTAGAAAAACATAGCCTTGTGCAGTCCTCAATGGCATTTTCTATTGATGTAAAAGCTCCAGTGCAGAGAAACAGGACAGGTAAAGTGACACCATTCAATATTTTAAAGAGTATTGGGAAGAACATTGACCAAACCAAGGAAAATGGAGAAGAGCATGAACAAGGCAAGAAAAATAGTGTAGAACATGGACCCAGCCTAACAAAATGGTGAAGAAAATGGACCAAACCAAGCAAAATGGAGAAGAACATGGACCAAACCAAGAGAAATGGGGTAAAGAATGGACCAGTCCAAGGAAAATGGTGAAGAACATGGACAATGCCAAGGAAAATGGTAAACAATATAGACCAACCCAAGGAAAATGGTGAAGGACAAGGACCAAGCTAAGGAAAATAGCATACTACATGGACTAATCTAAGAAAAAATGTGAAAAATATGGATCAATCCAATGAAAATACTGAAGATGGACGAAGCCAAGAAAATGAAGAATAACATGGACCAAGCCAGTAAATGGAAAAGAAGATGGACCAAACCAGTTAAAATGGTGAAGAACATGGATCAAACCAAGAAAAATGGATAACGTGGATCACATTAAGGGGGGATGGGAAGAACAAGGACCAAGTTAATTAGAGTGAAGAAGAGTATGGACCAAATCAAGAAAAATAATGAAAAACATGGACCAAGCCAAGGAGCTTGGTGAAGAACATGAGCAAAATAAATTACAATGGCAAACATGGACGAAACCAAAGAAAATAGTGAAGAACATGGACAAAGCTATGGAAAAAGGAGAACATGGACCAAGCCAAAGAAAATGAAGAAGGAAATGGAAAATGTTGAAAAACATAGACCAAGCCAGGGAAAATACTGAAGATGGACCAAGCCAAGGAAAACTGATAAGAACATGGACCAAACTAGTTAAAATGGTGACTAATATGGATCAAACCAAAAAATGGAGAATGCGGATCACATTAATGAAAGTTGTGAAGAACAAAGCATAAAAAATGAAAATGGTGAACATGGACCAAACCAAATAAAATAGTGAAAAACATGGACAAAGCTATGGAAAATAGAGAAGAACATTGTCCAAGCCAAAGAAAATGAAGAAGGAAATGGACAATGTAGACAAATGTGGGCCAAGCCAAGGATTATGGTGAAGAACGTGGACCAAACAAATGGACATGGTGAATAACGTGGATCAAACCAAGGACAATGGTAAAGAATGTAGACCAAGCCAAGGAAGATTGTGAAGAATGTGGACCATGGCAAAGTAAATGGTGAAGAACATAGAACAAGTCAAGAAAATGGAAAAGAATATGGACCAAAATAAGGAAAACTCTGAAGATCATTGATGAAACCAAGGAAAATCTTCAAGAACTGAAATGACCGGGCATATGCTCAATCTCTTAGTGGAAAATATTATCATCAAGTATAAATACAACCGCCATGCAGATTTTAGGAAACGGATTATCACTTTGATTTTTTGCTGATTGTTCTGCCGCCTCGTCTTATGATGATGCAAAGTTTATTCTTAATTATGCCATATTGTTCAGTAGGACAAGGGGCATGAGCCATTGTTCATATGATCCCGTACATTGACTCCTGTATGTTAATCGGTGGAATGCCTGCTGATTACGAATTGTATCAACCCTCTGCGGTTTACTAGTTTACACACCTTGAAGAGCAAAAATGCAGGTTAATTGAACAACTGAACAATGAGAGATTACCTCGCCCCATCTTCCCCCAATCCTGTTGGAGAATGCCCTGAATGAGAGCTGTGGAATATGAAAAGGGGGCTTCCTCTGTCTATAGAGAGAATCTGGACCTGGAAAACACATGCTATGGTCATAATATCTGCCCTAAGGAAGAGCATAGGCTGTGACTACAGATTATAAATGCAGGAGATACAAAGCTGTGACCCAACCAAAAGTTGGGAGTCAGTGGGTATCGCCTGGTACGGGTGCAGTGGAATTACTGTCCCCGGGTTGCGATCCCCTAGATAGGGCGCTTTACATTGTGGCCATCTGCCCGGAATTGCTGTAAGACCGTGGACGTAAGGAATAAAAATAGTTGCATTGATAACGTGGCTAGGTGATTATTACAACCCACAACCTCAGATCTTCACAATGTCTCAGATAACGTATTCACAAACATCAAAGAACAAGAAGCCAAAAAGGGAATCTCAATTACCATGGCCTATTAATAACCAAAAATTGTGCAATTTACTGACAGAATTCCCGGATATAATCATGTCAGGGAAGCTCCACGCCCCAAATTTACAGGTGACAGTGAGGAAGAGAACGAAAGCTCGAACGTGCCCTAAAAAGTGATTGAGGCAAATATATCTGACACAGTCACAAGGAATCCAGCAGTGACTAGAGAAATAAGAAGGAGCACAGAAAATGAAAAAGGCACAGAATCAAAGCAAAAATAGACATTCAGTAGCATCAGTACAAAACAGCGGTATTATAGTAGTTATACTCTTGTACATAGGAGCAGTATTATAGTAGTTATATTCTTGTACATAGGAGCAGTATTATAGTAGTTATACTCTTGTATATAGGGGCAGTATTATAGTAGTTATACTCTTGTACATAGGAGCAGTATTATAGTAGATATATTCTTGTACATAGGGGCAGTATTATAGTAGTTATATTCTTGTACATAGAGGCAGTATTATAGTAGTTATATTCTTGTACATAGGGGCAGTATTATAGTAGTTATATTCTTGTACATAGGGGCAGTATTATAGTAGTTATATTCTTGTACATAGGGGCAGTATTATAGTAGTTATACTCTTGTACATAGGAGCAGTATTATAGTAGATATATTCTTGTACATAGGGGCAGTATTATAGTAGTTATATTCTTGTACATAGAGGCAGTATTATAGTAGTTATATTCTTGTACATAGGGGCAGTATTATAGTAGTTATATTCTTGTACATAGGGGCAGTATTATAGTAGTTATATTCTTGTACATAGGGGCAGTATTATAGTAGTTATACTCTTGTACATAGGAGCAGTATTATAGTAGTTATATTCTTGTACATAGGGGCAGTATTATAGTAGTTATACTCTTGTACATAGGAGCAGTATTATAGTAGATATATTCTTGTACATAGGGGGCAGTATTATAGTAGATATATTCTTGTACATAGGGGGCAGTATTATAGTAGTTATATTCTTGTACATAGGGGCAGTATTATAGTAGTTATATTCTTGTACGTAGCGGCAGTATTATAGTAGTTATATTCTTATATATATGGGGCAATATTATAGTAGTTATATTCTTGTACATAGGGGCAGTATTATAGTAGTTATATTCTTGTACGTAGCGGCAGTATTATAGTAGTTATATTCTTGTATATAGGGGGCAGTATTATAGTAGTTATATTCTTGTACATAGGGGCAGTATTATAGTAGTTATATTCTTGTACATAGGGGCAGTATTATAGTAGTTATATTCTTGTACATAGGGGCAGTATTATAGTAGTTATATTCTTGTACATAGGGGGCAGTATTATAGTAGTTATATTCTTGTATATAGGGGCAGTATTATAGTAGTTATACTCTTGTACATAGGAGCAGTATTATAGTAGATATATTCTTGTACATAGGGGGCAGTATTATAGTAGATATATTCTTGTACATAGGGGGCAGTATTATAGTAGATATATTCTTGTACATAGGGGGCAGTATTATAGTAGTTATATTCTTCTACATAGGGGCAGTATTATAGTAGTTATATTCTTGTACATAGGGGCAGTATTATAGTAGTTATATTCTTGTACATAGGGGCAGTATTATAGTAGTTATATTCTTGTACATAGGGGGCAGTATTATAGTAGTTATATTCCTGTACATAGGGGCAGTATTATAGTAGTTATATTCTTGTACATAGGAGCAGTATTATAGTAGATATATTCTTGTACATAGGGGGCAGTATTATAGTAGATATATTCTTGTACATAGGGGGCAGTATTATAGTAGTTATATTCTTGTACATAGGGGGTAGTATTATAGTAGTTATATTCTTGTACATAGGGGCAGTATTATAGTAGTTATATTCTTGTACATAGGGGCAGTATTATAGTAGATATATTCTTGTACATAGGAGCAGTATTATAGTAGTTATATTCTTGTACATAGGAGCAGTATTATAGTAGATATAATCTTGTACATAGGGGGCAGTATTATAGTAGTTATATTCTTGTACATAGGGGGCAGTATTATAGTAGTTATATTCTTGTACATAGGGGCAGTATTATAGTAGTTATATTCTTGTACATAGGAGCAGTATTATAGTAGATATATTCTTGTACATAGGGGGCAGTATTATAGTAGTTATATTCTTGTACATAGGGGGCAGTATTATAGTAGTTATATTCTTGTACATAGGGGCAGTATTATAGTAGTTATATTCTTGTACATAGGGGCAGTATTATAGTAGTTATATTCTTGTACATAGGGGGCAGTATTATAGTAGTTATATTCTTGTACATAGGGGCAGTATTATAGTAGTTATATTCTTGTACATAGGGGCAGTATTATAGTAGTTATATTCTTGTACATAGGGGCAGTATTATAGTAGTTATATTCTTGTACATAGGGGCAGTATTATAGTAGTTATATTCTTGTACATAGGAGCAGTATTATAGTAGTTATATTCTTGTACATAGGGGCAGTATTATAGTAGTTATATTCTTGTACATAGGAGCAGTATTATAGTAGTTATATTCTTGTACATAGGGGGCAGTATTATAGTAGTTATATTCTTGTACATAGGGGCAGTATTATAGTAGTTATATTCTTGTACATAGGGGCAGTATTATAGTAGTTATATTCTTGTACATAGGGGGCAGTATTATAGTAGTTATATTCTTGTACATAGGGAGCAGTATTATAGTAGTTATAATCTTGTACATAGGAGCAGTATTATAGTAGTTATATTCTTGTACATAGGGGGCAGTATTATAGTAGTTATATTCTTGTACATAGGGGCAGTATTATAGTAGTTATATTCTTGTACATAGGAGCAGTATTATAGTAGTTATAATCTTGTACATAGGGAGCAGTATTATAGTAGTTATATTCTTGTACATGGGGGCAGTATTATAGTAGTTATATTCTTGTACATGGGGGCAGTATTATAGTAGTTATATTCTTGTACATAGGGAGCAGTATTGTAGTAGTTATATTCTTGTACATAGGGGGCAGTATTATAGTAGTTATATTCTTGTACATAGGGGCAGTATTATAGTAGTTATATTCTTGTACATACTGGCAGTATTATAGTAGTTATATTCTTGTACATAGGAGCAGTATTATAGTAGTTATATTCTTGTACATAGGGGGCAGTATTATAGTAGTTATATTCTTGTACATAGGGGCAGTATTATAGTAGTTATATTCTTGTACATAGGGGGCTGTATTTTAGTAGTTATATTCTTGTACATAGGGGGCTGTATTTTAGTAGTTATATTCTTGTACATAGGAGCAGTATTATAGTAGTTATATTCTTGTACATAGGAGCAGTATTATAGTAGTTATATTCTTGTACATAGGGGGCAGTATTATAGTAGTTATATTCTTGTACATAGGGGGCAGTATTATAGTAGTTATATTCTTGTACATAGGGGGCTGTATTTTAGTAGTTATATTCTTGTACATAGGAGCAGTATTATAGTAGTTATATTCTTGTACATAGGAGCAGTATTATAGTAGATATATTCTTGTACATAGGTGGCAGTATTATAGTAGTTATATTCCTGTACAAAAGGGGCAGTATTATAGTAGTTATATTCTTGTACATAGGGGGCTGTATTTTAGTAGTTATATTCTTGTACATACGAGCAGTATTATAGTAGTTATATTCTTGTACATAGGAGCAGTATTATAGTAGATATATTCTTGTACATAGGGGGCTGTATTTTAGTAGTTATATTCTTGTACATAGGAGCAGTATTATAGTAGTTATATTATTGTACATAGGAGCAGTATTATAGTAGTTATATTCTTGTACATAGGGGGCTGTATTTTAGTAGTTATATTCTTGTACATAGGGGGCTGTATTTTAGTAGTTATATTCTTGTACATAGGAGCAGTATTATAGTAGTTATATTCTTGTACATAGGAGCAGTATTATAGTAGTTATATTCTTGTACATAGGGGGCAGTATTATAGTAGTTATATTCTTGTACATAGGAGCAGTTTTATAGTAGTTATATTCTTGTACATAGGGGGCGGTATTATAGTAGTTATAATCTTGTACATAGGGAGCAGTATTATAGTAGTTATATTCTTGTACATGGGGGCAGTATTATAGTAGTTATATTCTTGTAGATAGGGGCAGTATTATAGTAGTTATATTCTTGTACATCGGAGCAGTATTATAGTACTTATATTCTTATACATAGGGGGCAGTATTATAGTCGTTATATTCTTGTACATAGGAGCAGTATTATAGTAGTTATATTCTTGCACATAGGAGCAGTATTATAGTAGTTATATTCTTGTACATAGGGCAGTATTATAGTAATTATATTCTTGTACATAGGGGGCAGTATTATAGTAGTTATATTCTTGTACATAGGGGGCAGTATTATAGTAGTTATATTCTTGTACATAGGAGCTACTATGGGGGAGCATTATACTACTGTCGGGAGCATTATACTTCTATGGGGGAGCATTATACTACTATGGGGGAGCATTATACTTCTATGGGGGAGCATTATACTACTATGGGGAGCATTATACTTCTATGGGGGAGCATTATACTTCTATGGGGGAGCATTATAATTCTATGGGGGATCATTATACTACTATGGGTAGCATTATACTTCTATGAGGGAGCATTAAACTTCTATGGGGGAGCATTATACTACTATGGGGAGCATTATACTTCTATGAGGGAGCATTATACTACTATGGGGAGCATTATACTACTATGGGGGAGCACTATACTTCTATGGGGGAGCATTATACTACTATGGGGAGCATTATACTTCTATGGGGGAGCATTATACTACTATGGGGAGCATTATACTACTATGGGGAGCATTATACTACTATGGGGAGCATTATACTTCTATGGGGGAGCATTATACTACTATGGGGGAGCATTATACTTTTATGGGGGAGCATTATACTACTATGGGGGAGCATTAAACGTCTATGGGGGAGCATTATCCTACTATGTGGAGCATTATACTTGTATGGGGGACCATTATACTACTATGGGGAGCATTATACTTCTATGGGGGAGGATTATACTACTATGGGGAGCATTATACTTCTATGGGGGAGCATTATACTACTATGGGGGAGCATTATACTTCTATGGGGAGCATTATACTTCTATGGGGGAGCATTATACTACTATGGGGGAGCATTATACTTCTATGGGGAGCATTATACTTCTATGGGGGAGCATTATACTACTATGGGGAGCATTATACTTCTATGGGGAGCATTATACTTCTATGGGGGAGCATTATACTACTATGGGGAGCATTATACTTCTATGGGGGAGCATTATACTTCTATGGGGGAGCATTATACTACTATGGGGGAGCATTATACTTCTATGGGGGAGCATTATACTTCTATGGAGGAGCATTATACTACTATGGGGAGCATTATATTTCTATGGGGGAGCATTATACTACTATGGGGAGCATTATACTTCTATGGGGGAGCATTATACTACAATGGGGGAGCATTATACTTCTATGGGGGAGCATTATACTTCTATGGGGGAGCATTATACTACTATGGGGAGCATTATACTTCTATGGGGGAGCATTATACTAGTATGGGGGAGCATTATACTACTATGGGGAGCATTATACTACTATGGGGAGCATTATACTTCTATGGGGGAGCATTATACTACTATAGGGAGCATTATACTAGTATGGGGGAGCATTATACTACTATGGGGAGCATTATACTACTATGGGGAGCATTATACTTCTATGGGGGAGCATTATACTACTATGGGGGAGCATTATACTTTTATGGGGGAGCATTATACTACTATGGGGAGCATTATACTTCCATGGGGGAGCATTATACTTCTATGGGGGAGCATTATACGTCTATGGGGGAGCATTATCCTACTATGGGGAGCATTATACTTCTATGGGGGAGCATTATACTACTATGGGGAGCATTATACTTCTATGGGGGAGGATTATACTACTATGGGGAGCATTATACTTCTATGGGGGAGCATTATACTACTATGGGGGAGCATTATACTTCTATGGGGAGCATTATACTTCTATGGGGGAGCATTATCCTACTATGGGGGAGCATTATCCTACTATGGGGGCGCATTATACTTCTATGGGGAGCATTATACTTCTATGGGGGAGCATTATACTACTATGGGGAGCATTATACTTCTATGGGGGAGCATTATACTACTATGGGGAGCATTATACTTCTATGGGGGAGCATTATACTACTATGGGGGAGCATTATACTTCTATGGGGGAGCATTATACTTCTATGGAGGAGCATTATACTACTATGGGGAGCATTATACTTCTATGGGGGAGCATTATACTTCTATGGGGAGCATTATATTTCTATGGGGGAGCATTATACTACTATGGGGAGCATTATACTTCTATGGGGGAGCATTATGCTACTATGGGGGAGCATTATACTTCTATGGGGGAGCATTATACTTCTATGGAGGAGCATTATACTACTATGGGGAGCATTATACTTCTATGGGGGAGCATTATACTTCTATGGGGGAGCATTATATTTCTATGGGGGAGCATTATACTACTATGGGGAGCATTATACTACTATGGCGAGCATTATACTACTATGGGGAGTATTATACTTCTATGGGGGAGCATTATACTACTATGGGGAGCATTATACTTCTGTGGGGGAGCATTATACTTCTATGGGGGAGCATTATTCTACTATGGGGGAGCATTATTCTACTATGGGGAGCATTATACTTCTATGGGGAGCATTTTACTTCTATGGGGGAGCATTATACTACTATGGGGGGCATTATACTACTATGGGGGAGCATTATACTTCGATGGGGGAGCATCAAACTACTTTGGGGAGCATTATACTACTTTGGGGAGCATTATACTACTATGGGGGAGCATTATACTTTTATGGGGAGCATTATACTACTATGGGGGGAGCATTATACTTCTATGGGGAGCATTATACCTCTATGGGGGAGCATTATACTACTATGGGGAGCATTATACTTCTATGGGGGAGCATTATACTACTATGGGGGAGCATTATACTACTATGGGGAGCATTATACTTCTATGGGGGAGCATTATACTACTATGGGGAGCATTATACTTCTATGGGGGAGCATTATACTACTATGGGGGAGCATTATACATCTATGGGGAGCATTATACTTCTATGGAGGAGCATTATACTACTATGGGGAGCATTATACTTCTATGAGGGAGCATTATACTTCTATGGGGGAGCATTATATTTCTATGGGGGAGCATTATACTACTATGGGGAGCATTATACGACTATGGGGAGTATTATACTTCTATGGGGGAGCATTATACTACTATGTGGAGCATTATACTTCTGTGGGGGAGCATTATACTTCTATGGGGGAGCATTATTCTACTATGGGGGAGCATTATTCTACTATGGGGAGCATTATACTTCTATGGGGAGCATTTTAATTCTATGGGGGAGCATTATACTACTATAGGGGGGACTTATACTACTATGGGGGAGCATTATACTTCTATGGGGGAGCATCAAACTACTTTGGGGAGCATTATACTACTTTGGGGAGCATTATACTACTATGGGGGAGCATTATACTACTGTGGGGGAGCATTATACTTTTATGGGGAGCATTATACTACTATGGGGGGAGCATTATACTTCTATGGGGAGCATTATACCTCTATGGGGGAGCATTATACTACTATGGGGAGCATTATACTTCTATGGGGGAGCATTATACTTCTATGGGGGAGCATTATACTACTATGGGGAGCATTATACTTCTATGGGGGAGCATTATACTTCTATGGGGGAGCATTATACTACTATGGGGGAGCATTATACTTCTATGGGGAGCATTATACTTCTATGGGGGAGCATTATACTACTATGGGGAGTGTCATGGTGTGATATGCTATGTGTGATATGCTATGTGGATGTCATTTTTTGTATATTCCTATTTTTAACAATTCCAGTTATTTTCATAGTGTTTTTCTTATTACATTGTAAGTCTACAGCCTCACTGTATCTGTCTCTTGATGACCCCCTGTAGTGCATTAATCCCTAAGGCCCTTTGTTCTCCTCTGGGAGGCCTGGAAACCGCCCCAGCTTGTTTGACTTTCCCTGGACAAGGAAGGGGTCGGGGGAGAACAGGAGCTGGGCAAGTCAGTTCCAGAGTGGACAGGATCGTGTAAAGACTGCATTTCAGAGAGAAGGACCCATTTTATCCTCTGGTGCTAGAGTTTTGGAATCTCGTTTCCCTGGACATTTTATCCGGTTACTGGACTGCATTCTTATTCTGGACTATCTTATCCTTTGTGTGGTGGACTGAATATGGACCTTTTCGTATTTTTGCCTGAATAAAGGTCTTGGAATTGTTCACTCTTCACTTGCTCTTTTGATTGTGTGATACCAAAGAAGGACCCAGTGACAACTGGTGGCAGCAATGGGACCAACAGAGTGTAACCCAATGGAGAACCACCCACAGAGTGAGTACAGAAATTGGACTGTATGCAGTTTACAGGAGAGAGCCAGAGACCTGGGCCTGGACTATCAGGGACTGAATAAAGAGGCCTTAATGGATCTACTGGTGGGCGCTAGCCCGGCCACCTCCTCCCAGATGTCTGAAGGACGAGCACTGGAGACAGGGATCCCCATCCAGAAAAGCCAGTGGTTGGTGTGGTATGAAGAAGAGATGGCAGTTCTGAACCCCAGCGTCTCTCAGGAGTACAAGGAGGAGGCTGCCCACCGGGCACAGCAGAGACAGGAAGCAATGGAGCTTGAAAAAAGGAGTAACGCAATGTGGAGTGTAACCCCAACAATCCGGGAGCCTGTACGGATCACCCGGACAGAGTTTAAGCCATTTGATGAGGCTTCCGGAGATGTGGAGGGGTTCTTCAAAGACTTTGAGCAGCAGTGTGCTGTGATGGAGGTGCCCCACTCTAGCTGGATGCGATTGTTAGTGGGGCTCCTGAACGGAAGCATGGCGGAGGCTTACCGAACCATTGATGCACTGCGGAATCGGGATTATAACATTGTAAAGCGGACTATCCTGGATTACCATGCTATCACCCCAGACTCATATAGGGCCAAGTTCCGAGACCTCCCATGCACCACGGGGGGATCGTTTAGGATGTATGCACATAAGATGTCCGAGGCATGTCGGAGATGGCTGGAAGCAGAAAACGCCTTTACTGTGGAAGATGTTATACAGGCGTTCCTTATAGAACAAATTCTTGCCAAGTGCCCTGCAGAGGTACGGGAATGGGTCCGGGAGCGCACGCCGTGTACCGTGGATAGAGCTGCAGCCCTGGCCGATGAAGCCCTTACTATCCGGCCGCAATAGAGGAGGCTTCTGGACAATGAACCACGGCCTGCTCCCGCGCCCCGTCCCCCTCCAATTATATCTGCCCTTCCACCTAGTCACAAGCCGATGACAATCACGCCTCACAATCCTAGGCCCCAACAGTTCCGACCACGACCTGGGGGTATCACAGAGAGGAGGTGTTATGGGTGTGGGCAACCTGGACATTTGCAGTCTGGCTGTCCCTCCAGGATTCGGAGGGAGCCCCACGCAGCCCCACCTCATCCAGTGCATCTTGTACACTCCACCACACCTGAGGAAGAGCTACCACCAACCCCACCAGAGTGGACCACCGACCACGGCACCATAGATACCCCTTTGGAGTGTACGGACTCCGGCCTCTGCCCTTTAGCTACTCAGAGCAACGGCAATGCCACCTGCAGGATGTCTTTATTGATGGATACAAAGTGTCAGGATTTAGAGACACGGGGGGCATTCTTGACTATCGCTGACCCCCGTGTGGTTCGACCTGAGGCAATTTACCAGGGTCCAGGAATTCCCATTGTCCTGGCGGGGGGTGCCCGCAAATATATACAGCGAGCTTCTGTGCGTTTGGATTATGGTTGTGGAGAAAAACTGTGTTGGATTGGAGTTATGGGAGGACTTCCTGCAGATATCCTCCTTGGGAACGACATTGGGGAGTTACAGTGCCAATTTGTGGGAGCAGTCACCCGACTACAAGCCCTTCAAGCACTACGTCATCCGGACCCCACTGGGGAGCAACCACCACGAACCGCATCAGAGTCGGTAAGCAATACTTTCGCTGCTACTACATTGGGAGAGTCTTGGGACAGAGAGGAGTTTAGGAGAGAAATAGAGGGTGACACTACCTTAGCAGCCCTTAGGCGAAAGGCAGAAACTGGGCACATGGGAGATAATGGGGATGGCTTCACTCGAGAAAACTGACTGTATTATCGTGTAACAAAGGGCAGTGACCAGGGCAACCCTGACGCAACGACCAGGCAACTCATTGTCCCTCAGAAGTACAGGGCACAGCTACTTCAACTGGCCCATGACATCCCCTTGGCTGGGCATCAAGGGAGAAAAAGGACTGAAAAGAGACTCACCCAAAGTTTTTACTGGCCGGGCGTCTCGCAGTCGGTAGCCCATTATTGCCACACCTGCGATGTGTGCCAGCGAATGCGGCATCCAGGAGCTCGACATAAGGTACTCCTGCAATCCCTGCCCATAATTGAGGGACCATTTCAACGTGTAGCCATCGACATCATAGGTCCTCTGGCCCACCCCAGCAGGTCAGGAAAAAAATATATCCTGACCGTGGTGGACTATGCCACTAGGTATCCTGAAGCTGTGGCCCTGTCCAGTATTATAGCAGTAAAGGTAGCCGAGGCCCTTGTTACCATCTTTACCCGGGTAGGGTTTCCTAGTGAAATATTGTCGGATCAAGGCACTCAGTTCATGTCAGATCTGGTCCAGTCCCTATGGCATACCTGTGGTGTTCGAGCCATTCGCACCACCCCATACCACCCGCAGACCAACGGACTATGTGAACGCTTTAATGGAACCCTAAAAAATATGCTGAGGGCTTTTGTTGACGTTGAGAAAGACTGGGAAAAGTACCTGCCGCATCTCCTCTTCGCCTATCGGGAGGTTCCCCAAGAGTCCACAGGGTTCTCTCCCTTCGAACTACTGTTTAGCCGGAAGGTCCGTGGGCCTCTCACTCTTCTGAAAGAACATTTGGAGGGAGACATCTCAGATACCGGAATGCCCATCGGTCCCTATGTTCTAGTGCTCAGAAACCGTCTCGCCCAGCTAGCTACCTTCGCTAAAGAACATCAGCGAATGGCCCAGTCCAGACAAAAAACCTGGTATGACCGTAATGCCAGGAACCGTGAGTTTATGGAAGGACAGCAAGTGCTCATGATTACTGCTTCCCCTGCCAACAAGCTTCAAGCAGTGTGGGAAGGCCCTTATCAGGTTGTCAAGAAAATTAATGACACTAACTATGTTATTGCCCTGGACTCTAGTGGTCGACGACAGAAAACCGTCCACATTAACATGCTGAAAGACTACCACGACCGATCTCTGCCTGTTCTAGATGTCTGCCACCCCCCTAGTGATACCGCCGACGACAAGTATCTCCCAGATCTCCTCCAGGTTGCCCAAGCGGGAGGATCACTGGAACAAGTGCCCCTGGGCTCCCATTTATCGGATATACAAAAAGACGATATTGTCGCCGTACTAAGGCCGAGGGCTGCTGCTTTCTCCTCAAAGCCGGGGAAGACTACTCTCACCAGCCACCATGTGGAAACCCCCGGACAACGCTCCATCCAGCAGGCTGCCTACCGGGTTCCAGAGGCTGTTCAAGGCATGATAAAGAACGAACTGGAGGAGATGAAACAACTGGGAGTTATTCAGCCATCTCACAGTTCTTGGGCCTCTCCTGTCGTCCTGGTCCCCAAAAAGGATGGTACAACACGATTCTGCGTTGATTACAGACGAGTAAATGATGCCACCAAGAGTGATGCTTATCCCATGCCCAGGATTGATGATCTATTGGATCGTCTGGCCAGTGCCCAATTTGTGACCACGTTAGACTTGAGCAAGGGGTATTGGCAGATACCCCTAACGGAGGACGCTCGGGAGCGCTCAGCCTTCATTACTCCATTTGGGCTTTATGAGTTCCTGGGAATGCCCTTTGGGATGAAAACTGCCCCCGCTACTTTCCAGAGACTGGTGGATCGACTGTTACAACGTCAGGACTTTGCCTGTGCTTACTTAGACGACATCGCCATTTTTAGCACAACCTGGGAGGAACATCTTAAACACTTGGGCATAGTGCTGGACTGTATCCTTACTGCAGGACTGACCATTCACCCTGATAAGTGCCAAATAGGGATGGCTGAGGTGCAGTACCTCGGGCATAGAGTAGAGGGTGGGACACTAAGGCCTGAGCCTGCCAAGGAGGAAGCCATTAGCAACTGGTGTAGACCCCAGACTAAAAAGCAGGTACTTGCATTTTTAGGAACTGCTGGTTACTATCACAAATTTGTTTCTAACTTCAGCACCATGGCCAAGCCCCTAACCGACCTGACCCGCAAGAACATGCCTAGGAATGTGACATGGACGACGGCATGCGAGGATGCCTTTTCAGCGTTAAAGACTTCCCCTGTTACTGCTCCTGTCTTGGCTGCCCCGGATTATAAACGCAGGTTCCTCGTGCAGACAGATGCATCCACCTTTGGGATTGGGGCAGTACTTAGCCAAGTGAACGCCGCCGGAGAAGAACATCCTGTTGCTTTTGCCAGTCGGAAACTACTGGATCGGGAAGTTGCCTATGCCACTATTGAAAAGGAGTGCCTTGCCATCGTATGGGCGCTAAAAAAATTGCAGCCCTACTTGTATGGCAGAGACTTCACAATTGTTACAGACCACAACCCCCTCACATGGCTGAACCGCGTATCAGGGGACAATGGAAGATTGCTGCGGTGGAGCTTGTCCTTACAACCCTACAGCTTCTCCATCCAATACAAGCGGGGAAGCCAACACCAGAACGCCGATGGACTGTCTCGACAAGAAGAACCATAGGCTCCCCAAGCCGACCTACCCCTGCCACTGTACAAGGGACTATAAATGACTGAGCAATGTGGACTAAAGTGAGCAGGCCAGAGGTCTGTGTAGACCTCATGGCGTGCTCACTTATGATGGGGGGGGAGAGGTTGTGATGGTGTGATATGTTATGTGGATGTCATTTTTTGTATATTCCTATTTAACAATTCCAGTTATTTACATAATGTTTTTCTTATTACATTGTAAGTCTACAGCCTCACTGTATCTGTCTCTTGATGACCCCCTGTAGTGCATTAATCCCTAAGGCCCTTTGTTCTCCTCTGGGGGGCCTGGAAACCGCCCCAGCTTGTTTGACTTTCCCTGGACAAGGAAGGGGGTTGGGGGAGAACAGGAGCTGGGCAAGTCAGTTCCGGAGTGGACAGGATTTCAGAGAGAAGGACCCATTTTATCCTCTGGTGCTAGAGTTGTGGAATCTCATTTCCCTGGACATTTTATCCTGATACTGGACTGCATTCTTATTCTGGACTATCTTATCCTTTGTGTGGTGGACTGAATATGGACCTTTTCGTATTTTTGCCTAAATAAAGGTCTTGGAATTGTTCACTCTTCGCTTGCTCTGTTGATTGTGTGATACCAGAGAAGGACCCCGTGACAGGGAGCATTATACTACTATGGGGAGCATTATACTTCTATGGGGGAGCATTATACTACTATGGGGGAGCATTATACGTCTATGGGGGAGCATTATACTACTATGGGGAGCATTATACTTCTATAGGGGAGCATTATACTTCTATGGGGGAGCATTATACTACTATGGGGAGCATTATACTACTATGGGGAGCAATATACTTCTATGGAGGAGCATTATACTTCTATGGGGGAGCATTATACTTCTATGGGGGAGCATTATACTTCTATGGGGGAGCATTATACTTCTATGGGGGAGCATTATACTTCTATGGGGGAGCATTATACTACTATGGGGGAGCATTATACTACTATGGAGGAGCATTATGCTACTATGGGGAGCATTATACTTCTATGGGGGAGCATTATACTACTATGGGGAGCATTATACTTCTATGGGGGAGCATTATACTACTATGGGGAGCATTATACTTCTATGGGGGAGCATTATACTACTATGGGGAGCTTTATACTTCTATGGGGAGCATTATACTTCTATGGGGGAACATTATAATACTATGGGGGAGCATTATACTACTATGGGGGAGCATTATACTACTATGGGGAGCATTATACTTCTATGGGGGAGCATTATACGTCTATGGGGGAGCATTACACTACTATTGCGGAGCATTATACTACTATGGGGAGCATTATACTACTATGGGGAGCATTATACTACTATGGGGGAGCATTATACTACTATGGGGGAGCATTATACTACTATGGGGAGCATTATACTACTATGGGGAGCATTATACTTCTATGGGGGGACATTATACTACTATGGGGGAGCATTATACTATGGGGGAGCATTATACTTTTATGGGGGAGCATTATACTTTTATGGGGGAGCATTATACTTTTATGGGGGAGCATTATACTACTATGGGGAGCATTATACTATGGGGAGCATTATACTTCTATGGGGGAGCATTATACTACTATGGGGAGCATTATACGTCTATGGGGGAGCATTATACTACTATGGGGAGCATTATACTTCTATAGGGGAGCATTATACTTCTATGGGGGAGCATTATACTACTATGGGGAGCATTATACTACTATGGGGAGCATTATACTTCTATGGAGGAGCATTATACTTCTATGGGGGAGCATTATACTTCTATGGGGGAGCATTATACTTCTATGGGGGAGCATTATACTTCTATGGGGGAGCATTATACTACTATGGGGGAGCATTATACTACTATGGAGGAGCATTATGCTACTATGGGGAGCATTATACTTCTATGGGGGAGCATTATACTACTATGGGGAGCATTATACTTCTATGGGGGAGCATTATACTACTATGGGGAGCATTATACTTCTATGGGGGAGCATTATACTACTATGGGGAGCTTTATACTTCTATAGGGGAGCATTATACTTCTATGGGGGAGCATTATACTACTATGGGGAGCATTATACTACTATGGGGAGCATTATACTTCTATGGAGGAGCATTATACTTCTATGGGGGAGCATTATACTTCTATGGGGGAGCATTATACTTCTATGGGGGAGCATTATACTTCTATGGGGGAGCATTATACTACTATGGGGGAGCATTATACTTCTATGGGGGAACATTATAATACTATGGGGGAGCATTATACTACTATGGGGGAGCATTATACTACTATGGGGAGCATTATACTTCTATGGGGGAGCATTATACGTCTATGGGGGAGCATTACACTACTATTGCGGAGCATTATACTACTATGGGGAGCATTATACTACTATGGGGAGCATTATACTACTATGGGGGAGCATTATACTACTATGGGGGAGCATTATACTACTATGGGGAGCATTATACTACTATGGGGAGCATTATACTTCTATGGGGGGACATTATACTACTATGGGGGAGCATTATACTATGGGGGAGCATTATACTTTTATGGGGGAGCATTATACTTTTATGGGGGAGCATTATACTTTTATGGGGGAGCATTATACTACTATGGGGAGCATTATACTATGGGGAGCATTATACTTCTATGGGGGAGCATTATACTACTATGGGGAGCATTATACTTCTATGGGGGAGCATTATACTTCTATGGGGGAGCATTATACTTCTATGGGGGAGCATTATACTACTATGGGTAGCATTATACTTCTATGGGGGAGCATTATACTACTATGGGGAGCATTATACTATGGGGAGCATTATACTTCTATGGGGGAGCATTATACTACTATGGGGGAGCATTATACTACTATGGGGAGCATTATACTTCTATGGGGGAGCATTATACTACTATGGGGGAGCATTATACTACTATGGGGGAGCATTATACTACTATGGGGAGCATTATACTACTATGGGGAGCATTATACTTCTATGGGGGAGCATTATACTACTATGGGGGAGCATTATACTTCTATGGGGGAGCATTATACTTCTATGGGGGAGCATTATACTTCTATGGGGGAGCATTATACTTCTATGGGGGAGCATTATACTTCTATGGGGGAGCATTATACTACTATGGGGAGCATTATACTTCTATGGGGGAGCATTATACTACTATGGGGGAGCATTATACTTCTATGGGGGAGCATTATACTACTATGGGGGAGCATTATACTTCTATGGGGGAGCATTATACTTCTATGGGGGAGCATTATACTTCTATGGGGGAGCATTATACTATTCCAATGCATATTGAAACTGCTAAAAATCAAACATGGAAAAAACACATTAAACAGAAAAAAAAAATCTTCTAGATTGTACTGAAGTGTGAGATCTTGTCGCTCGTTCAGACCTTGCAGAATCCTTGTCTGTAATGTGAATATCTACTACAACTCCCTTTTTAATGGTCTCCTTCTCATATCTCCACCTCTGGATGGTTTCACGCCTTTTTCTATACCTGTAACTGAGAGGGGGCTGGTGTCCCCCCATGTATGTTTTTACAATGTTTGGATACCGCAGATATATTGTGTGCAGTCTGACTGCTGGCGTCCGATGTCTCCTCACCCGCCCTATAGTGCACCCCCATGGTGTAGGTGGCGCACTGTGCGCTCTATTAGGTACATGACACCTTCTGTGTTCTAGTTGATAGATCTTTTAATAGGAAAGGAATCTTGTGAGGATTTGGAGGAGAAAGTGGTGGTTTTCCTCATATGGTACAACTATTACACGGGTGTGAACCACATTTATAAGATCCTTTGATGTCTGGCCGTGATTTATATGTAGAAAAGGAAGGAGAGCGAGAAAAACGTAATCCAGAGATTTTTATAACATCAGCGAGTTTCCTTTCCTGATATGAGACCGATACATGTTTTTTTTGATAATTTTAACAATTGTATTAAACTGAGGACTGTAGTTAGTAGTGATGATCACTGGGGGGGTACTCTGGCGATTTTCTGTGATCTGGTGATGGGATCTGATGAGTGATCGGGAAGGACGTGGTGCAGAAGTTGAGTTTTTCCCAGAGAGGGCGGTGGGACTGCGGAAGGGTTTAGAGGTGGAGCCTGGGCTGAGTCTCAAGGGGGGCCCCGAAGATATTGCCAGTATGGGGCCCCGTAATCCCTGGTGACAGCCTTGGGCATTAATACAGAAGTCCATGAATCGCCCCCTTGTGTCTGGTTCGCCCTGTACCGCGTCTCTCTCACACTGAGCTGCCATTTTAGCCTCGGGGGTCTGCTCGTCCTGTACGGGGCCGGGGGCCGCACTGTGACCCTGGTTTTGACGCTTTTCTTTCTTTGCTGCCCGTGGGAACAAGAATGTGTTAATGGCCGAGGATTGTAATATAACCGGTTGCCTCAGGATTTCTCACGATTGATTATTAAGCTGTAAATAATCGACTTGGCGCAGGAAGAGGAATGGTGGGCGCCACCGGTGAGGGACCGAGCGTGACGGCAACAAGCGGACGACTTAGCGCTCACTTCCAGTACAGAATGTGCGGCTGCTTTTCAGAGATACTTGGTAACCTTTGGGGAGTTGTGTTGTGTCGGGATCTATGGAGATGAATGTACCTGGGGCCACAAAGCCTCCTTTGTGACGTGCCAGGTCCCAGGAGTCACCTGAGCGCTCCGCTGTGGGGCCCTCGGGACACAATCTGTGACTTGTGCCAGGAACGGTTCTTACGCTTCACTGGAGGTTCGTGTTCCCAGAAGGATGGAGGTTACATTACATCAGGGGCAAGATTGCCGGCAGAGATAACCCCTTATCCAAGGCCACATGAGAAGAGGAGAATCTCTGCGGGAGGTAGTGCCGCTGCCCTGCATCCACTGCGGAGAGCTGTCATCGACTTACACAGGATAGCGCCCCCTGGTGTGTACACTGTATATTAAAGTGTACACCCCCCTCTGTTCACTGCAGGGCAGCCAATAACAAAAGATCTCTGCCCGCTGGTCAGGAGAGGAGCAAAGTCTCTGCCGCCGAGGATCCCTGAGCCGCATGGCGCCCTCACTCTTCTCAGATTCACACTCCATGGAGCAATGATGATACCACACATTACAGACATACTACACTGTCATCATAAATATACAGTATATACCAGCAATGAATATACCGCAAATATATACTGCACAGAAAAAGAAACACAACTACAGTATATAGACTAGAACAGAAGGAGACAGAAATGTATCCTGCCCAAAATATACTGGAGAAATATACACACGGCACAAATGTATACCAGCAGAGAATAAGCCCCGTATATAACTATACCATGACCCTGGTGACCGTACAGCAGATGAATGCTATGAGGACGGAAAGTCATGGCAGGAACTAGTGCATGTGTCTGCTCTCTACCAGCACCGAGACACAAACTTTACTAGTAGAACTCTGGGATGAGCATGGTCAAGGCCACAGGCGAATGTGCAGGAGAGGGACAATTTCACACCATAGCTTTCTACTGTGTCATCTCTGTATACAGGGAGCTCCCCCTAGTGGTGACTGAAGACAGGATCTCATCATGTAACTCTGTATACAGGGAGCTCTCCCTAGTGATGGCTGCAGTCAGGATCTTATATATCTCTGTATACAGGGAGCTCCCCCTAGTGGTGATTGCAGACATGATCTTATCATGTATCTCTGTATACAGGAAGCTCCCCCTAGTGGTGGCTGCAGACAGTAGCTTATCATGTATCTCTGTATACAGGGTGCTCCCCCTAGTGGTGACTGCAGACAGGATCTTATGTATCTCTGTATAAAGGGTGCTCCCCCTAGTGGTGGCTGCAGACAGGATCTTATGTATCTCTGTATACAGGGAGCTCCCCCTAGTGGTGACTGCAGGCAGTGAAGCCAATAACAGAACATTGGCTTAGTCTGTATGCAATAATGCATTTGACGCCCTCCGTTTATTTTCCTGCCATTTGATCTGATTTCCACTTCTTGACTTTTCTTGCTTTTCTGAGGCTGATGCTGAATGTCATGTAACAAGTAATCGCCCACCAGACATCGACAAGTCAGCAGCGGATTAAAAAACAAGGTACTTTTTATTTGTTTTTCTATAGAAAATACAGAGCTAAGAGTGAATCTGTCTGACTTGTACGGTCGGCTCTAATTTCTGGAATGTAAACCACCCCCAAGAGAAGAAAACAAAGCGTAACGACTCGGGATGACATCGGCAGCGCTGAACGATCTGGCACTTTAGCTCATGCGTCTCTTGTGACCTCATCGGAGCCACATTTATACTTTTTTTCCTTGGGAAGAGCCCGCAATTCCTAAATGCAACATGCGGCCGGCCCCTCCCCCGCAGCGATCGTTTCGATCTGATCTGACAGGATGCGACGCTGGACGTCACCCAAATCCAAAAGTAAACAAATAATGACACCGGCAAATAAGAACGTAAAATCAAGGATGGCGCCACTTCTCCTGCCGCCCCAGTGTATCCAGAGAACAATAACGGAGACGGCGGCGGTGAGTCACGTGACTTATCACGACCCCTGAGCCAACAGGACAGAGGGCATAAAAATGCGCGAGGGAAGATCTTCAGCAATTCCAACATCATTCAGGCACAGACAAAAGCAAAAAGAGGAACGTTTCCGTGTAGGAAGCCACGATGACCAGAGACGCAGCAGAGATTGCCGAGACCCCCGTGCCGGATCCACACCATCCTGGGCAGGGAAAGCAAAACGTAGGGCGAGGTCTCCGCACATCCTACGGGCCCGGTCTTGGCGCTCTTCTCTCAGGCCGGACTAGGCAGCGAGTCAGGCTCTAACTGTCCTCGCCGTTCTCGCCGGGCCCCTTAATCAGCCGCTTCTGTCCTCGTTTCCCGGCAGGTCCTTTGGGTTTGGCAAAAGCTTGTTTGAAGGCGTGCTGCTTGGGGTGCACCTCGTCGTAGAGAAACTCGGGGGTCAGCTCCGCACCATCCTCTATTTCAATCTGGAGAACAACAGATGGAAGTGAGAACAGTGCGCCATGACGCAGGCAGCGACTATAGGAGGTGAAAAGTGCCGCAAGCTTCTCCAATTCTCACCGTTCTCAAGATCTCTGCTTGCTGTGCCACATTCAGAGACTAAAACAGCTTCCTGGCCTAATAAGTCTCACAGCTGAGGGTTTGCTACAATTGTAACCAGTCTGTACAATCATCTGTGAGCTTAACATGGATACAATGTATCAGGCTCATCAGCTCACAGGGGATTGTCCAGACTGGACACAAGTGTAACAAACCCTCAGCTGTGAGATAAAAGGAGCTGTGTTGACTTATCAGCCTCTGGACGAACACAAGGTTTCCTTTCATTGACCTCAAGCAGATATCCGATCATAAAACCAGTAGAAACTGAAATACAGCTCATATAATGCAGCTTTATTTACAGTAACCTGGAGGCCTCCTTTATAGGGAATGTCCCTCTATGAAGGAAAAGGAAACTTGTAAATCAAAAATTAGTGGATGTCTGTTCCCAGGAAAGTTGGGTGACACCAAATACAGCTGCAATAATAGATCCAGAGCAGTCGTCACCAGCCTTGTATCACTAGAAACGTTCCGTATCCAAAATGTGCACAACATGGTGACACCTGCAGAAGAGGAGTTACCTTTTTTGCAATTTCAAGCTGAAAATCCTGCTCCACCGATTCCAGAAGTCGGTTCTTACAGCTGGAGTACAACATGCGCTCCTTTATACTGCACTTATAGCCCGGCATGGAGTAAATAAAAACTGGAAGAGAGAAGAGAAAATAATAAAAAGATGTGTGAAAATAAAAAGGAAAATTCTGTAGAATCAGAAACAGTTAAATAATGATATTCTGTCTGTAGCCACCACTAGGGGGAGCTCCCTGTATACAGAGATACATGATAAGATCCTGTCTGCAGCCACCACTAGGGGGAGCTCCCTGTATACAGAGATACATGATAAGATCCTGTCTGCAGCCACCACTAGGGGGAGCTCCCTGTATACAGAGATACATGATAAGATCCTGTCTGCAGTCACCACTAGGGGGAGATCCCTGTATACAGAAATACACGATAAGATCCTGTCTGCAGTCACCACTAGGGGGAGCTCCCTGTATACAGATACATGATAAGATTCTGTCTGCAACCACCACTAGGGGGAGCTCCCTGTATAGAGAGATAAACAATGATTATGTCTGCAGCCACCAGTAGTGGGTGCTCCCTGTATACAGAGATACATAAGATCCTGTCTGCAGCCACCACTAGGGGGAGCTCCCTGTATACAGAGATACATGATAAGATTCTGTCTGCATCCACCACTAGGGGGAGCTCCCTGTATACAGAGATACACAATAAGATTCTGTCTGCAGCCACCAGTAGGGGGAGCTCCCTGTATACAGAGATACATGATAAGATCCTGTCTGCAGCCACCACTAGGGGAAGCTCCCTGTATACAGAGATACATGATAAGATCCTGTCTGCAGCCACCACTAGGGGGAGCTCCCTGTATACAGAGATACATGATAAGATCCTGTCTGCAGTCACCACTAGGGGGAGCTCGCTGTATAGAGATACATGATAAGATCCTGTTTGCAGTCACCACTAGGGGGAGCTCCCTGTATACAGAGAAACATGATAAGATCCTGTCTGCAGTCATCACTAGGGGGAGCTCCCTGTATACAGAGATACACGATAAGATTCTGTCTGCAACCACCACTAGGGGGAGCTCCCTGTATAGAGATACACGATAAGATTCTGTCTGCAGCCACCACTAGAGGGAGCTCCCTCTATACAGAGGTACATGATAAGATCCTGTCTGCAGCCACGACTAGGGGGAGTTCCCTGTATACAGAGATACATGATAAGATCCTGTCTGCAGCCACCACTAAGGGGAGCCATCACTCACCTACAGACTCCAGGTAATCCCCCTCATGGGAGTGTTTGTACAGGAAGAGGTGGTAGCGCGCTGTGTCCTTGGGGATCCTCGCCGGCAGCTCCTGGATGTCCGTGTGCTTCGTATGGACAAGATCGATTGTCTCCTTTTCTTGATCTAGTTTCTGACAGATGAGAGAACACATGTGAAGCCACATGATGGATTTCTCCACATTCTGAGACTTTCTGATTTGTTACATTGCTGCTTCTACATTGTAACAAGTTGCAGCTGATATCTCCATGACGACGATTGTCCCCACTACAGCCCCGTGTCAATCTCCCCCCATTTCTAGGACTTTCCTTCCCATATATAGTCGTCAGATCCTAAGCATTGCCCAGGGTGGGGGGATGCGGAGCGGTGGTCTTCACCCCATTCTCCGGTGAGGGGGGGTCATTGTAGCCGATTCTCTCCCTTTGGCTCCCTGTGCTGCTGATCTCTGGGTGATCGCTGCCGCATCCACGTAACTCAATCCCCGCTACCCCGTGTCTGACTGGCGGCAGTGAGTCATCGTCACCCGGATTAGTCACAGGAGATGTTGTCACATTTATCTCTTAAAGAAACAGCCCAGACAGCCTCCGGCGTAGCACTGGTGACTGGGGTCTGATCCATGATTTACCCTACTTCACCCAATGATCAGACTCCAAGTTCCCTGTAATGTCTATTGCCGCCTTATTTGGATGCTTTACACTGCAGCTTTGCTCCATTAGAAGACAGTTATGACTAGATACTTTATCTATTGGGGTCTATACTAGATTGAAAGCCACCTCCTGTCTGAGAAGAGACACAGACTGCTGCTCTGTTCTCCTCCCTCATACTTGACAGTGCAGCTCTGCTCTGTTACGATGCACTTATGAACAGACTTTTCTAGCTTATTCATGCTTTACACTGCAGCTCTGCTCCATTAGCAGAGATCTGCATCTCGGCACCTGTAGTAAATGGAAATCAAGCACCGGCCTCATCAGACACAGACTGCTGCTCTCTGCACCCTCCTCTTACTTTACACTGCAGCTCTGCTCACTAAAGAGTGGCTTATATATAATTGCATGGACCGCCCCTTTATGTAGCGCTGCTCCAGTGGTCTTACACCTGCTGTCCAAGTACAACTCCTAGCACACCATGGAAGTTAAAGGATGCCAGAGCATGCTGGGAGTTGTAGTTCTGCAGAGAATCATGGTCTGGTGTCCGCGGTCCTGTACAATGCTGATGACCTAAGGACATGATGAGCGTCCTCCCCCTACCAGCTGGATGTAGTTGATCTTCCTCTGCTTCAGGAGCTGAACGGCCTCCACGGCCTCCGGCCTCAGAGGGAAGGACAATCCCTGCAGCGTCTGCTGCTTACTCTCCACGCTGATCTCAGTCTTCACCTGCAGAGGAACAGAGGTTATCGTAGAAGTGCGATGTGGTCCGGGGACCCCCGGTCACGTCCTCACCCACCTCGTTGATCTTGATCTCCCGTAGTTCCCTCTCGGCGGCGGTGAGCGGCGCGGGGGCAGCGCAGGACGACACGTGTCTCTGGTATCCGCTGAGCGTGATGTCTTCCTGCCACACATAATGACACCATGAGAATATGTCCCCCCCCCCCTCGTGTAGAGTCGACCATCCAATAGTCCAGAATGGCGGACGGTGAGACTGGTCCTGCATCGTGTGATCCGTGCCGCCCTCCCCCTTATAGTCTGACCTTTATGGTGCCGAACAGCTCGTCCTTTATGTGTCCGCCCCCGAACTCTTTCTTCACGGTCGCCCTGGTGGCCGCGTACAACATCTTCAGCCGCACCTGACAGCGGAGGATAGAGGATCCTGTTATAGCGGAAGGACACAGACCGCGAGGACCGCGACACGCCGGCCGGGCAGGTCATTACCCAGAATTCCCCATGTGACGCAAAGCGGAGCGCACCACCACAAAGTTCACATCCCAGAGGTGGAAAGCTCTGAAACTTTTAGAACAGCAGGAGACTTCTACCATATCTCTGCTGCTGTCAGTGAATGAACCTTCCCCTGATACATTGTAACAAGCTGATGCGCGGCCACATTCCCAGCACAGCTGTGTCCTCCAGCTTCTTCATAATCCTGACCTCTCCTGCTTATTACTATGTGTCAAGACTATACAATCCTGTTCAGACTGTTTGTTACAATGTATCAGTGCAGGTAATAATGTATCAGGCGGGTCAGCTCACAGAGGATTGTCTACAAGTGTAACGAACCTTCAGCTGTGACAAGTACATGGTGCCCATGCCTTTCCATGGATGCCCATATGGCCGGCAGCATCGTTCACCTGTGTCCAGGTGTCTTACCGGCGAGTGATCAGGTGACCACGACAGGAAGAGCCACTCGTAGCCCTGCGCGTTCTGGCTGTCCAGGCGGTACAGGACGTAGCACGGCTGACCGTCGTCCAGGAGCGGGAGGATGAGGGCGTCGTAGTCGTGGTCCCAGCTCTTCCGCAGCTCCTTGTGCGCCCCCAGAACAAGCTGCTCTGCAGGAGGGAAGAAAAAAACGACACATTGTAACAAACCATCCAGATACAGCTACGTGATCAGGAGCGGCGCTCAGCCTCTAGACCGGAACAAGGAATCTATTCACTGACAACAAGCAAGAATCTGGAGAAAAATGGCAAATTGAAACAAAGCAAAGGAAGTTTTAAAACTGGACACTGGCCCTTTAATAATCACTCACTGCCCCCCAAGCACATGATGACCCCCAACATGTCCATCCTCTCGGCGGGAGCCTGGCTTATAACCAGCCCTGGTGGCCGCGTCTCCCGGCACGAGGTGTTTATCTGGCAGCTATTCTGGGCGCAGCATTCCTCGCCGCCAGGCGCGCACTTTCCATGACATCTCCGAGGCTCCGACTCTCAGGTGACCAGCCGTGGAGGACAAAGGGTTAAACAGGAAAGACAAGGGTTCATTGGTCTCCTCTGCTGCCACCGGGCACCGGCAGACGGAGCCAGCAACATCTTCACTCTTAGTACGTTATGCCTAAACGGGGATTCAGGGGTTAATGCGTCATCTTAAAGGGCCGGCGTCTAGTCTCTTAATCATAGAGGTCTTCACTGTATCGTAAAAAGTTCTGCAGCTTCAGTGACTCAGTGCAACACTTACTCCCAGAGTTGGGAGAGTCGTCCACACCGGTCCTGCTCACATATATGGCGTTGTTACAATGTTTGTCAGAATTTATTACCAGCTCTGATACATTGTATCTCGCCATTCACCTGGAGGGGGAGGCGCAGCCAGGATGCAATTGTAACAAACCCTCAGCTGGGACAGATGTAAGCAAAACCGACATTTATATTCACTGACACCGAGCACAAGACATGAAAATGGTGAAGATGAGAGAACGTGGGAGAACTTTCCATGCATGGATTACAGCTGCACCATTGGGAGGTAACCTCAGCGCCTACCGGAGGCGTCAGCAAAGCGTGAGGCCCAAAGGGCCGGAGGTCAGGAAGTCCTGCGAGATATGGTGTCCGCTCCGGAGAAGCCCGGTGTTGACCAGTCCTGACACTTCCGCAGGGGGCCGTCGCCCCGGCTCTCTCCCACATGGGGGGCCGTCGCCCCGGCTCTCTCCCACATGGGGGGCCGTCGCCCCGGCTCTCTCCCACATGGGGGGCCGTCGCCCCGGCTCTCTCCCACATGGGGGGCCGTCGCCCCGGCCCTCTCCCACAGGGGGGCCGTCGCCCCGGCCCTCTCCCACAGGGGGGCCGTCGCCCCGGCCCTCTCCCACAGGGGGGCCGTCGCCCCGGCCCTCTCCCACAGGGGGGCCGTCGCCCCGGCTCTCTCCCACAGGGGGGCCGTCGCCCCGGCTCTCTCCCACAGGGGGGCCGTCGCCCACCTTACCAGAAGGAGGAATGGGAGTGATAATTTCCCACCTTAAATAATTGGCAAATAAGGGAGTCGAGAAAAACGGGGTGACAAACTTTGGGGTACAGTGACTTACACCCCAGGGACTATCAGGACTTATAAGCCTCCACCCTCCCTGTGGCCCCCCAGGGACTCACCATCTTCGATGACCACTTTGATCAGCCGGATGGATCCATTTCGAGCTTTTGCAAAGAAATCCTTCAGTTCCGGAGTAGCTACAAGAACCAAGAACATACCGGTGAGTCAGTGAGAAAGTGGGCAAAGGCTGCGGGCGAGGAGAGGGCTGCGGGACGTCTATCTGGGATCAGCTACAAATGGGCAACAGCAGCACATGAGCTGAACCTGATCCCTGATTGCGTCACCTCCCAAATATAGCCGAGGGCACTAGAGGGGGCGGCCGGCTGCTTAATACCAGGGGGATAAACACGGGGTCTAATATACATAGAGACGTCTTTGTGGTGTCACCGGGGGCAGAGGGTGATGCCCATTGGTGCCACGTCCTGCTCTACAGATGGAGTTTTCGCACCTTCTGTGATTGCCGGGGGGGGGGGGGGGGGGGAGGTTTAGTCAGCGCCTCCGGGAAACTCAGGATAAGCAAATGCTGAAGGTGACCCCGACAACAACACCACCTACATGTGAGAGTCTGACCCACCACCAGGTAACTGTACGGCAGTAATAACTGTGTGACAATGGGGAGTAGTGATGTCACTGTCATACAAAGGGCCCTCCTGACCCGTGTGTGTGGGGTGCAGTGGGCCCTCCTGACCCGTGTGTGTGGGGTGCAGTGGGCCCTCCTGACCCGTGTGTGTGGGGTGCAGTGGGCCCTCCTGACCCGTGTGTGTGGGGTGCAGTGGGCCCTCCTGACCCGTGTGTGTGGGGTGCAGTGGGCCCTCCTGACCCGTGTGTGTGGGGTGCAGTGCGCCCTCCTGACCCGTGTGTGTGGGGTGCAGTGCGCCCTCCTGACCCGTGTGTGTGGGGTGCAGTGCGCCCTCCTGACCCGTGTGTGTGTGGGGGGGTGCAGTGGGCCCTCCTAACCCGTGTGTGTGTATGGAGTGCAGTGGGCCCTCCTGACCCGTGTGTGCGTGTGGGGGGGTGCAGTGGGCCCTCCTGACCCGTGTGTGTGTGGAGTGCAGTGCGCCCTCCTGACCCGTGTGTGTGTGTGGGGTGCAGTGGGCCCTCCTGACCCGTGTGTGTGTGTGGGGTGCAGTGGGCCCTCCTGACCCGTGTGTGTGTGTGGGGTGCAGTGGGCCCTCCTGACCCGTGTGTGTGTGTGGGGTGCAGTGGGCCCTCCTGACCCGTGTGTGTGTGTGGGGTGCAGTGGGCCCTCCTGACCGTGTGTGTGTGTGGGGTGCAGTGGGCCCTCCTGACCGTGTGTGTGTGTGGGGTGCAGTGGGCCCTCCTGACCCGTGTGTGTGTGTGGGGTGCAGTGGGCCCTCCTGACCGTGTGTGTGTGTGGGGTGCAGTGGGCCCTCCTGACCCGTGTGTGTGTGTGTGGGGTGTAGTGGGCCCTCCTGACCCGTGTGTGTGTGTGGGGTGCAGTGGGCCCTCCTGACCCGTGTGTGTGTGTGGGGTGCAGTGGGCCCTCCTGACCCGTGTGTGTGTGTGGGGTGCAGTGGGCCCTCCTGACCCGTGTGTGTGTGTGGGGTGCAGTGGGCCCTCCTGACCCGTGTGTGTGGGGTGCAGTGGGCCCTCCTGACCCGTGTGTGTGGGGTGCAGTGGGCCCTCCTGACCCGTGTGTGTGGGGTGCAGTGGGCCCTCCTGACCCGTGTGTGTGGGGTGCAGTGGGCCCTCCTGACCCGTGTGTGTGTGGGGTGGGGTGCAGTGGGCCCTCCTGACCCGTGTGTGTGTGGGGTGGGGTGCAGTGGGCCCTCCTGACCCGTGTGTGTGTGGGGTGGGGTGCAGTGGGCCCTCCTGACCCGTGTGTGTGTGTGTGTGTGTGTGTGTGTGTGTGTGTGTGTGGGGGGGGGGTGCAGTGGGCCCTCCTGACCCGTGTGTGTGGGGGGGTGCAGTGGGTCCTCCTGACCCGTGTGTGTGTGTGGGGGGGTGCAGTGGGCCCTCCTGACCCGTGTGTGTGTGGTGGGGTGCATTGTGCCCTCCAGACCCGTATGCGTGTGTGTGGAGTGC